>NC_086327.1:117306168-117916446 GCF_036172605.1 Pelobates fuscus
CTGCACCAACAAGCCAATGTAACTCATAATACGAGGCTAAAAACCCTTCCAACAGGAACCCCAAACGGATCCCTGGGCAGGCAACAGCACAATGGGTCGTAAGACCAAAAAATATAAGCCAGACAAGCCAAGAATGAGCATGAATATAGGGGACCTCTAGAGACAGGCTCAAAACGCCATGAATCCAAAGATTGCCGCCATAGCGAATAATGTCTCTGCTATTACAGATGATTTCTCAGATGGGGCAGTGGAGGATCACATACCTACACTAGCAGCCTCCAAGCTGCCACCCTTACCACCAGACTCGGGCCCCACGCTCCAAGCCAATGTGGCCCAAATCCGCCAAGACCTGAGAGGCTTGACAAGCCACATGGGCACATTGGAACAAGATACCCGCCAAAACGCTCAGCAAACATGTCTTCTGCAGCAAGCTGTACATGAGCTGAAACAGCAACAAGCCAAAACAGAAATGAGATTTTCAGCAATGGAAGTCCGAAAGAGGAGTCTAAACCAAGGAAACACCGGATGCAGAGCTACCACACCTGGTGTGCAGGCGTCTTCTAGCACTTCTACCGCCCAAGCAAGCGAAAGCAGTGGAGCTAGAAGGGAAGTTCCACTTACCAAAACCTGTTAAGGCCTCGTCCTCGACACCATGAGACCTGCTGATCTGGTTCCAGAGGGGCAAGGACAAAACAGTGGTTCTAAACGCAGTACACAACTACTCACCATACTCATTCTAGAGCACAGCACTCTTCTTCTACGCTGATCTATCGGGATGCAAGGCACCATTTCCTCCAGCCCTTTACATCCCTGTTGCAAGGGAACAACATCAAGTTTTGATGGAGAACACCCCGCACACTGCAGGTACAACAGACACATCGTACCCTATCCAAGATCACTAGGGCGCAAAAAGACAATTACCTATGCTAGGGTTCCCCAGGGACTTTTTGGCTACCAATGGGTTGACTACAACCACCCACATCTGGAATCCAGCTACCACAATTCCATTTGTCCCCCAGGGGCCTATGAGGGAATTCTATGCAGCAGTCACCACCGTAAACACCTCGGACAGCCTAAAGAGTAAGGCCATGGCTTCCCAATGATACCGGTTCTGTACCACGACCATTAATTATTTTGTTTTTTCTTTCTCTCTCTTTGGCTCCATGATTTCCAGATTGTTTAATTCTACTCAATTATAATTGTTTATTTATTTTATCATTATGGTTTATCCTAGCCTCTCACAAGCCAAGTATATTTACGCCCCAGCGCAAAGCAGGGCATAAGGAACTATACGGCAGGGGCAACAAGATGTATAGCCCTCCTGACATAGGAATCAGGGCCCACACTCATGCCTGAAAAGGGTCATAAGCCCTCAGCACACGTCCGATCCTATGCCTCCTGCCAAACCCAAGCTACACCGCTCATATGCTAATATATCCCCCCCCCCTTAATGAGGGGTAAACTCTGGAACCCCCCTTGACCACACACACTATACCGCTAGGCACGCCAGCAGATTAAAATGCGGCACTTGTTTTTATTTTATTTTTCTTGCCACTATCAGGGATCGGCTGACTTGGTTTCATCAGCTGAGATATGCTTCTCCCCAATGTCGGTATGGCAGTTCAGCTTACTAAGCCTAATCTTTTTGCTTATAGTTATTTACTTTGTTCATGTTTTTCTTTGGTTTTTACTATATGTATTTTGGCTGATGTGTACTATGATCATTGCTGCCGCCCAGGAGTAATGGGAGTTTGAGCGCAGGAATAGTTTATTTGTATTTGTATAGCCTTATTTACCACTTACCTCTTTAGGGGAATGGCACCATAGTACTTACTTCAGCAAAGTCTCAGTGAATAACTTAATTGAATCATGCGAGTTAACCAAGAGTATTACTCATACCATATGTATACTTCTCACTTTGCATGTCTGAAATTTGCTAAGCATCACCTATCATCCGTAAATGTGCAGTTCCTCATGAGTTGTTCTAGGGCTTAGACAGATTGCTTTAGCTTGACTACTACTATATATTATAAAAATGTGCGAAGATAACAAGTGCCACATAACGTAGCAGTACTACGTGTATATGCCTTAAATTGTTGTGTAATTGTATGTCAATCTCTGCTCCTGTATCGCTGTTGTGGCTTTGCAGTTTGCTGTATTCTCAAGCACAGCAAGAAAAATAAATAATAATAAAAAAAAAAAGTCTGGATGCACTATTTCGTAAAACAATAATAGTGAAGTGCATAGTTATTAATATACATGCTAACAACTTTTTAATTCAAGAAGAAATATGATTGCCATTTTGGAGTCAGGAAAGATTATTTTTTTTTTTCGTTTTTGGACCACTATTGGGAATTACTTCAAATATATATATTGCATTTCCATAAGAATTGTTTTATTATTAATTAGTGTTGTTACTTCCAAACAGCTTCTCAAAGTGCTTGCAGACCCCGTCATCCAGGGTCTCCTTCTCTATATCATTGAATAATTTGTTTGCATGTTCCTTTCGTTGCAAGTTGTGACAGCCACATAGTAAAATGTGTGTGTCAAAGATGTAAGATGAACGAATGAAGCTTGTATCACTTAGTAGGCATTTCAAAGCACAATTTCATATCACTACAGAAAATATATATATATATCTTCCATTCAAAGTAAGGACTAGCAAAAATAACGCATTTACTAACAAACTAACATTTACTTTGCATGGACATGGTAATAGGACTATAGTAAATAACAACAGAAACTAAACTAAATATATAGTACGCTACATGACTAACTACTTTAAGAGGAAAATGAATCGTAACCTCCGAATTTTCTATCACAACAGTGACTACTACTGCCTTCGCGTTTCACATCCTTACTAGCTCCTTTTGGTTAGTCTTTTGTACTTGTCCATATATATATATATATATATATATATATATATATAAATGTAAATGTACTATATGTATATATATATATTACTTATTGTCTAATTAATCACTGATACTAATTTGTTGATTAAAATAAACAATGATGGGCCACTAAAATGAGTCTACTTTGAACGAGCTATGGTTATTGCTTTAGCTTATTCAGACTTCATTCACAATGTATTCAGCTCCATAAAATAAATGGGGTTGAGAGCTAATGTATTATTTAGATCTACACTAGCAGGCACATTACAGCTTGTTATCACAGAGAAAGGGAATTTCCTACAATCTTGCACTGAAGTACTGCCAGAGATATAGAGCCAGTTATAAGCTTGTCTGGTTCGAAGTGGAAAACATTCATCAAGATATGTTTTAACATTTTTTAGCCATCTGGAGTGGAAATAGACTAGCCCTACTCACGAGAAAATATTTTCAAGAAGAGCTGTCAATCATCAGATTATTTCCTAGCATCACACCTTCTGTAGCATTCATTCAATATTGTGTTTCCCAAGATGGTTTGAAGCAGCTGATTTTCATCCTTATTTATTTATATTCTAAATCAAGGGATCTTGGGCGCTGAGAATCATTCAAAATAGAAATTCTGCTAAAATAGTGCACTTTGTGTATGGCTTCTTTGATGTCACAAGAATCTACCATTCCCCAGTCACAGTGCTTTTTTCTATGAACATGAGCATCAATGCCCACGTGTATACATGCAACAGCATACATGAATGCACGCGTAATGTATGCTATCTGGTCTTTGGGTTCATCCTAGTCATGAGATGACAAATTAAAAGCAAAATTACAGTTATTTATTATTATGTTTTTAAAAGGAAATAGAAATAACTAGATCAGGCATAGGCAACGTTCGGCACTGCAGATGTTTTGGACTACACCTCCCATGATGCTTTGTCAGCATTATCTGTGTAAGAGCATTATGGGGGATGTAGTCCACAACATCTGGAGTGCCGAAGGTTGCCTATCCCTGAACTAGATCATATCCATAAATACTTTCTTTGCTACAATACATTATTTACTTTTTAAAGGGACACTATGGTCACCAGAATAACTACAGCGTATTGTATTTGTTCTGGAGAGTAGAAAAATTCCCTTCAGGCTTTATGCAGTAAACACTGATTTTTTTTTAGAGAAAATGTAATATTTACATTACAGCCTAGGGAAACCTCCAGTGGACACTCCCCAGATGGCTACTAGAGGTGCTTCCTGGAGCAATGGTGTGACTGGCATTTAATGTCTCCATCCTCTGCATGATTCCTTTCCTTGATTCAATACATCTCTATGAGGAGATGCTGATTGTGTTTGGCTTGTGCTGGCTCTGCCCCTGATCTGTCTCCTTAAAAAAGTTCAGCAAATTCAATGCTTTCCTGTGAGAAAGCATTATGATTTGCTCAGAACACCACTTCTGATTATGTCAGTCAAGCAGGCAGTTCAGGGTCAGAGCCAGCAGCAGCAGATTGAAATAAAGGTAAGATTTTACTATATTTAGGGGGAAACGGGGTGGGGTAGGGAAGTTAGATGGTGTTTTTAACACTATAAGGTCAGGCATACACGTTTATGTTCCTGACCCTATACTGTTCCTTTAACCCCTTAAGGACCAAACTTCTGGAATAAAAGGAAATCATGACATGTCAGACATGTAATGTGTCCTTAAGGGGTTAAGCTTTATATTTTGTGAAGATATTTTTAAATTACTTTGTCTAAGAATCGCAAGGCTTTTAAAAAAAAGAAAACTGGTTTGGAAGTAGACATGTCAAGTTGGCAAGTTCTATATTGGGAGTGGGCGGAAATGGGGATGGTGGTGGGGATGGTGGTGAGGTGTGCCCACGAGGGGCAAATTATGCCAGCTACCATTTCTGAACTAGTAGAGTTTAGGTATAATTATCCTATTATTCTTTTCAAGTACAGCTCATTTTCCATTTGCTATTTTGAGGCTTTAATGAGCCCTGGATTGATATTACCAGGCAAATATGTGCTTAAAAAATATCCTGCGCAGGATGTATATTCTTGTTTTACTTACTGTCAGGAGAATTCAGAAAAAAAATATTTCCTTGAGAAACTGGTATAATGTTCTACATTGTAATCATTGCACTAAACCAGATTATAATTCTTATTTTCCATCTGAATATGTAATAAATGACCAAGGTGTTTATTCTGCTAGCTGTAATTAGATTTGGAAAAAACACAAAATGAAACTCAGCTGTATCATACAACGGAATTAGAATATAATCAAACAGAGACAATGATTTCTTTATGTTCCATGAATGAGTGCTGGCCTTCCCATCTCCATTTGTAAATAATTCAGACAGAGGTGTTAATAAAAATGTTCTGGCAGAGGGAACTGATAGCATGTGTTTTTCATGCACACACTAGCATTCTGTTTGCTTTTGTGCCTTTGAGTTTCAATGAATAAAACATCAAGTGTAGGATGAAGTGTTATTTCCTCTGTATGCCGAATTTCACAATCTTAAAGGTGCAAACTCCATTAGGGAAAGGAACAGATCAATTCATGTTAGTTACATAGACAGGCAGGTCAGGAGAAAGTGTACTAAGATGACTACCTTATTCGGGTGGTCTCTGAGTAGGTCTCTGAGGACCTCTTCCACCAAACCAGGCTGCAGTGAATATAGTTGTGGAGACCCTCACTCTTTTTAGAGCAGTGATTATAACTGTACTATAGTCTTTCCCGCACCCATTAATTGAGTCTGAATGTAGGGGGTTATAATTATCTTTACTGTACAGAACACAGCTATTTATACAGAACAGTGTTGACTCTCCCTGCAGGGGGTCCTGCATACAATACAATGTAGTGGACCATTGTCTCTCCGAGGCGTCACTTTGTCTAGGGTCTTAATTGCATTACAGTTCTAGAGGCACAGCATACAAAATATCCATCAGGACCTTTTTTTCCTTGACTCTACCCCCAAACAATATATATCCCTAGAAAGCTTGTCACTGAGCACCCAAGCTGTATAAATAGTGCCCAGGTCAGAAAATACAAGCCCAAGTTACAGCATGTAAAAATCTTACTGTGCTGCTGCAATACTCCGATCTAGTGGGGAGTTCCAGGCATGAGGCGGCTTGGTCCTGGTCTTCCAAAAGGGGTTCCTGGACCTTTGTGGAGTTGAGTGCTCTCAAGCCCCAGGTATCCTCCAATGACTCCTTGCCTCCCTGACCTCTTCTCCAAATAGAACTCTATTTAGATTTAAGGTGACTGGGCGATAACCGCCTAAAGATTGACTGGACCTCAGCATAGTCCCCATCCGAGAAACAGTTCCAGAGCATCTCCTGGGTCAGGCACTCAATTTATTTATTTATTTATAAAAATATTTTACCAGGAAGGATACAATGTGTAAAATAAGTCCAGGCAATCCACAGAAGTCTTTATGTCAAGCTGGGAAGCACGGTAATCATTCAGAGCCCCCATACCCCTTCCCACAGTGACAATACTCCCTTTTAGGGATTCTTAGGACAAAGTTTATAATCTGTGAGCAGGAGGCTGGCCTTTAAGCCTCTCCAAAAGTCAGTGGCACGCTAAATTCCATCACAGGTTGGTGTGAGCTTACTGTAGATGCTTCAGCATGTGTAAATCTGTAGAAAATGCAGAAACCTCACATTTAAGAACCTGTTTTAATTCTTCAAAATGTAGAATTAATTGTATATATATATATATATATATATATACATATATATATATATATATATATATATATATATATATATATATATATACATATATATATATATTGAATGCATTATTTAAATAATGCATTTAAAATAAGGTGTCGTCATCTTCCCTAATTGCACCTTTAAAGGTTATTTTTCCAGTTAGAAAGATATAAAATATCTATTCCTTCTCTGTGTGAAGTCGTACACCATTAAATTTTGAATAGTCTGCTGTAATGTAAATGAGATTTGTTATCACCCCCCAATGAATGAAGTTAGCAAGGATGTTTGATGAACCAGATAGAAACACTGACCCTTGCAATAGCTTTGTATTCTGCAAATAATTTGTGGCTGGCCTGGGAATGTAAGCAGGCTGGAAAACAAGGCAGCTTACATATATTTTTTTCAAGAGAATATAATATGTAATTAGGAAAAAACAACAATATGAACCTAAAGAAATTAATTATTGAAATTAATATTTTTCATTACAGTTTTGCAAAAGGCTCTTTACCCTTTTCCACATGCTTCAATTTAGACATAGTTTGTACCTATATATCTCTAATTGAAAATGATATAAATTATAACCCTTTTAGGAAAGCAAAGGAACGTGAGAAAAGGGTAGAATAAGCCTGAAAAAAAGGAATTCTAGGAACAAATGTGAAGATTCTCATGGACTTGATGAGAATGATCAGATTTAGAGTGACTAGGCACATTCTCACTGTAAGGTATGAACATACATTTGAGAAGCCCTCCATGGTGTCAATGTATCAACTTTTCTGGCAGGTCCAATGTAATCTCACCAGATGACTGACTTTAACCTTTGACTTGTAGATTCAATTTGGACCAAACTGCAATTCAACAAGATTTGAGCTTCTCGGATGATCTCCAAGCAGTCACACGCTATCATGTTGGAGGAACCAACTTGCCCAAGCCCACTCAAAGTCATTTTCATTTGCAATTCAGAATGCTGGTCCTAGCGTCAGAAAAAAAGTAATGAAATGTTCTATGTATTTGGGCTGATGTATACTGTAACTGATGCCAAGCATTGGTGAGAGTTTGAGGACTAGGTTTAATTTAAAATATAAATTTTGTATTCTTTATTTTCGTTGTGCATGGTGTCAGATACATTCAAGCTTGCAGTGCCACAACAGCCTCAGCAAGTACGGTAAAATATAACTTTAGACAAGTACATAGCATATGGATATTCTGCACAATTTTATGTATTATTATGAGGTGAAACAGGCTAAACATGTCTAGATACGATTTCCAACAAATTTAGAAAAAATAATTGGAACATGCATATATAGGAAGCATAGGTTCCCTAACATTCACAACTATACAGACATTGGCTCGTAGAACCACTGGGTGTCCAGAACTACAGAGAGGCAATGAGAAATCAAATAAAAAGTAAGTTGAATTAACCAAATAATCAATGCATTTAACAAACCAAAAAAAGTGTCATGACAGTTATTACAAAGGATTTTACAGAAACACATTATCAAGTCCGATGTCAGAGTCAGCCAATCCCCATCAGCAGCAGAGAGGTTGTGCAGCTAGGAAAGTTCAGGCTGAACACTGTGAATGCACACCTGATTAAGGCTCTCCTCCAGCCCCAGACCTGCGTGAGGGCCTGCATCATGAGTCCATGGACTCAGGCACTCTTGGGAGCCGAGTCCTTTCCCTTTTATGGGATAATCAGAAAGTCAGGTGGTAAGAACTGCCATTGGCGTTTGTTCTCCGTGGATGTTGTCGATGCATAGAGGCAGAGCCTCAGGTAGCTCTCAGCCCTAGAAGATCTATGACAGGATTGGGAAATGCTTGTATAATTGGATCACCTTGAGGAGCACTCTTCTTGCCTCCCTCCCCATCCTCCTGTCGCTCTAGCAACCTCGCTTGCGCACAAGTTTGAATCTTTGCCCAGAAGGTCTGGAATATATCTTTCCCAGGGGGAGTAGGGTGCATGCTATGGAGCTGCTGTGGGGCTCATGGGGTGGACATAGGCCCCATTTAACCAGCATAGGGTTAGCCACCATTTTGTGTGTAAGCCCCTGCGTTGTGTAGGTAGCTTGTGGCATAAGGTAAGTGCAGAGTAGTGAGTCCTTTCAGCTCAGTGTGTACCGGGATAACCCCCACCGGTCCAGGAGGGGGGATAGGAGAACAGCCTAAATAGGTTAGAGGACTGGTGCTCAAGGAGATCAGCCCCCTTTCACCCAGCCCCTGTAGTTGGCTGCAGAAGGGCAACTCCGGACTTCCCACATATTTTGCCTTAAATAATGTGTCAAATTGTGCAGACGTGATTCCCCCAACTTGAGAAGCGTCTGTGAGTAGAGATAGGTGTTTGTTAGCTGGCGTTTATGCCTCAAAATGAGCCAAAATCAAGCATGCCTTGATAGCTAGATGCTGCCCCCCATGGTTTAATTTTATGTGTATGACCTAAAGTCTTTTCACTCGATTTTTATTTCTGAGAAAGAGCTTGTGCAGAACTGAAATTTTTCACCCTGCATAAGTCTAATTAAACCACTCCATTGAACATACATCTTTTGGGATTCTATGAAATGCAAGGTTTTAATAGGTTACACAAACACACATATATTTGTGTGTGTGTGTGTGTGTGTGTGTGTGTCTGTGTTTAAGAACAATCAGCAGTGACTGGATGATTCCTCAGAACGAAAGAAATCAAACATGCACCTGAGACAAATATTGAACAATACTAAAGCATACAAACTGAAGAAATAGCAGAGAAGCTTCTCCATGAAGGCACATTAAATATAATGAAGCAGTAATGAAAATACACAAATGTTTCTACAGCCTTACTGCACAGCAAATTAAGGCTGATTTATTTTTGCTAACAAATATATTTACCTTTTTACAAAAAACAAAAAAACAACAACAATTGAGCAAAATCTTTCTTTATTTTTTTACTGTTCATATTTTGAAGAAATAAAATATTACGAATGTCAGATATTGTCTAGTTGAGCAAGATCGTAGTGTGATCACTAATAGTATGATAGCAATGCTCTTATAATAAAATAAAGGGGCATATATTGCTCCAGTGGAAGATGGGAACAATTTTGCATCATATGTAACCCTTACAATAACCCTTACAATAACAAGTATATATTTCTCTATTTCGGTGCACCCATCCACCCACGTACCCACTTACCTACATAAATGGTGCATTTTTCCAAAAATGCAATATGGGTTGTTTATTTCTTTGCTAACCTGCAAGATATTCACACATTTAGCTAACACTTGATGATATAAAGTGGGGAAAAGAGTAGTTGGGAAATATTTCCATAAATAACCATTGCAATTTGAAATATATTTAATAAACCTGTGAATTGTGGTGACTAGACAAGTATTTTGCAACATTTAGGTCATTGTAATTGATTTTGAAAGATTCTATAAACAAACATAGTTGATTTTTTTTCCCAGCGAGACTATATTTTTTTTGTCTAAACTGTAAAGGCTTTTTTTTTCTGCTAAGATTGACTTTAGTTAAAGATACACTATAGAGGCACAATCAATTCAGATGATTGATATCTGCCACGGAGGCAGAGCCAGTGCCAGAGGACCTGCGCAGAGCTGGAATAAAGGGGAGTTTTATAGCTTCTTAAGGGGGCCATGGAGGGGAGGCCGCCTAAATAGTGTTTTTAACAATATAGGGTCAGGAATACATGTTTGTATTCCTGACCCCGTAGTGTTCCTTTAATGTATGAATGATAATAAATCAGTTTTTGCATGCGGACTGTGTGAGTCACAGCCAGGGGAGGTGTGGCTAGGACTGCATAAATGTGAGGGACTAGGGAGAAACATGATTTAACTCCTGAATGGGAGAGCCTTAAGTAGTAAGACTGCATGAGGCATTATCTACACACTAACACTGCTACATTAATAATTAATAAACTTGTTGTGGTGCCACTTAGAAAAATCTCCAAGTATTGAAGGGCAATATATTCTGCAAGTAGTATGCATTTGAAAATCGCAAAATTGTTTGATAACATCTTTTAACTGCAATGTATTAGCAAATAGCTGACACCACATGCTCACACATGTGTAAATTACAGTCAGTTTTGACACTTATGCCGTAGTGTTGTACAATGTGGGAAATAATGGAACGATAATGTTTTAAGAGTTCATTAAAACACAGTTGTGTAATACTGGCAGAGCATTATGAAATGCGTAAGATGCTTTGACCTTATATTCTGAAAACACTCAGGCTGTGAGGCATAACATCGTATGTAGCTGCTGTCTCTCCATCCGTAGTCTGATGTCAATTGATTGTTAATGCACATCAAGGGAGGCAAAGTTGAATGTATGCTGCTGAGAGAAATGCAGTATTGAATTTACATAGAATGGCAGAGAATGATATTTTTCCATCATCAGCAGCACTTGTGCTTTGATTTAAGATTGCATTTCAAAAAGAGCTAATCTAGAATGTATTTATGGTTAAAAAAAAAAAGCTAGAGTTCTGATACTTATAGAATGATTGCACGTGCATCTGACAGAGTGTAGTTACAAGTGACTAATGTAGTGATATTCTTTGGGATTGCTGAGAAAGTCACAATACTAATTTGAGGGATATTAACTTCCAAGCCAGTGGTAAACTCTTAAAGATGTAAGAACTCAATCTGGAAAAACATGTAATCACCATGCTACCCCAGCTTCTACTGAATACAAGAATAATACTGAAAGAGAATAGTTAAAGGGAAACTCCAGTGCCAGGAAAACAATCCATTTTCCTGGCACTGGAGGGT
The DNA here is from genome assembly GCF_036172605.1 of Pelobates fuscus. NCBI lineage: Eukaryota > Metazoa > Chordata > Amphibia > Anura > Pelobatidae > Pelobates > Pelobates fuscus. The sequence continues at coordinate 117,317,519 of NC_086327.1, forward strand.
CCCTCTCCCTCCCACCCACCAATCCCCAGTTACTGAAGGGATGAAAACTCCTTCAGTCACTTACCTGAGGCAGCGGTGATGTCCCTCATCGCTGCCTCCTCCTCTGCGCCGCTCCTCCCTGTGCTTCCGTCGGCCGGTGGGCGAGACTGATCCCGCCCACCGGCCGAGGAGACCTAATGCGCATGCGCGGCAATGCCGCGCATGCGCATTAGCGCTCCCCATAGGAAAGCATTGAAAATGAATTTCAATGCTTTCCTATGGGGATTTGAGCGACGCTGGAGGTCCTCACACAGCATGAGGACGTCCAGGTTTCCTGTGCTATGAAGCAGGAAGTTCCCTCTAGTGGCTGTCTAGTAGACAGCCACTAGAGGTGGAGTTAACCCTGCAAGGTAATTATTGCAGTTTATAAAAAACTGCAATAATTACACTTGCAAGGTTAGGAGTAGTGGGAGTTGGCACCCAGACCACTCCAATGAGCAGAAGTGGTCTGGTTGCCTGGAGTGTCCCTTTAAGGCAGTAAGACATTTTAGATTTATGAAAATCAGAAGGATGCATGAGCTCCAAATAAACTTTCAGTCTACAATCATTGGATTAGAAACATTTTTACATAAGAACCACTTTGGAAAGACAATTAACCCTATACCAAGAGGACACAAAAGATGACCAGTCATGTTGTTTTGAGGTTCCAAACTACAATTATAAATATAGTCTTTGCTTTTTCGGCCTATAAAAGGTGATATAGCGTTTGCCTGAAAATGATGGGACAGAGATTCCATAAATATTATCTTCCTTTGAGTGATGGAAGCCATGAAATCAGAACTTTACTCTCCCTAGTCACCCAGGTGGAAGAACTATAATATATGTAATAATAATATAATATTATTGCATAATATATTTTAGCATCGTGATGCGAGGTGCCAACACTTTGTATTCGATAAGCACTAAATCATTTTGACATGGTGGATTCTTAAAATTACTCAAGTTATTGAAAAATATGCAACATGGTACAGAAAATACTCATGAATCTCATAAGTAGCATGCGATCTAGATGAAATCCCAAATAAGTTGACAAAAAGCACACAAAAAAATATAAAACCTTCAAAGTCATAGATCCAAGTACCTGTGAGAAGAGGAGAAATAATGAGGACTAATAATTACCCTAAGTGGGTTATGAACATGTTTATACTCACTCCTGGTTGTCCTTTGTTTACACCAAATCCCCACACTCTAATTCTAACTCTAATTGTGATAGGATATTCAGTCACTCAGTAGTCAAAATCTCTCAGCCAATCATGGACTTCCCGTAGTACAGTATATGAGAATTATAGATTACAGATCTGTACACATTTCTCTATATGGTGTCTCTTGCTCGAGTTCTCCATAGTGGTTTAGTGGACAAATAAACGAGGAATGCTTTTGCATGTACAGTACTGTGAAAATAAAGTAGTCTAGCTTCAACTAATTTGCCACAAATTGCTCTCATTCATTTATTTATTTTTAATTAATGAGGAACCATTCACAACTCATTCGCTTGAAGGAAAAATTGCTAGAGTTTTATAGAACTTTATGTTTCAAGATAGATGTATTGTTTTTAGAAAACAGTACATCTAGCAACAAATAATCACATAACAATTTCAAGTGGTGCAACATAGATTGCTTAACTGGTTTTAATGCTCCTATTATTTTTTTCTTTGAGTATTTACCTCTATGTATTGGGATTGCAAAATAACATTTTTATTTAACTTGGTTTAACCATGGTGCCCATCTTTGTGTCATACTTGTACATATGTTTTAGGAAACAGTCTTAGGTCAGGATGGCCCTAGCTCCTTGGACCCAAAATCGGCCTCTAGAGCACAATTTGCTTGTACATATATAAACATTTTGAATATTGTTGTTACTCAGACTTAGAACTTAAGTCCTAATGTAAAGCTCAAGATCACTGACAGTTCTACTTTTATGTAAAACAAAAGGAAGGTACTAGCGCTAATTTTATAGATGTGATATTAGTGAGATAAGTCAGCAGCTATAACACAAAATTCTTATCTTTAAAATGGTTAGAATAGTGAAGTGAAGGTGAAGCGCTGTATATTAATATATAAAACCGTGAAAACGTATTAGTGTACAAAATCCTAATAGACAATACCTTGACTTTATACACAAGCGTCCATAAGTGGTATGCAATACCTTAAAAATATAAACAAATACAACCAAACATAGTGTATACTGTGATATAAATATAATATATAGATATAGAGTGAAAAAATTCCCACTCACACTTTTAAAAGCTAAATATATATAGCTCAATTGAATGGCTTGTGGGGTCCATAGAGGCGACCCTATCCCTTCTTTGATGAATGTTCTTTCCCTTTCTTGATTTCTAAAATGGGGAAAAGCATATATGGTGCAGTACAGTTGATTCCAAATAATTAGACAAAAGAAAAAATGGGTACTTACAAACCCAGAGCCATCCACATCGGCTCTGATCAGGGGTATATGTGGTTAAGGACCACAATCCTTCTTTAAAAGAGTAGCAGGAACAATGCCAGTAGTGATAAAAAATATAAATATACTTTATTTTACATAAAAATATATACCATTATAAAAACACTAACTAGGCATTTAAAAAGTCCAATTCATTGAAGGCTGATTCTCTCCAAGTTCCCAGGACCCGTTTCGCTATATCAGCTTCTTCAACTGGATATGTAAAACGGAAAAAGTCTTCATCAAGTCTTCATCAAGTGAAGACTTTTTCCATTTTACATATCCATTTTACATACTTTTTCCATTTTACATAGTGTGAGTGGGAATTTTTTCACTCTATATCTATATATTATATTTATATCACAGTATACACTATGTTTGGTTGTATTTGTTTATATTTTTAAGGTATTGCATACCACTTATGGAAGCTTGTGTATAAAGTCAAGGTATTGTCTATTAGGATTTTGTACACTAATACATTTTCACGGTTTTATATATTAATATACAGCGCTTCACCTTCACTTCACAGTTCTACTTTTATGTTCACTCTATAATGGGACATTTTCAAATCTCAGTTATCATTTATAAAAGGTACCTAGGTAAGTGCAGTATGGTGTGCATAACACACACGCATTATGAGAAATTAACAATTGTAATATATGCATAACAAATAATAAGAACTAATAGTATTTTACCCAAATACATAAACTATAGTCAAATCTAGATTTTTTTTACCGCTCCTCCTTTTTCACCCTTTATTTTTAGCTTGTCCCTTATTCTGGGAATGAAATACAAATTTAGTGACTGTTTCACCGCCATTTTTGTTTTCTATAAAACATCACTTTTCTTGTTGCCACGGATGGAATTCTGAATCACAAAACAAAAGTAAAATGTTAAGCTATTACGTGGCTAGTTTGGCTTGTTATTCAGCTTCATTGCGACTTAAAGGTCGGGAATTTGACAGGTCACCTGATCAGTTCAATTTAATTATTATGAGATTTTATTTAAAATTGACTTTGATTTCACAACAATATAACCCTGTAGGGGTCCCCTGGTCACCGCACCCTACCTCACCCTTCTGATGTATTAGAAAGAAGAGATATTAGAAATAAAATAAAGGCATTGATGAAAATATCCATGGCTCCTAAGCTGAACTGTAGAAGCATTTATCAGTTGGAGGAGAACCATGGAAATGCCATTATATCAAGAAACAGTAACACGGAATACTTAACTCGGAACTGTGTGTTCTATTACCTTCCAGTGAGGCCTGGCATAATATAAGCCAATTATTCTTGCATATAACAGAGTATATTTGAAAATTGATTAGGATGTTGATGGAACATTAAAAAAGAGAAATGCTCTGGGTTCATTAAATGGATTATGTATTCCTCAGAAGCTTAATCGTATAATATAATCAAAATAACAAGGGATGTAATGATTTTCATAAATCTGTGAGATTCATTATTTTTTTTTTGCTAATTTCCTGTGTCCAGCGTTGTAAGATTTTTGACAAACAATTTATAATTAATGTTTGTAACTTTTATTATATTCATACATTAGATCATTGAGTCACCCTCCCCCAAAATGCTATTCTTTGCAATCTCCTCTGGGTGCAGACGATAAAAAGAGAGGACAGAGCAAAAAGAGGCAGATTGGATCTATCACAGGACAGAAAGAAATGGGAATTGGGGGCACACCCAGAACATGCATTTCTAAGTAGGGGTACTGCCGTGAAGACCAAAATATGGTTAAAAGATGTCACGTTACCCTAATATTTGTGGGTCCTACAGTATATTTAACATGGGAGATTTACATGCTAACTTGCAATACTATAATTTCAACTGCTTTCATAGACTATTCAATTTATGCTTTCTTGTGGTCACTTCTGTTACAGCAGTACCACTACTTAGAAAATGCATGTTCTGTGTGTGCCTCTAATTACCATTTTTTTCTGTGTAGATTTGGATTCCAAAACAAATTCCTACTAGGCTGAGCATCCCACACATCTTTGGAAGTGACAACAGAAAAGCATAAATTGAGGAGTCTCTGAAAGCAGTTGAAACTGTAAATATTGATAGTTATCATTTAAATCTCCCATGTTAAATATAGTGTAGGAACCCATCAATATTAGGGTACGGTGATGTAGTGGTGATCTTAACAACAATATGGCTGTATGGTGGGACTGAATCCCCATATTTGTTTGCTAAGATAGGTGACTTTAAGTAGCCTTGTAAAATGTAAAACTGTGTTTTTGTGTGTGTGCTGTTTGTTTAAAGGGACTCTCCAGTGCCAGGAAAACATATCCGTTTTCCTGGCACTGCAGGATCCTGCAGTGCCCCTCTCCCTCCCACCCCCCATCCAATATTGCTGAAGGGGTTAAAACCCCTTCAGTGACTTACCTGAATCCCTCGGCGCTGGGTCAGGCTCCACCCATGCCCCTCCCCGCTGACGTCAGCTGGCGGGGAAGAGCTAATGCGCATGAACGGAAATGGCTGCGTGCGCACATTAGACCTCCCCATAGGAAAGCATTATTCAATGCTTTTCTATGGGGATTCCGGTGACGCTGGAGGTCCTGCATAGCGTGAGGATGTCCAGCGTCGTTTAAAACACTTTTTGTGTTCTAAGAATATGAAAGAAGTCCCTCTAGTGGCTGTCTGATAGACAGCCACTTGAGGAGGACTTAACCCTGCAAGGTAATTATTGCAGTTTATAAAAACTGCAATAATTATACTTGAAGGGTTAAGAGTGAGTGGGAGTTGACACCCAGGCTAATTCAATGAGCAGAAGTGGTCTGGGTGCCTGGAGAGTCCCTTTAACTGTATTTTGTCTAGCACAGGTCTGCGCAGATTTAAAAGGAGTAAATGAGTCAGGAAGGCTTAAAAATTGAGACAAAACTACATGAGAAACGTTTCAAAACTAGAGGTGAAAATTGTGCTCTACAGGTATGAGAGATCAAATGTAATGCGTAATGCCTGGAATGCTCAGCGAAATAAACAAACAAAAAATAACATATATGCAAATAACACAAAAAATGTCACACTCACAGGACAAAGCATGCTTTAATGTAACAAACAGTATTACAAAAATTATCATTGTGATCGACATTTCTTTTATAAAAAAAAGATATATATACATATATATATAAATGAAAAAATAGTCTTGCACTCCAACTTACTTGAGTCGTTGCCCGGTGCTTGTCAGCACCAATATAACAAAGTAGCATAGAAATAGCACTCCCAGGACTCCAAAGGTTTTCAAGGTAAAACGTAACTTTTATTTTCCACAATTAAGAGATTGACGTTTCAGTTTAAACCCAAACTTTCATCAGGATAAAATAACATCATAAAAGACAATCTTATATACCCAACACCAATATACACTTATCTAATAAGTGAGGGGACATTGACTGAGAACGCCATGGTCAGAGCCTTCACGAATTACTGATTGACCTTGATGACGTCACTACTTTCTGTACAACGTCATAACGCCATCCAAGGTCATCACCATAGAGACCGGACGCCAAGTCCATTTTGTATTTCTAAACACCAGGAAACTAGGGCTACCATGGCAACAAGCTAAGCAACAGTGGGAATTTGTCCCTACTAAATGCCGAGAGTCTCAAAGCTTTCCCCAATTAAAAACAAATACTAAAACTGCGTGAGCAAAATCAGCAAAAACAGATAAAGAATATATACAGTCTATGCAATACATATATACAAATCATCAATTTAAGTAGTGCCCATCCAGCTATTAAGAACACAAGATACTGCTGGTGTAATACTTCTATAGGCAAGTAAACAAAAAAACAAAATAATAAAATAACGGAATTCCATGGAATGGAAGGAATTAAATGCCTACACAGAGGTAGATGTGACCACAAAAAGCACGTATTAAGGAGGAGCTGAAGCCTAAGACCGAATATTCGCCAAAATAAAGGGCACAGCCAATATAGCAATCCGTGATATGCATGGCACACGGGAGGTATAATGTACATAGTACCTTAGAGTAAGACTAACTATCGGTGCAGACAAAATAAGAGTCCCACGCCAGTGGCAACAAAGTCAAAACACAGATTTTCGCCAAAATGGAGGGGCACATCTGAGATAACATTCCATGGTGTGCAAGGCACAAAAAATAGACTAAAGTGGAACTGACAAATTCAAAATACGAATAAAAACGCCTACTAACCCCATAAATAATAATGAGTAACAAAAAATAAACAATGCAAATAGTAAGGAGCAAAAACTAGTAGTAGAACTAACTTGACATATTTATCTTTCAAATCTCTACATAATGCTGCTCCCACCTATCTATCCTCCCTTATACACAAGTATGTCCCGTCTAGGTCTTCTGTTGAAGACTTACGTCTGTCTATCTTCTGTCCGTAATCCCACCTCTGTTTCTCGCCTTCAAGATTTCTCGAGGGCTGCACCGTTCCTGTGGAACTCGCTTCCCTTCTCCGTTAGATGCTCACCCAGTCTCCACTCCTTCAAAAAATCGTTAAAAACCCACTTCTTCATAAAAAAATCGTATCAATTAAACTGTTAATAGCTCCCAACTGATTCCTCTTCTGCAACTGTCACTAGTCTAATACTATCCTTACCTTTTGTGTCATTTGACCCCACTCCCTCTAGCATGTAAGCTCATTGAGCAGGGCCCTAAACCCTTCTGTTCCTGTGTGTCCAACTTGTCTGGTTACAACTACATGTCTGTTCGTCCACCCATTGTAAAGCGCTGCGGAATTTGACGGCGCTCTATAAATATCATAATAATAATAATATCTGTGTTATATTAAATTAACAGGAACCCCGTAAACCAAAATCCACCAATAATTCTCAGAAGATTTAAAGAGATTACTACTGTGCTGAATAGCAGAAAAACATTCATAGCCGTGCAGACATATGTCTGAAATGTCTGAGGTGTAGTTACCAGTGCTATCCCCCCGGGTGGCATGATAGATAGCTATTCAGACCATGCAAAGTTCCTCAGTATCCATCACATACTACGATGTACCCACAGTATACATTTTACCAAATAGGGTAGCATTGAATATTGCTCAAAAGGAAAAACCCATATGTCATATAGAGATACAAGAACCTAGCTCCCAGGAATAGTCTGGCACGCACCTGACTAAGGATACACCCACAGAGATACAGGAGATAAAGGTACTATCCTCCAATGATACAAGATATTGGTGAATATCCAAATTAGGAACAAGACCTGGAAAGACAGAGATGTTGTATCATCACATATATGCGACTGTTTGGAGTTGTCCCATTTCAGTGAAGACATGGAATAAATAGTAAGAAATGCCTATCTCCCAGGGTTGGTCATTTCCTACCTTGGCCAGTGCTTCAAATCAGGAACAGATATGTACAACTATGACAATGCAACACTATACAACTGTCTTTATAAAAATACTAACAATGAGTACTTTTCATTCAGGCCATGCGGATGGACTGTGTTCAGAGTCCTAATCCAGAACAGTTCACGTTGCAGCAAAAGTTTGCTACGATCACCCCCCATATTGTCATCCGAGGGCAAGACACCATGACTAGGACATTGTTAAATTGACCTTTTATCTTTCCAACAGGCTCCCTAATGGACAAATGTACTTGTAAAATACTGTGGGTGGTGACACTAAAATATGAACAGAAAGGACAGATAGCATTGTCCTTAGTATTGGTAAAGAAAGCACAGTTGTCTGGCAAAGTGATTAAAAAGAGACATCTGTATTCCAAAGAGGAGTGTAGGATATGACTTTTACCTGGTTAAATGTCCTCATATGCTCCTAGAACTACTGCCTACCTCCTCCTCCCTATCGCTGCTATTAAGCAGCATTGTACTCAATGAATTACACAGGCTCCCGCTCACAGCAAGACAAGATGATGTGAGGAAAAATGATTTTCTCCACTTGAGGACCAGAGTAGGAGTGACTACAAAGATAAATGTGTTTTGGTTTTCTTTAAATTAAGTTTGCATTACGAATGCAATATAAAACAGATCAAATTCATCACAGGGTTGCTATGGAAAGGAATAAACTGTCTGAGCCACTTAACGGAACCGAGCATGGCTCATTATGCCAATGTTCATGCTTTACAACAGTGCTCTTCCCTGTTCAGGCTCATGGAAAATATATGTGAAAAGCCAAAAAGCATATTTTCTTACTAAGACCATGATTTTAAATTGTTGGATAAGATTTTCAAATGATTAAATATTTTGGATAAACATTTAAAATGATAATTAAAATATATATAAAAAAAAATATATAACATATATAAAAAAAATATGAATATATAAAAAATATTAAAATGTTAAAATATTTTCATAACATTTAATCATTTTGAAAATGTATCCAAAAATAGGAAATCATTTGAAAAGCTTGTCCAGCAATCTTAAATCAAGGCCTTAGTTGGCTGTTCATCAAAAATACAAAAGCAATGTTTTAACCCTCAGAGAGGTAAGCAATGTACTGCATTACTAACAGATCTGATATTCTAAGGATTGAAAACTACACAAAAATTGTAGATTATGTAGAGTTTGAAATCCAAACTTTCATCAGGATATAATTACATCATAAAAGACAATCCTATATACCCAAACCAATATACACTTACCCAATAAGTGAGGGAACATTGACTGATAACACCACAGTTGGAGTTGGTGGGTTGGATCTGGAGCCGGTAGACCAGAAGCGGCTGGTGGCCTGGACCCGCTGCTGATCAGCCCATCCAAAAACACCTCTTCCTTGAGGTGAACGCAAAACTTGCCGCATCGATGACTGTGTCTTGTTATGGATAGGGAACAACAACACATGCTTTTTCAACTCGGCAATACATGAATCTCTGAACAGGAGGCCATTGGCCGTTGGGCTCAGTTTTTTGGAGGTAATGTTCATCAGCTTGGTGTCAATGCACAGAGGGTAGCTCTGCATCTTTCGATGCATAGGGCAGCGTTTGTATTTCCTAACATACATATGCACTTCTGGGCCCATTCCCAGATCGCATTTCTGGTCAAGCTGTGTGCCTTGAGCCATGACAAGGTCTGTGAAGTACAGGATCTTGCCCAGTGGACCTAGCAGGTCTAGCAATATATCTTGCGTCGCCTTAAGCCCTTTTTCGATGTCCTTTTGAGGGTCTCGTTCCGTCCAGGATATGAAGACATTTTGTTGAGCATTGGTGTGACTGCAATTTTATCTGGGAGCAAGGGCCTGGGGCATTCCACCTACATGCGAGTCCTTAAGACCTGGTCCAGCAGCTCTCGGAGGCAGAAGTGGACAAATCTGGCAAGATGGGTCAGTAGGTTCCATTCAGAAGACCGAGGGTGTCTGATGGTCCTCAGGTAAAAGAATGGGCTGCCATGGGTGTCAAGGAACAGTCCATCGCCTTCCGATGGGATGAAGTCGTGCGTGTCATGAGGGAAGGAATAACCCTTGAAGGATTCCCTGTGGAGCGAAGATGGCACATCCTGCCAATCGCTCTCTTGTTCCGATTCTGAGTCTTCTGCTCTCTAGTCATGCAGGACGTCAAGAGACTCAGGCTGGTATTCATCCTCCTCATTCGAGGAGGGTATTGGAGGAAGGAGTTCAGCTGTTGCCATTTGTCTGGAGTGCTTGAGCGGTCCCTTCCCCTAAGGCCGGGACGCAGTGGTGACCTTCTTGTGCTGCTTGGGTAGGGGGAGGGAGGTCCTTTCTGGAAACCTCTGAGCCCAAGACATCCTCTGGTTCTGGAAGTGGAATAGCATTAGTAGGGGAAGTGTAATCAAGAGGGAGATGCATCAGCATTTAAGATATGGCCTTTTCCATGGAGGCCGCCACCGCAGCGCTGATAATGGACTGGAATTCCTGTGTCTGTTGCGGTGAGTCCAACATATAGCAGCACGTGTTGTCCTGTAAAGGAGAGGACACTGTTACACTGCCTGCTAGTAAGTCAGGTCTGTTGAAGAGGTCCCCTTTAAATATACTGTATGGGGTTCGTCTTCAGAGGCCGTATACATGTAAGTATAGGCCTTGCCTGCAAAGCTGGTTAGTAGGAGCGGCTGGTAATACACAAAGGGGTTATACCCCCTTGGGGAAGCATTGAGAGTCTCCAAAAGCCAGAGGGGGAAACCCCTGAGTCCCCAGGTCAAGGAGGTACCTGAATGGAGGTTCACCCCGTATTATATATGAGTGGAGAGAAGTACCACTAATCTGAGGATTTACCCTGGTCAAGTCCCATATGGCACAGAAGCCGGGTTTAAAGTAGGCAGAGGGTATATGGGGGCTCACCAAAATAGAATTGTAGGGGTGTTACCCCTGCGCACAGCTGTTATAGACAGTCTGCTCTGACAGGCCACATCATTGTCGCAGTAGCATCATCCAACATCACAAGTATTTGTACGCTCTATAACAATTATGGCAGGCTTATGCATGTATTACTGTCTGAGTAGTGTAGCAATGTAAAGGCAAACACAGCAGGACATGTGGCAGTAAAACATAAAATCACAGCAGTGAGCTTAAGCACCTGAGGATCCTACAGAAATCATGAGAGAGCAGAGTCGTCCTAGGGATAAGCAGAGGGAGTGCGGAATCCACAGAGCCGGAGACAGCCCCAATCCAGCTACAGGTAAGTACAGGCATCTGCAGCACGGCCTGTAACAAGATCGAAGATGGGCGCCGTTAATCTCGCAAGATCCAAGATGGCGACCGCACGCGCGCGGGACAGCCGGGAACAACTCTTGCAGGTCCCGGTAATCAGTAGATAGGTCGCAAGCGACACTTGAGGAGAGGTCCCCTGAGCCCGGCCTGCCTGAAAGGGAGAGCAGAGAGAACAAAGCACCGTGATCGTGGCAACGCCGGTCACGGTGTGAATAAGGTAGAAGGACAAGAGGGTCTGCAGGGACAGGGAGGCCTAAGCCTGAGACCCAGCAAAAGACCCCAAACAGAGCAGAGAGAGCCAGGCAAGGAGGGAAGACAGGTTAAGAGGACAGTATCTGGAGATAATACCCACACGTGAAGAGGGATACAACAGAAATACAATAACCAGCTGAAGTAAAAACAAAGAGCAGGAGCAAATACTCTGACCTGTATCCTGCTGGAACAGCAAAGAAAGAGGAGGAATAGGGTGGACTCAGCCTTATGAATCCTGTGTTTTCTGAGTTTTGATTGGTTTATCTTTTATATGGATATTTGCTGCTGGAGTTTTGAGTGCAGAAAGTAATGAAAAATAGGAATCCTCCTGTCATGTGGTAAAATTAAAAGAGGCAAAATAAATAAGACAGCTGTCAGTTTAATGATAAGCACGTGGTTAAATACATTGCTCTCCTCCTCTTCCACAACCTCACTAAAGTGAGAACTTAGTTTTGTAAAAATTAGTTTTCCTTTTACATTCATATATATTTATGAAACAGGGGAGTAGAAGCAATAATTTTAATTTAAAAAGGTAATTTTTTAAAAATGAAAGGAAAAAAGTCAGTCGGCAAAGGATGACTGACTCATTCCTCACAACAAAGAACAAAGCTTTCATAAAATATCCCTCTCTGTAGATTGAGTGACCATCATTCAGTGTGCAAGAAACACAGCACCCTATTGGCTTATACCAACTACGACTGAAGAGGTAGCCAGCATAGTCATTTCACAAGATTCAGACATGTAGGGCAAACCGACTACATTGAAACCCATTTTAAAAATGTGGGAGATGCAGGAGGAATTTAATTTAAAATTTGTTTTATTTATTTATTTAGTAATTTACTTACCTTTACTTACAGATTTTAGAAAACATTTAGAAATTTAGATTTAATGGCAGTTAGCATCTGTGGTGGTAATAAGTGTAGTCACAACTCAAGACTCAACCCAACCAGAGAAAACCCATAGAATAAAAGGCATTTGAAAACATACTGACCACCAACATTACATTTTTAAATAATTTTAAAATAAATTTAAAAAAACGATTTGAATATTAGGCACTTTGCATTTGAAGAGGTAGCAGGAGTAGTCAGATTGTAAGGTGTCTGCCAAGCAAGGTGAAACAACTGAAATGATAAGCATTTTAAAATAGGCGAGTAGGAGTAATTTAATTTAAAGTTTCTATTTATGTTATTCCCCATCAGATTTTAGAATAATTTAAGAAATTTAGAAAAAGTTAATTTGTGTCTGCAGAGGTGGCAGGCATAGCCACACCGCAGGATTCTGCCAAGCACGGCGAAACCACTACAATGAGAGACATTTGAAAACATTTCAACCAACCCTCCCACACCACATTTTAGAATACTTTTTGAAATTTAGAAACAAGAAGAAATGAAATGCATTATAATAAAGGGAGATCAGAGGAGCAGAAGTATTTTGTTTTTCTTTGATGGTCCTTACATGGTTTAAGGGCTGCAACTAGCTGCCCTTTTATTGTACAATCATCACACCCCAGTAGGGACCCAACACCAAGGAACTGTTCAGAAGATATTGATATGGATTTCCTCTACTGTTCCATAATTCTTTCTAGTATGTCTAGAGTAGAGTTCCAACATGTGCTGACAACTTGACATAAGTTTTTCTCCTGCCTCAAGAGATGGTTAGCATTCATACTATATTAGACATGCATGATACTCTTCCTGCAACAATCAAGTATAGTTACCAACTTCCTTTGTGTTACCTTTAGAAATTGTACCCTTCATTACAAGATGTAAAATGTGGGCAGAGAGCAACATCTCCAATGGAACCATATCACAGAGCTTTGACCATGCTACCAGTTCAATCAGTGCCCATGAACCAAAAGTGCACACTGATGTCTATCTGCCCTTTCAACCAATTTGCCACCTTTCGTCTGATTGCCTTCAAGATGTTTTCTGAAGCATTCTTTTCGTCTACCATCAGCACATACAGGAGTAGGAGATATCAATATCCCTGCTACCCTACATGTTCACTTCCACCCTACCATGCTGCTAAGGTTGAACTGCCTTCATTACCATTAAACCCAGACATAATGGCATGCTACCCATGTTATGTCAGGAGGAGGAGGGCATGCTTGCCTGTAGCAGTACTCCATAAATCTGTGGTGAAATACACTGATAGATTTACAACCTTAGCAAGCTCCTTCTTCAATAATAGCATGCAGGAATGGTATAGTGATGGGACTATGTTAATCCTAAAAGTGGAACTTAAAGGAATTATATATTGCAGAGCAAGTGCCTGTATCAGCTGCTTTAATGGCTCCCCCTACAGAAATCAGTTGAGTGATTTTGTTAGCCTGCTGTTTTGACATAGTTCTGATGAAATCCAACTAACTATTCAAGAGTGGGCTGGTGGATACATACCAGGGGAATTCAACTGTCCCTGTCCAACCTGCCTCTGCTGACTTCTGGCATTATCTTCAACATTCCCCTGCTTTGCATAAGGGTTGTAGCAGTGGAGGAGGTGCTAAAGGCACATCGATGGAAGAACACACAATCACTACTGGTCTGTCTCAGTCAATAAAGTCAAAGTGTCTGGAAGAAACCCGCTTGGAAACATAAAGATCTTTTTACAGCTCCTCCTTTTTTCCCTTCTACTTGATCTGTGCATAAAATCAACATTCCATGGCTGTTGCATAACCATCAATCATATATTTCTCCATCAAACTTCTTTTTTTTTTTTCCACCTCTTGATTGGACAGGAGAAACAGTCCACCTAATTGAGCAGACCTTATTGTCTGTCATAGTGAACTAAACTGCTGATATCCAGTCTATTGGTGTTTTCATTACACCACACACACATCCATCCTCCTTGTTCTGGCACCACACATGGAATCCAAATCCCAAAACAAACAACTCATACATTTTTGTATCATTTGTTTCATGACAATTCCATAACGCATTTCGGAGTTGCAGAATTGGGACAATTCACCGATCACCCAAAATTTGTGATTTATCCAAAACAGAATGAAAAAGTCTATTACAAAATGAGGAACTAGACTACAAGCATGATACACCCATCTGTTTCACTTTGAGATCTTGGGTAATGTTAAAATATATGAAGCAGATGATGACCAGTTATATGGGAAACCACTTGGCCTGACTCACAACCTTTCTATATTAAAAAAATTGGAAGTAGGAATTCCCAACATTTGTATCAGATGCTTTAACCCCTTAAGGACCAAACTTCTGGAATAAAAGGGAATCATGACATGTCACACATGTCATGTGTCCTTAAGGGGTTAAAGATGTAAAACCTACTTAATTGAGGATGTTTGTACCATGGCTAAATCAAAGAACAACTTGCAGGGTTGGGCTAATAGTAAAATAAGTAATTAAACACCTGCTGGATTTTTTTTCTGGTGTTGCAAAAGTTATCATAAAGTTCTTGGGACTTTTTTTATGAAGACATTGTGCTAGACCTAACACAGTGATAAAGTCACTTTTTTTTATACATTTCATTTATAATTAGAAAATTAGAAGAAAGAAAGGAAACAGACAAAGTGTGAATCCCAGTGGATTACCATATGTTTTAGATCACTTATCAAGAATAAAACATAGTACTTTTTTTTATTAAAAACCAAGTGTGTAATATAGACAAAAAAACAAATAGTGTCAATTGTCACAACAAAGTGATTACGTGAAAAAGACCATGTGGTTCGCAAACCAGTTTAGATCATTCTCCCTCAGGTTCCTAGTGATTCAACTACAAACTTGCAACAAGGTTATAATAATGGTTCAATATATCAATCAAGTGCAGGTGATACAATGTTGCTGAGGTCAAATAACACTAATATCCTTTATATAGAAACAAATCCCATTGTATATAAGTGAGAAAGGTCTTTTAAATATATTTGAATAAAGATAATTATGATTGGATTAAATAGTTATTGAATGCTAATAACGTATTTAAACAATTGTCCTGTATTATAAACTTTTTCCAGGGAATTGGCATATTTAGTGCACGGTTGCCAAACAAAGCATCTTAATGTATAGAAAAGAGGGATAAATCTCCAAGAATTTAAAATCAATAGCACATAGTGTGCATTAGATCGTGCGTGCCGTTATCTTGATACGCGTTTTAGTGCATCAGCGCCTTTCTCAAGAGAGCCTGCGGTCTGCATTTCGCCTGGAATGGTAGCTTTTTCAATCTGTGAATTCTCAAATTGTCCAGTTCCAGTTTTAAATATCCGTCTGTCCTGCCCTTTTTCCTTAGCGGTACAATCTCCATGAGTTACTCACAGCTGATGTGAGGTTCGAGGCGGTGTTCCTGTAATGATCCTTGCCTGTTCGTGTCTCGGAAGACAGGAGAAGAGAACTTTTATTTTGCCCTTGTTTATTTATACTTTTGCACATTGTTTTTAAATAATTTTTGAAGGTAATAAAAGGTTTAGATATTTTATTCCCTCCTGTTTTCTTCATCTGATATCCGGGTTTCAGTTAGGGGAGTGTCACCCCATAAGTGACACAGGTCTTTTTAACTTGAAGCCAGTTGCCAAAAGGCTCCAAACAAGGTGACCACCACATTTGGTCATATATCATTTGCTAAAAATTTGAAACTGCTACACCCAGAAGGCTTTTTTTCCTCTTTATTGTCTATCGTTTACATTTACAATATTCAGAGCTGTTGACACAATATTCCTTGAAGAAAGGTTGTTGCTTGCCACCTAAAAAGCACAAGAGGCTACAGAGTTTAGAGCCTATATCCTGAAAAGGCTCTAGACAGTGTGAGTTAATTTTCCCTCACTAAGTGTGTGTTTAAGAATTCATTAATATACTACACCATAAGTTTTTTTTTCTCTTTTGTATTTATTTACATGTATCCATAAATGTTAAAATTTTGAGGGTAAGTCCCTATATTCACTTTGAAGCTCTGCACTCACAATTTATATAGTAGTTAGGGGTGTATCACCTAAATATGAGATGAATATATGATATACATTTCTTCTAGTTATGCCTGCTGCATACATGAGGTGGTTGCATTATATAGTCAAAATCTTGAGAATCCTCACGTATGCATGTGTTAAAAAAAAAAAAGTGAATTTAAATTAAATGTGCAGGCACTTAAAGTGCTGACATTTTTTACATTTTTTTTTATGGCTTTTACTGCCATTTTTTTAGTCTAGAAAAGCTATCAATTTTCTATATATTAGAGTGAACTTTTGCCAACTTCTAAAGCAAAAGTTTAACTTTTTTTCCTTGCAACAAGCCATACTTTTCGAGTGATCTATGTTTTTATTACTTTTTAACGCTTGCTCTGAGAACATTTGGGACTGGTTTTCTATACAAGTATTAAGTATATATTGGAAAGCAACAAACAGATCTATCTCCATATACCTAAGGTGAAATTATAGGTTCAATGGTCCTGATTTATGGTCTCGGTAACATTCATAGGTTGAACTCCGCTTACACAGTAGATCCCTCCGGATTTAATTAACTTTTTTTACATTTTATTGAAAATTTTGTATTATTGAGTTTTGATTCTTTATTAAACAGAAATAAATCTAGCTTTGATAATAGCTTGGTTGCTTCATCTAAGTGTTGCTTCTAAGTGTCTGTGGTTGGAGATATTCTGGAGAGTTTTACAGAAGCTTCAACTGTCTAAGAGTTGTGCTAAGAGTTTTCTTTTTTACTGTTACAGGTAAGATTCATCTGTAGGAAAAGGTTACTGACTGCACAAGGTTTGATTTCCTGTTGGTAATTATAAGGCATTTGATTTGATTAGTTAGCTACTTGCTATTGATTGCTGTTTAAATTAGCTATTGTTTGCAAATAAGCAGAGGCCTACCCAGGATAAACATTCATAGTGGGTGGTGATTTTAGGAGTATATAAGGGTTGTTGTCATTCGCTTGGCTAATATAGCTTGGTTGCTTCATCTAAGTGCTGCTTCTAAGTGTGTGTGGTTGGAGATATTCTGGAGAGTGTTGCTTCTAAATGTGTGTGGTTGGAGATATTCTGGAGAGTGTTGCTTCTAAGTGTGTGTGGTTGGAGATATTCTGGAGATAAACTGGAGGTAATCTGAGGTATTCAGGAGGATAAATAAAAAGTAAAAATTTGTTTGATTTAAATTATTCACCTCATTGGAATGGCAGACTTAGTTCAGTGTAATAGTTGCTAAGCATTTGTTTCACGTTCCACTTTTTGGAGGTTTGGTTGTTGTCTAATCTGTAGACAGTTCTCTATCTTGCGGCAGGAGATTGTATTTTTGAAGTCTGAGAATTGTAAATTATCTGGTAAACAAACTCAGGCTGGAACTGCTGCAAAGCCACTGCCGCAGAGACATAATAGGAATGGCAGATGGATCACTGTAGGATCTGGTAGACTTAGAGTTGTGGATAAAAGGCATATTGCACAGTCTGTTGCTCTACATAATTCATTTTCTGCACTTTCAGAGTGTAATGGTGTTATGGAGACAGGCACTGAGGGTAGTGGTGTTGTGGAGAGAGGAACTGAGGCTAGTGGTGTTGTGGAGAGAGGAACTGAGGCTAGTGGTGTTGTGGAGAGAGGCACTGAGGCTAGTGGTGTTGTGGAGAGAGGCTTGGAGACTATGGTGAGGCCTAATAGAAAGCAGTTGTTGTTGGGGGATTCCATCATAAGAGGTGTGGAGATGGACAATGGTGGTCTTGTGAGGTGTCTTCCCGGAGCTACTGCTCACAGAGACAGGAGACGTATCTGTAATATTGTTAAGCAAGCAAAGCAGGAAGGGGAATTGGATGTACTTGTCCATCTAGGGACAAATGACTTGGCTTGCAATGAGGTTTCAGAGGTTAAGGAAGTTTTTAGTGTTTTTGCCAATGATATACGGCAGGTTGCTTCCACACTGTCATTCTCTGAAGTTCTGCCTGTGCATAAAACTCAGAACGACAGACAGATGCATATTAGGGCCTTGAACTTGTGGCTTGGTGAATGGTGTCGGGAGCAAGGATTTGGCTTTATTTCTCATGGTAGCTCTGTTTGGAATTGAAATAAACTATACAAAAAAGATGGTTTGCATCTTTCTCAAAAGGGAACAAATGTTCTCA
Organism: Pelobates fuscus; assembly: GCF_036172605.1. Classification (NCBI taxonomy): domain Eukaryota; kingdom Metazoa; phylum Chordata; class Amphibia; order Anura; family Pelobatidae; genus Pelobates; species Pelobates fuscus. The sequence goes on from NC_086327.1 coordinate 117,335,943, forward strand.
GTAAGCAGTTCAGAGGTTTTGCTAGGATGTATTTAAACTAGGAGGGTGGGGGGGGGGGCAAAAGGGTGATAAAACATCAATCCAATTGTCCCCCAAAACAAGGACGGAAGGTGCCTGTAGCAAGTGTGTTAAAAAATTATAAGCTTAGAGTCATGTCTACAAATGCTCGCAGTTTAGGGAATAAGATCCATGAACTTGTGGCAATGATGGCAACTGATAGTGTAGATTTAGTCGCTGTTACTGAGACATGGTATAAGGAGAAAAATGACTTGGACATAGCAATTTTTGTTCGGTATTGACAGATAAAAATGAAGGAGAGTGACCTCAGTTAAGAAAAAGGATAAATGAGTTATTTATTACACGTGAATTTACAGAGGAAGAGGTTCTATTTCAACTGTCAAAAGTAAAGACAAATAAGTCAATGGGACCTGATGGAATACACCCAAAGCTATTAAAAGAGCTTAGTGGTGTACTAGCAAAACCATTAACAGATTTATTTAACCAATCATTGATAACAGGAGTAGTCCCAGAAGATTGGAAGTTGGCTAATGTTGTGCCCATTCGCAAGAAAGGTAATAGGGAGGAGTCGGGCAACTATAGGCCAGTAAGCATTACTTCAGTAGTGGGGAAAGTGATGGAAACCATGTTAAAGGATAGGATTGTTGAACATCTAAAAACACATGGATTTCAAGATCAGAGACAACATGGTTTTACTTCAGGGAGATCATGCCAAACTAATCTTATTGATTTTTTTGATTGGGTAACTAAAATTATAGATCAGGGTGGTGCAGTAGACATTGCTTACCTAGATTTCAGTAAGGCTTTTGACACTGTTGCACATAGAAGGCTTATCAATAAACTGCAATCGTTAAGTTTGTAATCCAATATTGTTGAATGGGTGAGGCAGTGGCTGAGTGACAGGCAACAGAGGGTTGTAGTCAATGGAGTATATTCGAAGCTTGGGCTTGTCACCAGTGGGGTACCTCAGGGATCTGTACTTGGACCCATTCTCTTTAATATTTTTATTAGTGATATTGCAGAAGGTCTTGATGGTAATGTATGTCTTTTTGCTGATGATACTAAGATATGTAACAGGGTTGATGTTCCAGGAGGGATAAGCCAAATGGCTAATGATTTAGGTAAACTAGAAAAATGGTCAGAGTTGTGGCAACTGACATTTAATGTGGATAAGTGCAAGATAATGCATCTTGGACGTAAAAACCCAAGGGCAGAGTACAGAATATTTGATAGAGTCCTAACCTCAACATCTGAGGAAAGGGAATTAGGGGTGATTATTTCTGATGACTTAAAGGTAGGCAGACAATGTAATAGAGCAGCATGAAATGCTAGCAGAATGCTTGGTTGTATAGGGAGAGGCATTAGCAGTATAAAGAGGGAAGTGCTCATGCCATTGTACAGAACACTGGTGAGACCTCACTTGGAGTATTGTACGCAGTACTGGAGACCGTATCTTCAGAAGGATATTGATACCTTAGAGAGAGTTCAGAGAAGGGCTACTAAACTAGTTCATGGATTGCAGGATAAAACTTACCAGGAAAGGTTAAAGGATCTTAACATGTATAGCTTGGAGGAAAGACGAGACAGGGGGGATATGTCAATATGCAGGACTTCTCCACTATGCAATATATGGAGTTGTTTTTGGAGGATACCATCTCGGAGGAGATTGCTTCCCAGACTAATCTCTATGCTACCCATTTTTTTTATGCAAATCCAGGTAGCTATGTAGTCAGGGAACATGCTTGGCATCCCACAGATGTCCCTGAACTAAAATAATTCTGGGCTCTTACCATGGTCATGGGGATAATAAAGAAGCCCTCAATCTGCTATTACTGGAGCACCAACCCAATCTGTTCTAGTCCTATATACTCCCAAACAATGTCTAGAGCAAGATATGAGTTGGTGCTGCGATACTTGCATTTCAATGATAATACCCTCTGTCACCCTAGAGATCATCCCCAATATGACAGGCTTCACAAAATACGCCCACTAATAGACCATCTGCAGCAAAGATTTTCTGACGTTTATACTCCCCAGCAAAATGTATCTGTTGATGAATCCCTTATGAAATATAAAGGGAGAATGGGGTTCAAACAGTACATTCCCTCAAAGCGCGCTAGGTATGGCGTCAAGATTTACAAATTGTGCGAGAACAAAAGTGACTATACGTTTGCCTTTCACGTATATGAGGGGAAAGATGGTCAACTGGACCCTCCTGGCTGTCCTGACTCTCTGGGGACAAGTGAGAAAATAGTTCCGTACCTACTGACCCCTTTGTTCAATAAGGGTTACCACCTTTATGTGGACAATTTCTAAAGTAGTGTCCGTTTGTTTAAATTGCTTTATGGTTTGCAGACACTGGCTTGCGGCACTGTTAGAAAAAACTCCAAAGATTTCCCCAGACCTCTTATAGAGGCCAAATTAAAAAAAGGTCTATGCAAAGCTCTGTGCAAAGCTGAAGTGCTTGCAATTATATTTAAGGACAGGAAGGATGTTAACATGCTAACCACCATCCATGACGAAAGCATGTCAGACGTCACTGTCCGAGGCAGAGTAAATTCCAAACCTGTTTGCGTCAGGGCTTATAACAGTCACATGGGGGGTGTAGATTTGGCTGATCAGCTCATGCAGTCATATCTTATTTTAAGAAAAACTAAAGCCTGGTACAAAAAGGTGGCTATCTATCTGATGCAAGTAGCAACCCACAATTCGTTTATACTTTTTAAAAAAAATGAATCCTGGAAGAACCACCTTTCTCCAATTTCAACTAAAAGTGATTTCAACAATCATTTATGGAGATGGTTCCATTGAAGTTCCAACAATGGTGCCAGAGGAATCAAGAATTGGTTCTACGCATTATATTTTTAAGATCCCCCCTACTGCAAATAAAACAAATCCCCAGAAACATTGCCGGGTCTGTTACAAAAAAGGGAAAAGGACAGACACCTCCTTTCACTGTCCCGATTGCCTTTCAAAACCCGGATTCTGTATTGGAACATGTTTTAAGCTCTACCACACAGAGCATACCTTTTTGCAAGACTTGTTCCTGAATTTTTTTTTTTGTTTATTTTGAAAGCAGAACATTTTAGTTAGTTTCCTTTCCCCAGATCTCCAGTTAGATTCTTTTTGCAGGAGTTAGTTCAGAGATTGCTGCTAAAGGTGCATTTGATACCTGCACATTTGGTTAAAAAAGTATTGTGGCCGAAATCTAAAAGCAAAGTGTGCATAAAAAACAGAATTCAAAAATTACCACCACACACTTTCTCTGAATATTAAGGGGCAAAATGGTTGGGGAAAAGAAGTCAAAACCTTGGATGTGTACTTTATACAAATATATACTTACAAACCATAAATTCACCTGGGGGGATGGAAAAATGCACCACACTCAACATGCGCCTAGCAAAGCAAGCAAACTATATTCAGCCAAAATGGGCAAGTCCAAACTTTGTTACTGTAAAATCGTGGCAAACCAATGCATGGGGGGCCATAGGTGTACTCGGGGGACTTTGCAGAAAAAAAAACTGGTGTGTTTTCTGGCAGTAACATATAACCTGCTGGCTAAAATCAAAAGGCAGAATTCACAAATTATCACCATGCAGGTTCTCTGTTTATTTAGCAGTTTTTTTTTCATTAGCTTTTGTAGGTGAGTAAAAGATTTTTCAAGTAAAAGTCAAAAAACATGTATTTTTTTAATTTTTCATTATATTTTTTTATTTTTATTTTTTATTAAATTACATGTGATTATATAAATAATTGTATGTGAAGAAAGCCCTTTTTGTCCTGAAAAAAAAAAAACAATATATAATTTGTGTGGGAACAGTAAATGAGAGAGCAGAAAATTACAGCTAAACACAAACACCACAAAAGTGTAAAAAGAGGCCTGGTCCTTAACGTACAACATCGCAAAAACAGGCCGGTCCTTAAGGGGTTAATGGCTCCCAACTGATTCCTCTCCTGCAACAGTCATTTAAAAAAAAAAAAAACACAAACACACACGAAGTCTTCAGTGAATACTATTCTACCAATCTACTTCCCTAATACTTCCCTTCTGTGTCACTTTACCCCACTCCCTCTAGCATGTAAGCTCATTGAGCAGGACCCTCAACCCCTCTGTTCCTGTGTGTCCAACTTGTCTGGTCACAATTACATGTTTGTTAGTCCACCCATTGTAAAGCTCTACTGAACTTGTTGGTGCTATTTAAAAATAATAATAATAATAATAATAATAATAATAATACATCCCTACTACTTTTATGCCCAAACTTCCTTCATCATGCCCTCAGGTTGTTGATATCCAGTCTATTTGTGTTTTCATTACATATGCTGCATATGCTAAAATGTTCGTTTGTTCTTTTATACTCAAAAGTTAATTCAATGAGAAGTTCATTTTGTCAAGTTTACAAAAGATTAGCAACATTTAAACCTGCATTGCTAAGTGTAACTCTAACTTCAAAATAAAATACTGTTTCTAACTTTTAAAACTGTATCACTACTATAAATGGCGCAGAACTAATTTGATCCTCACAACATTAGTTACTGCATATCAACATGTTTATACAGAGACCATAATAACTTGAAACCTGAGATTAATCTATTCTGTATTTAGGGGTGCGTGGGCCTGTCTGTATTTAGTGATTCCTGTGAATCACTGAGCTATTATATTGTCATGCACTTACCTTTCCAATCATAATGCGTTTTGCCAGTAATTTTCCACTGGAAAAGAACTGCTTACTGAATATGACACAATTCTCCCTTAATGTCATTATACAGTGAAGAAGGACGATCTCTTTTGTAGATCATTAATACTTTTTTTTCTGAGTGGTTGATATTAAGACTGCAATCACATTTTTAAATTGTCAAGTAATGTCATTTTAGGAAACAATAAAATAGACATTTTCGTAGAATCTGGAGGTATCTTAATGCAAGTTGAAAATGGTTGTTCAATATCCTCTGAAGACTTAAAGACTGGGTACAGAAAAAAAAAATAATAAAAAAATGGAATATTTTCAATCAAGCTCAGAACCTAAATAGAAATCTAAAAATCCTATTAAAGGAAAGCAATGTTGACAGATGAATTAATGTAAATGTCTATCATGGCTTTTTAACAGTGTATAGACACCAGCCTAGAAATATCAAATGTTCACGTACATAGACAATTTCAATCCCCTCATTCTGCCGTCTGATGGATGATTACAGAGAATGAACTGGTAATGTAGATTTGGTCTAATCGCTTTCCACACACTGTCTGAATTTTAATGCTGGAAGAAGATCAGGAGTTACAGTACCAAAACTTGTAATAGTTTTCCGCTAATATGACCAATTGACCCTTTGAGTGCTTGTAGAGGTTAAATTAATGCACCGTCACAGCTCTCAGCGTTAGGTGATATCAATGTTGTACCTCTTCATTACAGTATGTCTACTAATATACCTCATCCATGTCTGTTTTCACAGGACATATTCCAATGCTGTTCCTCTGTGTATGTTATGTTTTGTTAATGTCTCAAAATATTGTTGAGGATTACTAATCAATAGAGGTGTACTTTAACACAATCTTGAGTTTAAAAAAAAGTGATGGACACTACCTGAGATTAATAAATAGCTCAGATCTGGTGTTAAGTCATATTTTGTAATGTGATTGTCTTTCAAGTTTTCTTTTGATATGTTTCATACTGTACCACTCACTTCTCTTTTACTTAAACCTTCTCTCAGGAAGTGCAAGATTACCCTAGGCAAGACCAGCTACTTGCACCCTCCCCCCACCCCCTCACACCACCACCACCCAAAAAAACAAAAATTGCCCACTTTGTGTGTCTCTTTCTCTCTCTCCCCTCTGTGTGTCTCCGTGTCCCCTCTTTGTTTCTCTTTGTCCTGCCTGCCCCTCTGCATGTCTTTTTCTAACCCAGCCTCTCTCCATGAATCTTTGTCCATCCCAGCTCCTTTGTGTGTCTCTTTGTTCCCCTAGCACATCTGTGTGTCTCTTTGCCCCCTAACCCCTTTGTGTGTTTTCCCCTTTTCCCAGCCACTCTGTGTGTTCCCCCCAGCACCTTTGTGGATCTCTTTCTACCCCCAGCCTCTTTGTGTGTATCTCTTCTCCCCCCCAATCCCTCTGTATGTCTCTTTGTCACCCCCAGCCCTCTGTCTTATCTGTAAATAGCAGCCATAAGCTGTCACTATAACAGCAACTGGAAGCTGTAGTGGCTAAAAATTGGCATGAGATCTCCAACCTGGTTGCTAACTTTTTCCACTGATGATGGCTGCAGCTACAGATAGTAACTACTCAATTATTAATTGGGTGCCACAGAAAAACACATCTGACCATACACACTTCATCATGTGTGGCATGTCGTGACAGGCAAGTGGCAGCTGGTCAGCAAAACCTTGTAATTGGGTTGGAACAAGATTTTTTCTTTCAATAGGATGTATGGGGATTATGCTGTCATTAACCTCTTTACTCCAGGCCAGAGCTGGTGTGAAGTTTCTGGGGTTAGTGGCAACCAGTAATTAGTAGTGTCAGGCAGGGCCGGATTGCAAACCACTGTCAGAAACAGGGTGTTTTGTCATCACCAATGACAAGCACATCCCCTCTCATATTGAGGGGGGACATTGCTTGCAAGCCATGGTGGTCCGATGGTGAACTCTAGCCAGCAGAGCTCACTCTCGCAAGATTGGCGCATTGCCATGGTAACTGCAGCAACGTTCTGACTTCAGAAGAGGAAGAAACTGGCAGAGCGGCAGCTAGAGCTCCCGGGTCCTCTCTTGTCTACTTCCTCTGCAAGATGTCAAAACTAAAAAGGGCCAGTGAGGGAATTTTTTGATCTCCCCACCAACCTTCATGTCACACAGTGGGTCTAACATTTGGATAATGTTGGCTTTGCATTGGCCAGCATGGAAGATTTGCCGGGCATTGCCAGGTTTGCCTGATGGACAGTCCGGGCCTGGCAACAGGTTTGGTATCCAATTGGAAACCAGTCACTAAGTAGTAGTTAGCATCTCCCATGGTAAATTTTAGGAGCCATTACCTGCTACTTAGTAGCTGCAGCTCGTAGATAACTGTTACTGATTGTGAAATATTGCAGTTGGGAAACAATAATTAATTACTCACTAACAGTAGCAACAGGCAAGGTAACAAATAGTGGCCGGTCACTAAAAAGCAGTAAGAAGCTTGTAAACTAACCATTTCTGTTTAGCCAACTACTATAGTCATGCGTTATACATGGAACATTCCCACATTTAAGTTAGAATTACTATTGTAAAGCAGAGGTTAACTCAATTAACATATCCAGGTAACAAAATCAGTAAAAAAAAAAAAAAAAAAATTTTTTTTTCATTTTTGTTGGTTTGTGTTTTGTGGTTTTTTTTTTCTTAATTTATCTCCAGATAGCTTTAAATAAATAATGTGAATCATACTTCCTATTGCTCATACAATGTTCTGCACATCTGCTTAATGCTTCTTTTATTGGCGCAGTAGATGAATTAATCAGCTATTCTTTGGCAATATATTCAAAGTGTGTAATGGGGAAATATGACATCTTAAAAAAAGAAAAGAAGAAAAAAAAACCTGAAGTGAATTCTCCAGGGGAGGCAATCCTTTTTAAAGATGCCAAAACACAACTCGTAAAACTAGAAAGCGGCAGGTGTTCTTAGCACAATGTAATGTTTTTTGTGTCTTTTTTTTTTGTGTAGAACAGGTTGTTTTATGAGATTTTCTTAGAGAGAGATTGTATTAAGATCAGGAGTCAAGAAACAAAGTTACAAAATAAAAATGTGCAGTCTGTTAGGTTATCTAGGAGAATAGATCAAATCTAAACACCTTTCTTCAATAATAGAGGATAATTGGATTAAAAAAAAAAACTTAAAGGGACACTATAGCTGCCACAACTATTTTGTCTCATTAAAATGGCTATGGTACTTGGAGTCATCAAACTATCGCTGATTGTGGGTTAATACCAGATGAGAAATGTGTATATTTTTGGGGAGGCAGAAGAATTATTGACAACTCAAGCAAATGTCTGACTTTCCTTAAATTATGGATATTTCTGCCCTGAATTGATCTACAAAATTCAGAATTCATGTGAGCCAGCCTGTACAGACATAATGTGTTTTAGACACATTCATGGATCACTGCTAAGCTTCATTAAGAGCTTCAGTAAGAGAGTTGGGCTACAAGCAAGAAGTTTCTTCACTCACTGACAAAAAAATACAAATAAAACAGCATTATTCAATAAAGTGAATTCAAAGTGAATTGCAACGTGTAATCCAAAATAGAAAAATTAGAAAAATGATCCAACTCAATTCTCTTTTTTTGGTCTTAAAGAACTAATGTCACCTCTAAACTATTTTTTAATATAAGAATCCGTTCATCAAGTTTTAAAATTAAATAGATTTTTTTTAAATGAAGTGTATATAAAAATATGAGAAACACTCAATCCTACCTTTATTATATGACAGGATCCTTCATCTATTCACCCATTCACATGTAGGAAGATCATAGAGACTAACTGAAGCAAGGTGCACCAGAATGGTCAAAGGATACAGTCATATATTCAAAATCCATTTCCTTTCAAAACTTTATGAGGGGGTTATTATATGAAAAATTGGTTTGGGTGACAGTTGTCCTTAAATGTGAAACCCACTTTGAAATTACTTAGAATTTTGGCAATTCTCAATTTAGTGAATAACCCTGAAGGTAATTGGAGGCTAGTAAATGCATCTAGATGGATGACTGCTACACAGACTTACCACTCATATTTGTACACTCCTCACATTCTTTGAAAGTCTAGAATAGTGTTAAATATTTCTGTAGGCATCTATTTAAGGAATACATTATGGTGAATGATCTACTTCTAAACAAAAATAAAACAACCTTAATTAGGCTATGAGTACTGAATTTCAACAAAATGAATGATATCATCTGTAATTAAACACCAAAGACTTTGTAGTTGGGCTGACATTGACTGACTTGTGGAGCACTTGGGTTTATGCAGCTAATTTTCAAAGCACCGGTACTAGGTTTGGGTATCAGGGATGGGTCACAGATTGTCATTCGGGATAGCAATATCTTTTATATACTGTAGGCACTTAGTGGAGTAGCCAAAATGTAACAAAAATAAAAATAAGAAAAAGCAGAACACCAATTAAAATAATAAATGGCTAATTAATTGTACAGGCTTTCTAAACCGAAGCATCAATTGTGTGTGGATTGAAAGCATAAAATGTACTTATTGCAATAAGTATGTATCCCAGATTACAATTTAACTAGAGAGTGCTATATATATATATATATATATATATATATAATTGTCATTCCATTTGCAAATAGTTTTCATGAATCAAATTGCATGTGAATAAGTAACATGTTTAAGTGCATTAATGTACCATCGTACATCTTGTCTTCTATAGTAGTAAAACCTTGAAGTCCTTTCTCTAAACACTAAATTATAGTGAGTTAAACATTTAATTGAGATTTGTAAGCCAAAATAGCTGATTTAAAAAAAAAAAACTCTAACCTGAACTACAGTCACAGTTAAGCTACTTTAACATAAATATTGTAATTCATTTTTTACTTAATGATAATTTGGTGTTGACTGATAAACCCCAAGGATTTATTTTATTTTCTTCTACACATTCCTTTGGTCACCTATGAATTCAGACTCTCTCTATATATATTTTTCTATGTATCTAGCTACAGGTGCATTGTATTCTTGTCCATTTATAATGTTTCCTATATGTGTTTTAATTCTTCACTTTCACAGCCTTTCATCAACCTATAATTAAGCACCTGCATGCATGAATCATGTAGAGCTTTTTCGTCCTCTGCAGTCCTCGCTCTATCATTTCAACCTACAATTTGCATGTTTAAAGTATATTCCCATTTCTCATCAGAATACATTTTTACCATTATTTTATGCATAGATAGACTAAGTATAATCAATTTGAGAAAACAGTGTTGTTTCTGGATAGTCCATGTTGAAGCATGGTTGGGTGCACCATATGGGTCCTAATCTTAACAGTCACCTTTAACAAATTGAACATTTTCTAGTGGTTGTCATTCCAACTGCCATCTTATTATGTTCCTGCAATAGTTTCAGGACAAAGATTCAGTATCTCCATGCACCAAACACATACATCTCGACACATGAGTAGATGCTGGTCGACTCCTTAAAGCTTCTTTGTGAAGAAACAATTGACTGGCTGAGATCATCATCACTGATGATCTCAGACTGGAGTGGCAGCCATGATGATAATAGTCCAGAGTGGGAACAAAGTTCATTTGTACAGGGGAAGCTATATATCTAAATCATTAGGAAGTAATTCATAAAAAAAAAAAACATATTTGGATTTCTATTATAATTTCCCTTTAAGGAACATAGCAAGCACCATAACAATTACAGACTGCTGTAGCAGCTATGGTGCCAGGTGTTATCCCAATACAAGTTCTTAAACTATTTTAGAATGGTTTGAAAATTTAAAGGAACCCTATAGGGTCAGGAAGACAAACATGTATTCCTGACCCTATAGTGAAAATTCACAATTTAAGCGGCTTGCCCCCCCCCCCACCCCCTTAGCCCCCTCACAATGGGTTAAAACTCACCTTATTTTCAGCTTTCCATGGGTCCGCCGGCGTTGACCCCTCCCCCTTGGTGACATCATCAGAATTGCAGATTTTTAGCCAATACAATGCTTTCCCATGGGAAAGCATTGCATTGGCTAAAATCGCCAAGGGGGCATGGCCAAACAGTGTTTTGGCCAATCAGCACTTCCTTATAGAGTTGCAGTGAATCAATGCATCTCTATGAGGAAAATGCAGCGACCCCATGCAGAGAGTGGGGACGCTGAACGGCAGGGCTGCTTACTGGGCAGCCCTGAGCCAGGAAGCACCTCCAGTGACCATCTTTACAGGGTAGTAATTTTTTCCCCCCTCACCTTCTTGGACGTGTCCCTAGGGGCAATGTAAACATTGCCGTTTGCATAAAAATGCCTGAAGGCAATGAATATACTCATCAGAACAACTACATTAAGCTGTAGTTGTTTTGGTGACTATAGTGTCCCTTTAACTTAAACAGCCACTGGGCTCATATACCAGGCTTCCAGAATTCTCCAGTGAACATGCAGCAGTCTCTCGGATGCTTATGATCTCTGGATTAAAATTGGTGCATTCAGTGGTGTATCTTGGTTTTGTGCTGCCCTAGGCAGGACAAAACTCAGACACCCCCCCCCCCCCCGCGCGCGCCACCCCCAGCTAACCCTTCCCCCCTGCCCCGCCTTCTAAATACACACACATTCACTGACAGATACGCATACACTAGCTAACAGACAAACACAGTCAGACACACACACAATAACAAACACACACAGTCGGACACACACACTAACAAATACACACAGTCGGACACACACACACTAACAGACACACACAGTGAGACACACACACTAACAAACACACACAGTCGGACACACACCCACTAACAGACACACACAGTGAGACACACACACTAACAGACACACACTGTCGGACACACAGTCAGACATACACACTAACAGACACACACACCCACTAACAGACACACACACACCCACTAACAGACACACACTATCAGACACACACACACTAACAGACACACACACACACACACACACACTAACAAACACACACACACTATCAGACACACACACACACTAACAGACACACACACACACACTAACAGACACACACACACACACTATCAGACACACACAGTCAGAGACACACACACACACTCACATTAACACATTTTTTTTTTTTTTAATTTACTCCCCCCCCCAGCCTCCTTACCTTTGGGAATGCTGGGGGTGGGGGGGTTCTCCCATTCCCTGGTGGTCCAGTGGCTGTAGGGCGGCACTGGCGGGCAGGCTGGGCGGCCGGCGAGGGAGCTCTTCCCCTGAGCTCTCTGCTCAGCTCCCTCGCGCGCCGCCCGCAGAGTGAGACTGGGAGCCGGAATATGACGTCATATTCCGGCTCCGCCTCCCAGCCTCACTCTGCGGGCGGCGCGCGAGGGAGCTGAGCAGAGAGCTCAGGGGAAGAGCTCCCTCGCCGGCCGCTCAGCAACCAGCCCAGCATGTCTGTTAGCCGCAAGGCTAACAAGACATTTGCCTTGGGCATTTGGGGGCGGCGTTTTTTGCCGCCCCCTGGAAAATGCCGCCCAAGGCAAATGCCTTGTTTGCCTCGCGGCTAATACGCCCCTGGGTGCATTCGTATCTGATTCCTATACATAGTATAGAATTTGGAGGATTCACAAAGCACCTGTTTTCATCAAATTTAAAACTGAATGCATCTGGCAGGATGCTTGTTCGCAAATTATTGTTCAATTGCTTTCATGCAAGTGAGCAATATTTTTTAAGTATTATTTGCCTGCTGGCATCGCTGGCCCCCACACGCTACCCATTAGTGGTGGGTGAGGAACCTAATATTAAAGGAGGGAGAAACTAGTGTCCTTCCCTTGGCCCCCACCCATTACCAGCAGGTGGGGGCCCTAATTATAATATTCAAGTAGGAGGAACTGTTATACCCCTCAGTCCCTACTTATGCATAAACCCTGACTGCTTACCCATGCTCCCATAATCCCTAACCTAAACTAACATAAGCTAACGCTCACTCCATAGCTCCTAAATCCTAATTCCTCTTCCATAACTCCTACTGAAAACCCTTCACTATACTACACACAATTGACCATAACATGTATTCTTCCAGCTGACATGGTGATGACTAGTGATGTCCCGAACGGTTCGCTGGCGAATAGTTCCTGGCGAACATCGCGTGTTAGCATTCGCCACGGATGGCAAACATATGCGATGTTCGGTCCGCCCCCTATTCATCATCATTGAGTAAACTTTGACCCTGTACCTCACAGTCAGCAAACACATTCCAGCCAATCAGCAGCAGATCCTCCCTCCCAGAACCTCCCACCTCCTGGACAGCATCCATTTTAGATTAATTTGGAGGCTGCATACATTTTTTATTGATTTATTTTTTTATTATTTTTTATTTTTATTTTTTTATTTTAAATTCTTTATTTTTGTAGTGCATGGAGGTATAACAAATGAGCATGTGGTACCCCAACGGCATTCCTCATGCATTTCAAGTAACAATTGTAACAATAGGGTATATGTTAATACCCTAGTCTGCGTGGAGCCCTTCATGGGTGAAGATGGATTAATTTTTTTTTTGCGCTCGGGTTTTTTATTTTATTTTTAAGTTCGACGGGTATGATGGCTTTTTATTTGGCCTTTTTTGGGGCTGAAAAAGGAAGATTTTAGAAAAAAGAAGACAGTGAATAGTAAGTAGAATTTTACTTTACAGGGTAGTAATTTTATTCCCCCCTCACTATATAGAGAGGAGCCATGTTTACACTGTATATAGAGGGGAGCCATGTTACTCTGTATATAGAGAGGAGCCATGTTTACACGGTATATAGAGGGGAGCCATGTTACTCTGTATATAGAGGGAGCCATGTTTACACGGTATATAGAGGGGAGCCATGTTACTCTGTATATATAGAGGAGCCATGTTTACACTGTATATAGAGGGGAGCCATGTTACTCTGTATATAGAGGGAGCCATGTTTACACGGTATATAGAGGGGAGCCATGTTACTCTGTATATAGAGAGGAGCCATGTTTACACTGTATATAGACAGAGCCATGTTACTCTGTATATAGAGAGGAGCCATGTTTACACTGTATATAGAGGGGAGCCATGTTACTCTGTATATAGAGGGGAGCCATGTTACACTGTATACAGAGGGATCCATTTTACTCTGTATATAGAGGGAGCCATGTTTACTCTGTATATAGAAGGAGCCATGTTACTATCTGAGGTAGTTAACTATGATTGGCCCTGGCATGTTTGTTAGTCTGGCCTGCATGGTTGTCTGGCAGGAATAAAAGTAGCATGTTTCAACTATATTAGTAGTTAGACTAGTTTGCACTAAAACATGGAAGGCACGTTATTCCAAACAATATAGGAATGTTAGGTGATTTATGCCCTTTATGGATTAAAACCAGACTCTGCATCAACTATGTAATTTTCCATGGGAGTTTTGCCATGGATCCCCCTCCGGCATGCCACAGTCCAGGTGTTAGTCCGCTTGAAACAACTTTTCCATCACTATTGTGGCCAGAAAGAGTCCCTGTGGGTTTTAAAATTTGCCTGCCTATTGAAGTCTATGGCGGTTCGCCAGGTTCGCCCGTTCGCGAACATTTGCGGAAATTCGCGTTTGTGAACCGAAATCTTTATGTTCGCGACATCACTAGTGATGACATGACAGAGAATTAGAGTAGCCAAAAAAAAAAATTTAGATTCAACATTTTAAATGTGTATATACCGAACCAAAGTTGCTAGGGATATAGACATGCGCTAAGTTATTATACTCCAGCTCTGACATCCAAACTCATCAATTAGCAATCAGGCATCATCATTATCTCTATGCCAAGAACTGATTGACAGGTAAGTGGAGGGGCCATATTTTTATATTGATGTATTGCAATATCTTTATGCTACTAGCGCAGCATATATATGACATTTTATTCTCCTAAATATAAAGATAACTTGTGTACCATGACAGATATACTTTATTAACTGCTATGGAATTAAAAATGTATAATTCATTCTGATGTATTATTTATTTTATTTTTTTTTAAGATACCAATGCAGCAGCAAAAATAATAATAATAATAAGAAGAAAAATGTGTGCCGAGCCTATCATACATAAAATATAGCTTGCAAAAGAGGAACCATTTTGAATTTGATTTTATATTTAATTGGAAAAGCTCATACTGACCTCAGATTACTTTGTATTGTTTTCATTTTATTAGAGTTTAGCGCATACTCTCATTATAGAACATGTAGGCAAGGAGGGAGGATGTTTGAAGACGCTTCTTTAACTGACCTTTCATGCCATATCAACTCATTTTTAAGAATGAATCATATCTCTGGAAGGTTTTATTTAAAGCATATAATTGATCCCTGTGAATATCACAGTTAGTGCCAGTAATGCATGTTGAGTGGCAAAACTAGTTCTTGCCTTTCCAGATTATTTTTCCTTCTTAAATAAACAGAAATAAAATGTATTTTAGCAGTAAGCATTCTTGAGCTTTCTTTAATAAACACAACGAACAACTTGCTTTTAAAAATGTGATTTTTTTTTTATTTCACCATAAAATAAAATGTTTTTTATACTTTAAATACTGGTGTTTGTGTTAGTGTAATTGTTATACACTGAACAAAATTATAAACGCAACACTTTTGTTTTTGACCTCATTTTTCATGAGCTGAACTCAAACATCTAAGACTTCTTCTAAAGGCCTATTTCTCTCAAATATTGTTCACAAATCTGTCGAAATCTGTCTTAGTGAGCACTTCTCCTTTGCCGAGATAATCCATCCACCTCACAGGTGTGACATATCAAGATGCTGATTAGACAGCATGATTATTGCACAGGTGTGCCTTAGGTTGGCCACAATAAAAGGCCACTTTTAAAAGGGAGCTTTTAGAAATAGTTGTGTTTGACCAAACTGCTGTGGAACTAGTGTGTTTTTTAGCAATTCCATGATGTTTTTTTTTATTGTATTTATTATTTGGGCAATGGAGTATCCTGTGGAGGTGTAAAAATTATAATAGAGAACAAGTCGGCTAGATTGGTATCTAAAGTAAAAGCAGAAGACAGTAAGTCAAGAAGACATGTACAAAGTGGGAGATCGGATGCATAGCATAGTAGACATTGTAGCCATGTTAGAGTTAAGCTATTTTTAGTATTCACTAAGGTAGTAACCCATGTATTTAAGGAGAGACATGTTGTAGCTAATAGGTTGATGCTGGTGGGTTGGAGTTGAGGTAGAGTCCATAGTTGGTGTAATAATATCATTTTCCAAGGAGTACCAGAGAGGGAGCTCTGGTGTATAAGGGAGAGCCTCAATGTGTGCAAGGATTGTGGCCACATAGCATTTGCAAATGTGCAGTATGCCTAGAACTCTCTTTTGAAATTGAAAGCACATGATATTAGCTGAGAACTTAGGGGTTTTGCACTTTCAGATATGTGCATTGGGTATATTCTGGAATCTTGTCAGGATGGATCTTGGTATGTCAATAGAACGGGTACAGATATGAAATAATATTTGTGGGAGCACCATCATTTTGGCTGAGTTAGCATGACCAAGCTATGATATTGCCTTAGTCTCCAAGGTAGTTAACGTATTTTGCAGTTTGGAAATTAATGTAAGGTGGTTAGGCTTAATTAAAGACTATTTTGTGGTGGCCAAGTGCATTCCCAGATAAGCTAAAGACTGATCTCTACAATCAAACAAGTGTAGCTCAGAGTGTATTTGTTTAGTTGATGCCTCCCGATTGATCAGTAATGATGTGTTTTTAGGACATTGTTCTTTTAGTAAGAAACTGCCCCATATGTGTTTAACAGCTTCAACAAGTGTGGTAATAATTAAAGGGATTTGTTAAAAGAAGCAAGATGTTGTCAGCAAAAAGTGCTATTTTCTAAACACCCAGTGTAGTTGGTATGCCTTTAATGTGTTTATCTAATTGTATATGTTTAACTAGGGGTTCTAGTGCAAGAATAGAAAAAGTGGGGACAAGGGACACTCCTGTCGGGTATGGTTAGATAAGAAGAACTTCTTCGAAAGGAAGTCCATATTGAGAATTGTGGCTGATGGTTTGTAATATAGAGTGAGAATCATTCTCGAAAAATTAGGAGGGAAACCAAATTTATGAAGCACTGCTGTCATGTACCTCCAATGAATGCGATAAAAGTCTACTCGGCATCAAGTGTCAGAAGAAACCCTGATGCCCCTTTTCTATGCATTATCTTGATACCAAAGAGGACAGCAGAGGTTTAAGTTGGTTCACTATAACTTGGGCAAAAATTTTGTATCCGCATTTAATAGTGAGATTGGACCGAAGTTTTCACACTTAATGAGGGTTTGCCTGGTTTAGGAATGGTTATAGTATTTGCCTCAAGCATTTCAGGTGGGATGATACCTGATGTCATAATGTTGTTGAACAGTTCAGTTAGTCGTGGTATGAGGATCTCCGCAAATGTAATGTAATAAAGATTGGTGAAGACATCAGGGCCTGGGGCAATGTGTTTAGGCAATGCATTGATGGTCCTGTGAACTTCATCTAGTGTAAAGGGTGTGTCAAATTCTGCACTAGTCTGTTGTGCTATTTGTGGGAGTTGTAGATTTGAGAAAAAAATTGATAGACTTTTGAGAAGGTTAAATTATGATGGGGTTCAGTTTTAAATTATAGAGAGACTAAGATTTGTGTTGGGTTCACCAATTTTGTGCCATCAGGATTCATAAGAAGGGAATTTTACTTGTATTTTAATTTTGAGGCTAGCATTTTGCCTGCTTTATTCCCTTGTAAATAGTGTACTTGTTTTAGATTTAGCAAATATCATGAAGATGGTTTGGTATCTGGAGTGCCCTTTAAATTTGAAATTCACTTTGAATTCTGACTTTAGTAAATAACCCTGTTAAAGTAATACCTACTGTCAAATCACAATTGTAAACACTTAACACTTAAATACTTAACACTTAAATTTGATCAATAAAGGCTTTTGTACATTAAGGCATGAAGGTGAGGGTAGCATCTCCAGTCCTCCTGCACCAAGCAATGGGACTAACTGAAACCAAAGATTAAAAAGTGAAATCGGGCTCTGCAATGTAAGAGAATTTAAGCTGGGTCAATAGGTTACATTTTGTGCTTTATTACTATGCAATGCAAAACACAATTTGGTCCATGTATTCATTGGAGTTGAGATGGAAGAAGTTAAATGCCAAAGCTGAAACCAGAAAATAAATGATAGCGTTCATTACAGATAGCATGTGTCATCCACTAAAGCTTTCAAATAAACAGCTTTGGACATGTAAACAAATGTTACAATCTGTAGATCAGTACTTAATGCTTAGCTTCTTACTTGTCAACTACTGTACAAATAGCCATAAACCTTATAGAATTATTTTAAATAAAACATGTCTTTGCAGATATGCTCTCTCAGCCAACAAGGTGATAAAAGCTATTCTTAAGTGATTCATAAAAATGAACATGTTATCTCCTAACTAATTAGCTGTTAGAGGTAATTGAAGCTTGGAGGATAGTGGGTAAATTCTTAATTCTGCTACAAACATTTGCTTTGAATTCATTTACATATCAGGACTTGTATTTTTTGCACTTGTTTTGATTATGTTTCTGACTTCAGGGATCATTGAGATGTAGTTATAAAGTATTCATTGTAGCAATGAATTGTGAAAACAAATCGTGAAAACATAATGCCTAACCAAAATCATTATTAAACCCTTATTATTGTTCATTTTGGCCATACTCTTGTAGGACCTAAAGTATATAATGGCATTTTCCATTTATTCTTAGAGTTTATGGATTTAATGCTTTTCAGACAGCATTTCATGTACAATCATTAAAAGAGGCCCTATAGGCACGATAATTGTTTCATATCATTGAATTGGTTATAGTGCCTGATGTACGCTGGTGTTGTCTCTATGTAAATGTGAGTCCCTGGCCAACCACTGTTAAGCTACAACTAAAGACACACTTCCTTAGTCATCAATTCATACCAGCAATGGCCAGCTTTAACCCCTTAGTGACCATGGATGTATCAGGTACGTCCGACAAAAAACGATCCTTAAGGGCCGCGGACATACCTGATAGGTCCACGGGAATTAGAGGGCTGATCACTTCCAGCAATTCTAATGGTATTGCAGCGATGCCTCGATGTTTAGGCATCGCTGAAATACCCCCCTCACTGCCGGTGGCTGCAGGAGAACACCGGGTGATCACTTCTGGGTTGCTCCATGTGGAGCCCGGCAGTGACGCAGAGCATCGGAAGCCATGATGCAGGCTTCCGAGGTTCTGCCTGTACTGATTGCCTCGAGGGGCCGAGGCACTCAGTAAAAGTAAGAAAAAAATGAAATAAACTAATAAAAAAAAGTTTTAATTAACTCTTACCCTGCCTCCCTTTCCCTCCCTAACTCCTACTTACCGATTGCCGCTGTTCCCCCGCCAGCGATCAGTCTTCTTATTAGGGTGGAATGCCCAGACAGTCCCCCCTCTCCAATTTAGACCCCCAGGGCCAATAGGTGTCCAATGTGTTGCCAGTAGGGGGACTGCCTGAACTGACAGGCAGTCGCCATGCTGGTGAAAAAAGTTGCAAAAAATTTAAGAAAAATAAATAAATAGAATGTAATAAATTTAAAAAAATATATATATAAATATATATATATATATATATATATATATATATATATATATATATATATATATATGCACCCTGAACCGCAGTGGAAAGCACGCCGCGAAAATCCAGTGTCTGACACCTCACAAAGATCCACACTTCCCCAATCCGGCCGGCAGGAGGAAGCTACTAGGATTTTCTGGACTGTAGGTTACCGACTTGGTTCCATATGCCAACACTTTGAACCCTTTTGTGAGTGCATTTTATCTTTTTCAATAAAATCTCTATCAGAGAGCACTGTGTCTCTGTATTATATATTAAAGACTTCTGCACAGACTCTATGGACTTCTAGCATTCTGCGTTTTTTATGATACAAATTTAGATTGTATCATTCAAAGATTTATGTATCAGTCTGAATTTTATTTTAGGATACAAGACTGATACTATATTATCTTCAGCTTTACCAGTATATTTTCCTACTTGTATCATAGTAGATCATTTTTCTGGGATCATTCTTAGCTGATACAGCTACAGACTTTTATTTAGGTGTCTTACCCAGATGGAGTTTGATTCATGTGCAATATACATTTATGATTTTTTGATTTTGAGTTTTTATGTCCATGATATCACTGTTTAGTGGATCTATCACGCACTAAGGTCTATTTCTATGTCTATATTTTTATTTTTTATTTCTTGTTATATCCTATTGTTTATATTTTGCACTTTCATTTTTTTATTTTCAATATATCTACCTACTCCTGGTCAGTTTATTGTTTTATTCCAGTATAACTATATATATTGTGTAAATATATATTATAAAATAAAATAAATAATAATTAAAAATAAATAAAGAACTGTAACAATAATTTAAATATATACATATATATATATATATATATATGGAATTTTATTCTAATTGTATTTTGATATATATCAAAATACACATCCCCCACATCCCCCTTAACGGCCATGGTTAACCATGCACTATTTAGCACTTTGATCCCAAAAATTTGGAAGTCCTAACCATTTATTTATTTATTTTCTCTTTTTGCACATTATTCCACTTATCTGTGTATGGTTTCAGTATGAATCTGAAACATATCTAAATTTGTTGGTTATTTGGTGGTCTTTTGCCTGCAATATTTATGTATATATTTTATATGTATAATCGCTTATTCCTAATATGCTTTGGCGATATGGGAAGAATTGACAGATTTGCGTATATGTAACATATAGCCTCTGTTTACTCTTTATATGTGTTGTCATCCGGTGGGTTTTTGTGTTCTAGGGTTGCCATGGTGATGCCGTTAGATACACATGGTGGGTGGGCAGAGCCTCTCGAGTGTCCGTTTAAGTGGGAGTTCCCACAAACAGCCCAATCACTCAGGAGCATTGTGGTTGCCCCAGCAACAGTGGATAAACTCATAACAGAGGCAGCCATAGGGGTCCCAGAGCAGACAGCCCAACCCACTGACTGAACAGCTGAGGATAACGAGTGATTAACTTATCTATTTATAAAAGCTGTTTATATGTACTTGTTTGTTCTTCTTGTGTCCTGATGAAAGTTCCTATTGGGAACTGAAATGTCGACCTATGTGACAATAAAATTTCCTGACTAAAAATCCAGGAGTGCCGGCAAGTGTTTCTATTTTTCTACTGTTTATAGTGTGGCTGGGCAGCCAGTGTCAATTGGCTGGAGGTAGGAGAGCAAAGGCTAGTATTATTATGTATATGTATATGTATATGTATATATATATATATATATATATATATATATATATATATATACACACACACAAACGTATTATTTACATACCTGTAACAAAGGTAAAAAAAAACATTTATATTAAACAAATAAAAACGCTAACTTTGGCCAGCGTTTGTGACCAAATAGGACATGAGTGCATGATGACCAGCTGTGAAAATTCCAAGTTGGATAACTGGAATGCGCACCCTCCAAATAAAGTATTTTGGTCCCAGAGAACCCGACACACCTGTACATGAGTGGTATCACTGTACTCAGGATATGTTGGTGAACACATATTGTGGTGTTCTTTGGCAGTAATACATAAAAGGAGCTGAGAATCTATGCCTAAAATACAATGTGTGAAAAATAACACAAAAAATAACTATCCAAAAGGTTGACAAACATTGGTGGTAGAATTAGTGCATGGAAAGTGTTAAAATACCACCATTTGAAATACCCTAGGGTGTCTACTGTTCATAAATATATGGTTTGATGGGGGTAAATTACATAGGCTGGCTTCAAAAATGTCCCAAATAGGACATGGGAGCATGATGACCAGCTGAAAAAATTCCAAGTTGGAAAACTGGAACGTGCACCCTCCAAATAAGGTCTTTCGGCACCTGACACCTGAAGGTCTTTAGGAACCTGACACACCTATACATGTGGGGTATCACTGTGCTCAGGAGATGTTGTTAAATACATATTGGGGTGTTTTTTTGGCAGTAACCCTTAAAGTTCTCCGTACATGTATCCTTAAATTGCTGTGTGCCAAAAAAATCACCAATTATTTTTAATTTTTTAAAATTTGACAAAGATTGGTGGTAAAATGGTTGCATGAAAAGAGTCAAAATACCCCAAGTTTAATACCTTAGGTTGTCTTCTTTTAAAAAATATATACGTGAAGGGTTATTCAAGGATTCCTGACAGATATCAGTGTTATAATGTAACATGTTAATTCTTTTTTTTAAAATGGTTTGGAAATAGCAAAGTGCTACTTGTACTTATAGCCCTATAACTTTACAAAAAAAGCTAAGAACATGTTACCATTGGGCATTTCTAAACTCAGGACAAAATTTAGAAACTATTTAGCATGAGTGTGTTTTGGCGGTTGTAGATGCGTAACAGATTTTGGGGTTCAAAGTTAGAAAAAGTGTGGTTTTTTTTTACATTTTTGCATCATATTTTATAAAAAAAATTATAGTAAATTACATGATATGATGAAAATAATGGGTACAGTAAATGAGTGAGAGGAAAATTACCGCTAAACACAAACACCACAGAAATGTAAAAAGAGCCCTGGTCCTTAACGGTAAGAAAATTGAAAAACAGTTTGGTCACTAATGGGTTAAAAGACTGAAAGCAGTCATCTGACACCTTTGGTGAAGAGCAGGACGAGCTACCCCTTGGGACGTAACTCAGGTACCCCCCCCCCCCCT
Source organism: Pelobates fuscus (assembly GCF_036172605.1). Taxonomy (NCBI): domain Eukaryota; kingdom Metazoa; phylum Chordata; class Amphibia; order Anura; family Pelobatidae; genus Pelobates; species Pelobates fuscus. The sequence goes on from NC_086327.1 coordinate 117,358,379, forward strand.
CCCCCTCCTCTGATCTAACATCACACATCTCTAACTAACCACTTTAATAGCTTTGGTACTCACAACCCAGCTAAAGCCACATGACACCACAATTACCATCTAACCCAAAACCCCACAACACAAACAAAAAAGGAGGGGGAAAAACTACAAGACGGGTACTCACAACACACCAAACTACAAACTAACACACAGTGGATAGCGTCCCCAGGCACCCCAGAAATCACAAACAGTTGAACACACAGCTGACTGAGTAAAACACGTTCAAAAGAATGAAACTTACACGTCCCGCTCCCAAGAACCATGCACCGCGAGCTGGGTATCATAAGCTAACACATCCAACTTAAATCATGCACCACTTAGAAAGCATGGACAACAACACTAGGGGCTAGACAACACGGTATGGGAAAGATCTCACCACCCGAGAGACTTTCACAACGCAAATGCCAATATAAGGCTACCACAATGCAAACTAAACTGGAACACGATATCCCACCCTCATCTCATCACACCAATTCTTTCTTATCTAATACCCACCAAAATAGCATAACACAAACTTACCCCATATGACTCGAAAGGTTATATGTCATGATGTTGAAGCTCACTTAAATGTTGCTAAACACACTAACAAATACTTTAAGGTGATAGGCCCTGCATGGCCACACTGTTGTCTACTGATATGGAGACCTGCGAGTCTCACTTATGCTATGACAATATGCCAATGTAAGACTCCAACAAATAATTAGATTTAACTAAAATGGCAACAAAGGGACTGCTGCAGTGGCACCAGAAATTTGCAAAACATGAAAACAGCGATGTCACTCATGGGATTTGGAACATACTGTTAAAGCTAAGCTTATTTAATTCTGTGTTTTTATAATTAAAGTTATATCCCATTGAAAGCAGTCATCTGCCAATTCCAGCCAATCACTGCAGCCATTTGATGCTCAGGCTTCCTAAGCAACACAGAGGAATTATTTTTTAACATTAAAAACTGAGGATGGTGCCAGACCTTTAGACACTATAACCACTTTAATGATATGAAGCAGTGTCCTACAGGGCTCCTTTAACTTGAAAAAACATTTAGCGATTTTAGATAAATTTTAAGTCAGTCTAAAGTGAATGTTTTGTGGATAAGTAATGAAACATGCCACAGTAAACATGATGTCTTGAAGAAAAATGTTTCTGGTGTTGCACAAAAACATACATACATCCCATAAAACCAGAAAATAGTTCTTCAACCTCCAACAAGATGGCTAAACCCTTGAGTTCATTCAACTTTGGTATTTAACAATGTTACAAAGGGGAGACTTGGAGATTTGTTTCAGTTTGAACTGGGATTTGGCCGAATTTGGGCTAATTGGGTGATTGGCCAAATTCTCAAACACAGAGCCAAAAATTCAATGAGATGTACCCTAATCACGGACCAACAAAACTATGCAAAGCAGAACATGTTCGGTGACATGATTTTGAATTCCACCATTGGCACCAAAAACAGAGATGATTGGTGGGAAAAGAAGATGCAAGACGACTGACAACTGGGAAGTGAAGTAATAGCAGAAGCAAGCAATAGAGGGAAAAAAGGGAGGAATAGTAAAAAAAATAAAAAAATAATATATATATATATATATTTATATATATTTATATATTGTATATTTATTAAATAAACAATATATACATTCATAATTATTGATTGCTATGCTGCTCCTCCTGTTTTACCCTCCATTGGTTGCTTTTCTCATTTGATCTATGAACCAAATGTCGGGAAAATGATTCTATGAGTGTACTACAATAAACTGTAGTTGATATGTCTTGTAGATGATAAATGAAGAAGTATCTCAGTAAATGTTTTGGACTGCTGTTTTGATTTTTTTTTTAAATGAAAAGAGTGAATCTTCGTCATCAGCAATGTGGTTTATAATAAGAACGTTGACTTGGAAGATATTAAGCTGAAAGCTAAATATAAAACCAAAGCATGTGCAGGTATATTATGTACTTCAAGTAGTTGTATACATATTTAAAAGATAGGTAGTATTGTTAGAACTGCGGAATGTTTCCTTCTAGTCATTCAAGTCCTAGTATGGATTGTTCCTGGTGGATGGACACAATGCAAAAGTTCCCACCTCTTAGATGGCTCCTTCTCAACCTAATGTAAATGAGCTGTTGCCAGTTGGGGTTATTTAAACCTGGCCCTATCAGTTTTAAGGTTCATCAAGAAATAATTTGGTTAAGGAGGTTGGAACCTCCTAGCCTACCATTTATATTATCTTCTACTACAGGCCAAGGATTGGCGTTCCTTTCCCTCTACTAGACATGTGCGATTCATTTCGTTCCGAATGTACATTCATACAAATTTCATGCCATTCAGACATTCAAAGTGCCGAAGTCCCGAAGCACCGAACTCCCTAAGTGCCGAATCTCCGAAGCGCTGAAGCTCCGAAGTGCCGATGTGATTTGGATTTCTGAAAACTGACAAAAGAAGAGAGAGGGAGGGAAAATGATGTGAATGATGACCGGAATCTTGACCAATAAGCTAATTATTTTTGTGCAAAGATGTCAAATCCTGCACGCGTCACATCACGGCTGCCAGCGGACCCTGAAGGACGTGTGAGGGAACTGTGCTGCAAGAGCACAGTAAGTACTTTGCTCCCTCGCCACCTGGCATGGGATGTTTGCCCCATGCAGTCTCGCTCAGTCTCATGACTGTATTGGATAAACATCCTTAGCCAATTATTATATGGGATATATAAAGTAGACATGTGCAATTCGTTTCGTTCTGACATACATGTACATTTATACAAATTTCATGCCATTCGGACATTCGGATGCTTACGAATGTCCGAAGTGCTGAAGTTTCGAAGCTCCAAAGCGCTGAAGTTCCGAAGTGACGACGTTCAGCAGTTCCGAAGTGCTGAACCAAAGGACATTGGTCTGAATTGCGGAAGCAGACAAAAAAATTTTCTTACCCGAATTTCCGAATCAAATCAAATTGTTTTGCCCATGCACATCCCTACCCTCTACCACCCCACACATGGGGTAGAGAATGAGAGTGCTAATTGGCAAGTCACACTAGTTCATCTTTAAATCCAAGGCTGCAGCAATGTTTTTATCTAATCTTCAGAGCCAGCTTACCGATAAGGCAGCATAGGTGGATGCCTAGGGTTTGGGACCCTGTCTAGGCCTGCACCTCTGGCACTATCTTCCCTGAGCTGAAACAGAGTTCAAAATATCGCCTTTCTCAGCCCAGTGACCCCTCAACTCTGTAAGAAGGTATTGTGGACTGCACCTCTATTGGTTGCAGATCATTTGACTAACTGCTGGACCACGAGGGAACTCTTAAAGTTATCTACACCTAATATTGGTGCAGACCACAGTTCTTTCCCCTGGACCACCAGGGAATGTCTCTGCCAGACCACCAGAGATTATAACCTCTCCTGACAAAATGAAAGCAAGAGTGTGTCAAATGCTAAATGAGAGATCCCACTAGCTCATCTCATCTGTGCTATTAGCGCTAATGAGGAAGCATTACCATGAGAAGCATTGGGTGTCTGTGATTGGCTGAGAGTGTCAGCTGATCACATGACATTTTGCAGGTATAAACTAATATGGCATGGCATAGCCTTAATTCCAGTATTAGTCCAACTGTGGGTAGCCAGAAACCCTCATTATATGTTGTACTGATTGAAAATGGTTTAAAACTAAATAGAAGAATGGACTCCCTGCATAAAGGTCCATTCAATGAGATGAAATGCTTATAGTGCCTACAATAGTGTCCCTTTAAATGAATATGGCCTTTATTAAAAATATCACTATTCTCTGAACAAGATAATTCATTTCTGATTTAACAAGATAAATTCCCAATACAGTAACATAATGTATCAAATAACAGCTACAATTAGATTGTATTGTTCTGTTGTCTCCATGACAGTAGCAGAACCTTTCAAGCAGCTACTAAAATTAGATTTGATGTTTTTCGGTAATAGCTGTCTGTTGCAACATAAACATATATTTCCATTTTACATACACAAATTAGTATATGCTTAAAAATATCAATAATGGTTGATTTCTTCACATACTGGATGCAAACTATAACAGGAATCTGTTAATTAATCTTATTATCAAGCAGATTTGTCAGCAGTTATCACAGCAGATACGTTTTCTTCTGATATTCTTTTATATGCCATTTATCAGGATTTAAAAATATACTATATGTCTGTATAAATAACAAACAAACATTGTTCTGTTGGTGAAAGTGTTCAAATGCACTATTTGTCTGCACTAGACTGAAAATAATAATAACAACAAAACACCCACACTTAATTATATTAACCCCTTCAGGACGGAGTCAATAGTGCACGTTCTGATCAAAACAAAACGTAAACAAAAACTGGAATTTGCGCTATATATCTGTTCACCCGTAGTTCCCCTCTTTCAAATTATATGCACCCACACTTATTATATATCATTTTGTTCAGGAGAAACAGGGCTTTAATCTATCATTAACTATTCATATATGGAACATCATTTATTATGAATAAAAGTAAAAAAAATGTGAGAAAATAAGATTTTTTTTTAAATTTGCATTTCTGTCTGACATTTTAACTGTGAATGACATAATACTGTTAGGTTTTACTGCAAAAAAAATGCACATATTTGTAATCAGCGATGTCTCACGAGTACAATAGTACCCCCCATTAACAGGTTTTATGTTGTTTTGGAAAGTTACAGGGTCAAATATAGAACATTACATTTTCAAATTGAAATTTGCCAGATTGGTAATGTTACCTTTGAGACGGTGTGGTAGCCCAGGAATGAGAATTACCCCCATAATGGCATACCATTTGAAAAAGTAGACAAGCCAAGGTATTGAAAGTGGGGTATGTTTAGTCTTTTTTAGTAGCCACTTAGTCACAAACACTGGCCAAAGTTAGCGTTCATATTTGTTTTTGTGTGAAAAAAGCAAAAAACTAATATTTGGCCAGTGTTTGTGACTAAGTGGCTACTAAGAAAGACTGGACATACCCCACTTGCAATACCTCGGGTTGTCTACTTTTGCAAATGGTATGCCATCATGGGGGTAATTCTCATTCCTGGGCTACCATACGCTCTCAAAGGCAACATAACCAATCTGGCAAATTTCAATGTGAAAAAAATGAAATGCAAGCCTTATATGTGACTCTCTAACTTTCCAAAACACCATAAAACCTGTACATGGGGGGTACCGTTATTCTCTGGAGACTTCACTAAACACAAATATTAGTGTTTTAAAACAGTAAAACATATTACAACAATAATATAGACCATAAAAGTGCCGTTCGCTTGTAAAAAATGCAAAAAACGTCACTTTTACTTAAAATATCATCGTTGTAATACAATTGAAACACGAATATTTGAGTTCAGTGAAGTCTCCCGAGTAAAACAGTACCCCCTATGTACAGGTTTTATGGTGTCTTGGAGAGTTACAGGGTCAAATATAGTGCTTGCAAATTAAATTCGCTGCACTTTCTCCCTGTGTTGCCAGGCATGTCAACCAAATTTTAATTAATCAAATCACATAATTATGTTAAAAGATTATTTAAATATACATGTAGAATTTTAATATATATGCATTTATAGGTATTTAAATTCTACGTGTATACTAATGTAATCTTTTATGTAATTATATGTATTTATCTATATATATATATTTGCGGTTATTTGTATTTTATATATATATAGATATATATAGAATGTCATTCTAAGTGTATTTTGTTACCGATATATATATATTAATAACAAAATACAGTTAGAATGAAATTACATATGCATATATAATTTATATTAAATTTTGTTTCAATATTTTATTTATTTATTTTATTATTTTATTTATTTATTATTTTAATTATACGTATTTATATATAATATATATGTACATCTATTATATATATAATATATATACATATTATATATATGTAACGTCATTCTAAGTGTATTTTAATATTAATATATATACTTATATTTATATTAAAATACACTTTGTATGACGTTACATATATATAATATGTATATATATTATATATATAATATATATACATATTATATATATGTAAAAATATATTTAATTTATTTTTACACTTGTATTTTATTTATTTTTTATACTTCCCACCAGCAGGGGGACTGTCTGATATTTCAAACAGTCCCCCTGCTGGCAGATCCACAGCCAGCTATAGGGGGCCATGTGATCGCTCTTTGAGAGCGATCACATGGCCCCCGGGGGCCTGATTTGCCGTGGGAGGGCTGCCTGGGCTGTGAGGCAGTCCTCCCGAAGCGGATCGCGGCGGAGGTAAGTACATCTTACCTCCTGGGGCTGCAAGCCGTTACGGCGTGCTATGCCGTCATAACGGCTTTAAAGCCCACTTAACCCGTGACGGCATAGCACGCCGTAACGGCGTTAAGGGGTTAATATAAATATTAGTATTTTATTATTATTATTAACATTATCACCACCACCAAGATAATTTATAAATGGGGTGCCTTGATCCCCCAAGTAAATTAGAATAAAAATACACCAAATACAATTTAGCACAATATCTATGCAATTTCAAAACACTACTAAATTAATCTAATTGGGTAATGAGAGGCTTTACCTAACAAAGGCAGGACTTAATAAAGGAACATTTATTGCGAGCAAACAATAGTTACAGTGCATATAAAAAAACAAATGACAAATTATTTACACCAACAATTATGAAAAATAAAAAAGGAGAAATTAACAGAAAATAGTAACTACTAACTTAGATGGTAACGTAAGAGTATTTTCTGCTGTAACTAGTAAGCACACTAAACATTGAGCAAATTTATAACCATCTCATGTTTCCAAGACAGCCCAGAGGTGCTATAGGTGGAGGGAAAGCATACCCATAAGAACAATAAGTGACCTCCCCATTATGTTTCACTCAATATCAATCCAAATAGAAACTTTAGATTTTATTAAAGACACGGAGGCTCATATTATGCATAACTCTTTCTTTATTTCCTCAGCAGCAAAGATAGAGGAATATAAATATTGTCAAAATGAAAGAAAAAACTGTACAGGCATAACAGCCAATCACATAACAGAGGAAGTAGCTATATAAGTCCTGTGTCTCCCACAATCCCCCTCTTTCTTTGCTGCTTCCTCAGACAGCTAAGTATCCATGTTTAGCTCTCTTACTTGTTGCACTTTGATTGTGGTATTTCTTATTATTATTGCTATTTACTGAATTTACTTTGGTGTTGTTTTATTGATGCATCCCTTGTTTAAGTTGTATATGCATCGTTTTTATTTGTTGTGCTCCGCTTAGTGTGCCTTGGGGATTCCTGGGGGTTTTTCCCCTTTACCGGGAGATTTTTTCTCCCTGCCTTTCCCTTGCTCCCTCTCGCGGAGCATTTTTGCCGCGGCCGGTCCTTTCATCACGACCGCGGCTACGTGCACTTCCCTGCCCGCTCACGGACTTCCCGCGCGGGCAGAGTGCACGCGCCCCTTCCCCCGACGGGTGCACGGCCGCGAGCACTTCCCTCGCGTGCGGCGGCCATTTTGGACGGACCTCCATGCGGTCTGCCTCCTAGTTGCCGTGCAGTCGGTCGCCTCGATCCCTCCCGGGCACACTAACGGTCTGAATATTTCTTATTGCAACTCTGTGGGTTACTCAACCCTTTTAGTTTTCTCCTGCCCTATTTCATTAGTTTACAGTTTGCTCTTGCAAATTATTGCCATCATGCAGGATAGGGATGATGGGCCTGCAGATCGCTCTGGGGACTTTACCATGGAGACTACTGAGAGTGCTATGGCCTCTCAGGAATTTCAAGCATTGCTTGAAGCCACTATGGCTTCCTCCCTGCAGAAGGCTATTGCCTCAGCTATGGGGGCTGTCTCCTCCTCGTTTACCCACTCCCTGCACTCAATGGTTTTACCTGCAGTAACCACCCCAGCTCCCCAGGGTGGGGGGTCCCCTTCCCCTGCCCAGACAGTGCCTGGGGGACGTAAGGCTAAGGCCAAATCCAAAAATGTCGTCTCCCACTCCTCGATGCAGGTGCTACCTGCCATGAATGACACGCTGGAAGCGGTCACTGATAGCGCGCACCCCACGAGCAAAAGAGACCCTGGCCGGGCTAAAAAGGCTAGACTATGGAAAAGGGCTAGGCCCTAGATGATGGGTCGGATACCGACCGGAGTGTGGAGGATGAGTCCGACCATATGGGATATGACTCCTTTGACGAAGGTGAATCTGGCGAGGAGTTGCCCCTTACGGGCGTGACCCCCTCGGGCTCCTCTGCCAAGGCCAGTGGCCACTTATTAGACGCCTCTGGGGATACCAAGGCGATTCTTGACCCGCAGGGTAACCCCCTGTTTGACCCTGACGACCTGTGGCACCCCAGGTCCGCTGAGTGGGTTCCCCCAGACCATATTGCCCATTATGTGGCTAAGCGTATTCGCACCCCGCTCTCTAAAGAAGGCCGCAATAAACTGCGCGCCGAATGCCCGAGACCTTTCCTCCCCGGCGCCCGAGACATTCCACCCCCAAATTGCCCAATTCCTCAATAAGTCGGGCTGGAAGCCCAAGAAGGGCCTTGACCACTCCCTGAAAGGGTGCCAGGACAAGATCCTGGATACTCTGGGGCCCCTATCGAAGTTATACGAGCTTCTCGAAGCTGCCAAATCTGGGGACTAAGTTTTGGATATGGATGTGGCCATTGGATGGGTCCAGCGGGCTATATGCCTGCTGGGCAATGCTAATACAGCTATGTCCTCCGAGAGGCGTAAGGCGATCCTCCTAAAGATCGACCCTAAGCTGGCCGCTATGACAGTGACAGAACCTGACCCGACTGAGGAGGGCTTACTGTTCGGCTCCTCCTTTGTCAAAGACATGGGCTCCTATGTGAAGACCTTTACGGCAATTGATAAAGCGCATGCGAACATGAAGCGCATGTTCGCGCCCAAGGTTTTTGGAGGGGCCGGGCGTAGCAGGAACCGTCCGCCTGGCCGCGGTTACAGACAGGGCCGGTGCAAGGATTTTTGCCGCCCTAGGCAAAAGTAAAGTTTGCCGCCCCCCCCCCCCATATGACATCACAATGCCCCATGTTAACTAACGCAAGTGCTGCAGTGCCGCCGTGTTTACATTAAAAGGCCTGCAGGGACAGGCTATAGACACCAGAACCACTACATTAAGCTGCAGTGGTTCTGGGGACTAAAGTGTCCCTTTAATGTGAGGTAAATTAGAGATTAGTGCCACGAATAATATACTAGATTGCCTACTTACAATCAGATGAGGATGGTGATGGGCTCTAGCTGCAGTCTGGCTCCACTCGTCTGGTGTAGAACAGGCTCTCTGGAGGCTGTTTGTGTTCTGGGAGAACGGAAAGCAGCTCCATTTTTTTAAAGGCCCTTAACACAGCTCATGGTCTGGGCCCCAGGGTCCACCTTCATGTTCCACCAAATAGTTTGTTCACAGGAGTAGGGGATGTCCTGATATGTGTGTAAGGAATGCATTGTGTGAATCTGTGTTTGTATGTGTAAGGGCTGCAATGTGTGTTTCTGTGTATGTACGGGATGCAGTGTGTGCGTCTGTAAGGGGTGCATTGAGTGTGTGTAAGGGGTGCATTGAGTGTGTGTAAGGAATGCATTGTGTGTTTCTGTGTGTGTAAGGGATGCATTGTATGTAAGGGTTGAATTGCTTGTGTGTGTGTCTGTGTGTGTAATGCATTGTGTGTTTTTCTGTGTGCAAGGGGTGCATTGTGTGTGTGATGGATGTCAATCTCTCCCTCCTCCCTCGTCACTCTCTTCTCCCCCTCTCCCCCCTCGTCACTCTCTTCTCTCCCCCCCCCTCGTCACTCTCTTCTCTCCCCCCCCTTGTCCCTCTCTTCTCTCTCCCCCCTTGTCCCTCTCTTCTCCCCCCCTTGTCCCTCTCTTCTCCCCCCTCCCTTGTCACTCTCTTCTCCCCTCCCCACTCTCATTCCCCCTCCTAACCCCGTCAATTCCACTCCCTGTCAATTACTTCCCCCCACCTTGTCAATTTATTTCCCCCCCCCTTTCAATTTATTCCCCCCACCCTGCCTGTCCATTTATTCCCCCACCCTCCCTGTCCATTTACCCCCCCTTCCCTGTCCATTTATTCTCCCTGTCCATTTATTCCCCCCTCCCTGTCCATTTATTTCTCCCCCCCTCCATGTCCATTTATTTCCCCCCCTCCCTCTCCATTTATTTCTCCTCCCCCCCTCTCTCTCCATTTATTTCTCCTCCCCCCTCCCTCTCCATTTATTCCCCCCCCCTCCCTCTCCATTTATTTCTCCTGCCCTCCCCTCCCTCCCTCTCCATTTATTTCTCCTGCCCTCCCCTCCCTCCCTCTCCATTTATTTCTCCCCCCTCCCTCCCTCTCCATTTATTTCTCCCCCCCCTCCCTCTCCATTTATTTCTCCCCCCTCCCTCCCTTTCCATTTATTTCTCCCCCCCCCCCCCTTTATTCCCCCCACCCTCCCCTACCTATGTTGTAGCGTGGCCGAGCTCTGTACTGTCCGCAGGTACAGGGAGCTTTTGTTTCCTGTACCCGGCCGGACTAAAAGGAAGTGAACACTCAGTGTTCACTTCCTGTTAGTCCGTCCGGGTACAGGAGACAAATGCTCCCTGTACCGGCGGACAGTACAGAGCTCGGCCACGCTACAGTGAAGGAGTGACAGGAGGGAGCGCTGAGCGCTTCCCTCCTGTCAGCTCCTCTCTTCATGCTGCGCCCGGGCGGTGCGCCCTCATGGACGCACCAGCCCGGGCGAAGCTGCAGCCGCCTGTGGCGCTCTACAGAGCGCTCGGGCGGCTGCAGCATTAGGGGGGACAGGCTATAGACACCAGAACCACTACATTAAGCTGCAGTGGTTCTGGGGACTAAAGTGTCCCTTTAATGTGAGGTAAATTAGAGATTAGTGCCACGAATAATATACTAGATTGCCTACTTACAATCAGATGAGGATGGTGATGGGCTCTAGCTGCAGTCTGGCTCCACTCGTCTGGTGTAGAACAGGCTCTCTGGAGGCTGTTTGTGTTCTGGGAGAACGGAAAGCAGCTCCATTTTTTTAAAGGCCCTTAACACAGCTCATGGTCTGGGCCCCAGGGTCCACCTTCATGTTCCACCAAATAGTTTGTTCACAGGAGTAGGGGATGTCCTGATATGTGTGTAAGGAATGCATTGTGTGAATCTGTGTTTGTATGTGTAAGGGCTGCAATGTGTGTTTCTGTGTATGTACGGGATGCAGTGTGTGCGTCTGTAAGGGGTGCATTGAGTGTGTGTAAGGGGTGCATTGAGTGTGTGTAAGGAATGCATTGTGTGTTTCTGTGTGTGTAAGGGATGCATTGTATGTAAGGGTTGAATTGCTTGTGTGTGTGTCTGTGTGTGTAATGCATTGCGTGTTTTTCTGTGTGCAAGGGGTGCATTGTGTGTGTGATGGATGTCAATCTCTCCCTCCTCCCTCATCACTCTCTTCTCCCCCTCTCCCCCCTCGTCACTCTCTTCTCTCCCCCCCCCCCTCGTCACTCTCTTCTCTCCCCCCCCTTGTCCCTCTCTTCTCTCTCCCCCCTTGTCCCTCTCTTCTCCCCCCCCTTGTCCCTCTCTTCTCCCCCCTCCCTTGTCACTCTCTTCTCCCCTCCCCACTCTCATTCCCCCTCCTAACCCCGTCAATTCCACTCCCTGTCAATTACTTCCCCCCACCTTGTCAATTTATTTCCCCCCCCCTTTCAATTTATTCCCCCCACCCTGCCTGTCCATTTATTCCCCCACCCTCCCTGTCCATTTACCCCCCCTTCCCTGTCCATTTATTCTCCCTGTCCATTTATTCCCCCCTCCCTGTCCATTTATTTCTCCCCCCCTCCATGTCCATTTATTTCCCCCCCTCCCTCTCCATTTATTTCTCCTCCCCCCTCTCTCTCCATTTATTTCTCCTCCCCCCTCCCTCTCCATTTATTTCCCCCCCCTCCCTCTCCATTTATTTCTCCTGCCCTCCCCTCCCTCCCTCTCCATTTATTTCTCCTGCCCTCCCCTCCCTCCCTCTCCATTTATTTCTCCCCCCTCCCTCCCTCTCCATTTATTTCTCCCCCCCCCTCCCTCTCCATTTATTTCTCCCCCCCCTCCCTCTCCATTTATTTCTCCCCCCTCCCTCCCTTTCCATTTATTTCTCCCCCCCCCCTTTATTCCCCCCACCCTCCCCTACCTATGTTGTAGCGTGGCCGAGCTCTGTACTGTCCGCAGGTACAGGGAGCTTTTGTTTCCTGTACCCGGCCGGACTAAAAGGAAGTGAACACTCAGTGTTCACTTCCTGTTAGTCCGTCCGGGTACAGGAGACAAATGCTCCCTGTACCGGCGGACAGTACAGAGCTCGGCCACGCTACAGTGAAGGATCCTCTTCCAGCGTTGCCGCAGGTCCATCAAGCGATGCTGATAAGGCTGTTTCTGGTGGTGATGGTGACCACAACTCTTCCTCTTCCTCTTCACGCTCATCTACAGCCTGCTCCAGCACTCTTCGCTGATGGTCGCTGATGGTGCCTTCGTTGCGACTGACTAGGTTTGTCACCTCCTCAAAAGGACGCATGAGCCTACAGGCATTGCGCATGAGCGTCCATTAACGTGGCAAAAAAATTCCCAGCTCCCCAGAGGCTGTCCTAGCACCCCGGTCATACAAATATTCATTAACAGCTTAGAGGAGTAGAGGAGGTGGCAGCAGGACTGCCTGCAATTCGTGGCGGTGTCACCAACTCCTCTACAATGCCACGCATTCCTTGCTTGTCAGCCGTCAGCAGGTTTACCCAATGCGCAGTGTAGGTGATATACCTGCCCTGACCATGCTTTGCAGACCAGGTATCAGTGGTCAGATGGACCCTTGCCCCAACACTGTGTGCCAGACATGCCATGACTTCCTTTTGCACAATCGAGTACAAGTTGGGGATTGCCTTTTGTGAAAAGAAATTCCGGCCGGGTACCTTCCACTGCGGTGTCCCAATAGCTACACATTTTTTGAACGCCTCAGACTCAACCAGATTGTATGGTAAAAGCTGGCGGGCTAATAGTTCGGACAAGCCAGCTGTCAGACGCTGGGCAAGGGGGTGACTTGGTGACATTGGCTTCTTACGCTCAAACATGTCCTTGACAGACACATGCCTGTAGGCAGATCAGCGGGAACTGCTCAAGGCGGGAGACGGAGTGGCGGATGGTTGAGAGGGGGAAAGAAGGACAGCAGTGGTTGACGTGGCTGAAGATGCTGGACCAGGAGGAGGATGGCGGCTTAGAGTAGGCGTGCTGCTTGTACTCATGTGTTGATCCCATAGGCGTTTGTGATGTGAGATCATGTGCCTACGCAAAGCAGTTGTACCTAGGTGGGTGTTGGACCTCCCACGACTCAGTTTCCTTTGGCACAGGTTGCAAATGGCATCACTGTTGTCAGAGGCAGACACACAAAAAAAATGCCACACTGCTGAGCTCTGCAATGACGGCATTCTGGTGGTGGACACAGCATGCGTTGATTGGCGTGCTGTCGGGCTGACCACGGGTGCCGATGCATGCTGTCTGACTGTGCCACTAGCTCCTTGCGACGACCCCCCTCTGCTTCCAACTCGTCTCCTCCTCCTCTCTGTCTCCCCATCTGAACTTTCGCCCTGTTCTTCTTCTTGCCGAGCGGGCACCCACGTGACATCCATGGACGCATCGTCATCATCAACCGCTTCGCTTGTATCTGACAACTCAGAAAAGGAAGCAGCAGCGGGTACAACATCATCATCATCACACCGTACCTCCATGTGTTTAATGCTGCCTGCCTGAGACATATCCCTGTTATCTACATCCTCTAGCAATAATGGTTGCGCATCACTCATTTCTTCAAACGGGTGTGTGAATAACTCCTCTGACATACCAAGTAAAGCGGCTGTGGTGCTAGTTTTGGTGGTGGCGGCAGGCGGGTGAGTGGTATCTTGAGAGGTGCCTGAAGCTAAGCTGGAGGAGGATGGTGCGTCAAGGTTCCGAGCGGAGGCTGTACAAGATTGGGTGTCCTGTGTTAGCCAGTCAACTATGTCCTCAGAACTTTTCAAGTTCAGGGTACGTGGCTTCTGAAAACTGGGCATTATTCTAGGGCAAAAGGGAATCACAGCACCACGACCACGACGGCCCCTGCGGGGTGGCCTGCCTCTGCCTGTCATTTTTTGGGGGATTAGTGGTACTATGCGTGCAAGCTACTGTGAGACCAGATATGATTGGCAATGTGAACTGTAACAGTTCTGCAGAGCACACACTGTAGGCCTGACACACCCGCTTGAAGACAAGTAACTGCTATTCAATCTATAACTGTGAAAAATAAATTTTGGTTTTAAAAGCACGCTATAGAGACACCAGATATGATTGGCAATGTGCACTGGAACAGTTCTGCAGAGCACACGCTGAAGGAAGGACTGACACACCCGCTTGAAAACAAGTAACTGCTATTCAATCTATAACAGTGAAAAATAAATTTTGGTTTTAAAAGCACGCTATAGAGACACCAGATATGATTGGCAATGTGCACTGGAACAGTTCTGCAGAGCACACACTGTAGGCCTGACAGAGCCGCTTGAAGACAAGTAACTGCTATTCAATCTATAACAGTGAAAAATAAATTTTGGTTTTAAAAGCACGCTATAGAGACACCAAATATGATTGGCAATGTGCACTGGAACAGTTCTGCAGAGCACACGCTGAAGGAAGGACTGACACACCCGCTTGAAGACAAGTAACTGCTATTCAATCTATAACAGTGAAAAATAAATTTTGGTTTTAAAAGCACGCTATAGAGACACCAGATATGATTGGCAATGTGCACTGGAACAGTTCTGCAGAGCACACACTGTAGGCCTGAGACACCCGCTTGAAGACAAGTAACTGCTATTCAATCTATAACAGTGAAAAATAAATTTTGGTTTTAAAAGCACGCTATAGAGACACCAGATATGATTGGCAATGTGCACTGGAACAGTTCTGCAGAGCACTCGCTGAAGGAAGGCCTGACAGAGCCGCTTGAAGGACACTGACTGGCTGCTATTAGCTTACACTGGAAACCTTTTTTCTTTGTAAAAGCACGCTAAAGAGACACCAGATATGATTGGCAACTGTCAAAGCACGCTGGCACAGGTCTGCAGAGCACACGCTGAAGTAGGCCTGACACCCAGACGCTTGCAGACAACTAACTGATCTTCTATTACAGTGAAAAAAAATGATTTCTTTCAAATCTAAAGCTTAAGCTATTGTTAAAACAGATATGAGTGGTGGCACTGACTGTGCAAATGGGCAAGGCATCCAACCTGACACAGAAGCTGGCAGGCAGGCAACTGCTCCTCTATTACAGTGAAAACAAATTATTTATTTTAAATCTAAAGCTTAACCAATTGTTAAAACAGATATGAGTGGTGGCACTGACTGTGCAAATGGGCAATGCATCCAACCTGACACAGAAGCTGGCAGGCAGGCAACTGCTCTTCTATTACAGTGAAAACAAATTATTTATTTTAAATCTAAAGCTTAACCAATTGTTAAAACAGATATGAGTGGTGGCACTGGGCAAGTAGGCACAGTATCCAATGTGAACCTCACACAGAAGCTGGCAGGCAGGCAACTGCTCTTCTATTACAATGAAAACAAATTATTTGTTTAAAATCTAAAGCTTAACCAATTGTTAAAACTGATATGAGTGGTGGCACTGACTGTGCAAATGGGCAAGGCATCCAACCTGACACAGAAGCTGGCAGGCAGGCAACTGCTCTTCTATTACAGTGAAAAAAATATATTTATTTTAAATCTAAAGCTTAACCTATTGTTAAAACAGATATGAGTGGTGGCACTGGGCAAGTAGGCACAGTATCCAATGTGAACCTCACACAGAAGCTGACAAGCAGGCAACTGCTCTTCTATTACAGTGAAAAAAAAAATATTTATTTTAAATGTAAAGCTTAACCTATTGTTAAAACAGATATGAGTGGTGGCACTGGGCAAGTAGGCACAGTATCCAATGTGAACCTCACACAGAAGCTGGCAGGCAGGCACCTGCAATTACATTACACAGGAAAAAAAAAAAAAAAAAAAAGCAGCCTGATGTTATAGCCCTAAAAAGGGCTTTTTGGGGTGCTGTCCTTACAGCAGAGATCAGATGAGTCCTTCAGGATTGTAGTGAACACTGAATACCCTAGCCTAGCTATAAATTTCCCTATCTAATCAGCAGCAGCTAAACTTTCCCTCCTCTCACTAAGCATGCAGCTTCAGAATGAATCGAAAATAGATGCTGGGAGGGAGGTTGGAGGGTGTGGAAGGGAGGGAGTGCTGCTGATTGGCTGGAATGTGTCTGCTGACCGAGAGGCACAGGGTCAAAGTTTGCCCAATGATGACGAATAGGGGGCGGATCGAACTGCGCATGTGTCCGCCCGCCGCGGCGAACGCGAACACGCTAAGTTCGCCGGGAACTGTTCGCCGGCGGACAGTTCGGTACATCACTAGTGGGTGGCACTGACCTCAGATGCTTGGGTACTACAGTGTGTAAGGGGATATCGCCTAGAGTTCGTTTCTATGCCTGTCCAGTTTTGTCCCCCCAGAGAACTGTCTCTTCCACCAGATCAGGACGAGATGATTTCCGCGGAAGTCGTGGAAATGTTGTCCAAGGGCGCAATAGAGGAACTGCCGTTCGCCGCAAGAGGCTTTACGAGCAACTTGTTCCTAGTACCAAAGAAAGGGGGTGGAGTTCGCCCCGTGATAAATCTTCGCCCTCTCAATGCTTTCCTGCGTTACCAACATTTCCAGATGGAAGGCATACACTGCCTCAGAGACCTTCTACGCCAGTCGGATTGGCTGGCCAAACTGGACCTGAAGGACGCTTACTTCACGGTTCCCATTGCTGCAGACTGCAGGGACTACCTACATTTCACTTGGCATGGCCGACGATGGCGCTTCACCTGCCTGCCTTTCGGTCTCTCTTCGGCTCCTTGGTGCTTCACCAAGCTCCTGAAGCCGGTGGTGGCATTCCTCCGAACCCGGGGGGTCCGCCTCATTATTTACCTGGACGACATTCTGATCTTGTCCCAGTCAAAGGCGGACCTCCTACTACACTTGGAATGGACGACCGACCTTTTACAAGGTTTGGGATTTCTGATCAATTGGGACAAATCGGTCCTGACCCCCGCCCAGTCGATAGAATTTCTGGGCTTCAAAGTGGATTCCGTCCAACAGTTTCTATTTCTACCGGATTCCAAGATGAAAGCCATTCGGAAGGAAATCCGGAGGGCGCTTCGTGTCTCGGACTTGTCAGTAAGACAATTGGCGAGAATTATTGGCCTCCTCGCAGCCTCTATTCAGGCGATCTTCCCGGGCCCACTACATTACAGAGCCCTTCAACGGCTCAAAGGGTCACACCTTCGACTGGGCCACTCCTACGAATCTCGGATACGCTTGGACGCGGAGTCCAGAGACGAGTTAGAATGGTGGTTGGCACACATGGAGGCATGGAACGGGAGAGCCATTTTCGGCTCCGTCCCGGATGTAGTGATAGAGTCCGATGCCAGCTTGCACGGCTGGGGTGCTCGTTGTGGAGACGTTTCCACAGGAGGCAGATGGTCCGACATGGAGAAGTCGTTACACATCAACTTCTTGGAACTCCTGGCAGGGGCATTCGCGATCCGCAGCCTTACCCCAGGGCAGGCGAATTGCTGCGTTCTCCTCAAGATGGACAACGTGTCGGCAGTCCGTTACATAAACCACCTGGGCGGTACGAAGTCCAAAATGTTGGCGATTCTAGCAAAAGATTTCTGGCAGCTCTGCCTCTACAACAACGTCTCGGTGACAGCGGAACACATTCCGGGTCTGGACAATTCGGGAGCGGATTGGAATTCCAGACACTTAAGAGACTCTCGCGATTGGCGTTTACACGCTTCGGTGTTCCAGGGCCTGGACATGTTGTGGGGAAAATTCCAGATGGACCTGTTCGCATCACGGCTGAACACTCAGCTGCCGAAGTTCTACAGTTGGAGGCCGGACCCGGCAGCGGTGGCGACGGATGCCTTTCTCCAAGACTGGCCGCAAGGTCACCTGTACGCTTTTCCCCCGTTCAACATGATCGCACGCACAATCTCGAAACTGGTTCGCCACGACTGTCGTGGGGCGTTGGTCACCCCTCTCTGGAGATCTCGACCATGGTTCCCTCGCTTGATGGAGTTGTCCATAGATTTCCCTCGGTTGATTCCAGTCTTCCAGGACCTCCTTCTGGATCCGGATGGGAACTCACACAACCTGGTGTTACAACACCAGTTGCCCCTGATAGCATGGTTCCTTTCAGGGGACCTTGGGTTGTCTCAGACGTTCCGCAGACAACTCTCCTGCTCCTCGATAACGCCTGGGCCCCAGGCACACGAACAGCTTATCGAGCTTCATGGAGATCGTGGTCTGGTTAGTGCATGGAACGGGCAGTGGATCCCGTATCTGCCCCTCTACATTTGATCCTGGAGTTCCTCACGTTCCTGTTTGACTCGGGCAAGGCATACCGCACGATCAACCTATCCCGCTCGGCTATTTCGGCCGGACACAAGGGTTTGGATGGTTCCCCTGTCGGCAGGCATCCTTTTGTATGTCGCCTTCTCAAGGGTATTCGCCTTGCCCGTCCTCCTCGGCCTCGTTTCTCTGCCTTTTGGGATGTCAACGTGATGTTGCAGTTCCTCTCATCATGGTACCCTAACCAAGAACTGACTTTAAAACGATTGTCATCCAAGCTGGTGATGCTACTCTGTTTGATCTCTTGCAAGAGGGTCTCTGACGTCAGGGCCCTGGATTGGGACGCCGTTGCATTCACCCCGGAAGGAGTTACTTTTGATATATCCAGGAGGACGAAATCTGCATCCAAGTCGTTTACATACCCTAGGTTTTCTGGTTGTCCGGCACTCTGCCCAGTGGATTGCGTCAAAGTTTATCTGGATGCTACACGTTCCCTTCGCTCCACTGATCTACATGATTTGTTCTTATCTTTTAAGTCACCTCACCGGCCAGTTTCGACACCTACTCTGGCACGTTGGGTGAGGTGGCTACTATCTTCTGCAGGTATAGACACCTCTGTTTTTACGCCTCATTCTGTGCGAGGCGCGATGGCTTCGAAAGCGTCCTCAGTCGGATGTCGTCTAGAAGACATTATGCGAGCGGCGGACTGGTCCAGAGAATCGACCTTTCAAGATTTCTATTTCAGACCAATTGAACACATCGCATCTCGAGTAGTGGCACAGCTTTGAACTTGCATAATATGAGCCTCCGTGTCTTTAATAAAATTCCCAGATTTTACTAGTAACATGACGTAAAGTCATGATTTTATTAAAGACACGGAGGCGAGTATTATTCCCGCCCACCCTCCCGGTGTGGATTTTGGGAAAGGAGATGCTTCGGTGCTATTCAGGTATGTTTTTTCAATTAGGTCTGTATTTGTATCATGTATTTATATCATGTATTTTTATCATGTTTTGGATGATCTTGAACGTTTTATGCTGGGTTCTAATTTTTTATATATTTTCTATTTCAGAATCCAGTTTTTATGTATGGCTCCTCACGGTTATGTTTGGTAAGTCTACAGTTTTGAGTTTGGAAATTACCATATTTTTCTATCTTTTTTAGCTTGAAGTTTTCGCATTGTTTCCCGTTTCCTGTTTGGATCAAGTGGGACATCGTTTATCTTACCTGGTCTTCGGTTTTCGCAAGAAAGAGGGGGATTGTGGGAGACACAGGACTTATATAGCTACTTCCTCTGTTATGTGATTGGCTGCCTGTTATGCCTGTACAGTTTTTTCTTTCATTTTGACAATATTTATATTCCTCTATCTTTGCTGCTGAGGAAATAAAGAAAGAGTTATGCATAATACTCGCCTCCGTGTCTTTAATAAAATCATGACTTTACGTCATGTTACTAGTAAAATCTGGGAATTTCCTCTACTCTTTTGTGCTTGCCACAGAATTAGTTATTTCAGCTATGAATTTGTTGCAATTTTTCTATTCCACACATGTCATTCTTTACGACCTAATATAGTGGACTTCACAATTTCTTCCAAATGCCTTAAGCAGCACTAGCCAAGTTTATACTAGTTTGTATCTGTGTATCTATATGTTGTCAGTGTGTGTATCTATGTATCTGCATGTGTGCCAGTGTGTGGATCTGTGTGTATGTGTGTCTGCATGTGTGTCAGTGTTTGTATCTGTGCATCTGCATATGTGTCAGGTGTGTATAGGTGTGTGTCTGTATCTGTATGTGTGTCAGTGTTTATATATGCGTCTGTATATTTCCATGTGTGTCAGAGTGTGTGTGCCAGTGTGTATATCTGTCTATCCACATGTGTTTCAGTGTGTGGGTGTGTATCTGTCTGTATATGTTTATCACAAAGTGTGTGGCAGTGTATGTGTATATGTGCATACATCTCAGCATTCTACTACACACAAATACACCCCTGCATTAAAACTTCAACACTACATAAAAAAACACTTGTGCATTAAAATGCCATCACTAAATGCAAATACATCTCTGTTTTGAAGACTAAAATTATATATAAATTCATGAGTGCATGCAAAAACCAACACTACACATCAGGGCCAGACTGGGAAAAAAATTTGGCACAGGTATTTTTTAATCACAGTGGCCCAAAAAACAAGGGGGGGCCAGTGAGGGTGTGTTTTGTTATTACCAATGACGAGCATTCCCCCTCTCAAAGTAAGCAGGTTCAATGCTCTTTCAGGGCAGACCTTACGCAGAGCTCTGCTGAAGAGCTCTAGCATAAGAAAAAGGCCCTGTATTTGTACTGCACAGCGCAAGCAAATTTAATAACATGCTTGCGCTGTGTTTGCTTGCAACTTGTCTCTGGTGTCTCTATCAATGGAATACCAGGAGACAAAAGGGCCAATAAAGTGTATTGTGCATGTGTTTTGAGTCTGCTTCTGGGATGTAGAGTGAGCTGATTGTGTCGTGGTATTGTGCAAATAGGTCGGTTTAAAATAACTCAACACACAGCCATCAATGTTTTGAATGTTTCCAAATTGGGCCCAAAGTGTCAATATGTTGTGTGGCCACCATTATTTTCAAGCACTGCCTTAACCCTCATGGGCATGGAGTTCACCAGAGCTTCACAGGTTGCCACTGGAGTCCTCTTCCACTACTCCATGATGACATCACGGAGCTGCTCCCCCACATTCCATTTGAGGATGCCCCACATATGCTCAATATGGTTTAGAGGTTTGTGGAGACATGCTTGGCCAGTCCATCATCTTTACCTTCAACTTCTTTAGCAAGGCAGTGGTCGTCTTGGAGGTGTGTTTGGGGTCATTATCACGTTGGAATACTGCCCTGCAGCCCAGTCTCCAAAGGGAGGGGATCATGCTCTGCTTCAGTATGTCACAGTACATGATGGCATTCATGGTTCTCTCAATAAACTGAAGCTCCCCAGTGCCGGCACCACTCATGCAGGCCCAGACCATGACACTCCCACCACCATGCTTGACTGTAGGCAAGACACACTTGTCTTTGTACTCCTCATTTAGTTGCCGCCACACATGCTTGACACCATCTGAACCAAATATGTTTATCTTGGTCTCATCGGACCACAAGACATGGTTCCAGTAATCTATGTCTTTAGCCTGCTTGTCTTCAGCAAACTGTTTGTGGGCTTTCTTGTGCATCATTATTAGAAGTGGCTTTCCTTCTGGGATGACAGTCATGCAGACCAATTTGATGCAGTGTGTGGCGTATGGTCTGACCACTGACAGGCTAAGCCCTCACCCTTTCCACCTCTGCAGCAATGCTGGCAGCACTCATACGTCTATTTCCCAAAGACAACCTCTAGATATGACGCTGAGCACATGCACTCAACTTCTTTGGTTGACCATGGCGAGGACTGTTCTGAGTGGAACCTGTCCTGTGAAACCGCTGTATGGTAACTAATGATTAATACACTATGTCAATAAACACAAACAAGCACTGTAATTGAAATTTTGTGTAGCAATATTAAAAATATAATAAATGCATATGCACATCACCTGAAAGGTCCCTTTGAACTCTTGAAAACAAAATCACACACGTACACACACACAAACACATTTTGCTAAAGCCACACACCCGTCTTAACCCACTGACATCATCAATGCATTTGTTTGCAAGAAAACCAAAGTATAAAAAATGGTAAAAGAGGGGGGCAGAGAGTGGATGTGTGGTGCTTAAGCTCCTGCACCATCAGCAAAAATTAGGGTATTAACCCTGGTAAAAAAAATGTATATATATATATTTACATTTATTTATTTTTTTATTTTTTTTAAAAAGCTCCTCCTGTTTTTGCCTCTGTTGGTTCTATTTTCTTAAATGATCTGTGAACCAAATGGTGGGAAAATTCTCCTCTCAGTGTACTGCAAAATGTATACATAATATTATATTATTTATACATGGCTACCCAAACAATGTACTAATTTTAGGAAAAATAGTTCAGCTGAATCCAATTTTCCTACCTTGTACAAGTCTAATTATCAGTGCCACCAAGTTGGTGAAGTTTGTATCACTTTTAGAACTGTTATACAATATGTTGTATGAAAATAAACTGCTTATGATTCCCCCTCCCCCCCCCCCTCATTAAACATAACCATTGTTAATATTATTAAAGGTAAGTAAAAAAAAAAAAAAAAAAAAAGAATATTTTGGCCTTTAGTAAATACCTCCCTTAGGATCCATGGATTTAAATTGTTGTAAAAGATTGAGCCTTGCTTAAGTGCCATTTAGACTATTGATTTGTAGTCTTAAATGTTCATGTTCTGCAGATTTTTTAACAGTGCAGGTTTTTGTTATTTGTTGTTTTGTTATTTTCCTCTATTGATTGCATTCTTTTAGACATTAGTTACATTTGTTTTACACATCTATGCCCATTTATTTGATACATTTGATCTGTAACTAGAAGTGATGTTCGAACAATGAATGAATGTAATTTTATCTTTCAAGTAAGTAAGAATTGCAACATTTCAGTGACAAATGTCACATTGTATTATTGAATTTTTTTAAACGTAAATATATCAAGAACATACACCAATATTATCATCCTACATAAGATAAACCCGTAATAATATTACATTTTTATTAAAGGGTCACTTCATATTTTTTTATGCAACTCAATAGCTAACTAAATATATCATAAAGGTCTGTTTTTCGTTTTTTTTTTTTGTTTTTTTTTCAATAGAGCAAATACGTTTTTGTTTTCCTTTACGTCCATTGTATACCAGTGTATCCTGGCACACCCAGGGCATACAATGTAAATGGATTTTGTACATTTCAGAAATGAAATATTATCTTTTACCAATATGATGGAATAGAATATCATTATTTAATGATGTCATGCTTAAGTTCTTCATTACTATACTCAATTATCAAATTAATCATGTATTCTGGCAACCATTTGCATCATAAAATCAATTCTTATAAAATCAGAGGCAATAAGCTTAGTTTATCTTGGGATCTCAGAAATCCACGGAAATTTGCTGACAGATTTATCTAGATGTGTAGCTTCTTTAAAACACAGCATAGATCATTTGTAAATGTGAACCTGTAAATGCTGCTTCTTTAATAAGACTACAAACAAAGCATAACAATCTAATGTTTAAGCAAAGTATTATACAGATTGCAAAATTATGTTCAAGTAAAGTGTTGTTTTATACTTATACTTGTTTTATATTTTTCTAATGTAGAACCAATTGTAAAAATGTTTTGTAACTAAAAGTATATAGTTTTTCATAAATATAATTTTTCCAAATTGAAAAAGTGCAAATCTGGCAAAATCAGCTTATAGGGTGATGCACTACCTAAATTGACTGCACAGTGGTCACAGTCAGAACTTCAGCTCACTATAGCTCCTAACGAATGGAGGAAATTCTTTTTATTTGCTTATAAATGTTCCTACAATATAGCTACACGAGAGCACTTACAAAAGGATATTGAGATGCCATTACTCCTCCACACAGATACACAATTTTTTCCAAACTTCGTTGGTTACGTGTTAGATGTGTCACCCGTCTAGAAGCATGTCCTCTCATGTATTGTGGTAAATTCAATGCTTTTGGAGATGTGCGGCCTCCTTAGCACACTTAATTACCAAAGAAATACTCCCACATCCATGTTTTTCTTTAACATAGTCTTTACATAAATTCAAATCCTCCTTATTGTTGACAGCAGCAAATCATCCGACCCCTTCCTTTTGGAAAAACGCTTCAACAACATCCTTAATATATTGGGTGTAGAAAGTGGAGAAAATTCGAGTTATGGAGAAGCTATGACTGTATATCACACAAAGATACGCTCATGACCTACAGACGTGGGAGCCCTGGTTTATGTTACTACAAAGGCACTCACTTCTCTGAACGCTGCATCCTCCGCTAGCCATATATTTGTAATCTTTAATACATCAACTAGACTAGGCCAATATCTCAAACAGAAAATGTTTAAATTGATAGTTTTTCTTTTCTCTCTTTTTTTTTTTTTACATATTACCAGCAAACGCTTATATTTTCCTTGTGATTGCACATATGGTCTAACTCAAACCGTTTTCTAATGACCACTGGAATGCTTGACCTGTATCATTTCTGCTGACCTGCATACCTTATATTTTTTTTATTATTTGTATATGTCATGTGTCATCAATAAACTTTGAAAAACATAAAAAACTAAAAAATAATATAAATATGTATATATTTAAAAGACAGGTTATTGTTTGAGTGACCGCTATTTACTTCTCTATTGTTGTCTGAAACAGTGCTGAATAAATGTACTGCCAGGAATGATAGAAAAAAGCTCCATCTATTTACCGAAAATTGTGTTACATATGCACTTTATTTCAAATAGCCTACAGCCATGACAATGTTTTTTGATTTATTGCAGCAAGTTAAAAACTGCACAACAAAACTGCAAAGAACAAGTTTCACATTACCATCTATGTATCCATGATGTACTCCTACAATGAAAATATCCTCTTTTGCTGTTTAAGGAGAATGTATTATCACAATGCTCTAGAATCATAGCTATAGTTAAACAATTAGTAGCTGTAAATGTAGAGCCGTTACCATGGAGCAATGCCAACTGCTTTTCTTTAAGAGCTTTTCTCTGAATTTCTGAATTGTTTTTAATACATACCCCCCAGTGTTTAGTGAGCCATTTTGTTTTATATGGGTGCTAAGTCCAAGTACATGTCTTTATGTCTCGTATTCTGTTGCTCTCTGTATGGGCTGAAATATCTTTACAAAAGGGATTAAAGGAACACTATAGTCACCTAAATTACTTTAGCTAAATAAAGCAGTTTTAGTGTATAGATCATTCCCCTGCAATGTCACTGCTCAATTCACTGTCATTTAGGAGTTAAATCACTTTGTTTCTGTTTATGCAGCCCTAGCCACACCTCCCCTGGCTATGATTGACAGAGCCTGCATGAAAAAAAAACTGGTTTCACTTTCAAATAGATGTAATTTACCTTAAAGGAACACTATAGTCACCTAAGTTACTTAAGCTAAATAAAGCAGTTTTAGTGTATAGATCATCCCCCTGCAATTTCACTGCTCAATTCACTGTCATTTAGGAGTTAAATCACCTTGTTTCTGTTTATGCAGCCCTAGCCACACCTCCCCTGGTTCTGATTGACAGAGCCTGCATGAAAAAAAAAACTGGTTTCACTTTCAAACAGATGTAATTTACCTTAAATAATTGTAAAATTGAACTTTAATCACACACAGGAGGCTCTTGCACGGTCTAGCAAGCTATTAACATAGCAGGGGATAAGAAAATCTTAATTATACAGAACTTGCAATAAAGAAAGCCTAAATAGGGCTCTCTTTACAGGAAGTGTTTATGGAAGGCTGTGCAAGTCACATGCAGGGAGGTGTGACTAGGGTTCATAAACAAAGGGATTTAACTCCTAAATGGCAGAGGATTGAGCAGTGAGGCTGCAGGGGCATGTTCTATACACCAAAACTGCTTTATTAAGCTAAAGTTGTTCAGGTGACTATAGTGTCCCTTTTATCCACTCCCATAGACTGTAAGCTCGTTTGAGCAGGGTTCGCTTCAACCTATCGATACTGTAAGATTTCTTGTAATGATCCTATTTATAGTTAAATCCCCCCCTCTCATAATATTGTAAAGCGCTCGGAATCTGTTTGCGCTATATAAATGGCAATAATAATAATAATAATAATAATAATAATAGTGCTAGCACATTCTTTGAAATATAGGTTTATTGTAGTGAACAGTTACCATTCCACTAGTGGGTTCTTCATTGGAATGTCAGTCTGTTTTAAGGGGAACTGTCTCTTCTCTGGAATTTAAAACATTGAATAAAACTATACAAGCAAAACTTTAGTTCGTTTAAATGAATATATTTGTCTGAATCATAATCCATTTAACCATACCGAAATGCGTTGACACCTAGGTGAATCGATATCAAGTGTTGATTCTTTCTGTGTGTATTTTACAATGTTTGATTCGGATGGATTGTATAATTTATTAATCAAATCAGTCTTTTACATATAAAATAAAACATTCAAAAACACTTATAACTTATTGTAACCTTATTTTCCCTGAGCTACTGTTTTCTTTTACATTTATATTAGGATTTGGCAAATCCCAGACATCCCAGACATTTTTTGGATTCAACAAATCCAAAAAATAGCAGACAAGATTTTAGATTGAATGAAGATTAGACTGTGTTCCTCAGGTTATTCCATAATTGCGGTGCTCTGTAGGAAAAGGAGGATCGAGCCACATTCTTTTTGCATTGCGGTATGCTAAATATCGTGCTAGTACTGGATCGGAGGGTATACAATGATTGATCAAGATGGAGTCACCCAGTTACAGGATGAGAAGGTGTGGATTTTATTTTATTTTTATTTTTCACATCTCACAAATATATATTTGTTAAATATATGGATAAGTAAACATGATATTGGAATTCATGGAAGTTACAGTTCCCCTTTCATTCATTTGATATCTATAGAACTTTCCTGCTCACATTCTCCCCAACAACAAAAAAATGTTCTTCTCATTTAATTTAAAATGATAAGACTCCACCACAATATGTTGTTACTTTTATAGGCAGTCTCAGACTTTCTCTTCTTTGTAACCCAGCAAAATTGCAAAAGCTTTCCTCTTTAATCTGTAAAAAAGAAATAAATATAAATCAATAGATTGACCACATTGCTGTTTGCCGTTACACTGAAATCTTTCACAGTTGTGAACAATTACAGGAAAGATACAAACTAAACAAAACGCATTGTTTGTCTTTTTATATTATGAGTTAGCTAAACTATGTTTATGAAAAATCTAGATGTTTTCCCAAATGCAGAAATATACATATTTCACTATGCATATCTGGCTAGTAACCATGGCAACTGCTCTAGATTGCAAGATGACTCACATTGAAGAGAATTGATGGATGTGACACTGATGTTTATACAGCAGTACTTGAGTATATATAGTTAATGCACTTTTTCGTAGAGTCAAGTTTGCTCCCGAAGTTTTATTGTATTCATTTAAATGCCGTCCTTAACGCGTTGGTAATATGAGATTCTTTATAACTTTGTCCTAAATAACAGAGTGTTGAAGGAAGAAAAAATAAAAAGCAAGCAGATGTGAGCGACAGGAGGTGTTGGTATTGATAGAGTGAAAAAAATGAGATTTTATACCATCATGTGCTGGAAAACCTTTTAAAAGGCAGCGACAACAGAAATAAGAAAACAAAAGTAAAAATTGAGGCTATATCATGCAATAAACAATCACTGAAGGAAAAAAAATATATAGCTACGTTAACAGAAGTGTCCAAAAAGTTTAAATATAACAATGTTTGAATGTGAGCAAAATACAAGCACGAATTACAAAATGTTATTTTTTTCGTGATTTGCATTGCGAGTATTATTTCAGGAACTACACGGCAAACACAAATACTTTCCACGTTGGGAAGCTTTCCTATAGATATCAATATTTCCAAAACTATCACTAGACTGTACTGTGCCGAGTTTCAACAGAAGATGCACGCTCTTCCCTTCTAGAATATCTCTGCTGTGTTATGAAGAGCAACATTTGGGGATATTTTTCACACAGCAATTTTTAGAAAAAGCAATACATTATTCTGAGGTTAAATGGTTAAGAAGAAAGGTTGGAGGAAGACCGATTAAATGTTTTCTTCCAAACAACAACAGGTGCAAGGTCTTGATACAGATATTCGTGGTGTACAGAGAAAAATATAGAATGCATTACAATACAACATATGAAAGGATGAAAATATGAAAATATGTACATCTCCTTTGTTATATTAAATATTAATAATAATGTCACAATAATTGAGGGATGACATCCCTCCTACGTTTTGCATAGAGCACCTGAAAGTCTAAGTCCAGACCTAAGGCTAGCTCTAAACAGATGTGATATCAATGATTCTTATAAACATTAGGCATCATCTTGATACTAATTAGAGTTATCTCAGTTTGGTTAACCTGCACCTTTCACCAGAAATCAGGAGCAACTGCGATTCACGTCAGCAGCATTAAGCATGAGCTGCTGAATCTTAATAGTCCATCAACTGAGTTACCAGCATAGCAAAATGTATTGTAAATTCTCACCAATTCCCACATCTGGTTTCCACCTTCATCAGACATCTGTCCAATGAAAGTACCAGCACACTCCACATCCTGTTCCATGCATTCATTTAATCTGTTGTTTCATTAAATTGCAAGCTTGCACGATGAGGACCCTATACATTTATGTACCAGTAGATATCTATTTATATGTTATGTTATATTTTCAAAACCTGTTTGCAACCCCTTTTTACAATAATAAGTAAATTCAACAAGTTTAACAAAGTAGCCAGAAGTGATAGTAGTGTACATATGGCAACATATCAGGGTTATATAAAAATGCAGGTGCAATATTCTATAGAGAAAGTCACCTAGGAAACCAACTGATCATTATTGTTGACTGTCCCCAAATAGCTCATTATATACACCTCCAAATGAAGCAGAACCCTGTCCCTTGACCTTAAATTCCATTGAAGCAGAACCCTGTTCCCATGCCTTTAAATTCTTCGAATCGACATATATAACAGTAAGCTTAATTAAAAGCAGTTAGATTTTTCACTGTTTTCTCTTATTTCTTTTGGTTTACCAGTATAAAACTATACCTATATGGACAAGGTAGGTTATTAAAACCAATGACTCATTTCATTATAGCTTATAATTTGTGCTAATAGCTATTACTTGAGTTCCACAAACCATATTTTTCATTTTTATAGGCACAAGCAAATATAAATGTTCTAACACCTTTAAAATGTATATACATAACTGAAACATTGACAAATAAAAGTTGCATTTTATTGAAGACACTGGAGCACTTGTTATCTCTGGGGTGAAATATATATTTATATATATATATATATATATTTATTTATTTTAGTGAATTAGTGAATAAGTGAATAGGAATTTGAGGTAGGAAAAAAACATATATTTATGGGATTTGTTCTAATTTTCTCTACGTCTATTGGAAAACAGTATTATATGAGGTCTGTCCATAAAAAGTCCAGCCATTGTTAATAAAAGGAGAACGGTTTGTGCGACATCGCTATAACCTGGCAGCTAATGAAAACGGATTGGAATGTGCATGAGCAGTGGCGGGCTGGGCCGGGGGGCAGGGAGGCAATTGCCCCCCAGGCCGCCCGAAATTATTTTAGGACCGGCCGCGGCGGGCCAGCCCTTTAAATGCTGCAGCCGCCGAGCGCTCTGTAAAGAGCGCTCAGACGGCTGCAGCTGCTTTTCCCTCCCTCCCCTGTAGGTGGCCGAGCTGCACTCCGGTCCGCGGTCCCGGCCGGAGTGATGGGAAGGTGCACACTGAGTGTGCACTTCCTGTCAGTCCGGCCGGGTACAGGAAACAGAAACTCCTGTTCCGTGCGGAACAGGAGTTTCTGTTTCCTGTACCCGGCCGGACTGACAGGAAGGTGCACACTGAGCACCTTCCTATCACTCCGGCCGGGACCGCGGACTGGAGTGCAGCTCGGCCACCTACAAGGGAGGGGGTAAGAAGAAGAGGGGGGGAGAGTAAGAAGAGGGGAGGGGGGAGAGTAAAAAGAGGGGCGGAGAGTAAGAAGAGGGGAGGGGGGAGAGTAAAAAGAGGGGAGGGGGAGAGTAAAAAGAGGGGAGGGGGGGAGAGTAAAAAGAGGGGAGGGGGGAGAGTAAAAAGAGGGGAGGGGGAGAGTAAAAAGAGGGGAGGGGGGAGAGTAAGAAGAGGGGAGGGGGGAGAGTAAGAAGAGGGGGGGAGCCAGAAGAGGGGGGGGGAGTAAGAAAGTCCAGCCATTGTTAATAAAAGGAGAACGGTTTGTGCGACATCGCTATAACCTGGCAGCTAATGAAAACGGATTGGAATGTGCATGAGCAGTGGCGGGCTGGGCCGGGGGGCAGGGAGGCAATTGCCCCCCAGGCCGCCCGAAATTATTTTAGGACCGGCCGCGGCGGGCCAGCCCTTTAAATGCTGCAGCCGCCGAGCGCTCTGTAAAGAGCGCTCAGACGGCTGCAGCTGCTTTTCCCTCCCTCCCCTGTAGGTGGCCGAGCTGCACTCCGGTCCGCGGTCCCGGCCGGAGTGATGGGAAGGTGCACACTGAGTGTGCACTTCCTGTCAGTCCGGCCGGGTACAGGAAACAGAAACTCCTGTTCCGTGCGGAACAGGAGTTTCTGTTTCCTGTACCCGGCCGGACTGACAGGAAGGTGCACACTGAGCACCTTCCTATCACTCCGGCCGGGACCGCGGACTGGAGTGCAGCTCGGCCACCTACAAGGGAGGGGGTAAGAAGAAGAGGGGGGGAGAGTAAGAAGAGGGGAGGGGGGAGAGTAAAAAGAGGGGCGGAGAGTAAGAAGAGGGGAGGGGGGAGAGTAAAAAGAGGGGAGGGGGAGAGTAAAAAGAGGGGAGGGGGGGAGAGTAAAAAGAGGGGAGGGGGGAGAGTAAAAAGAGGGGAGGGGGAGAGTAAAAAGAGGGGAGGGGGGAGAGTAAGAAGAGGGGAGGGGGGAGAGTAAGAAGAGGGGGGGAGCCAGAAGAGGGGGGGGGAGTAAGAAGGGGGGGGGAGTAAGAAGAGGGGAGGGGGGAGAGTAAGAAAAGGGGAGGGGGGAGAGTAAAAAGAGGGGAGGGGGGAGAGTAAGAAGAGGGAGGGGGAGAGTAAGAAGAGGGGAGGGGGGAGAGTAAGAAGAGGGGAGGGGGGAGAGTAAAAAGAGGGGAGGGGGAGAGTAAGAAGAGGGGGGGGACAGTAAGAAGAGGGTAGAGGGAGAGTAAGAAAAGGGGAGGGGGGATAGTAAGAAGAGGTTAGGGGGAGAGTAAGAAGAGGTTAGGGGGGAGAGTAAGAAGAGGGGAGGGGGGAGAGTAAGAAGAGGGGAGGGGGGAGAGTAAGAAGAGGGGAGGGGGAGAGTAAGAAGAGGGGAGGGGGGAGAGTAAGAAGAGGGGAGGGGGAGAGTAAGAAGAGGGGAGGGGTAGAGTAAGAAGAGGGGAGGGGGCGAGAGTAAGAAGGGGGAGAGTAAGAAGAAGGGGGGAGTAAGAAGAGGGGGGAGTAAGAAGAGGGGAGGGGGGAGTAAAAAGAGGGGGGAGTAAGAACAAGAGTGGGGAGTAATTAGAAGAAGGGGGTAAGAAGAAGAGGGGGGTAAGAAGAAGAAGGGGGTAAGAAGAAGGGGGTAAGAAGAAGGGTGTTAAGAAGAACAATGGGGTAAGAAGAAGAAGGAGGGGGTAAGAAGAAGAAGAGGGGGTAAGAAGAAGTAGGAGGGTTAAGAAGAAGAAGGGGGGTAAGAAGAAGGGGGTAAGAAGAACAAGGGGGGGAGTAATAAGAACACAGGGAGGAGGGGGGTAAAAAGAACACAGGGAGGGTGGGTGAGTGTGAGAAGAGACCGCTAGGGGAGGGTGGGGGAGAGGAGAGCTCTATAGGACAGGGGGCAAGACAGGGAGCTCTTTAACACTACGCGCACACACACACACACACAATGCATCCCTATACATACACAGAAACACACAAGGCACCCCTATACATACACAGAAACACACAATGCATCCCTATACATACACAGAAACACACAATGCATCCCTATACAGACACAGAAACTGAACATGCTTCCCTTACACACAGAGAAACACACAATGCATCCATTACACACACACACAATGCAACCCTTACACACAAAGACAATGCATCATTTGCACACATACACAGAAACATACAATGCAAACCCTTACACACACATGCAAACACACACACTGTTTTTCTTACATACACACAGAAACACAATGCATCTCTTACACTCAATGCACACACATACAGACACACACCTTGCATACCTTATGCATACAAACACAGATTCACACAATGCATCCCTCACACACAACCAGAAACACATAATACATCCCTTATACACAAATACACACTGCTTCCACTACACACAAACACACTGCATCACCTGCACAAACTGGTATCCCTATACACTACATACCATAAGCACACATATTAGATAACACATAACACATCCCCTACACACTCCACTCCCTGTGAGCGAGCTCATGGGTGGGTGGAACATATAAGTG
The DNA here is from genome assembly GCF_036172605.1 of Pelobates fuscus. Lineage (NCBI taxonomy): Eukaryota > Metazoa > Chordata > Amphibia > Anura > Pelobatidae > Pelobates > Pelobates fuscus. Next base: position 117,391,001 of record NC_086327.1, read on the forward strand.
GACTTATGAGTGGGCCTTATGGGCATACTCACCGTCAGGCACTGGGGCCCAGACCTTGAGCTGTGTAAGAGGCCCCCCAAAAATGGAGCTGCTTCCAATTCTCCCAGAACGTTGAATTTTGTGACCACAGTTGCAAACAGCCTCCAGAGGTCCTGTTCTACACCAGACCAGTGGAGCCAAACTGCAGCCCATCATCATCCTCATCTAATTGTAAGTAGGCAATCTAGTATATTATTAGTGACACTAATCTATAATTTACCTCACATTAAAGGGACACTATAGCTTAATGAAGTGGTTCTGGTGTCTATAGCTGGTCCCTGCAGGCTTTTTAATGTAAACACACACTGTGAGCAGCACTGGCATTAGTTCATATGGCAGATCATATGGGTGGGGCATTGTGATGTCACATGGGGGGGGGCGGCAAATTTATATTTTGTCTAGGGCGGCAAAAATCCTTGCACCTGGTGACCCACAGGAGGGGAGTGCACTGATTGCACTGCACTCTCCTCCTGCCCAGACCCGTCTTGACCGCAGTGCAAGTGCCCTCTGCCCCTAATTTACAGTGGCTCACACTCACAGCAAGCAGTGCCTGGAGCCCTTTGCAGAGACGGAAACAAAGAGGTTCTGCGGCAGCTGGCCGTCCTGCAAGCATTACATTAAACAGCTGTTACCCATGCAGCCACAGGTGGCGTTGTGCTGGGAGACTGTGATTACTCTTCACTTCCTCCCAGCCTACAGAGCAGCGCATGGGGGAGAGAGGAGGAGGCATGATTTAATCTTGAATAAATCCTCTAAGCAAACCTTTATAAATTTGGGGGGATCTGCTCTGTTTCCACAGTTTATTGGTGTTTACTCTCATCTCTGTATTAATATTGAGGGATGTCTAAGTAGTAACATCAGTGTGTGTCAGCAGGGCCAGCCGTTGGGGTGGGCAAGCTGTGCAGTCACGCAGGGTGCCATGACAACAGAGGCGCCCGGCGGCCAACACAGCTCACAAGTTGGGTACACCAGCATATTTAATTTAAACGATTCGCTGGTGGTCCACTGGTGCGCACCAGCAGTATGTGCAGTCAGATCATATCCTCTCCCTCGTGGTTCCGGCGCTCAGTTAGTGAGTCAGAGCACAGGCTCAGAGATTCTCAGCCTGTGCTCTGACAACATTGAAAGTCAGAGCCGTGAAGGAGCTGGTATGGCAAAGAGCTACTGATTAGCATAACATCAATATCCGTTATAAAACCAGAAAAAGGTGGGCATGGATGGTGAACTGATTTGGTGGCGCAATGGGCCACTTGACTGGTTTTGCCCCCCAGGCCTAAGGCTGCCAGCCCTCCCCTGTACATGAGTAATCAATGATGCCTTTACTGTACTAGTCAGTGGGGGGAGTTAGACTCCATTGAGTTAGCATGTGCACTGTGTGGACATTGCATTCAAAATGACTGAGTGACTAGAGCATCGAATCTGCATCAAATTTTGCATTACACTTGAACATTCCGCGATCGAAACTATTCAGATGATTCAGAAGGCTTTCGGGTACGATACAATGAGTGCAGCACAAATAATAGTGTAACACCCTGAGACTTCTGACTTTTTCCAAAACTAAAATCACCTATGAAAGGGAAGAGATTTCAGACCATTGTTGAGATTGAGGTAAATAGGATGAGGCAGCTGATGACGATTCCAGCAAAGGATTTTGCAGATTGTGTTGAACAGTGGAAGAGACGCTTGGAGAACTGTGTGAGGTCCCAAGGTGCCTTCTTTAAAGGGGACTGATGTGTAGCAGTCCTATGTACAATGCTTTTGTATCTTGTATCTTCTTCAATAAATGTGTCTATTTTTCATATTGCACGGCTGGATATTTTCCAGACAGACCTCGTATATCCAAAAAATCCCAGTTTTGAAACAAGTCTCTGACTTTTAGAATATTTGTTTAACCCCTTAAGGACACATGACGTGTGTGACATGTCATGATTCCCTTTTATTCCAGAAGTTTGGTCCTTAAGGGGACACTCCAGACCTCTAAAGCACTATACTTTATATATGGTCAGTGTATCCTCTTTTTATAGAAAGTGCAATTTTCAATAGAAATCTGTACTTTTAGTAAAGTAACCTTGTTTCCTCCCCTGGCTGGCTGTCAATAAGACAACTTTTCCTGTTACTTCCTGGTTTGGTTAGCTCGTGGAGCTAAATTCAAGAAAAAGCAATCACCCAGAGCATCTGCCTTACAAATACTTCTCATTGGGAAGTCTGTGATTGGACAGCCATAGAAAGTCTGGGCTGGGAAAGAAGGGGATCTTTGTTTAATAATATTGTCAGATTAGCTATTTTTGGCCTACAGTTGGCCATTTTGATTTGATTCACTCAGTGTTATTCTGTAATGTAATGGTTCAATATACATTCAAAGTGAATGAAATCAAACTTAAGACTAGAGTGAGGAGGAGCGAGATGATGAAGCACATTCGGCTGCATCCTCGTGGAACGCGGCTGAGGGAGCGATCGAGGGAGTCTAAGAGGAGGAAAAGACTTGTCCCATCTAAGCTGCCGGTGCTACCCAGGGTGCCTCTCGGAGCACGGTGAGGTGAGGACCTGGTGCCGCGTGAATCAGCAGGACACATCGGGCAGAGTTGCAGTTGGTCACTATGATGGATAGACTGAAGGGAGCCTAACATGGAAGAGCGCCTCCAGTGTGATTTCAAATACCAGCAACAAGCAGAGATTGCAAGCTGGGACATAACCCCACAAGATAAGTGCCAATAGACTTTCATTTGTTTGTATACACTGCTAAGTCACACTGCAATTTGGGGGTTAATAGAAACAATATTTTATGGATTCACTGTCAGTCAACAATACAGGGGCTAGAACAAAGCTAATGGATCCCTAAGAGAAAGGTGGAAGTGGAGGGAAAATAGAGAACAGCACACAGAGGGCAATAATTGACTTAAAGACTAGCTAATTTAAGTCATGGAGTAGATCATTAATTGGTCTGTAGTAAGCATGTCTGCCTTAGTGCCTGACTTTCTAGTTTGTGCTCACTGGCGTACATACCGTGGTTGCAGGGGACTCCATGCTGTCAGGGACTCCCGATGGATATGATTGTAAGGGGGCCCGGTCAGCGCTGGCCGCTTTAACAACACGACCGGGCCCCCTGTGATGACATCACAAGCTGGGAGGAAGTGACTGCACGTCACTCCTCCCAGCATACAGAGAGCCCGCGTGGGAGGAAGACCAGGGAGTCAGAGTAGGAACTCTGACTCCCATTCCCCTGAGCCACCACTTGACCCAAGGGAAAGTCACACTCCTGCATCTAAAAGGTAGGAAACAGGAGGGTGACTTACATATTATGCTTGTGTTTGTTTGTTTGTTTGTTTGTATGTATGTGTGTGTGTATGTGTCTGTCTGTTTGCCTGTCTGTCTGCCTGTATGTATGTGTGCCTGTTTGTATGTATGTGTGTCTGTCTCTGTGTCTGTATGTGTGTCTGTATGTATGTGTGCCTGTTTGTATGTATGTGTGTCTGTATGTGTGTGTGTCTGCAAGGGGGGGGGGGGGGATACCATAAATCTTATACACCTATTGAACTAAAGAATTATAAAAATCTACTGGCAAAATGTGCTAAAGTTATATATCGATGGAGACATGATAAACCGATAGCACTGATTAATAAATGGGAAAAAGAACTACAAGTACATATGGAAGAAGAATAATGGATAAACTCTTTAAATAAACTAAATAAAAAAATATGCGCTGCTTAAACCCAATTTAAACTACCAAATAGATGGTACCTAACACCGAAACGCTTAAAGAAAATCTTCCCAGAGTTATCAGACAGATGCTGGAAATGCAATATTGATGAAGGTAATAAGATCCATATCTGGTGGCAGTGCACACTCATAAACACATTTTGGAAAGAAGTAATTAAGATAATATACCAAATAACGGAGATAAATCTACCTCTTAAGCCTGAAGTGGTTCTACTAAACATGCACTGGGCAAATATGACAAAAAGAACATCAATGTTGATATTACACATAATTATGGCAGCTAAATTAATTTAGCCAAAACAGGGACCATTCCATGCACCAATGAACTAATAAAACAAGTTATATGGCAGGCAAGAATGGAAAGGGGTATTCTGGTGAATTTAGGAAATAGATACAAGCAGGGCCGCCATCAGGGGGTGACAACCATGACTATTGTGACTAAGTGGCTACTATAAAGACTGGACATACCCAGTTTGCAATACTTTGGGTTGTCTACTATTGCAAATGGTATGGCATCAAAGGGGTAATTTTCATTCTTGGGCTACCATAGGGTCTCAACGGCAAGGTACCCAATCTGGCAAATTTGAATGTGAAAAAAATGAAACACAAGCCTTATATTTGACGCTGTAACTTTTGAAAACACCATAAAACCTGTACATGAGGGGTACTGTTGTACTCTGGAGACTTCGCTGAACACAAATATTTGTGTTTCAAAACAGTAAAAAGTATTGCAGCAATAATATCGTCCGTGTAAGTGCTGTTTGTGCGTGAAAAATGCAAAAAAACGTCACTTTTACTGGCGATATCATCGTTGTAATACATTTTACTGTTTTGAAACACTAATATTTGTGTTCAGCGAAGTCCCCCGAGTAGAACAGTACCCCCCATGTACAGGTTTTATGATGTCTTGGAAAGTTATAGGGTTAAATATAGTGCTAGCAAATTAAATTCCCTTTACTTTCGGCATGGGTTGTCAGGCAGGTCCCGCTAATTGTAATTAATTAAGATACCCAATTATGTAAAAATATTACATAAATATATATGTAGAATTAATATATGTATATATATATATACGTATGTGAATATATATGTATATATATATATAATTTTTTATAAATATTTTTATTTATGTATAGGTATATATATAGTGATATATACGTATATATTTATGTATATAGATATATATATTATTTCGTTCTACATGTTTTTTGATATAAATATATATATATATTAATATCACAATACAGTTAGAACGAAATAACACACATCTATATATTTTTTTATTTTTTTTTAATTATTTTATTTATTTTATTTTTTAACGTATTTACATATTTAATTTTTTTTATATTATATATAAATATATATATATAACAATAATTATATATATATTTAATCAGTATCAGTCTATGTGTAATTTGATATTAATATATATATATATATATAATTATATATATATATTAATAGTAAAATACACCTATAGAGTGTACGTGTGTGTATGTATATGTGTATATATATACTTAGATCAAATATATATATATATGATCTAAGTATATATATATATTTTTTACACTTTTAACATTATTTTATTTTATTTTCAGCCAGCAGGGGGACCAATTGTCATTACAGACAGTCCCCCTGCTGGCAATACAGAAGCCAGCTATCCCGGCCATGTGATTGTGAGGTCCTCGCAAGGACCTCACTCTCACATGGCCGGGGGGGACCGGAGGAGGAAGATCTGCCGCTGGGGGGCTCCCTGGGAGTCCCCCCAACTGCGATCGCCGGCGTGGGACCGCCGGCGACCGGGTAAGTAAGGAAAGACCGGAGGGCGTACTATTACGCCCTGCGCCGTTTAGAGCCGCTTTAAAAAGGACGTAATAGTACACCCTCCGGTCTTAAGGGGTTAAATGTTTAAACAGATTGTTAGTTTGTTTTGGTAACTTTGTTGTAATGTATATCTTTTCTATTTGGCGCTGCCTGTCCATGTTGTGTACGTTTTTTATCTTGCAAAGCCTGTCTTATATTTTATTATGTGCATGGCCCATTTTCAGTCGTTTGCATTTATTTTTTAAAGTGTGTTAATTAGTGCAATACATAATTTTTTTTAATATATATATTGCTGGAGTGCTCACGCTTTCTTTGTTTTCTGAGATTCTCAACTAAAGCTGTGTTTATTTGGTGTTAATCTGCCCATAGAATTGTAGATTATACTAGCTTTAGTGTAACTATAATCTTAATTTTATTAATGACAGGAGGCGAATATTTGCTTAAGTCTCTCTTTACTAGAACTCCACAGCAGCACATTAACATAGAGATAAAAACACCAGAGACAAAAAAATCATGAATCTATAAAAGGCTTCTCCCAACTAACTATTTCCTCTTTCACGCTGCGACAAATAAAGTACATGAACAATACACCACAAATACAATAACAGGAGAAACAAACATAACATAACGATGAATGCCATGCGAACTAGAAACCGTGGAACCAGTGGATGAAGCCTTGACCTTTATCCTGTAGAGTAGTCGGATCTAAGAACTGTAGCCAAACCATTAAACTGAAATGAGAGAAACAGAGTCGAAAACACTGATTAGCGAATGAAATGTACCGAGAAAAAATGAATCCCCATCGTAAATACTGACAGTATAATATCCCAGAAAGTGAAAAAACCTGAATCCCCATCATAAAATACTGACGGTACCATATCCCAGATAGAAATTAAGATTATAGTTACACTAAAGCTGTATAATCTACAATTTTATAGCATGACAGGAGGCTTCATATTTGCTGTTTTAACGCTCGGACAGCAAAGACCAAAGAAACACGATCCGCCGTACCAACCTAAACTCTGCGAAGATAGCTCCTCGTAACCGGCAGGAAAGCGTACAATGTCTTGGAGAAAAATGCCCGCCATGTCGGTACCTGAAGTCGCAGTGTTACGGACTGAAGTGAAACGAAAAAACCTATACGTCCCGCCAATGCCAACCACAACCAAGCGGTACATGAAGGGCGAGAAAAAGGGAAGAACCATTTAAACAAACGGTGACGTCGAACACCGCCTAAAGGTGGGAGCACTACCAAAGTAATAATATGACCCTCGGGTCCGACTAAGGCTGATGGACAACTAAGGTCCGAACCACCGAACCCATCTGAAAGAAAAAACAAGGTATACTAACTGAAATCCAGAATCAGTGAATGGACAAAACCGGACAGAAACCACCATAGGAGCACGACAAAAATGCGTGTACCCCCTGGGTAGATGAATACCCATCCTCAGGAACCGTAAAGGGAATTCTAAGCAGAGCGAGGCCCGCTGACAACAGTTGTACACGCTACCTAATCTAATTGATATGGCAGTCCCCGGTAATAAAGTGACCAAACAATACCCGAACCCTGTAAAAGCGGTAGCAAAATTAGGAGATCCATACCAGACCCAACTACGTCAGGGTCGCCATGCAGACCAATCCCTGAGATCAAATGAGCAGGTGTCCAGGGAATCCAGGAACTGCAGACCGAGGCACGTGTAGAAAGGTCCTGAGACCAAACAAACAGAGGAGACTCGTCCGCGTCTCCGTGCCGAACACTCCTTGAGGGAAGCATCCATCGCTGAGCAAACAGGTCCGTCATCCAGCAGAACTGGTCGGGGCCTGATGGGTCCTCCTCCATGGACTAAAGTCTTGAAGCCGGGTCCTCCCAGAGAAAACTATTCCATACGTACGAGAAACTCGGGCAGTGGAGAGCGTAGGAGGCACCCCCTTGCGTCCAATCCACCCTCCAGGACTCCATTCCTTGAGATGTAGAGGAGGTCGATATTTCCCTGGTTGAAAAAAACCAAATCCAAGGACTCTAACCAGGGAAAACGCAGGGAGCGTCTGAACTTTCGGTCTGGGAGGTACCTTGCAGGGGTTCTGGCAAGCCCGTCCAGGTAGAATGTACAGCAAGATGTCCTATATCGATGAAGAGTCGCGTCCGGGTCCCAACGCGTGGAAAACGAGAAAGATCTCTTCAGATAGTTCTGGTATTCCTGAATGTCCTCAATTCCTCCCAACCTGCCAACCAGGTTGTATTGTCGCCCAAATGACTGATGCACAAGATACCTATCTCACCAGGGATAAAATAGAGGCCACATTACCAGAACTGGGCCCCGCGGTCCCTAAAAGTTTCTTGAGGGCCGCGTCTAATTCAAAGCAACTAATGAATATACGTTCAATCGTAGACTCGTGTCGGGACTCCGAGGGGCTCAGATCCCTTTATCCCAAGCACCTCCAGCGGTCCAAATTGTGTTTAGGATAGGGTCGTCTGCCACCCCAGACTCGGGGCCCCGTCTGGGATGTCATCCGAAAGTGGAGGCAAGTGTGAAATTCCGAGTCAAGGGTCCAATCCCCTATAAAAGGTACGGGTTGGAGCTGAGATAAGCCTCCGTCAAGTATTTCCATGTAAAATAGGACACCTCTTGGGGCGGGGCCGGACCGCCATGCTGTCCGGTCGCATGCAGGAGAGGCTCCGGAGAAATCTGGCCTCTTAGGCTAAAACTCGCTGCTCTGGCACTCGAGATGAGGCTTCGAGACATCCACACGGCGGTGGAGGAGGTGGCAGAACCCGAGATCGGGAGTTTCGGGTCCTCTGAAGGAGGCACGAGGCTTCGGGGACTGCGGCCTACTCAGAAGGGGAGCGGGGTGGACGGCCGCCGCCCTGCCTCCAGTTCGAGCCACCACACGCCGGCATATCAACAGGCCTACCGGTCCCGCATCCCCCCCTCTGGGCCGGGGGGGTCATCCCGGTCCCCACTGAAGAGAGCTCGGGCTGGGAGAGGACTGAACCTGCCTCACAAGATGGCGACGGACCGTGATGCTCCACCAACGGCTCACGCACCACTGAGCCTTTGTGAGAGGAAGCCATATCACCTGCCTAAGCAGCAGACCTCACGGCGATTCCAGCGCCCACTCTGCTGATTGCCCACGACAGGGAAGTAGTGTGTGGAGCTGTGCAAGTCACGGGACCCTCTGTTCGCAACAGACGACCCATGCTGAGGCCAAGAGCTGGAGGGAAGCTGTGAAACCATGCCGCAATACGGCTTTACCAAACGGACTTACCTGCAAAGAAATGAACCCGGCCGAAAATCAAGCCTGGAACAGGGAGCTGCACTACCACCCAGATGAGTAACTCATGCTCTGGCAAGCCACTGTGCCGCTTTACCAAGGACAGTGAACTCTGGATGACACTACGCAACACAGAGAATCACAGCCCACCATAACCAGGGGCTCAGCAAAAGACAGTAGCCCTCGGGTTCACAAGCCCCCCTTAAGATCTACTGGTCACAGACTCGCACTTTAGCCACTCTGCTCACTCTATCTCTCTCTGCTCAGTCCCTCACACAGCTATGTCTCAGCACAGAGGTCTGCTCAGCTCTAGTGGTTTTAAACCTACTTAGCTAACAAAGCCATACATGTTTGGGCTGTCCAGTTTTTTAATACGTACTGTATTACCCAGTGGTGTTGCCTCTTGTAATTAAATAACTACAGCTCTATGTTAAAACCTTAGTTAAGTATAACAGCATGGTACAGCGGCTGCATCTTGGCAGTAACTATAAAAAGGGCAGTAATCCTGACAAGTTATGTTCCAGCTATATTTTACCATTACCAGTAATGCTTCATAGAATGTCTCCGCAAACCTGTATACCTTAATTATAAAAAAGTGATGTAATCCTGACATTTTATGTTCTAGTTTAAACCTAATATTATTGTCAGGTATGCTCTCATGGAATGTCTCGACAAACTGCTTGCTCTATATATGTGACTATACTCTTCTTTACTAAGCATCTATAAGGGAAAATCCGTGACACACAAGCAAAGCTCTCATATGTATATGTACCTATAGAAAATGTGCGGCACACCCTGCTAACCTAATCACAATTAAGCCTGTTAGCTAACTGATTTGTTGTTTTCTATAATCGTACTACATCTAAGTTTAAATGTGTACCTATCTTGATTCCTAACAAAAATGTGCACCAGTATTGACTATATGCCATCACTATTCAGCTTCATGTTAAAACTTATCTTGTTTCTGCTGTTGTGGCAAAGTAAGAACGCATGTAACCATCAAGCACGTCAAAAATAAAGAATTAAAAAAAAAATAAAAATAGGACACCTCTTATACTTCCTCGTATGTTCTGCTAGCACAACTCACTCGTGTAGCGGAGAACAATCGGCTTGCCAGTGCGGACTTCATAGTATAGGCACTGCAGTGGGCCGCTCTCAGGATCTCCTGAATACTAGACAGGTGCTTAACCAGCAAAACCGCAGTGCCCCATCGGGGTCTAAGTCTGGGTTTGCGGCTACTTTGTTCGGGAGCCCGGCTGGGAATACTGCTTGAATTATCCTGCGGGCTTCTCAAGCCAGCGGTCTACGGGCCCATAAATGCACCGATGGTGCTAGGTGATCGGGCAGAGACCATTCCAAAGAAACCAGGTGAGCAATGGATCGAGGGTCAAACAGGGGTTCGTTTAAGACGATCCACGAGACGACCTCTTCTTCCAAGGACGTCGGGACCCCTGTAGTGGACTTTGTTATACATCTCATGGTGCCACTAAGGGTCGTCATCATAATCCACACCCCCATCTTCCTCTCCCTCTGAGGGGAACCGGTCCGCCCACCATTCAGCTAGGGCGGCCCTGGTGGGGGGTTACGGGGACCTTCACCCCTGTGCCACATAGGCAGTGTTGTCTGGCCATCAAGGTCAATCATATCAGGGCTAGACACTTCTCCAGAGTCTAATCTTTCCGTGCCTCTGGTTCCGGGCCTTCACCCTACCCGTAGTGCTTATGCGCCCTTGCCTGCTCTCCACTCGGAGAGTCTGACTCCTCCAAGTCGTCTGCCTTTTTAAGAAGACGGTCACTGATAACAGACACACACATTTACTGACAGAGACACACACAGTGACAGACATACATACACACTCACTTACAAAACATACACTCTCACTGACAAACACACACTCACTAACAGACACACTCAAACAGACACACTCAATAACAGACACACACAGTAACACACTCACAGACACACACAAACTAACACACACACAAAAACTAACACACTGCCTAACACTCACTAGCAGACACACACACAGTAACAAATACACTGACACAAAAACTAACACACACTCTAATACTAACACACATACACACACACGTTTTTTTTTTTAAATTTGATCCCCCAGCTAAATAGTGCCAGCATGCGAATGGAAATGCAATACACACACAATAGAGCCATTCGCCACATTTAACACACCACTTTACATACACACTACACCACAAATATCCCACAAGCAGCTTTCATACATATACAAAACTACAGGCAGCCCCACACATGCAAAACACTCTACACCAGCCTTGAACCACTTTTTGCCTCCCAGTTATGGACCCACCAGACACAAGTCACAAGCAAACATGGTACAAGTGTTTTATTATATTTGCTTGCACACAAAAACAGGAAATGTTTTCCTTCGAAGAGCACTTCAGCAGGTCGTTATCAATGTGATATCGTGAAGATGCACCAATTAACTATTCACTTTGGAAAAGCATGCTTGTCATTGGTGATGCCATAACATCTCCTCTTCTCTAGTCCACCCCTCCTTTTGGGCTGCTCTGCCTTTAAATGTGTATGCCGAATTTGTGTCCCAGCCTGGTCCTGATAGGAGGTAATAAAATATGAAACCTGAACAGACTGGACTGGACTACAGGATTAATCCAGACTGGATCACACAAATGATTTAAAGCAGATCAGAGCACAGATTTAGTCTGGGTCATGTAGTAGACCACAAATCTAAGACACATCATAATGGTCTTTACCTTACATCTGCAGCTTTTACTTCGATTTTTATTTTATTGCAAAATGTCCATTGCTAGAACCCTTCCTTGAATTTCCTTGATTCTTCTCTAAATACCCACTTTTGTAGTAATTCTCATTGTCAGCTTACCTCCAGACCTACAGAAGCAAATGGGGACAGCCCAATTCTGAGTTTTACAAATACCTTGAAATAGGACACCTTTCGGCACTCCAGATGTTGTGGACTACATCTCCCCTAATGCTTTGCCAGCATTATGGCTGAAAGAGCTTTATGGGAGATGTAGCCCAGAACATCTGGATTGCCCAAGGTTGCCTACCCCGGCGGTTTATACAATATTTTTCCTTTTTCTTTTTTAGAAAGGTTATGTACATAACCATCTGATCCAAAAAGAGTATTTCTCTTTTTTCAATTTCACAATTTGTACTTTTGTCTTAAAATGTATTTGAGGGGTACAGAAAAGAAGAGGGAGTGGGGTTTACAGGACAAAAAGATTATTTCAACATGACATACTACCCAGTAAATTTTTCCCTTAAACGCAAACTATCTTATATGTTAAAATTTGTGGCGGATCCAGGGATGGGGCAAAAATCCAGGTAAGCTATCAAACTGTTCTAAAATGAATTGAGTAATTATTCTGGGAAGGCACCACAGTACTCCAGGCACCATAACCACTTCATAGAGCTGTAGTCGTTATTGTGCCTGGATTGTTCCTTTAAATAGTCTACCAGTGCCCCTCCCAAGATTAGGTTCTGGATACGCCCCTGGTTAAAATGAGAAGTGGATCTAGGGAAATAATGTACAAAAGATACTTGATACACACCATGTGCTTCCTTACAAAGCTTTTCATGTTACACCAGTCACTATGAAGCCCTTAAAAGAATTACTCAAATCAGGACACTCATTAACACATCTTCGTTTTGACCAAAATTAGCATCTGCTAAAAAAAGAAGAAAAAGAAGAAAAAAAAATACAAACTCTTAGCTACCAGAATTTATGATAATTGTAAATATGAAATTGTAACAGATAATCTTAAATTACATAAAATAAGGCCCTCTGTTCTTAACTTGTTTCTACTGTCCCTGTCCCTAATCTAGTATCCATTCTTAGCCACTGTTAGGATTGAATTACTTGTTTCATTCAGATAGGTAATAGTTAATATGCTAAATGTAGTTATGTTTTCATTTGAGTTTCTGAATTATAAAACTGCCTTTTAGAACATGTCACAGTAGAATGTGACAGCATGTTATCTGAAAACCAATTTATAGTAGCCATTGCCTGGTTTTGAAAGATGTTTGCTGGGTTTTAACCATAGGTGGGCTTGATTGATATGTTATAATAACAGACTTTCATAATGATATATGCACATTTTTCTACATATACTTTTATTGCATTAGCATATGTGGGTTATCTTTACATGCGATAAGAACAAGCCATATATATTTTTGTGTGTTGTGTTTAAATATAATCATATTACCCAAACCAACACGGTAAGATTGCAATTATCCAGAATACAATACATTACTTAAATACATTACTTAAATACAGCTATTTGTTTCTTTTACGTTCTTCATTTTGGTAGCAAATAGAAGTGTTAATCTGATATTAACATTCTTGATAAAACTATACAATGGAGAACAGGAATTTCTTCAATCTATTTATTTGGTCCTTTGCTCTATTTATTTATTTATTCTAGCCTAATACGAAGGACTGTAAAACAGTTATTTAGAAATGACAAAAGTTAAATTGCAACAGTAACACAGCCTCTACTGGCTGTTAATTAGAGAGCCACTAGAGGTGTTTCCGGGATTTTACCGGACTTTAGGTTGCATGGGGACATCCACTGTCAGTGAAAACCACATTGCCAAACATTAAAAGCATTGATTCAACCATGGTTTAAACACTCATAGGTATATATAGTTACATAGTTACATAGTTACATAGTTAGATAGCTGAAAAGAGACTTGCGTCCATCAAGTTCAGCCTTCCTCACACTTGTTTTTTGCTGTTGATCCAAAAAAAAAAAAAAAAACCCAGTTTGAAGCACAATTTTGCAACAAGCTAGGACAAAAAATTCCTTCTTGACCCCAGAATGGCAGTCAGATTTATCCTTGAATCAAGCAGTTATTACCCTACATTGAAAGATTATATCCTTGAATATTCTGTCTTTGCAAGTATGCATCTAGTAGCTGTTTGAACATCTGTATGGACTCTGATAAAACCACTTCTTCAGGCAGAGAATTCCACATCCTGATTGTTCTTACAGTAAAAAAAACCTTTCCTTTGCCTTAGACGAAATCTTCTTTCTTCCAGTCTAAACGCATGGCCTCGTGTCCTATGTAAAGTCCGGTTTGTGAATAGATTTCCACACAATGGTTTGTATTGGCCCCGAATATATTTGTATAATGTTATCATATCCCCTCTCAGACGACGTTTTTCTAAACTAAATAGGTTTAAATTTGTTAACCTTTCTTCATAGCTGATATGTTCCATTCCTTTTATTAATTTTGTAGCCCGCCTCTGCACTTTTTCTAGTGCCATGATATCCTTCTTTAGAACAGGTGCCCAAAATTGCACAGCATATTCAATATGTGGTCTTACCAGTGATTTATAGAGAGGCAAAATTATATTCTCGTCCCGAGAATGAATGCCCTTTTTCATGCATGACAATACCTTACTGGCCTTGGCCACTGCTGATTGACATTGCACATTGTTGCATAGTTTGTTGTCTATAACAATTCCCAAGTCCTTTTCGTGTGTTGTTATCCCTAATTCGCTTCCATTAAGGGTATACGTTGCTTGTGTATTCTTTACGCCGAAGTGCATAACTTTGCATTTTTCAACATTAAATTTCATCTGCCATTTGAGTGCCCAGTCCTCCAGTCTATCTAAATCCTTCTGCAGCAAAGTAATATCTTGCTCACATTGTATTATTTTACAAAGTTTTGTGTCATCTGCAAACACTGAAACATGACTTTCAATGCTGTCTTCAAGATCATTTATAAAAATGTTAAATAGAAGGGGTCCCAGAACAGACCCCTGAGGGACACCACTTGCCACCTCTGTCCAGCTTGAAAATTTACCATTAACGACAACTCTTTGTATTCTGTTTTTAAGCCAATGTTCTACCCAAGAACAAGCATTTTCATCGAGACCGATTTCCTTGAGTTTGAACACTAATCTTTTGTGTGGAACTGTATCAAATGCCTTGGCAAAATCCAAATAGATCACATCCACTGCAACACCCTGATCTATACTTCTACTTACTTCTTCGTAGAACGCAATCAAGTTAGTTTGACATGACCTGTGCTTCATAAAACCGTGCTGATTTTTGCTGATAACCATATTCTTCTCAAGGAATTCTTGAATATTATCCCTTAATAACCTTTCAAATATTTTACCAGCCACAGAAGTTAAGCTCACAGGTCTATAATTTCCAGGCAAGGATTTTGAACCCTTTTTGAATATAGGAACCACATCTGCCTTCCTCCAATCCTCCGGAACACTTCCTGAAAGAAAAGAATCTTGAAAGATTAAAAACAGAGGTTCACTTATTTCTACACTTAGTTCCTTAAGTACACGTGGATGGATACCGTCAGGCCCTGGAGCTTTGTTTATATTAACTTTCTTTAGTTGCTGCAGCACATTGTCTTGAGTTAACCAATTACAATTATTCTGCAAGTTTTTAGTAGCAATCATTTGCACATCTATTGCCATGGGTTCTTCTTTAATATATACGGAGGAGAAATAGTTATTTAGAATTCCTGCCTTTTCTTGGTCTTCATTAACTAACACCCCCGTTTCAGTTTTAAGTGTACCTATACTTTCATTTTTGGGTTTTTTGGAATTTATGTACTTAAAAAATGCTTTGGGGTTGGTTTTGCTCTCTTTAACTATCATTTTTTCATTTTGAAGTTTAGCAAGTTTAATTGCCTTTTTGCACGCATTATTTGCTTTCTTATATCTTTTATAAGATGCATCTGATTTGTCTGATTTAAATGCTTTAAATGCCCTTTTCTTATTTTTAATCTCTTGTTTTACTTCTCTACTAAGCCACATTGGTTTTAATTTGTTTCTTTTATACTTATTTCCCAATGGTACATACTGAGAAATGTACCTTTCTAATATTTGTTGGAAGATGATCCATTTATCCTCAGTGTTCTTTTCACTAAAGAGTTTATGCCAGTCAATATATTGTAAAGCTTCCCTTATCTTATTGAAATTGGCCTTTTTAAAATTATATGTTTTAGTATACCCCATGTGCTTTTGTTTTTTTGAGTTTATTTCAAAGGACACTATATTGTGATCACTATTTCCCAAGTGCTCACCTACTTGAATGTTGGTCAAAAGATCAACGTTGTTTGTTAAAACCAGGTCCAGACAAGCGTCCATTCTAGTTGGTGCTTGTACAAGTTGTGACATGAAGTTGTCATTTAACAAGTTTAAAAACCTAATTCCCTTTGCTGAGCTACTAGTCCCTATGTCCCAATTTATGTCTGGGTAATTAAAATCTCCAATAATTAAAGTGTTACCAAGATTTGCAGCTTTCTCAATTTGCTCAAACAGCTGTTGTTCCTCGTCAATATTAACATTAGGTGGTTTATAACATATCCCAACCAATAGTTGGTTTCCCTTCTTTTCCCCCAAGCAGATATTTACCCATAAAGCTTCCACATTTTCCTCATCGCATTCAATTTGCTTAAGATTTGGCTTTAAATCATGGTTGACATACAAACATACCCCACCACCCTTCTTGTTTTTCCTATCCTTCCTAAATAATGTGTACCCATTTAAGTTAACTGCCCAGTCATGTGTCTCATCCCACCATGTTTCAGTTATGCCTATTATATCATATTGTTTAGTGTATGCTAATGCCTCTAGTTCCCCCATTTTGTTATTTAGGCTCCTTGCATTAGTAAGCATACATTTAATAGCATGCGTCTCTTGTTTATTTTGTGTGTGTATATATGTCTTTGATTATATATGTGTATAAATGTATTTATCTATACAACAAAACACATTTTCTCTAAAGAATGTTCTCATTTCTATTTTTCACTTTCACTGTAACGTCTCTCATTACTAAAATATCCCTATCCTTCTGCTCACCTGTCCCTGGTGACACCATCTTCATTGCTCCCACTTTGCTCCCCTCTTCTCTATAGTCATCCCATGCACTCTACGTATACCTTTCCAGCCTATCTCCACCAACTCCTCCCAAGTCCTCTATATACATACCCTATTACAAAACGTTCAAATCCTACTCCCACCTTCATCTCCTTTCTATCCTTCTGCTCCACCTCGTACTAACTCAAGGAACCACACCAATCTCATACCCATCTCATTTTACTCTTCCTATAAATCCTCCTTCAATAAGGCCCTCTGGAATGGACGCTCTGTTTGCAAAGTCCACTGCTGTCCACGACCTCTTCATCTCTTCATCCTACCTAGACTTACTATCTTTAAAAGAAGCATGGATCTCCCCCTCTGACACTGCTACCTCTGCATCTTTATCTTTAGGTGGCCTTCAAATTACACACAACCCAAGATACTCTAACTGTAAAAGTGGTGGTGTAGGGTTTCTACTCTCGCCTCACAGCTCCTTCAAACCTCTACCCAACCCCCCTTCCCTCTCTTTCTCATCATTTGAAATCCATTTGATTCGCCTTTTTAAACCATTCTCTGCAAACATTGCTGTTATTTATCGCCCCCCTAGTTCCCCTCTCCTCTTCCTTGACCACTTTCCTGCCTTGCTACCCTACTTCCTCTCCTGTAACATACCATCCCTAATTCTCATGGACTTCAATATTCCCATTAACCCACCCCTGACCTCAGCAGCCTCTAAACTACTTTCTTCCTCCCTTGGGCTATCACAGTGGGATAATTATCCCACCCATGTAGCTAGACATACCCTCAACCTCATTTTCTCTTATGCATGTACAGTGTCTAATATCTCCAGCACTCCATTTCCCCTCTCTGACCACCACCTGTTATCATATGCTCTCCAATACCCTCTCACTCAAAAACCTCAGCCTAACTCCCCTCAACTCAGGAGGTACCTTAATTCTAACGACCTCCAGCGGCTGTCAGTTGATATTGATTCACAACTCCTATCCATCCATTTCCTTTCCTGTCCCTCACTGACCATCTCCACATATAACACTACCCTCACCTCTGCCATGAACACAGCATCCCCACTCCAAACATGCACTTCGAGGAGGACACGCCCCCAACCGTGGCATACTAAATCAGCACACTACTTGCAAAGTCTCGCACACAGTCAGACTTTCTCCATTATAGATTCATATTATGTTCATACAGCGCAGCCCTTGCCTTCGCCAAACAGTCATACTTTTCCTCTCTCATTAGTTCATGCTCCCGCAATCCCAGGGGTCTCTTTGACACCTTTAACTCTCTTCTTTGCCCTACTGTGGGAACTCCTCAAACTAACCTTACAGCCAATAGTGTTGCATGCTACTCTCTCCTTGACCCTTTTCAATCTGGCTTTCCCCCCCTCAAATCTACTGAGACTGTTCTTACTCTTATCAAAGTTACTAACGACCTAATTGCAGTTAAATCCAAAGGCCACTACTCCATACTAATTATTCCTGACCTCTCCTTCTTCAAACTCTTCAATCACATGGTCTCTGTGACACTGTCCTCTTGTGGTTTTCCTCTTATCTCTCCCAATGCTCATTTAGTGTCTCTTAAAAGGTACATGCTATTTTTTCCCCAAATGATACACATATTTATATCTATTTTTTTGCTATATCACATGAGTAAACAGAAAGGTTTAGTATATTTTGAGGTAGCTTGTGGGTCAAAAACAAGTGAATTTGTTTTTTGCCCACCCACTCATTCATAAGTCTATAACCTAGCCAGTTAGCTGTACGTAAAACTTTCTATATTTAAAAGGACACTCCAGACTCTGAAAGCACTTCAGATTTCAATAGAAACTGACACTTCTATAAATTAACCTTGTTACATCCACCTGGCTCTCAATCATATATTCAATTCTGTTACTTCCTGGTTGGTTAGCTCAGTGGAGCTAAACTCAAGAGGCAGACAAATGCTCAAAGCTCCTGCCTTGCAAAGGCTTCTCATTGAGCTGCATTGGGAAGTCTGTGACAGCCACAGAAAGGCTGGGCTGGAAGTGGAGGGCTTGCAAAGGTTTACACAAGAGATCTTCAGCTTTTTCAAGCCTTTCGAGATATATTTCAAATGAAAAAATGCATAATTAAATGCATGCATGTTTTCACTGGGGGCATATCTATGAACCAGTGATTTCTATTTGTATTTAGTATTCAGGCAGTGGGGTGTTCCTTTAAATCAATGCACACATGCCCTATATATGCAAATAACAGCCTTATATTGTTGCTTAATCCAAAAATACGTGTTTTTTTTGCGTTTCCTGAATATTTGAAAACACTGAATGGACTTGTAACTCATACATCACATTATACATTGTATCAATAGTATGCAGTGTCAGCTAAGATCAACTGTCTTGAGTGTAAAAGGGTTACATTTAGGATGCTTAATTAAAGAATTCAGTTTAATGGGGTTTACATCATTAAAGAGACACTGTTACCTCCCCCTCCTGCCCCCTGCAAAACAAGCACTTCATAAAGATAAAATATTTATGAAATACTTGTATTGATTGTGTTGGCATTTCACTGAAATTCCAGTCCAGTCAAAAGATATACTGAGACAGTGTAGGGACTATTTTGTCTCAGTATTTTTATCTACGCCTGACACTTCTAGATAGAATCTAGGCTGAGCTACCGCCATGCAGAAGTTGCTCTATTTATGGAAGATTCTGAGGTCTTGATCCTCTATGCACCTCAATGCTGTACTCTTGCGCATGCGCAAGAGTGCAGCAGTGGCATGGGCCCCTGGAACTCACGTGCCTGGAGCAGAAGAGGACCGGCCAGAAGAAGATGGCAGGGCACTTATGAGGGACAGGTTCAGGAAAGTTAAACTCGCCTTTGTCTGACACTTCCTCTCCCCCTCTCCATTGTCAGGGGTCTTTGTAAATTTTGCAAAGTCTCCATGTGGTGACAGTGCCATTTTAAAGAGACACTATAGTCACCAGAACAACTACAGCTTAATGTTCTGGAATCTACTGCATGCCCTCCTGGCTTTTTAATGTAAACACTACCCTTTCAGAGAAAAGGCAGTGTTTACATTACAGTCTAGGAACACCTCCAGTGGTAATTATACCACTAAAGGGTGGTTTTAACACTATAGGGTCAGGAATACGTTTGTGTTCCTGATCCTATAGTGTTCCTTTAAGCAAAATTCTGCATATTTAGCAGTAGCATGTCAACCATTTAATAACATGCTCAAAAGCATGTGTGCAGTGTGCACTGCAAAATGTAGTGTAGAGCATTTCACTACATAAACCACAATCAGGGCTAAAGCTATGGTGCATTTTTTAAAATTACTATTTTTTTTTTTTTTTAACAATACCAATTTAGCTTATTTCTCCACCTCTTCCATTCCAGGGAAATTAGATTACATGCCCTAAAATAAATCCATTAGGAATGCATCTTCTATGCTGTGAATTGTTATTTAAAGAAAATCCATGCCATCTTTTACAAGCAGCTGCATCTGCTGTCTGATCTTTGCCTGTCTCCCCCTCTCTCTCATTTAGTTTGGTGGATGCTCAGTCATATTTGTACAGAGGCTGCGGAGGGATACTGGTGTTGGTCTCTCACTCTCTCGCATCCAGACACCAAGTCGGAGTCTCTAGCTGGGCGCATTGATCAGGTCTGCTTGCTGGGGGTGTGCTGAGGCTCAGACTGTCACTCATTCTCTGATCAGTGCCTGCACACAGTGTAGAGAGCAGCTTACAATCCACTAAAAAAAATAATTCCTTGCAAAATACTCACAATTCTGCAAAACAGACTCAGGACAATAGCTACACCCTTGCACCAAAAGCAAGATTTGCAACAAGGGGGATCTTTAAAAAATTATATATATATACAATATATATCTCAAGATCATCTTTGGACCCATTTTAACAAATAGGATCAGCAAGAGGAATTCTCCCATCTGCAGTCTCACAATGCTGCAAACTAAGGGTCTCATCTGGACTTTATGTTTCCTGGGAGCTGCAGGTATTTCATTCTATTTTGTGAATATGTATATATATTTTTTTTTAAGTCAAATGGATGTGCAAATTTTGCAAGGATGTGATAGTGGTTTTATCTGATTTGTTTTGATGTCTTCCATTCAATCTATGACTTGATTTTGCATTGAGAGGGTGTTACATAGGAGAAGCGTTTGGAATATATATAATTATTTTTATTTATTTATTTTGTTTTCTTGCATCGTTTGCATTTTTTCCCCCCTTGATTTATTTTAGCAAGTATGTGGGTCAGGGCAAAGGATTGTACTACCCTTTTGTTTTAACAGAGATCTCCACAATCAAAACGATTTTTTTTTTCAGAATAAGGGGTGGCTTTGCTTGCATCGTGTCTTAAAGGTAGCTGGTTTTGCTCACATCAGGAATTGTATAAAGATGGATCATATTTCTTCCTAAATGTACATTAGTGCATTCCAAATGGACTTTTAAACAAGCCACATGCTAAAATCAACGATTACATACAAAGATCTGTTTTGTTCTTGGTCCTGGTGTGCATATTGTGCATGCATCCCCTTTTGTGCCAAAAAAAAAAAAAGATGAGAGCTCATTCAATTAGGATGGATGGCAAATTTAGGATAAATATGATGATGGGGACTTTGCTGTGATTTATTTTTTTGGAGATCCGCTCATTTTAAGATTGGTACCTTTTAAATTATCAGTGTTTGAATTTCAGCTTGGCAAATCAGAGCACTGACTTGTGATGTGGTTTCTAAATTAAAGATGGGAGAGCAAGATGGAATAAATAGCATCACTGATTGGTGTTATTTCTTTGTGGTCTGTGTGCCTTCTTTTCTTTTTAAGAATGGCTATTACAGCCTGGTTTAGGAATTTGAAGTTTTGTGGTTGAGAGTCTGTAGTAACTGGTACCCAGCTATTCAAGAAAGGCTTGCAGGAGAAAGAGAGAGAGATAGGGAGAGAGGCAGATTTCTCATTCAATGGGTTAACTCCCTCCCATCCAATACAGCAACATATATTTCTTTGCAAGCAAATCTTATGATTGCATCCTATCCTTTAGCCTGTGTAATGTTTAATGCATTTGTATGTTATCTGATAATTATGATTGCAGAGCTTGTGTGATTAATGTTTGCAATAAAATGTTAATTTATTTATGATGGAAGCAGTATTGCAGCAGAGTGATGATTCCTTTATAATGGAGCTGTTTGTTTATCTTTTATCATTAAGCCAATCATTTAAAGCTTCTACACAGGATTCCAAAGTTGATTATTTTAAAGAATACTGAGGTTATAAGACGCTCAATATGCTCAATGTATCAGATAGATGACCTCGATAGGCATCTCTTCTTGTACATGCAAACCATGTTTATATTAGGTGCAAAACACTATCATGTATATTGAAAAATACTTATTTTTTTTTTCTATCCACATTGCAACAGTGCAGTACTGAGGCAAGGAGTGGACAAATAGGATCCTCTTGTGGACAATCTAGTGCAATTATTTTCACACAGATTTCTTTTAATGGTAAATCCTAAAGATATTTCATAAGGAGGTCACTGTACAAAATAGTAAAATGGTGCTAGGCATTGTGTTTTGTGTGTGTGTTTTTTTTTTATTATTATTATTTTTTTATATATATAGATTGCTTTGCAATGCACCCTGGGGAGTTTGTATATACACTCCATAGGAAGGTGTTTCATAAAATAGCTTGATTTATATTGCAACATGAAGGGCTGTGCTAACATCTGCAGTTTTGATTTCCAACGCATGGACTCGCAGACCATGTTTATCTCTAGGATAAAATGCAAAATAAATGCCTGTGCTGGGTAGTAGCAGTGCAGTCGTGTGGTAAACAGCACACAGTACAGGCTGCAGCATGCTCTGACATTGTTACATTACAGTAGCAACGTTTTGATACACTGATTAGCCTTATCCTCTGAGCTCTGGCCAGGAAAGGCGATTATTGCAACATGATAAACAATTGTATCACATGTAAGCAGGTCCAGTGCCCTCTCTGGGTGCCATGCACTGTGTATCCCTCAGTAGGGGCCAGTAAATGCAGTGTGTGCTCTGTGCTGTGTCTATTTTTTGGAAGGAGCTGTATGGTTGCTCTCTTGGCTTCCTGGCTGCTGTGAAGAGAGAGCTGGCAAGGAAAGCGGGTGCGCGCCCCCAGGGTGGAGGCTGGGCGCGCACACAGTGTCCTGGATTGTGAGGGCCAATCAGGAGCCAGCTCAGTGGGCGGGAAAATTGTTATTCCCAGGGCAACGTTCTGTTTTGGTCCCCAAGCTGCTCTCAGACAAGTGACTGCCCTCCTGCTCACCTCCTAGGGGAGCTGGGGGTGGGGGAGATAGTCATTATCAACGTTTCTACTCTACTACTCCTCAGTCATAAAATAACAGTGGATACTCAAAACAATGACCTTTTGTGGTTATCCATCATCCACGGGTGATGAAACCTGAAAAAGAAGTGAAATATATGAAACCTTTATAAATAAATAAATACATAAATAAATAAATATACATTGTGACAATCAAAGAAAGCAACAAACAATGTATCAGTAAAAAAAGGAAAAAAAACTATCTTTAGTTATTAACTACCACAAATATGACTAAGTCTCACAGGGGTAGTTAATAAAAACACAAATTGCAAATGAAAACTGCATGCATGTTTAAGCAAATATTATTATTTTTTTTGTTTTGTCTTAATGTGAATATATACCAAAAACACTTATCATGAGAGATATGCCAACCTTTATTATTATAACCGTTCCAAAAGCTTATTCACAAAAAGAAAACACAAAAGACACAGTTAAAAAAAATAAAAAAAAATCCCCAAAACAAAGGGAATAATGTGGATGAAAGGATTTTTATGCATTGTCTTTACAACACCCTGACCTTATGCTCTCTCTGTACAAGTAGCATCTCCTTGCATAATAATGGCTTCATCTACCCTTTTATTTTAACAATCATTCAGGACTTTTCAGACCTGATTTATTGGACAAGCAGATGGCTTGTTTTCTTTCTAGATTCTTTTTTTTAAGGGCATCTGTGAAAAAAATTAAAATAAGGAAGGTTGCCCTAATACAGATACATAGAGATACATTATACACACTTAAATAGGACATCTGGCCCCACTTATACCTGATCTACACAGCTCAGAATCATGTTTGGATTAAAATGTATACAATTGCAATATTTCAACTTTTTGTTTACGTAAGTGGATAAGCTTTGGAAACAGCGTATCCAAAAACTGATATAGTGTTTGTGCAAAATTCGATATACTGGTGTGGTGACGTATGTTTTTTAACACTTAGGGGACTTTGAAAATTATTTTAACCAACTGTCTTCTAGACCACTACAGTTATACGACATTGCTTGTTATGAATTAACAAATACAGAATCGCTCACTAGACTTGAAAGGAGTCTAGTGAACTTGTATACATTGGATTTTCTTTGGTTATGCACAGGCAATTTATTGAGGGGGGGAGGGGATGGAAAGCCATAACACCTGCTACAGTCCGTCTATGGGGAGTTGTAAAAAAAAAAAACTCAAGCTAAGTTCAGACACAGCAAGCCATTTTCCCTTGTGTTTTTTTTTTTTTTTTTTTTTTTTTAAAGAAAAACAATCCATTGTTTAGCATCTCTGATCAAGGCGGTTTCCATCCTAACGGGTGTTTTCGGTGTTCACAGTTGTCAATCATTCTCATACTTATTGTCTATACAAGATATTAAAATGCATATGGAATGACCTTGCTAAGAGAACAATAATCCTTATGGTATGTGAAAACAGCAATTTGTTTGCAATAGAGAACAGTCTAAAGTAAACAAGATATTCACTAAACCGGAAAAATTTATAGAAAAATTGACAAGAGAATTGCAAATTATTAAAAAAAAAAAAAAGTTGCACTGTTCTTTAAAAAAAAAAAGAAAGGCCTTACATCTAAGGAAATGTATCTTTTTTTTTTGCGAGAAGTAAATTAATGTGGCCTGATGTCATTTTATAGTAATGCTCTTTGCAAATCCTAACCCCCTTAGACACCAGATGGGTTAAGCAAATGCTTGGCTTAGCACTGGAAGAGTTAAACCAGATGCACTTAAAATGGTTGTGTTGTTTTTTTAGAATTGTGCCAGCATGAAGCTACAGGAGTTGCAATGCAGTTACAAGCCTGAAGGGAGCTTTGTGACCACATACATTTATATTACATTAGAAAAAAAAAAAAACAACCTACATAATATTTCAGCTGTTGTGTCTTGGAGACTCGTTAGTATTTTTTAATTGTACACGGTTAGCTTCCAATGTCTTTTTATATCCAATATAATGTTGAATTCATTGTGTTAAATATAAACTCTTCGATAGCTATAACTTGCATTTAACTAACAATGGGGCCAATATATGTTGTTTCAGTTGAATCTTTTTTGTAGCAGGGAATTTGAGAATCCTTTAATATGCATATCCCCCATTGTGTCTGTTGTGAGTTATACACACAGGAAAAAAAAACGCCCCCAAAAAACATTGGTTCCTTTATTTATGTCTAAAGGAAATTTGTCTGCATGGGATATAAATCAGTGTGACCTTGTATACATTGATAGTAGGAGAATTTTCTGATAGATGAGAGTTTGCATGCAGGAGGCCAATTCAGCATTGCACATCCTGCTATTTTATGTGTAACAGATAAAGAGTTGGAGATTTTTGCCTATCTCGATTTTTTTCATTTAATGCTAACATGCTGGTTATATTATTGCAGCTGTTCATTACCACTACTGCCTTTTCATGTATGCAGAAGAGTCAAATGGCAGGTTGGATCTCTGCATAGCTTATTTTGTCATCACAGTGTATTAAGACTATAATTTTTCTTGGAAGGCCATATGGTTGAGGCTTATGTTTCTGAGAGATGCAGTAGCCTGGATAAAGAATATCTATGTTAACTTTAATTGTTGCCTCAAGAGGAAAACATTATATGAACACCAAAAAAAACAAAAAGTATAATAACTTTGAAGTGACTTTTATTTATTTTTTTAAGCATTCTAAAGTTAGAAATGCAAATCTGTATTTCCAAACTTAGAGTAATATTTGGACTCTTTAGATGTTTTCTCACACTTTGCCATTTCCACCGCGGTCGCTACTACACCATGTCTCAGCTAATCAAATGTTTCCTCATAGGGAAGCATTGGTGGACTACTGAGCATGCTCATACATTTCTATGAGGAGCATTCAGAATCTTCATGCTGTGTGTTAAGACACCAAACACTAGTCCTGTAAAGATTGCAGGATCACAACAGGAAGCAAATCTAGTGACTGTCTAAATGACAGCCACTAGAGGTGTCCTTACATCTCAATTTAAACGCTGCCTTTGTTCAATGCCCTTTGGGTATGTTTATTACCTTTCCTAAATGAGTGTTTGCGGACAAATTTTGTCTAGTATCTAATATCTATCTTAACACAGCGTTGTCCAGAAATACAGAGTCCTGCTCATTATCATTACTCACAAGGTGATAAACAATTTGAATTGTCTGGAATTCATGATGAAGTCAAACTGCATTTTAAATTGTAAGCCACAATAGGCGATTTGGAGGAAATTCTCCAAGTCAACACTCTGGACATCATTACAGCTTCATCACAGATCTTTAGTGCTACACCTTTTTCAGAATGGTTTAAAACCTAAGAAAATGACTGTGCTATGGAACTCCAAGCACCATAAACATTTTATTGAAATTAAGTTGTTATGGTGCTCGGATGCTCCTTTCAGTTTGTCTGTTTGGGTCTAAAACTTGAAATTTACTTAAATTTCACTTTGAATTCACAACAAATCATATTGTAGTGAACAACCCTTACAGTAAAAAATATGACCTTTTGACTGTGTTCATACTCATAATTGCCTTCTTTACAGTCATTGGACCTCCTAAACCAGTTGTTATTGCATATTAATGTTAGTGAAAGAAATTGTGATCTGATCTCTGTGCAGTTTTTCAGAGACAAATGGATCTCTAGAATTATCGACATTTTAATAAATCTAGCCACCTACTGGCAAAGTCCATAGAAAGACGTTCTGTATATGTTTTTGTTGAAAGGGTCGACTAGATTTTCCTATATTATTTGTCCAACAATATATCTGGTCCCCTGTACTGGATGCTCATGCTATGACACTTTCAAAACTATAGATTCACACCATGCCACATTTTACCTGCAGCAGTAACATAGGGTTTGATGACTGCACAGTGCCAGGTTGCCACAATGATTGAGCATGGCACTCAGCACTTTGAATTTGCCTCATACTTGCAAGCAGTGGCCAGGACTCCCCTCTTCTATTCATGCACAGTATTCTTAAACCACACTCTCTAAAATAACCAAGTAAGTGGACAACGGTTAATATATTTTATAATCTTACAACTTCAAATATCAATCACTGGATTTCTGAAATAATTTAAAATATGCATTATTTGCTTTAAGAAAAATAAGTCATACATATTTTAGAAATTATACATTTTTCATATATTCTGATACTGTCTGATACATTTATACTCCTATCAATTTTACTAATGCTGCTGGTACCACAGATTTCGCAAGTTTCCCAACTTTGCACCTTCTAAATGTTTCTCCTACTCCTAAACTATCACTTAGGTCTTAGCCTCTTGCATCTGATTATGTAATCTAGAAATGCCACATTAACATTTACTTTTACTATCAGATGATTCACCCATGAAAATATATGGAGTAATATTGGTTAACTATTGGTAAAAGCCTAAGAAAGGTCTTGTGTCCAAAAATACAAAAAATAAGATCTGCATATCCCTGAAGAATATAACTTGTATTGTATTCTATTACTGTATGAATATATTTGAGGATCTGATTATGAGAGTTGCATATGGGGTACTTATTTATAACACTTAGATGCCAAAACACTTTCTAGGTGTCTTTGACAAAGTACTCTGTACAAAATAATAAATGCCTGATATAGGCAACTGAAATTTGAGTCTTGACAAACCAGCCTAGGACCATAGTCATATAACTCACCAAGCCACATGCTACATGAGGCTACTGGGTGGATGGCTAGCTGGCAACTGCTTAGTTTTTTTCTGGGGACTCCATAGCCACTGCCAAAGATACTAAGAGTATCTGCATGAATCTGTGTGCCCACAGTTTTCGATTACCACTGCTCCCAGTAGCTTACGTTGTTAAACCGTATGCAGCATTCCTACAGCACACAAGTCATAAATCTAGTTATCAATGCATACTTTAGCACAGCAACATGCAACTGCCCTCTTGTTACTACACACTATGGTAGGTAGGAATTCAGGACCAGTGAGTGAGACAGGTCATATTTTGATTCTGTGCTCATCATTAGTGATATCGCAGAGATAGGCCTAGAATTCGCCCTAAAAAAGGTTGGTTCTTCTCATGGCAGTGTATGTGATGCACTCTTACAATCACTGAATGCCCTGAGTGTAATTTGCACAGTGACTCCAGAAACCAAAAGAAGGATGGTGGAACTGAACTTAAATCCAATTTTTTTTTTTACTGATTGTGAGGTGTTTAGAAGGTTAGGAGGTATACAGTGCTTACCATTTATTTTGTGTTCTATATTAAGAAATGTGTTTGTTGTTTTTTTTATCACAAATAGTGTCTTATTGGATGCCTTATCCACTGTGCTGTCTCATTATCTACTTTGCTTTTTCTTATATCATGTTTTGATCAATACATTTTACGAAGACACATAGCCATACTTTTGAGGCTGTAAATTATGTATCATTGCACTAGAACGTAATTTGTTTAAAGTTCATTACGAAATGTTTCATTGTAAAACTATCACTAGACTAACAGCTACAAAAATACAGTTTTGTACATTGAAGTACTGAGTGATGACAAACATATACTTAATTGACATAATGAAACAATATATATCTGTATATATTTGTTAATGTCAACCATAAAACATTGATATATTGCACTTTATGTCAATCAAGTATACAATACCAGCCAAGAGGAACAACACAACAAGTTTTGCAAAATAAGCTCTGTGCTGTCTTTGGAGAGGAACCAACTTAATGTCATTAAAACACCAAGCTTCAAGTGGTATGTTCTAAGAATAAAGAACACAATTATCTCTCATACAAAGTGGAGATTATTGCAGATGCATTTAATGTAGTTAAGGAAGCAAATACATAAATAAAAATAGATAGATATATAGATAGATAGACAGAGTTTGGGATTGCTTAAGGGTAAGGACTAGGGTTAGGTGTTGTGAAAGGGTTATTTTATAGGGCTAGAACGAGTGAGTAAGTGTTAAGGTTAAATGTTGCTTTTTTGGACTGTTGTACCTAATTTAGTACCTCACCCTTTAGTGATCTTCTAGAAGATACTCTTCTCTCCAGTTCCCTTAGATTTTCACTATAGCGAGGAAGCATGGCTTAATTAATTATAGCAGAGGAACCAGCGCAGAGATTAAAACTATATTTATTTTATTATTCTTTTTATAAATCAATTAAACATTTGTACCTGATTTGTTTGGTCTATGAGTTAAAATTGTGTTATCATTAAAATGTAGTTTGTGTTGACTTGGTAAAGTACCTTATATGTTCTCTTCAAATGTATCAATTTGCCATGGGGTTCCCATGGAAGGAATGTTGTACCTTGAAGTAATAATAGCATAGAATATTTAGGAAAACATAGGTATAGAGAAGATGAATTACCAAGCCTTAGTCATAGGTGGGTGATCTTAACTCCAAAGGACTCCAAGTAGTTAAAAGAACAAAATAAAAAATAAACTATAGAGTAACTTCAACCATGTAAATGTCAGGGTTACAGATTGTGAAGTAAATATAAAAAGTCCATATTTGAGATGGCAGCAGTTAGTACAAAATAAAAGACATGCCAAGTCCAAGGGTCAGGATAAACATATGACTAGCAGAAACAGGAATAACAATGACTTGTCAAACCACCAAAGGGTTAGGTGAAATCATGCAGTTTGGATTATGTTTTCTAGAATCTTGAATTGTGAAAAAAGCAGCAAATAACCATACCGAAGACATTATTAAGGATTACGGTTTTATTGTTATTTGAGCCACACCAATATACCATGCCACAAAAGAAGACATGTCCATAAATAATGATTTGATATGATGTGACTGATCTGATACATCAATAATAAATGCTTCTGACAAGAGCCTAGCAGGATGTGGTGTGCAATGGCTAACATAGTGCTGGATGTTTAGGCCACAGCTCCAGACAACCTGACACAAAGAACATACATTATGTAATAGTTACTTGGGCAGCAGTATACGCAGCTTCATTTTTTGTAGGAGCTTGAAACCTAGTCTGTTGTTCTGCATTCATTTTTAGCAGTAGCACTGGCAATATTTTTGGTACTGAAGAGCTTATACTCTTGTCACTGGAAGGCTACTGAAGTTGACACATTGATACACAATGTATTTGTTCATACAATTGCTAGCTATGTGGAAAGCACAATGTATAGATAGGACTTTTAGCATTGCAAATTGAGATTTGCAATGTCTGTCAATCAATTTTCATTTATATTGGCAAAAACTTTTGGCTTTCCATGAATTTGAAACAACAATGACCTAGATCAAGACCCCATATAGGCTTCTTTGCCCATAAGTATTTAAAAATATCTTTTTTTTTTACAAGTGTTATGCCATAATTTACAAGTTTTATGCCATATGATGCTTGTTGTTGGGCCTGTCACTTACCAATCCCATGAAGGACAATCACACTTAAATCAGCAACTATAGGGTTAATGTACTCTATTTATAAAGGAAGATGTGTCACCTAATTTCGCTAAACACTTGGACTTGGCTTCTGTCCTGGGGAACAAGCAGAATGACTAAATGTAACCAAGCAGTGATTGTTAAATGGATCCTTCATATGAAATCTAATTCTGTTTTGTTTTTATAGGTAGCAGTACTGGGCATTGTAAAAGAATCAGACAAACCATAACCTCTCTCTCTGATTGCTTCAGTCATAGCAGAAAAGAAATGCAAATTGGAAATAGCCTTAGTGAAAAAAGATCAGATTGTTCTAACAAAGCATCATAGAACACTATTTGCCTATTAAAATATTAACCTAATTGAATGTGTTTATTGGGAAGAAATAAAAATAATTGGTTTGGAAATGTTTGTATGTTAAAAAGAAAAGAAATATCCAGAAAGATCCCATTAGCTGTTCCATATTCAGAAGCCTTTCTGTGCACTGTGTACTGCATCTTATCTCACGAGCTAAGTGAAGTAGCTAATTATCATTTTTCCATTTACTCCCTGTTGGGAGTTGACTATTTTTACTCTATGATGCAAGACCAATGAAGCTACATTTCTAAGACCATGACATCATTGGTAAGATAATATATCCAGAACATTTATAACTTAATCTCACAATTCTACAGCAGAAAAAAATTATATTGAGATAACTTTATTGATTTGTGGTTTTATAGTGTTACTGAATATAGTGTTTCCTGCATAAAAAAAACCTGCATTTAAATAAACAAACCGCTATGATGGCATTTGTTTTTTAAATATATTTCAAATAAGAAACTGAACATTTCCCCCTAATCATATGCCTGCGAGGTTAAATGCAGATTAGCATATTACAATTTAATTTCTGGACTGAAGATTCTCTATGTTTAGTTTGTATAAGTCTATTAAAATAATAATTTAGTAATGTTTATTTGGATTTTGCATGACAACAGACATGTAAATATTTAATCGAATCTTCTGTTAATAGACTACCTCGGATAAAATGATTTATAGACACTTGGTAACCCTTTAGTGTGAAGGATATGTCCGACTTATACACTTCTATCACCTCCACAGTATAGAGGGTGAACCTGGTACATTGGTACATGCTTTGTACATAACCCCTAGGCAGGTCAGGAATGAGACACACCTTATATTTTACGATGGGTTGCAGATTAGCCTTGATTTGCATAGTTACGTCACAGTAAAGTCACCGGTCAACAAGAAGCCTATGCTTCCCCTGTAAAAAAAAAAAAAAAAAAAAAAAAAAAAAAAAAATGTAAATGTAATATGGACTGACAGTGAGAAATAAATATACCCAATGGGATGAAATAACAGTAGGGCTGCGTCACATACAAGGGAGCGACTTATTAAATGAAAACGAAAAGATATAACTGGTATGTGAGCGCTCCAATTAATTATGCAGATCTACATAAAAATCAAGATGAAAATATCAATAAACTTAAAAATGACCAATCTCGCCGAGATCACCACAATAACCACCATAAACCACAATTGAATGTACTGGGTGAGTCTTATCTGAATCAGAATACTCTACACATATATATAAGAGTATAACAAAATATCATTTATTGTATAATAAACTAATCATAAAAAATGAAACAACATCTCAAAATGTCCAGTATCAGATGTAATCGTGATGAATAGTAAGGGGCCCCTTATTCATATTCTTGTCGACAAAGGACTGATGTAAAAAATCCGAGATGTGCACATTAGCATAAAAACTATATGTGAACTCAAAAAAGTTCAAGCAGTAGGCTCCAGTCCAGTCCGTGAAAAAAAATATATAAGTGGATAAACGGATAGTGCCCAGACGACCAAGCCGTCTTACGGAGAGGGAGCTCAAACACCAGCCAAACACCCTGGTCAAGACTAAGAGGGAAGCGATAGGGATGGCCCCAAAGGTGAAAAATCACATCCAGATATGGAAAACTATGGGGATATCACTTCAGCAACTTACCCTATCCCTCCGACCATCGGGTGAGAAACTGGGAGCACATAAACTCCAAACCGTGAGGGCTGCAGGAAAAAGGCCGTTCTCGCCAGGTCGCTTGCCGAAAATCAATGGCGGGTCGTAAAGGACGAATCGGCTGGGAAGTTCAAATCCGTCGGCGGTGTGGTGAGGTAGCAGACAGCACGTCTACGCGTTTCGTCCTAGCTGGAGGACTTTTTCAAGACAATGTCTGCTGTCTAAGAGCCGGGTTTATATACCCACTCTTAATTGATTCATAGAATGGTCATGATTGTTAATTGATTCATAGAATGGTCATGATTGTTAATTGATAAACTGAGATCATTACAGATCTAAAGTAAATGGTCATAATTGTTAATTGATAAACTGAGATCATTACAGATCTAAAATAAAATATGCTGCAAGTGGATAGAAAAACACAAAATATAATAAACGAAAACATATATCCTTATTAGGACAATCTCATATTATTAACATCGAAAAATTATATATATATAGACATAAAATAAAGATTAAAAATATATTTTTATTTTTACTTTTATTTTTACTAATAAAGTATTTCAATCTCAAGTTTAACAGAGATAATTAATCAATCTTGATTTGTGAGCCTTTTTTTAAAAATAATAATAATGATAATATAGTTCAATTGTTTTATAAAAATCTGTTATTTATATATATTAGATTAGGAACAAGAACATTAAAATAAATGTTGAGCACTATATTTTTGTATATATATTTATATGTATAATTAAGAAAAAGAACATTGGAAAAAAATGCTGAACACTCATATAGGATTCATATAAGTGTTAAAGAGACCATGGGGTCTAAGGTGAATCGTAATATATATGTGGTTCCCGATTCATCCTCTCCCACATATAGAGACAGTGAAAGATCTTTCACTCACAGGGACAAATAAGTATGTCTTCCAAATTTTAAATGTTACATTCCACTTCTTCATTTAACCCATTAGGAGTAAGTGTGTTGAGTCTAAAGATCCATTTAGTTTCTGCTGTAATTAAGGCTAATTTTCTATTGGGTATATTCTCTGCAATATGCTCGATGCCCATTACTAAAAGCTGTGAAGGGTTACTGTCATGGGCCATTTGGAAGTGTCTGGCTACTGGAGATTTTTTGACAGTAACCCTTCACAGCTTTTAGTAATGGGCATCGAGCATATTGCAGAGAATATACCCAATAGAAAATTAGCCTTAATTACAGCAGAAACTAAATGGATCTTTAGACTCAAAACACTTACTCCTAATGGGTTAAATGAAGAAGTGGAATGTAACATTTAAAATTTGGAAGACATACTTATTTGTCCCTGTGAGTGAAAGATCTTTCACTGTCTCTATATGTGGGAGAGGATGAATCGGGAACCACATATATATTACGATTCACCTTAGACCCCATGGTCTCTATAACACTTATATGAATCCTATATGAGTGTTCAGCATTTTTTTCCAATGTTCTTTTTCTTAATTATACATATAAATATATATACAAAAATATAGTGCTCAACATTTATTTTAATGTTCTTGTTCCTAATCTAATATATATAAATAACAGATTTTTATAAAACAATTGAACTATATTATCATTATTATTATTTTTAAAAAAAGGCTCACAAATCAAGATTGATTAATTATCTCTGTTAAACTTGAGATTGAAATACTTTATTAGTAAAAATAAAAGTAAAAATAAAAATATATTTTTAATCTTTATTTTATGTCTATATATATATAATTTTTCGATGTTAATAATATGAGATTGTCCTAATAAGGATATATGTTTTCGTTTATTATATTTTGTGTTTTTCTATCCACTTGCAGCATATTTTATTTTAGATCTGTAATGATCTCAGTTTATCAATTAACAATTATGACCATTTACTTTAGATCTGTAATGATCTCAGTTTATCAATTAACAATCATGACCATTCTATGAATCAATTAACAATCATGACCATTCTATGAATCAATTAAGAGTGGGTATATAAACCCGGCTCTTAGACAGCAGACATTGTCTTGAAAAAGTCCTCCAGCTAGGACGAAACGCGTAGACGTGCTGTCTGCTACCTCACCACACCGCCGACGGATTTGAACTTCCCAGCCGATTCGTCCTTTACGACCCGCCATTGATTTTCGGCAAGCGACCTGGCGAGAACGGCCTTTTTCCTGCAGCCCTCACGGTTTGGAGTTTATGTGCTCCCAGTTTCTCACCCGATGGTCGGACGGATAGGGTAAGTTGCTGAAGTGATATCCCCATAGTTTTCCATATCTGGATGTGATTTTTCACCTTTGGGGCCATCCCTATCGCTTCCCTCTTAGTCTTGACCAGGGTGTTTGGCTGGTGTTTGAGCTCCCTCTCCGTAAGACGGCTTGGTCGTCTGGGCACTATCCGTTTATCCACTTATATATTTTTTTTCACGGACTGGACTGGAGCCTACTGCTTGAACTTTTTTGAGTTCACATATAGTTTTTATGCTAATGTGCACATCTCGGATTTTTTACATCAGTCCTTTGTCGACAAGAATATGAATAAGGGGCCCCTTACTATTCATCACGATTACATCTGATACTGGACATTTTGAGATGTTGTTTCATTTTTTATGATTAGTTTATTATACAATAAATGATATTTTGTTATACTCTTATATATATGTGTAGAGTATTCTGATTCAGATAAGACTCACCCAGTACATTCAATTGTGGTTTATGGTGGTTATTGTGGTGATCTCGGCGAGATTGGTCATTTTTAAGTTTATTGATATTTTCATCTTGATTTTTATGTAGATCTGCATAATTAATTGGAGCGCTCACATACCAGTTATGCTTCCCCTGTACATTGCAGTTGTATTGTAACAAGGGGAATGAGGTTGAGTATACTGGCTACAGGTTGAAACATAAGAATACTGGGTGGAATGAGGTATGCCATTAATGGTGGCTGGTGATGGTTGGGCAAAAATGTTTGCTTTAATATGTGTATGTTAACATATTTGCAGATCAAAACCTTCTGCCCCAGCCACCATTTGATGCCTTAGATCTGTATCATCGCAAGTCACCATATATTTACCTATCCATGGTGTGTCTTGGTGTGTCTTGGTGTATCTTGGTGTATCTATGGTGTATCTATGGTGTTTACAAAGATGAAAATTGGATATCTTTGTTGAATGGTGTGTGTCACTTTTTCCAGTGAGGGGTCGTGACAATCAACTTGTCAGGTAAACAACATGCAACACTTTATAAAGTTTGCTTTAGGAGCACACTCGTTCAGATTGGTTGGCCAATTTAGATATGCTTCTATACTATCCCTTGGATGTTGGGCAAAAGTAAAATCGCCAGGATTTACTTGGAAACCAGGGAATATCTGAATGTACCTTTCATGGTTAAATACATTATTATTATTATTATTATTATTATTATTATTATTATTAATAACAAATCCTAGATCTGTAATGACAGCGCACTTTTGCATATCATTACTTTTTACCAAATACCTTCTCCTATATGTAAATTGTGTTGTGTTGAGAATAAGGTAATTCTTCTAAATAGAATGCTACATTGCTGATACATAATGAAATCTTTTATTCTCAAATGTGCTGTGGGGTTCTATCCCTGCCTTAAATGCCCAGGACTAAAACAACTCTTGCTAACGTGGTTTATGGAATTTTGTTTCATTGTGGAGTGTTTTTAGAGATCTTCCAGTATATTTTCAAATATTGTTGAGTCATTATAAAGAATTACAATGCAAGAAGCAATAACCTTTTCAGAAAGTAATTATCAAGATCTTACATATAGCAGACGCAAGTGTGTGTTGTTTAATTGAATCTGTCAAAAACAGATGGTTTGTTTTCAATACGGTGTGACTGTGTACTGCTGTGATAAAGAATTTATATAAGGAGATCTGTTTATCTGCCAAACAAACATGAAGTCATATATTGACATTGGCCATACTTCACCCCATAGTAACCTTCGGGAAGGTAGTTTTGTAACTAGCATGTTAAAATAATGGAACACTAAAGAAAACAGTGACTAAATAAATCGGGATAACTTATTTGTTTCTATCTTTTATGTGTTCTCTGTTTAAAAGAGTTTTGTTAAATATATAAAACAGCACCATAGTAGTGCCACATATTTATACCAGAATATAGTCCTGTTCAGAAATATGGCCTAGGGGTCCCTGCCTGTTACTGCAAGGTAATTGATAACAGCAATTCCCTTATGCATCGAATTGTTCTCAAGTGGTCAATGTATTCATTTTCAAAACAATTCCATCTGTGCCTATGCTTGAATTACCTGTGACTGGTCTAAATGTTTGTTCTTTATCTGATCTATGTCAAAAGATATCAGTCTGTAATTAAAGATTAGTGACTTTTTTTCCCCTTTATACCAATGGATTTTTGTGTCCTGAAAACCGACTGCAATATTTAAGATCAAATAATCCGGATGGAGAAAGTATAGTTGTTTTTAAGTCTGGCAATTTTAGTCTTTGGTTTCTAAGTTAGGCCTCAATTTAATATTGTTGGATAATCTTTTCAAATGATTTAATACTTTTGGATACACTTTTAAGATGATTTATTATGCTAACTTTTTATACATGATATATTTTTGATATTCTAATATGTTAAACAAAATCATTTTGAAAGTTTATCTAAAAATATTAAATTATTGTGAAATCTTATAAAAAAAAAAATTAAATCAAGACCTTTAGTTGTGGCAAGAGAAGTGGACCCTTCTGTTATCATAAAAATAAAAAATATTGACATGGATATGGATACTGATCTCGTCACTAAAACATAAGTTAACGGCTGCATGCAAAATAATGACCATTATACAGTGTATATGGTCATTGATTGTTTTGAATAAAATTTTTGGTCTAAAAAGCTTTTGTTGAGAAAAGCGATCCACTGGTAAAGGCACTTGTGAAACAAAATACCGAATTAAAGGAACACTATAGGGTCAGTAACACAAACACCATCTAGCACCCCTGCTTCCCTCTCCCCCCCCCTCCCCCCAACCCCTAAATATAGTAAAATCTTACCTTTATTCCAGTCTACTAGTGCTGGCTCTGCCCCAATCTGCCTCCTTTGCTAACATCATCAGAAGTGGTGATCTCAGCCAATCACACTGCTTTCCCATGTAAAAGCATTGGATTGGCTGACACTGTCAAGGAGGCAAACCAGGGGCAGAGCCAGCACAAGCCAAACACAGCCCTGGCCAATCTGCCTCTCCTCATACAGATAAATTGAACCAATGCATCTCTATGAGGAAAGTTCAGTGTTTCCATGCAGAGGGTGGAGACACTGAAGGTCAGTGCTGCTCATTGTGCAGCACTGCACCAGGAAGCATCTCATGCACATCTGAGG
This sequence comes from Pelobates fuscus, assembly GCF_036172605.1. Classification (NCBI taxonomy): domain Eukaryota; kingdom Metazoa; phylum Chordata; class Amphibia; order Anura; family Pelobatidae; genus Pelobates; species Pelobates fuscus. Next base: position 117,428,800 of record NC_086327.1, read on the forward strand.
ATTGGCCAGTGGATGTATCCCTAGACTGTAATGTAAACACTGCAGTTTATCCAAAAAGACAGTGTTTACCTTAAAAAAAACCTGCAGTAAATCATTATACTCACCAGAACAAATACAATAAGCTGTAGCTGTTCTGGTGACTATAGTGTCCCTTTAAGTTTGAAAACAGTATGAGAATACTGATTTGTTGGTAAATAAAAATTTTAAGTTATGTTTTTAATTTTTGTTCACTATTTAAATTTTTAAAGTGTTGTAATCTGTGAAATTTGAAGATGTTTTGTGCAAAGAATCTTTGTTTGGTTTGTGGAGGTGAGAGGTCAGTTCCTAGTATATAATTCCTTTGTAACATAAATGAATTTGACTGAGTGCCTTGCATAGTTCCTTGGTGAAAAAGCTCTGACAACACTGACAGTTTTTATTATTTTATTTTCCATTGCATCTTTTACTATTTGTATTAATAAAAATGAAATGATCATTGAATTCTGTTTCACTTCATATCGCTGCTGGCTCTTTGAAATTGATGCATAAATTATGGAAATATTATTTATTCTATTTATACATGTTTTCTAATTCATTTTATAAATCACCAATAAGCATAGCAATTTACAGAAAAGACGATAGAACATTAAGCACTACAGTATTGAAGTGAAGCAAATATCACACAGATAAAAATGTAAAACATCTTTGCTCTGAGCTGGTAATTTAATATATTTTGTGCACACAAAACCAAATTGTAATGGAAATTTCAAAAGACAATTTATAATACTGTTCCTATCCTGAAACATTTTGCACTATAATGAGCAGTGACCATTGAATTGAATTCATCAACATCGCAACCTTTGATCTTGTACAATTCTGCATTGTCTGTTTAGATGATGACTAGTTTTCAAACTGGAGATGAAGAGCAGGGGTTCCCAACCCAGTCCTCAAGTACTCATTAACAGTCCATGGTTTAGAGATTACCCTGTTGTGTCTAAAGTGTTTTTTTTTTTCTTTCTTTCTAAAAACACCTTCGACATAACTAGGTAATCTCTAAATCCTGGACTGTTGGGAGGTACTTGAGAACTTAGTTGGGGATCACTGATGTAGAGGATCAAGGGGTATATGAATAAGAAACATTTTGGGTGCCAATGTTATATGTTGTTAGTCTCTTTCATAGTGCAACCTATCTCATATTGCATGATCATATCCCATCCTTCACTGAATCTAGGAACATAAAGGAATTATCCTAGATTTTGGTTTGAGGAGCCTAATGTGTCTATAAGCATAGCATTTTTTAGAATCAACTACGTAGCAGTAACTCCTGTAATGTAAACCACATTATTGCCAATAAAATAATAAAATAACTGGACAAAATTGTATCTACTTTGCCAATAGAAAAAGTTGAAAACAGATATTTTAGTAAAATTGCATTGGCTTGGTGTAGATAGCTGTATATTAACAGCATTGCTTTTATGAGAGTGTCCACAATTAGTCGTAATTCATGGCTTATGAAAGACAGGGTGCTTGTTTGATGCCAGTGCTGTGTTGAGAAAAAATGCTGAATTTGAGTTGTTCAGTGTCAATTTCAGTGTGTTTTACTTTAATAAAACTATGAGGATCATTTTACATTTACATCTTGAGTTGAGCTGTGTTAGACTTTGACTTTCCTCGAAATAACAATTCTGTACATTTTCGATCTTGGTAGATTTGGCCCAACTTGCATCTTTGTTTATCTCTAGGCCTACATCAAACATACTGAGATATCAGTAGCAGATTTGTGAAACACTGTGACCTTGGATTTAAACCCACTCTAGAACATAGGTGGATTGTAACTATATCCTATAGTGAGTCCAAAATTTAGTGCTGGAGACTAGGTATGAATATGGACCATTTTCATGAACAATGTTGTTGCTTACAATACTTAGGAAGATTCCAAATGGTTACATTCTAAGGCATATAAAGACTTGCAAATAATATTCTAGCTCAAGGGTTTATAAAATAAAATATTTGATTTTGCAATATTCTAGAATCCACACAATATATCAAACCAACAATGGAAATGCTTGTTTCAATTTGGAAATACCAGCGCACAATTGACAGAGTAAACCCTGCCAAATCTTACCCTCACGTTACTTCTTGAAACCCTGTGAAGGTTGAGCCTGTCGATGTCATGTCAGAATGTGACGTGGCGTTGCGTGCCACCATGCACCTCCAGGTACTCCACTGTCCAGTCGCAGCCAATGCAACACTGACCAACACACACACACTCACTGACACACACACTCACTCACTGACAGACAGACACACACACGCAAATTTGACATGCTTGCTCTACATTGACATACTTTTAGCAGTAGAAGTATTCCTCTCATGATCCATAAATCAGCATATCATACATGTTTATTTTATTTTCGTATTGCTGTATTGCTGTAGAAAGTTAATGAAACATACTGAAGTTCCTCCAATGAAGGGACATTTCTGGAACAGGAGTTAAATTCAGTTTGTGTGTTATTAATGTGAATTTACTTTGTTATTTGTTATAAATATCAGCTTTTGACACCATAAGGCTCTAAAACCACAGACAACGTATAGGTGACTGTGCTCATTTTCAGAGATGTGAAACTTGACTTTTGTATGTATCTCTTGCAAAGCCTACCTTAGTAGCTAGTGGAGTCATGTTTTGTTTACTGATAGAACAGGAACTGTGATTTTGTACAAAAGTCAAAAGAAAGGATCATATAAGTAATTGACTTGGAGATCAGTTTTCTTGCTTATAAAGCAAATAAATAAAAGGTTTTGTGTTTAATCTAACAAATATTAAGACTCTTTCTGTAGCATATCCTTTGGATATTATATGTTCTGTATACACTATAGGTCTTGTTCCCGTGTTTTCGTCTTTTGACTTTTGCTAAATAATTTGGGATATGTCTTGCTGATTGAAGATATTATTTTCTGAAATCTGTTATATTACACACACTATTTTTGAAAAATACTGTGACTTCTACAAGTGCACGACTGGCACCTACATTATATTGCATTAAATAAATTGCTGGGTATTAAAGGGATACCATAGTTACCAGAACAACTTTAGCTTAGTGAAGCAGTTTTAGTGTTTAGATCATGCTCCTGTAGTCTCACTGCTCAATTCTCTGTCATTTAGGCGTTAATTACTTTTGTTCATGTTTATGCAGCCATAGCCACACCTCCCGTGGCTTTTTCTCACACAGTCTGCATGAAAACAAAATGGTTTTATTTTCAATGTGATCTTAAATGTATATTAGAGATTGTTATGTCCTGGTCTGTAAATTATGCTTTAATCATACACAGGAGGCTCTTGCAGGCTTTACCAGGCTATTAATAGAGCAGGAAATTAGAGATTCTACAAAAAATCAAACTGTGCCATAAAGAGCATTTAAACGTTAGATCTGTCTTTACAGGAAGCTTTAAGGAAAGCTGTTTGAGTGACATCCAAAGGAGGTGTGGCTCGTGCTGCATAAACAAAGTGATTTAATGTCTAAATCCTTTTATTATTATTATTATCACCATTTATGTAGCGCCAACAGATTCTGTAGCGCTTTCAAAATACTTTTAGAAATGTATTTAAATGGCTCTGTGCAATGCTGGATTCCATCACTGCACAGTGCAGGTCAATCAGGCTGGGGCTGCTAAAAATTGCTCAGGCTGACTTACAGAAGCCACAGATTTAACCATTTTCACACCACGCTCTCTCTATAGGCATTTAAATTGCTACCTAAAGAACCTACTGCAGAGCTGGCTTCCAATACTACATACAACTCCTCAAGAAGTCCGTTGCCCCAGGTATTCATTGTTTAATGGTGGGGATAGTGGTGTGAGTAAGGATTTAAAGGGACACTATAGTCACCTGAACAACTTCAGCTTAATGAGGTTGTTCAGGTGAGAACTATAGCTCCCTGTAGCCTATCTCATGTAAACACTATATTTTCTGAGAAAATACAGTGTTTACATTGAAAGCTAGGAACACCTCCAGTTGCAGTCACTCAGAGTGAACCAGAGGTACTTCTGAGTTGATGGAGGCATAATATGCCTCCATCCACTCAGATCTGCTGTGCACGAGCATCCTGTGATTCAGTATCCCCTTCCATTGCATGCAGACACTGAACTTTCCTCATAGAGATTAATTGATTCAATTCATTTCTATGAGGAGATGCTGATTGGCCAGGGCTGTGTTTGAATCATGCTCGCTCTGCACCTGATCTGCCTCCTTGTCAGTCTCAGCCAATCCTATTGGGAAGCACTGTGATTGGATCAGGCTATCACATGTCAGCAGACTGCTTGTTTTTCCTGAGTCTAACAGCATGCAGATTTACAGCTTCTGGCTTGAATACAGTAAGATTTTTACTATATTTATGGAGGCATGAGGGGCCCAGGGGGGCTAGATGGTCATGTTAACACTATAGGGTCAGGAATACATGTAGTTGCACTGGTGACTATAGTGTCCCTTTAACACTGCTCACACCACAATCTTTTAACAAGAATTTAAATGCCTATTTATTTGCAGCGTTGGTTCCAGCACTGCAAACAGCTCATCTAAAAGTCTAGGAACACTAAAAATGGCTCCAGCTGACAGAGGGGAGCCCCAGTTATCCATTGATACCTGGGGCTTCATTGTTGGAGAAAAGATTTAACCCTGCACATACCAAATCTGTACACCATTCTATGACGCCCACTTTATGAAGGATGGCATGGAAAGCCCAAACTGCATTATGGGGTTAAATAATATTTTTGTTTTTATTGTATAAAATGGGTTTACCATTAATCTTATCCAATGTACCTTTGTTATTAATAAAATGCATATTTTATACATATTTTTGTTTCTAAATAATTTCACTTCTAACTCCAAACGAGCTAAATACACAGGTACAAAGGACAGACGTTGTATGGATAGTTGCAATACAAAACAAACAGAAACTTTGGTCAGATGGGAAACGAAATTAAAAAATATTTATTTAGAAGCCAAGGGGAGAATAACAAAAAGGTTATTTTTGTGTTTGTGTACTACCCTTAATAAGGGATTTTTTAGAGAAATATTTGGAATACAGATCAAAACCAAATGCCAGCCTTTTACAAAATTCTGTTTGATGCTTCTTCAAATCTCAGTTAAAAAGAAAAAAAGGGGGGAGTGGATGGGGGGTTGCAGACGCAGGCTGTCTCTGCATATTAATCAGTTTGTGAAAGGACGTTTCCCTGTTTTGCATTGTGCATGCACTGAGGGGACCTATAGTACGCTTGAGGAAGAAAAAAAAGGAAACCGGGGGATTGCAATTGTTATTCTGAAAATGTTTTTTTTTCCTTGTTTCTATTCAAGTGAAAAAAGCAAAATGCAAGAGAATTAGTGCAGTGTCTACGCAGAGAGCACCATCCTCATTTGCTCACTGCATTTCATGTCTGTAAGTGCGCTCTCCAATCTGACCAAGGGGAGGAGGGTTTAAGTGAAGAGTGAGTCATTTCTGTATGATGTAATCTCCATAATGCATCATTCTCAAATTTGCATTTGCCCCTAAAACATTTCAGTTGAAACCCAGCAATGCATACATTTTGTTTCCTCTTTTTTGGCAGAATACAGTAAATAAACAGAAGTGTCTCTTCACAATTATCCTTTTAGAAAAATTGAGACTTGCAGACAGATCAATTTTTTATGCTTTTAATATGATGCTATTTTTTTTTTTTACCGAAATTTCTTTCAGCAGACTAAAACTGCTTGAAGGTGAAAGGATTATTACATCAGGACTCCATAAATAAATTACTTGGCAGAAGTTCATTATCCTAAGAGGTTGTACTTTCAGTTGGCCTTGATTTGACGTGAGATTAATAAATGATTTGTGGGTTTACCACTAGTGCTAATAAAGGGCTTGACAAATTCAGGTCAATTTTGTGACATGAAAATGGTACCTGGGGCCCAAACGTTGTCACAGTGTTGGTTGGACAGGTGAAAAGGTAACATACGCAGACTCTAGTGATATACACAATTGTCATTTTATTTATTCTCCTCCGCTTGCTGATCATTGTATGTATTCAGCATTGAGGAAGGAGATGGAATGTCTGCAGTGCTTTCTATGGAGTTAGTGTGACAGTGAGCTGCCCGTGCATGATGTGATGGCAGAAATATATTTTCTTTTCCCCCTTGCTCTCTTACACAGTATCTTGACTGACAGTGGTGAGAGGAAGTGATATGATATCACTTCCCTATTTTGTCTCAGTACATCTCTTCACTGGGTTGGAACTTCAACAAAATTCCAACACAGTCAAAATAAGTATTTGATAAAGATTTACACACAAAAAAAAACCATCAATGGTGCTAGTGTGCATACTTCTAGAAACTGCACAGCAGATTAATTTAGCTTTGTTTAGCTACTGAGCAATTCTGTTATGACTTTTCATGAATGAATATGCTCATGACTACTGAGCTACGTATTCAATAAACCTCTACTGGGACATTGCTTATGTGATATGCAATTCAGTGATTGAAAACAGTGGGAAGTTCAGGATTGATTACACAGGCATGAACAAAAGGTAAATCCCCAGATGTTTTAAAACTACAACTTCCATGATGCTTTGTCATTCTAAAATCATTCCAAAGGTATGCAGGGCATCACTGGCAATCTACCTTTTAAGCACCCATGGATTAAAGTGTCTTATGTTCTTTGTTATCCTGGCAAAATCTGTAGTTTTGCAGCAAAATAGAAATTCATGGTAGATGGTATAGGGAGAACTTTCATAACTCTTTAAAATGCCATATGCCAGATGATCAGTTTTACACATATACATTGTTAAAGGCAAATGTACTCAGAAATACCAAGAAGTCATTTTAAAATAATTGATCTGATACCTTAGTAATAATTAAACCAAAAAAGTTGCAATCTTGCAATAATTAAACCAAAAGTTTTGTAACTGCTTCTCAAAAGCTTATTTTTCACATTACGTTCTTGCCATTTTATTGGTACTTATGGGGGGATAACCCCACTCTGTGCCTACTCATCTAGAACTGTATGCTATGGGAGAAATTTATAAAAATTATATGTTCTAAAAAGTTGTCTAAATTACTAAAAGTGATACAGTCACAATGGAAACCAGTAGATCCAGAAGATACATCATTTTGCTCACTCTTCCTATACAGTTTTGAGAAATACTAAAACACTTTCATAAATCTCCCCCAATATGTACTTGTATATTGTGTTATTTAATGCTCCACAAATCATTCCCCCACATGGTATTGGAGTCCCTGAGGTGATATCTAGATTCTCCTAGCTTGCACATATTAAACAAGTTTAAGGAATATAAAAGCACATTTTTCATGGACTTATATCAATGTAATGCCCCCCTACACAGTCAAAAATATTGTTCTCCTGATATTCTGCCAAAACTTCGGTTCAATGGTTCAACCCTTCTTCAACTTCCAACGAAGACTTGTTCTAGTTGAATTTAGCTTTACCAGCTACACACAGTCATTACCTTGTCTTCAGCAACTACTTCAGTACCAACGGCTGCCTGTTTTAGAATCATTGATAGCTTATTTAAACCTTGCACTTGATTTGTTTAATTGCTTGATTATTGGTTTCCTTGGCTTGTCTTGCCATATGTAACCTCATTGTTTTGTAGTCTTAGTTCTTGTGGGCCTAAAGTAACTCGTCTGAATACTCCACTCTTCATTGGCTTCTGCCTTCGGAACTCATTCCTGACTAGTCTTGTGGATTGTCCTTGTACCTTGCTACAACATGGATAACAGACCCAACTTATGAGTTACAGCCATGCTCCTGGATCATCCTTTCAACCATTGCCTGATTCATATGGATTTTGTTCCCAAGTACTCGATTTACATTGAGGTCCATAATTGCCTTGTTTCTATATTCACCCACTCCAAAGACTCACAGACTTTATCTAAAGTGCTCATTCCAATTGAAACCTCTACATTGCATCCTGCTAAAGATTCCCATTTTATCAAAGTCTCTTTACTGTCTCCACAATTCACCAGACTGCATATGCAGCTCATGCTACTCTTCTCTGTAACATCCAAGCTGACATTGACCACATGATCTCATAGCCAGTGTTATACCATATAGGTCTCCTGGTTTCTCATACTAACCAGTTATTTCTTGCCAACCCATATAAGGAAATGTGACTCATTGTGTTTGTATCAAAGCATGTCATATAGGTTAAAGGCTGTTGTCTCCTGCAACATCATCCAGTTCTCCAGCTTATGGCCAATCCAATGCTCCTTATAGAAACTGATGCACATACTCTGATAGTGCCAGGAGCTTATCCTAATGCTTTACATAGGAAAGCATTTTAATTCAATTCTTTACTGTGAGCATTGATGTTACATGATCAAGGTTTAATCGGTCAGTGTAGAGGAAGTACCTCTAGTAGCTGTCAGGAAGAAAGTCCCTGTACATGGATTTAGTCCTGTAATGTAAGCATTGTGGTTTCTAAAACACTAAAGGGCCACTGCACCAAAACAATGTCATTAAGATGGAGTGGTCTAGGTTACTTTAGTGGTCCTTTAACTCCAGTGTTTATGGGTTCAAGTGTCACAATCTATGCAGAAAGTGGTAAAGTCATTTAATGTACTGTTAAATTAATGAGGTCTCCAATTGCTGCACAATGTTACACAATCACGACCAAGAATTGTGACACTATGTGAGTAAACTAATAGCAATTATGACAGCAGTATCAATATGTTTGACTTGTCCTTTGTCCACCTTGATTTTTTTCTCCTATTTACTTTTTTTACATGGGTATTTTGTAATTTTAAGGCAAACAGTTGGCTTTGTTGTTTATTATCATTTCCATTTTACTTTCATTGTCTAATTAATTGCTTTCTACTGGCCGCGTATGCATTTTCAAGGTAATTCATTGTTTGGGAAGATATTCTTTTTTGAACAAAACAGATTAATCCTTTGACCTTGGTTTTCTACAAGAGCAGCTTTTTACAAATGTATTATTATTATCATTATTATTATTATTATTATTATTATTTTGTAGTTAAAGGTAAAATCCTTTCCCTGTTTTGTACAGATTTTGTCTTTTAATTTCTACATATTTTAATTACTCTATGTGTAGCTGCTTATTTATCAAATAATTCCTTATGGTGTTGGAAATCCAAATTAGAATGCATTTACTTATTACGGAACTGATTTTTTTCATACATTAAATAATTTTTGATGACATTGGCAAACCCCACTTAGAATTAAATGTATTTATTGCCTGAATTCGCTTTACTGCACCCAATAAATATGTTATTTCTCACTACCTCTGGTTAAAACCATTACTTCACAATGCCAGTTGGATTATTGCCAGAGTTTGAACATTTTTTCTCGCTTCTCTGCTAAGAAGCCTGCTAAAAGTGCACTAAATAATAATGGATTATTTAGAATTTAGAATGCAAGGAAAATCATCGTTTTTACTCACTCTCCATTTATTTTTGCAATTAAAGTTGTTTTCAGAATAAAGTAAAGATTATACTTGAAATGTCAATCAAAGTAGATGACAGTAATAGGCCATGCCAAGAACGTGCACATATGGACCACATATAACTCGTCTTAGCTTGAGGTTACTGTATACACACAAAAAAGGGCTCTCAGAAGATAAAGAAGAAAGATGGAGGTAGAGTAGTAGGATTATGGTAGATTGAGAGGGAAAATGGTAGAAGACAAAGGGAAATAATAATCCTCTGATAATTATTATACTTTCACATATTTGAGCAAGCAAGGATTCAATTTGCCATTGCTAGTTTCATGTATATTATGTGGACTAGAACTATCGGTGTTGTTGCAGGTGCCCTGACACTGGGTATCCCTACATAAGGGCCCTCTGCTGGTTATCCCTGAAAGGAGGCAGTGGTAACATTGAATGCAGATCTGGAAGAGGCATACAAGTGATTTAAGCCTCTTATTTTTTATTTTTTGCAGTTACTGCTGTGGGCATTAATACAGCTGTTGATACGAATAGGCTAGGGGGTCCCTTATAGTAATTCTTCCCTGCCTCCTACCTATTGTCTGCTAAGGATGCAATTTTCATGTTGTGTGAGTCCAGTACCTAATTTAATACACTTTGGGAGTATTTAATTCACTCCTGCTTAGGTAAACTCCGACAACCCAATTGGGAAATATAGTGTCACTTGGTTTATTGCTTTCTGTAGCAATGCCATCTCATCTGCAATTTTTGATAACCACTTCTTTCAATGCTCTTTATTATTGTACAGGGTTCCTCTTCTGTGAATCTCTGTAGTTGTTATGTAGCTAAAGCTCTTTGTGAGCAATTTGAGGAAATGTGGGTTTCCTCAGCATCTAGAGACCTCCTTTCATTCGCTGTATAGTAAATTCCAATTTCATCCATTGTGGATGGTGGTGATTTCCAAACCATCAAGCCCCAATACTACTGTAAGAAAGTCTTTGCTCCATCAGCTGATTGTCTGCAATAAGCAAAGCCTGATTTCAAAACTATCAAGCCCCAATACTGCTGTAAGAAAGTCAGTGCTCCATTAGCCGATCGTCTGCAATAAGCAAAGGTAGCCTTCTTGAAGACCACACTAAGACTCTATCCTGCACAGAATAATTTATATTTAGTTTAACCACCCTGTACATATTTTATTTGATATATCCTGTGTGCATTGTATATTTGCTTGCCTTTATATCTTGTCTGTCATGCAAAAGTGTAGTTTTGCTAGCCCTGTATGTAATTGTTTTATTCACCTATATGCATTCCTCTATTTCCTCTCTGATTTATGACTGACCTCCGACCCCTCTCTTCTTTTATTGATATGTTTGTTTGTTTTTGAATAATCATCCCTTCATCTCTGTGCATAGATACATATCCCCCTCCCTCAGCTTTATTGCAAGCCTATCTGACCCTCACACATCTTTATTCAACAGCCTGATTTCAAAACTATCAAGCCCCCCAATACTGCTGTAAGAAAGTCTGATACCTGCCCACCCCTCCCCTCACCACACCACCCCATGCTCATTATTACATTTATAGATTGTCTGTCACACCTACATTTTAGATAAGTAAAAATAACAGGTGTACACACTGCCTCTTACACTCCTGCACTTTCTTAACCCATAAAACTTAATATTTACCCTACCTTCACCTGCTCTTGATACTCCAATTATTTCCAATTTACTTTTTCCCAGTTTAGCAATGATCTGCCATCTCCTTCTGTTTATTTCCTCCTTCTCCCATTATAAAAATCTCCCCTCCACCCACTTCACTCATCCTCCATCCACGTTTACATATGCCCCTCTCTACTACACTCCCCCCTTCTCTCATCTCATGCCTGGCACTCATTTTTCTACTCTCTCACTCCAACCCACAATCGATCTCATCCAAGACCCCATGCATACAACACCCATTCACTCCTCCTGTCACTTTCTCTCCTCCTGCTTCTAGCAGCTGGTGATGTCTCTCCCAATCCAGGCCCTTCACCTCCTCTACACACACTAAGAAAACCAGAAACCCCACAAACCTCATCACAATACCCTGCCCTTTATCCTCACTTACCAACATTCAGTGTGCACTCAGGAACGCCCGCTCCATCTGCAGTAATTTAAAATCAACAGCCATACACAACTTTTTCAAACTCACTCACACTACTCACACTTACAGAGACCTGGCTGTCCCCCTCTGATAGCGCTACTCCTGCCTCTTTATGTTTTGGGCTCTCACACTCCCAGACTAAACTGTAAAGGAGGTGGTGTAGGCATCCTTGTCTCCCCTCAATGTACCTTTCAACCAATTATAACTGCCCCTGCCCTATCCTTTTCTTCTTTTGAAGTTCACACTGTCCGCCTATTAAAACCCACTCCTTTAACCCCTTAAGGACCAAACCTCTGGAATAAAAGGGAATCATGACATGTCACATATGTCATGTGTCCTTAAGGGGTTAAGAATTGCTATCATCTACCTTGTATGTGCCAGTGTGTTTATCTCTGTGTGTGTGTGTATATCTGACAGACACACACACACACACACACACACACCCACTGGCACATAGTGGCACACAGATACAAAAAAACCTTGACACACAGTGTGTATCTGTGTGTGTATGTATCTATGTGTCAAGGTGTGTGTATCTGTGTGTCAAAGTGTGTGTATCTGTGTTTGTATGTGTCTGTGTATCAAGGTGTGTGTATCTGTGTATGTATGTGCCAGTGTGTATGAATCTGACACACATAATACACACACTGACACAGATGCATGCACCTTGACACACAGTGTGTATCTGTGTGTGTGTGTGTGTGTGTGTATGTATCTGTGTGTCAAGGTGTGTGTATCTGTGTTTGTATGTGCCAGTGTGTGTCAAGGTGTGTATTTCTGTGTGTGTATGCACCAGTGTGTGTATCTCTGTGTCAGTGTGTATCTCTATGTGTGTGTATATGTATCTGACACACAGATACACACACACACACACACACACACACACTGGCACACAGATACACACTGACACACACCTTGACACACAGATACACACACTCAGATACACACTGACACACACATCTTGACTCACAAATACACACTCAGATACACACAGTGACATATACACACACTTGAACCCACAGATACACACGCTGACACACTCAGATACCCACACACTGACATACACACACTGGCACATTCACACAAACACACACACACTTAGATACACACAGTGACACATACACAAACTTTGACACACAGATACACACACTGCCACACTCAGACACACATACTCTTTGACCGACACACATGCACTCTCACTGACAAACACACATACTGTTTTACAGACACACATACAAACAGATATACATATATTCTGATTAGAACAGATACATTCTCACTGACAAACACATACACTCTCACACACTCACTGACAAGCCCACATTCACTCTCACTGACAAACACACATATACTCTTTGACAGACACACAAACACAGACACACATACAATTTTTTTTTTACATTTTACCATATCCTCCTACCTTTAGGAGTGCTGGCATGGAGTTCCTGGGGTCCAGTGGGGCTGCTGAGCAGCTGGCGTGCGGGCGGCGAGGGACCAGTGATCTCCTTGCCCAGTTCCCTCGCTCACGTCTTAGTGATGCCGGAGTGACGCCGTCATTTTATGGCGCCAGCATCACTGCTGAGTGCGCAAGAGAGCTGAGCAGGGAGATCACTGCTCACTGCTCCCTCGCAGCCTGTGGCCATTTTATTTTTTAAACTTTTTCGCGGAACACCAATTAGGAAACGCTGACCTAGAGCATTTCTCCACTAATCTAGCTCTGCAACCTCCTTCTACAATTCCATCCTCTCCTCTCAACTAGACATCATGGCACCTCCTACATTTAAACGCAGCAATTGCCCCCAACAACAACCTTGGCACACCAAGCTGACTCAATACCTCCAAAAGTGCTCCAGAACTGCTGAACACTGTCGGTGAAAGTCTCACTGTGTGTCTGACTTTCTCCACTATAAATTTATGCTGCACAGCTACAGCTTGGCTCTATCCTCTGCAAAAGTAAATTACTTTAATACCCTCATAACCACACTCTCCTGTAAACCCAAACGACTATTTCACACATTTAACTCTCTTCTTCGCCCTATTGTTCCTCCTCCACCTACTAACTTGACCGCCTCAGACTTCACTGACAAGATCTCTACAATCAAGGAAGAGATCTCTCATCTTTCTTCTTCCCCTTACAATACTTCTTCTAACCTCACTCCCTCTGCTGTTCTATGTTCATTTGCTACAGCGGAAGAGGTTTCTGCTCTGATCCAGATATAGGGCTCAATTTAAAATTCTGTTTTTTGCTTTCAAATCTCTGCATAATGCTGCTCCCACCTATCTATCCTCCCTAATACACAAGTATGTCCCGTCTAGGCTCTTACGCTCTGCTGAAGACTTACTTCTATCTTCTGTCCGTAATCCCACCTCTGATGTTCGCCTTCAAGACTTCTCGAGGGCTGCACCGTTCCTGTGGAACTCACTTCCCTCCTCCATTAGATGCTCACTCAGTCTCCACTCCTTCAAAAAATCATTAAAAACCCACTTCTTCATTAACGCGTATCGATTAAACTGTTAATAGCTCCCGACTGATTTCTCTCTTGCAACTGTCATTAGTCTAATATGATCCTTACCTTTTGTGTCACTTTACCCCACTCCCTCTAACATGTAAGCTCATTGAGCAGGGCCCTCAACCCCTCTTTTCCTGTGTGTCCAACTTGTCTGGTTACAACTACATGTTTGTTTGTCCACCCACTGTAAAGCGCTGCAGAATTTGTTGGCACTATACAAATAATAACATAATAACATAATAATAACATAATTTTTGTCTGAAAACTGGGGGCAATTATCCCAGTGCTTAAAGTTGTAAACTCCATATTATCAATGTTGCAGTCTGTGAATATCTAGGAGAGCCCCAGTTTAGATATAGGAGTTGATGCATGTTAGTAACTAATTTACTATTCTGACCTGTAATCGTTAAGTTTCTTTGAGAGCCTCTTAAATGAGAAAAGTGGGGTTTAGTCAGTAAATCAGAAATCGTGGAGAATTGACAAGGACATAGAAAGTGGTATACTTAAGTAGTTGAGCAAATAATGTTCCAACACAGCTATTGTAACCCAGATTTTACAGTTATCTGCAAATCCAAGTTTGGTGAGCAAACTACATAGTGTCTCATAGTCTCTCAGAGCGGTATTTTATAGTGTCTCATAGTCTCTCAGAGCGGTATTTTATAGAATTTTAGATAAAAATCATCTCTAGATATTGAGTTAATGAGGCTGGAACACATGATTGAATAATGGATTACAATAATTTCATGTATTGCTTATATCGAGGAAAATGAGCAAAGTAAAATATGTGTCGTCCTAAAATTAGGATAACAAGTACATATTTAAAAATATTTAATTTACACTTTTCTCTCTCACTTTGTAGTGATATCTTACATTTAAGGCATATCTTTCTGCAAGACTTTGTAGCACTAATTTAATGTGATATCCACATGAACGCAAGTGAATACTAACGACTGACATGTCGCTCACCTTTCAACCAGTTAGATCTTAGTGTCTCCATTCAGCTGCTCATTGGCTAATGAGTTGTGACTGTAATTTAATGAGGTGATGCCAAATCTAAAGGATAATTCAACGTGTCTTCCACTTCAGGGACACTAATTTAATAAAAAAAATAGAAAGAATTATTTTCTTACATTTTTTTTTTTTTTAATCTGTTTTATATAAGTATCAGTCGACCAAATTTCAAGTATACCTAATACCAAGTTGCCTAATACAATTAAATTTTATGATAGTACTTAATAGTTATTGAACTTTTTTTGCAACCGTGTTACATCAGTATAAAAAATACTAGCAAATCATTTATTCAGAACAGATAATGAATAAAAAAGAAAGCTCTTACAGATATCTTGTCTGCAGCCTTTGCAAGCTCTCTAATACTGAAAGTCTATGCCTTGGAAATTATCCAATCAGAGGCTTCTCATTGGGAAGTCTCTGTACTTAAGCCGCAGTACAGTTAATTGAGAAGAGGGAGAGTCAGGCATGTGCTGGCATATTGCACCTACAACTTCTGTTAGCTCTGTGGAGCTAATGGTAGAGGAATAAAACATCTCTGGCTGTCTGAGGGAGGTGTTTCTTCTATTGAAAACTGTCCTTTTATAAACTGTTAAAAGTGTGACAGGCTCCAGATACATCAAACTGAAGTGCTTAATAAGTGTGGATTGTTCCTTTAATTACTGTAGTTCATAAAAAAAAAAAAAAATTTGGAAGAAACCCTCATTTGCTATCAGATGACCTCTCATGCTTTGCTGATAAGAGCTGTTAATTATTATCTTTGTCCAGTAGACAGTGTTCACATCAAGGAGCATGTATGTCCTCAGCAGGGGATCAGAACATTTTGGCATTATTATACAGGACGGGTTCTTTATACGAGTTTCTTGCTCCCATATTACTAGTTTATCTTGAATGTCCTTGCGCCTAAACCCCATCTGTTATTTATTACATAATTGGGCTGCAAGCCAGCAGTAGCAAGCAGAGGCATGCTATACAAGAATGTTTTCCTATCTCAATTGAAGGCTTTATCTTATTCATTTTATTTTTTAGGCAGAGAACACAAGGACCTGGTTTGGTAATAGATTTCGATTGTAGCTCGTGCTACTCTTGGAATTCAGCCCTTTAAATGTGTGGCGAAACCAACCTCGCCACTGGGCCCTGGAGAAGCCTGTTTGCTAGCCTCCTACCTACTGACTATGGCCCCTGGGTTATTTGGGGCACATTGTACTGTATATTGCTGCTACTGGCCCTTTTAACAGCATCTATGGACATATTGGGACTTTTGGGACTACTGTCCCTTTAAGACTGTGATACATATTCTAGTGTACTGCCTGTAATATTATATGTGTATTAAGTTTAACCTGGGATATGTATGCAGCATTCACTGATTGTTCGGTAGAATCACTCCATTTATTATATTGAGTGAAACTACCGAACAACCAGACCACCCAGGAATAAGTGTGCCTCCAATTACAGTTTGCAACAATGTTGCAAACGGGTAATTGGCAATCCGTGTAATGTATTCTTTGTCCTCTGGGTGGCCGCCATTCGGGAAACAAACACGTGGCAGCGGCCATCTTAAACTACCGAACAGCGGTGTTTTGCCGTCGAGTGTCTGGAACTAAAATCGGACACTTGACTAGGCAAACACCGCTGAGACCTCCATACTTCCAGAAATTCGTATGGAAACTACCGAATGACCCGCCGTTCGGTAGAAAGAACCCCACAAACAAGGGAATTCATTCAAACCCTCTCCAGGCTCTATAACACAGGCAATTCGTCTGTTTTCATTCCCTTGTTTGTGACCGACCGCAGGGCCAAAATGCATGGAACTGTTTTCGGATACTTTACCCATGCGGTCGGTCAAATCTTTGGAACCCCATATCTCCCGAACCATTCATCCGAATTACTTGAATTTTGGATATGTTGTCCCCCTGAATAAGGGCTGTAAAAGGCTGTTAAAGGTGTACCCCCGGGTTTTGGGGTACATCCAGAACTTGGCTGAAAAAGTGTACCGGATAATTGAGTTTAATGTTATCTGAGGGGAGGGGATGTGTGGGCTGAACCATGTATGTGATTGGTTATTTTATGCCTCCCCCTGGGTGTGGCCTGTATGTGGATTAGTGTAATAAAAGCCAGGCTGGATGAGCCAGTCCAGAGTTCCTGTTTTAACCTCAAAGTGATGTGTCGTCTCATTATTGGGGGAAGGATTTATTGTATGCTGTTCCAGTTGACTGCTAGGGGTACAAGCCTATTCGTATGGTTCCTATTCAATGGTCTACAGCATTCATACGCTTGGGAGAATTTAAAGGTTTCTTGGATTCGGTGATTATGGTGTCTGCCAGAGTGCTTGGAGCCCTCAGGAAGCACTAGGAGCATCCATTAACGGAGGTACTCAGTCGGGGTGCCAGGTGATCCGTTACAAAATGGATTACAGCTAAGAATATATTCACAAGAATATCTGTGATCTTGAAGTATCATGAAATGTCATTACGTAAGGCACACATTGCCAAAATTAAATACGTGCTATACTGGAGCATTTCCTTCTTTTTTTGTTTTTGCCATGTGCTACCCATTTAGTGAGAAAGGAGAGCTTTCTAAACTTAGACAAAACAAATTGACGTTTGCGAACTAAATTCATTATACTTGGTTTTATAACACGGTTTATAGGAAAGGGTAACATATATTAACATCTGGTGTATAGGAAGACACTGCTAAATGGAATTGTGTTTGCATTTTTAGAAGAAAAACTAGATTGCTTCACATGTGTATTTATTACGTTTATGTTTTGAAGTACAGTAATGTTATGCAAATACAATACTATATAAACAATCTTACATTACATTATTAAGGAGTCTGTCAGAAAATAAACAAAAACGAAAAGATTTAGAAGATGACTTGGACCAACAATTCTGTCCACCAGTTAAATGGAACTGTCACTGCACTGGGATGTACACGATTAAATAAAACATTAAAAATCACCCATTACTTGTGTTAACCTTTTCCATAAGATGCTCTGTTTACGTTTAAATTTATATTAAAGACTTAGCAAAGGACATTGTAAATCCAGTTCAGACAAGGCAAAGCCAAAGCAAACATACGTTATGACATGACTCTTTTGTTTGTCCTTTTCTCTGTGTGTTTTCTCTATGTTGTCAGCTAGGTGCAAAGGACATCGCTCATAACAATTATTGACGGGGTAAGATGGAAGTGCCCATTTGTAGACTGGAGAGATGTGGATGATTATAGCGAAAATTTGCTATAAATATGCAAGAAATGAATTATAAAATCAGAAAACCATATATACATTTAAAGTTCCTAAATTAGAATCACCTCTCACAGGCAACTACTTCAACATTTAGACTTTTCCCGGACTATATAGAGACTGCTTTAAAGGCACTCTATAGGCAACTAGACCACTTCATCTCAATGAGGTGGCCTGGGTGCCAGGAGTATGCAAGAAATACTGGTAGTTTTTTTTTATCATAAATTTAAACATTTCTACAATTTATGTTGGTGCCTGGTTTGCCTCTAAAGGGAATGACCAAATGAACTGGTTGTTAATAGAATAAGTTCCACATTTACTGTCATTCTTGTCATCTTACAAACTACTGAACAAAGGGCAGCAATGGGGAACCTATCAAGGCATTAGGATTGGGGGCAACTGTTTTCATAAACTAATCCACTTCTTGAAAATATGTAGTTATCAGTTGGCACCAAGTAGAAAAAAAAAGAAAGACAATTACATAAATAAAACATATATGTAACCAACTTGCTAAAGCAAAGCATTAGTTGTTGCCAGAGGTCTTGTTATAGAAGAATTATATTATAAATGTCATTTTTCATTATTATAGCTAGTTATTAGACATCAGAATGTTCCCTGTGCATCAAACCATTAGGACAGTTTATAACACATGATACCATTTAATATCAGGATTTTGCCCTTGCATGAATAATGAATCTTGTAAATGGACCCAACAGCCCATTATATGAAACATTGTATGCATTTGTTTCATGTTTGTTGTGTGTTGTCACATAATCTGAAATAATTACACCTAGGCATGAATAAGGTCCAAACTGATATATGACTTGTCTATATTTTTGCACCTGCTGTGAAGCCTGATCAATATACTCAGATTTGTGCTTTGGCTCTTTCATTGATTTTGAACGAAGAGCTTACGTTGTTCCTTTGAGAGATTATTGTAAATACACAGTTGTCCTTTTTGAAGCTATTTGTCTCTTCAAAAAAATAAATGCATCTGCAGAAATTACACGCAGGCCATTTAAAAAACAAAAACATAATATCAAAAATGTCGGGTTTTTTTTCAGAATTAAAAATAATTTTGAGCATACTAGTAATTGCTAGTATGTTTCACCAATGGCAAGTTATTTACATAATTATAAGTAATAAAGGACCACTACAGTGCCAGTAAAACATACTCGTTTTCCTGGCACTATAGTGCCCTGAGGGTGCCCTTACCCTCAGGGTCCCCCTCCTGCCGGGCTGGATGGGTTTAAACTTACCTCTTTCTCCAGCGCCGGGCGGGGAGCTCTCCTCCTCCTCTCCGCCTCCTCTACTCCTCTTTGGCTGAATGCGCATGCCCACGCAAGCCCTCTAGCGGCTGTCAATGAGACAGCCACTAGAGGCTGGATTAACCCAAATATAAACATAGCAGTTTCTATGAAACTGCTATGTTTATAGAAACAAATGGTTAACCCTAGATGGACTGGGCACCCAGACCACTTCATTAAGCTGAGGTGGTCTGGGTGCCTATAGTGGTCCTTTAAGGTTTAAATACAATATTTTATTTATATATTTGTGGACATCTCTGGACATTTCTGGTCAAGAGGTCCAATTTAGGATGTTATGTTTATATCGCGCAGTGAGGTTCATTCATTTTGCTCAGTGCCTTTGAGCAAGAAGTTGCCTTGAAGTTAATGAATCAGCTTTCTCAGTGCCTAAAGATTGATTCTAGGATGACTTCACTGGACATTGGCATAGGCTTCCTACAACCCAGGCACATACAAGTCTTATATGAGCGCAAGTGGCTAATACTGTTAGCATGATCTCCATTGTTTTTTTGTTTTTTTTTATCACCTGTAAATACACTAATTGAACAAAAAAAAAACACTTTCTCATGGTAGATTTGTGAGATACTTCGAAGCCATTAATTATTGTAAAAATGCTATTTTTAAGAAATACAACATAACAGGAACTAACCATGTCTTGTTTTTCTAATTGTATGTCAAGGATTTAATATCTTGCACAGGTGTCTCTTTAATGCAAGGTGCAATTATTCTCCCCTGAGGATGTTACCATTACACACCACCTTAATTTGTTCTACGGCAATAAAAAGTTTGCATTTAACAGAAGCACATTAAATTGTCAACGTCGCCAAAAGTGTAAAGTCAGCATAATTACACAGAATAAACACCACACTGTCTGAGCTGTACAATCTTTTTCAAAGAAAATGATAATGGAGATTATGTAACTGTTGGTATCTGTGAATCAAATGATGTATGGTATGACTATTTACCAAGATCTCTTCCCTTTAAAGTAGATTATTATACTTGATCGCATCACAAATACAGCTTCTGAGAAGCATTATGTTATTACTTCTCTCCAGTGATTCACCAAAGATGGATGTTCTGTAATGTTCTGTTTGTTATGAGTTAGCCCAAAGTATTTACCAGGATTTATTAGAGCATTTCCCTGGCAGGGTAATTGAGATTGGTAAATACACATTGTAGCCTCTTCATAAATAAAGTTATTTTATTGACATTGTCTAGCCTACTAATAGACATTAACACTTCTCTCAATTGATTCAATATATATTAGGTAAGGTATATTTATTTGAAGGTAATGCTGCCAAGATATTCTAAAATCTCCATGCATTATTAATGTCTTTCCTCTTAGTCCACGTGTATAAATGTCTACAGATAACCTAAACCTTATGAATACCAAATTCTACAAAAGTAATGTTCACGGCTCCTCTTGAGACTTACAAACAATGATGTATTTTACAGTTAGATAACACACTTCTTTATTTTAGATATTATTCACTATCGTCCCACGTATATAGATATACAGAGATTCACTTTCCTCATATAGATCACAGATAAACTCTTATAACTAATTGATTCTATATAAATCCTCATCTGTTTTCATAAAAAGGCAGAAATTGGTAAATTAAACATTTATATTGATTAAACTGTCATTGTGACTTATACAAAAATATTAACAAACAATATGTACTATAACTCTACACATATATGTAGTTTCCAACCTGTTGGATGCAGGAGGTTGGCTTCTGCTTGCTGAGCCTGTTGGGAAGTAGATTCTGGTTCTCGCCCCTCTCCTCTCAGACCTGGTTTTCTCCTCTTGGTCTCTCCCGCACAGCTCTGTGCTAGCTGTGAAAAGGTGACAGGAGCTCACTTCCAGTGCTGCAATATGAGAGTGGTCTGGTGGCGCTGTTAAAGGGCCACAGTGCATGACCAGGCCCCTGAAGCTATAAATACATGGGCCACAAAATAGGCCCCTTTAGCATGTGGGTGAAAGTGCAGCTACACTAGCGGTAGTTCCACTGCTGTACATATATATATATATATTTATATAGTGTGAGCATTCCTGGTGCCCTGTGGAAAGTAAAAGCAATCAGACAGATGATATTGGCCAGGCCATGATTATATAATTATTATATTTGTCATGAATCTAAAAATCTGAAGATACCAGATATTTATAATCCAGATGGTAAAAAAACAACTCCTTCTAATTTCTGTGCATTAGTTAATCAGATCCAGGGATGCTTCTTGTTAATCATCAAAACTTACATACACAGAACACATTTATATTCAGTCATCAAAATTATGTGGTGGAAGCCCATTGGCAGCCTCTTGTTTTGGACACAATCTGAAAGAAAAATGTAGGGCCAATGACAAAATTAATGAAGATATAGGGACAGGTGATTTGGGAAGGTAAACTACAATGAAAGTGTTCTTGGAAAGAGGAATAAGGTACACGTGATGTGGAAAGGGACTGATGGAATATGTGATATGCAAAGGGAGGGCATGGCAGTAAATAATGCAGAAAGTAGGTGGCAAGTGATGTGAAAAGAGAGGGGTAATATGACCAGGTAGGAAACACATGGGACATGGATCACATGATATTGCAAGGAAGGGTTGGACCATATGACAATGCAATTAGATACTGTAACAATCAGAGTTTACAATTATCTCACAGAGCTATGGAAAGACCTTTGTGAGTTGAAATGTAGCTTTTTGCGTTTTAATTCACCTGCCTTGGATTTCATGTGATTTTTGCCCGGTCCATCACTTACTGGATGTTTCAGAAAGTTTGACAAGAATAAAACTCACAGCAATGTGCTCTGTTTATGAGTGCATCACTGAACTCTGTATAGTAATAAACCTCACAGTAGTATAAAGTGTAAACAAGTATCTGGCTTAGTATTTATAAGTAGAACAGATGAAGATCATTGCGACAGAGGAAAACTATGGAAGAGGGAGAAAAAATGTATTAAGGAGGAGGACATGAAATTCATGGAAGGGAGAAATAATGAGATGGACACATGCAGTGGTGTGAGAACCATTCAAAACTTGTTAACAGAATGTAAGGGACCTGAGGACTGATTCTAAAGGACTGGAGGGTTAAGATGTTCAATGAGCATGTGGCGGTCCTGAAAATGTTTTGAGTTTTAAAATAGGGAGTTATGCTATCGAATGTTGTGAATATAGATATATTCACAACATTCCAGGCTTACAGACTGCAGCCCAACCCAGCCATTTGTATGGCTGGGTTGGGCTGCAGTCTGTAAGCCACGAATAGTCTGAAATTGTAGGCCAAAAGAGCAATGCAAGGAAAGTATTAGAGTTGGATATTATTTCAGTTACGTCAATAGTATCCTGATTATTCATAGTTTAGTGAATAACCCAGAACGAGATTGGTGGTAAGATTCCATAACAGCTCCCGTAATTAAAAAAAAATAGATGTCAACTCTTTCATCTTTGCCTTTGATTGTAATGCTAGTTTAGTGTACTATAATGTCACACCTTCATAATGTGATTATTAACTCCACTAGATGGTGCTAACCTATTCCACCGTGTGCTGCAATATTTACTAGACAAGAAAATAATAGCATCATTAAAAACAACAGTTAACGCACGTATTGACCATCTGCCATCCAGCCTGATAAATACTGCAGATGAACAAATGAAAAAGCGTATAGCATTCCAAGGAACAGTTGTTGTTTGGATGCTATATTTAGGGACCAGAATGGTTTAGTGAAAAGAACCTCGATGAAACGTTCTAAAAGAAAGCAACCATAGCTTGATATTCCTCAGTTCCACATGATAGTCTTAGCATGTGTATTTATGGTACCAAGCTTTGAAGACTCCCGTCGGATTTGTAGGCCACACTATATACTTTTTATCTCTGGCTCAGAAAGAGGTAATCTGTAGTTGTTATTCACTGTACTCCATCTCAAAAAGAAAAATGAAAGATTATATTTAGATTCTCTTGTATGGACAACAGTTGTGTTCCACTCCTATAAACATATCTAAGAGACAGAGATATGCGCTGACAGAGCATTCAATATTTCAATTTGGATATGCCACAGTAAGATGTGTTCTTTGCTGCGTGTATCCCTTTTTCTGTTTGTATTTATTCAAATCAGTCTGATTCACTCTTGAGTTTACAAACAAGGTGATGATTCTTTTAAGAATTATAATCTCAAAGTTCTTTAACAGAATTAGCTCACTAAAATATCAACAATAGAAAACACCCAAACAAATAGAAGAGTATATAAAATAATAAATACTTAACTTCCTATAAATGACTTTAAGCGTAGTGACAGCTACCCCTTTAAGGCTTCTTCTTTAAAGGGATACTACAAAGCTGTATTTCTGGCAGTACCGATCCCTGTCCCCTCCCCCCACACCTCCCCCACACCTCCCTTCCCTGGTAAATATAGGGTTAAAAATCCTTTATTTATTTACCTTATCCCAGCGCCAATGTCCCTTGGCGCTGGTCGAAGCTCCGCCTCCTCTTCCGTCCCGCGACAAGCGAGGTATAATGCGCATGCGCGGAAAATGCTGCATGCATAGTTACATAGTTACATAGTTACATAGCTGAAAAGAGACTTGCAAAAAGTCTGGGCAAAAAAGTCTGGGCAAAAAAACCCAGTTTGAAGCACTTCCAATTTTGCAACAAGCTAGGAAAAAATTCCTTCTTGACGCCAGAATGGCAGTCAGATTTATCCTTGGATCAAGCAGTTATTACCCTACATTGAAAGATTATATCCTTGAATATTCTGTTTTTGCAAGTATGCATCTAGTAGCTGTTAGACCTATTAGAAAATCTGGTGCTGGATTCCGGAAGCGCCCACAGCGACTGTCTGGTAGACAGCCATTGAGGCCAGACTTAGAGCTGCAATGTAAACATTGCAGTTCTCTGGAATTGCAATGTTTAACATTGCAGCACTAGGTGCATAAAGGACACAGCACCCAGACCAGTTCAATTAGCTAAAGTGGTCTGGGTACCTAGAATATCCCTTTAATGTCTTCATTAACATTGAGCATAGGCCCAAAAAAGACCAAGTTCGGTTTTACCTATTCTTAAATAAATACAAATGCAATAATAGTGTATTATTATAAAAATAAATACAACAATTTGAAAAATATGTTTATATTGTGCCTCAAAGCCTCCCTGGAGCTACCATGGGGGCTGTCAGTACACCTACTTTATGTTTACTCTCTGAAAAAAAATGAATATAGAAAGTCTAAGAAGGTGTACATACAACCCCCTGGGGAGCTACGGGGAGGCTTTGAAGCACAATATCCATGTACGTCTCGTGAATGCAACCATTATTCAAATAGTGATTCTTATTGTTACAATATTACACTATTATGACATTTGTATATATTTATGAAAAGTTGAAATTCCACTTGGTCCTTGTTTGTGTGTGTATACTCTACACTAAAAAAAACAGACTGCTGAGAATTCCATTTAACAGGAGCAAGCTGTCAGCAAATTGAAGATTGTGATTGGCTATTGAAGTTGCATGCTATTTTTTTTCTTCTCATCAATTATTGTTGCTAAGTTTATGATACAGTTATGAAACAACAGTTTTCTTATTGTAATCTGCTTTGTTTTATACATAAATAATGCTCATTTGTTTATCAAAATACTATTTTACATTGATTTATCTTAATCAAGTATTAGTGAGACTGTCACTTTTAGTCAAAGTAAGGTCTATTTTGTGTTAAGGCAAAAATTCTCGAGACCTACCAATATTGGTATGAAATCCAGACATGGGGTCGGCATGGGTGTACCAGTGTGCCTTTTGCATCACTGTGATGCCAAAGGGGTGGTTCCTTCAGAAAATGGGGCAGACTCCCAATTAAAGGGCATTTCAGCATGGCAAAAATGAATGCTATACGGTACGGGCTCCTGTCCCAGAGATCAGCCTTGACAAAGGTACTGCAGGACCAAAACGTTGCCAGTCTTACCTTTTGTGGCTCAGTTTGATAAAATGCATCAATGAACTCTGAGTGCAGAGCAACTTTATGTTGAATGAACACATACCATTCTGATTGACAGCTTGTCTGCCAACTGCACTGTAGGCATAAAATGCACAGAACATTTTTGAAGTATGGTAGTGGTGTTTTTGTCCTCATAAAATTTTGCACTGCGCAAGTGGGTCGTTTGAAGTGCTTGCTCTATGCTGATTGGAGACATCTGGGGACACAAGGACATAACCCAGGGCGGCATAGGAGCCCAGATTTAAGAGGGTCCTGTAAAACCCAGATTAGTTGGGTGGTATGCTTCTTACAGGCAATGATGAACAGCTCAGCAAGCCTTTCCCATATTCTTCAATTGTCATTCATGGCTGTCGTCACGTGCATATTCGTACACAATGGAAGGTTCGGGAAATTATGCCCTAGTTAGAACATCCTAGTGAACTTCTGTGCGTGATAATAAAGATCCCACTGAAATTAACTGTTTTGCGTGATCTTTCAGAATGATTCATTTTGAGTTTTCATGTCATGAAATAGCTCCTTTCAAGCTAGGCTGCTAGGAGTGAGGAGATAGCAACACCAGCACAAAGCTTCTTATTCTCACTATGAGCGAAATAACAACTAATTCTGTTTTCATTGTGGATATCACCTGTGTGCATATAGGTACACAGTTATCATTATTTTCCATTCTTGGTATGTGTGGTTCCTTTGGGAATGTTAGTGTTGATAAAAATTATAAATAAGTTATGCATTTTAGTGTCATGAAAGCATTCTGCAATACATTCAGTCTTAGCCTTTTAAACCTCTTAGAAAAACGTCGCCTCAGAGGGGATATGATAACATTATACAAATATATCCGGGGCCAATACAAACCATTGTGGTAAAATCTTTTCACAAAGAGCACTATACATAGGACACAAGGTCATGCGTTTAGACTGGAAGAAAGAAGATTTAGTCTAAAGCAAAGGGAAGTTTTTTTTTACCATAAGAACAATAAGGATGTGGAATTCTCTGCCTGAAGAAGTGGTTTTATCAGAGTCTGTACAGATGTTTGCAACTAGATGCATACTTGCAAAAATATAATATTCAATTATATAATTTTTCAACTGCAGAGTAATAGGTTCTTGATCCAAGAATAAATCTGACTGCTATTCTGGGGTCAAGAAGGATTTTTTTTCTTGGTTTGTTGCAAAATTGGAAGTGCTTCAAACTGTTTTTTTTGCCTTCTTTTGGATCAACAGCAAAAAACTGATCTGTGGAAGGCTGAACTTCATGGACGAATGTCTCCTTTTAGCCTATGTAACTATCTAACTTTCTAACCCTGGAACCAGAGTTTATACACTCCAAATGATGTGATCACAGTAAAAAAGTATACAAAGAATAGAAGAGTGGGACAGAGGAATTGAGAGTACAAGAAGCAGAGGCGTAGCGTGGGGGGTGCAGGGGGGGCCGGCCGCACCGGGCGCAACATCTGGGGGGGCGCCAGGGGCGTATTAGCCGCGAGGCAAACAAGGCATTTGCCTTGGGCGGCATTTTCCAGGGGCGGCAAAAAATGCCGCCCCCAAATGCCCAAGGCAAATGTCTTGTTAGCCTTGCGGCTAACAGACATGCCGGCGGGCTGCTAGGCTGGGCTGGCGGCATTGGTGGGCGGCTTGCGAGGGAGCACTTCCTCTGAGCTGTCTGCTCAGCTCCCTCACGCGCCGCAAAGTGAGGCTGGGAGCCGGAATATGACGTCATACTCCGGCTCCCAGCCTCACTCTGCGACGCGCAAGGGAGCTGAGCAGACAGCTCAGAGGAAGTGCTCCCTCGCCAGCCTGCCTCCCGCCAATGCTGCCCGCCCAACAGCCACTGGACCACCAGGGAGGAAGAGAACCCCCTCCCCCCCCCCGCATTTCCAAAGGTAAGGATGCTGGGGGGCTTACATTTAAAAAAAAAAATATGTGTTAAAAATGTGAGTGTGTGTGTATGTCTGTTAGTGTGTGTGTGTATGTATGTATGTTAGTGTGTGTGTGTGTGTGTGTATGTATGTCTGTTAGTGTGCATGTCTGTTAGTGTGTGTATGTATGTCTGTTAGTGTGTGTGTGTGTGTCTGTTAGTGTGTGTGTGTGTCTGTTAGTGTGTGTGTGTGTGTGTCTGTTAGTGTGTGTATGTGTCTGTTAGTGTGTGTATGTGTCTGTTAATGTGTGTGTGTGTGTG
The DNA here is from genome assembly GCF_036172605.1 of Pelobates fuscus. NCBI lineage: Eukaryota > Metazoa > Chordata > Amphibia > Anura > Pelobatidae > Pelobates > Pelobates fuscus. The sequence goes on from NC_086327.1 coordinate 117,456,582, forward strand.
TGTGTGTTAGTGTGTGTGTGTGTCTGTTAGTGTGTGTGTGTGTGTGTCTGTTAGTGTGTGTGTGTGTGTGTGTTAGTGTGTGTATCTGTTAGTGTGTGTGTGTGTGTCTGTTAGTGTGTGTGTGTCTGTTAGTGTGTGTGTCTGTTAGTGTGTGTGTGTGTGTCTGTTAGTGTATGTGTGTGTGTGTGTGTGTGTCTAAAAATCCACGGGTTAGGGGGCGCAAATTACTTGCCTTGCCCCGGGTGCTGACAACCCATGCTACGCCACTGACAAGAAGGAATCTCCTTCCTAAAGAGAAGCACTTGGAATGTTTGCATCATAATCACCATGTAACTAACACCACCACAGAGCTTTCTTTCTTTTGAAAATTACAGACAGCAGGGATGCAACAAGCAGCGCACTGATAATTTTATATATAAATAAAACAATATAGCACTGGATACATTGACTAACGGGAATAGACCATTTTGTCAGACGGAAGAAAAACAATAGATACGGTTTTGTAAAAATTATCAGAAATTCAAATTGGATTCAAACTAAATTTCAATTTTCAGTCTAAAGTAGCTGAACTTTAAAAATTCTCCAAATCACTTATGCTTCCAGTTTAGTAATTTTGGTCTAAGATTTTAAATTCATTTTAAATTCACAACAATTATTAATTTAATCGATACCCTGAACGTGTTTTAAATTTTAAAGTTAACTATAACTATTTTTTTTTTTTATTTCCGTGAATTGAAGGTGATTTTTCTAAACTGTTTCAACATTGGTGTTGTTATGTTATTGATGTTTTTTAATCTCTTTCTATCTAATTTTGTTGGTCTGCTATAATCTCCTTGAGTGATTTGTTCTTTCTCTGGCTGACTGGAGACATTAAGAAAGCTTGAGTGGAGCTGCTAATGGGATTGAATATTCAAGCTACAAAACAAAGAAACCATGCTTCTTTTTTTCCCAGAGGGAAATTTTTGTTGACAGTGCAAGAACTAGATTTGCCACAGATAACATTTATTCACATTCTATGTTCTGACAGCTGGCTGTGTTATTACCATCAGTACATGTTAATGTTTTCTATGCATTTAAATACTAGAACTTCACATTTCCTACATTTTTTGATTTCTTTTTTTGTTAATGTTTTTTCAATATTTTTTTAAAAATTTAAAATTTTCTTATGTTGTGTTTTTATGTATAGCACGTACACGATTATCCTGTACATTATTTTTTTTTAAATAAACTAATGACCCCAAATATAACTTAATGACATTATAATATATTCGTTCAATTAACATTTATTTGACCAAATATAGAAATACCAAATTATTAATCATTTTAAAAATCATATATATTTATTTATAGATCTTTAACCATGTACTTTTGTTATAGAAATGTCCTTAAATTAAAATCTATGTGAACATTTTAATGGAAATTAAACTATATGTGAAATTAAAATTGATGTGACTCTGGGATGAAATTCTTTCCCATTCATAAATGGATTTATTTATTCTTCTCTTTATGAAAATATTACATATGAAAAATATGAATACAGTATAAATTATAAGAAAATTGTCAAATTTGTCAAATTTGTCAAATTATAATTTTTATTTATTTTATCCTTTTTGCACCCAATTAGTATACATTTTTAATAAAAAGTTTTAAAGTAAAAACATCATGGCAACAATGGCAAGTTATCTCCAACTTCCAACATCTAAGTACATCGGGGACATCAGGCAGTAGCAGTTTAGATAACCAAATGGTATTATTCACCCCTTGTGAGTATCTGTAGATTTAGTTTCAAGTTCTCTGACTAGGTTTTTCTTCCGCAAGATATTCTGTCACAACTAGCAGTTGTTTGAGGTGACAGATGTGGAGTAGGCCTGTTGTTTGAGAGTGAGAGCTTGAAAACTAATTTGATACTTTAAGATTTTTGCAAAGCAGATGGGGAGCAATATGCTCACCCAACCTTTGAAGAACAATTGTGCCTAACAGTGTTTCACAGGCAAAAGATAACCTATTACGGGAGTTCAGCTGGTATCTTCTTGGGGCTATTTTGTAGTCTGTGATAACATTCTAATAGCAAATAGTTTTCTCGATTGCAAGCATAAACAGGATGGAATATAGAGCTCATTATCTGTGTTTCTCTATGTTTTTGAATACATTTTTATTATATGTACATGCCCAGAGTGACAGTTGTCAACATTGCTATAAGTTATAATTTTGCCCAGTAGGCATATCATCCCCAGTGTGTTTTCATTAAAGGGACACCATAAGCATCAAAACAACTTTAGCTTGATGAACTAGTTTTGGTGTACAGGTCATGTCCATGCAGTCTCACTGCTGAATTCACTGCCGTTTAGGAGTTAAATCACTTTCTTTATACAGTCTTAGCCAAACCTCCCTGCATGTGACTTGAACAGGCTTCCTAAACATTTCCTGAAAAGAAACCTAGATATAGGTTATTTTATTGTACAATCTGATTAATCTAGAATTTCTTTTCTCCTGCTCTGTTAACAGCCATCTAGAGCCTACAGTAGCCTCCTGTGTATGATTACATTTCAATTTACAGAGCGGGAGATAACACATTTCTAAAGCAAGTTAACATCTAATTGTAAATAAAGCCATTTTTTTCATTAAAGGAACACTGTTGTATCAGGAATATAAACATATGTTCCTGACACTATGGCTCTAATAGCATCATTTCGGTGCTTAGCCCTGCTCTCCCTGCAGTCAAAAGGTGCTAGCTGACTCCACCTCCTTGGCTTGCATTATCAAACTTGATGATCTCAGCCAATCCAATGCTTTCCCATAGGATAGCATTTTGAAGCTATTGCACATGCCAATCAGCATTTCTTCATAGAGATGCATTGAATCAACAGAAATACAGAGTACAGAATGTGTGAATACATAACATTGTGCAGCACTGACCCAGGAGAACCTCTAGTGCTCTACTATACGAGAGAGTTATCAAGTAAAATAGGTGCTATTCTGGCTGCAGAATTCTTGACAGCCATTCAGTTGGTTTCCATGCTGATTGCTCCTTATTTAAAACTTTGTCCCAGAAAATAACTTGTTTTGTCTAGATAAATCTCCTATATGCACATATCGGGGGAAATTTTTGTTTAGTATAAAATTATGCCACCAGCTACCATATGATCACTTACCACTCACTGTCGGTGGGTGAGTACCACTTGGATCATCCGTAAAATTAAATTGATGTATACATAAGACATTTTGTTGATGTATTGTTTGTTTGTTTTGTTTTTTTAATCTGTGTACCTATTTTGTTAGCCAGTTTTTGTATTGGAACAATAATAAAAGTAATGATTAAATCAAGGAAAGATGTACTTTCTAGTAGCATCGCACTATTAAATGGCAGTTCTCTGACATTAGAGGCCAAGTCTGATTAATAATCTTGAAAATGATAGGGTGGATATAGTACAATATAGAAATCCTAGACAACTTACCAGCTCTTTAAAATCATGCATGCTAGTTCTCTGCTTATTTAACAGCACTTGACAATATAAAATGACAACAGCTTATTTTTGCAACACACAACGTCAGCACTAAAACTGCTGCCATCTGGTTACATAAAGGTAATTATACATTTGTTACTTTTCAGTTAGGATTTGCATTTAATGACTTGGTATAGATGTTTACATTTGCTCTCTTTCTAGTATCACAGAATGGTAATCTAAAAACCAAAGAGGCAATGTTTGAGAATAAGCAATACTACACTGACAAAAAGTATTACAAGTTGAATCATCACTTTTTTTGGATTACACCACTGAATAATAAAAAAAATAAAAAAAACAATCATAACTTGTGTTATCATTTTTACATGGTTGGTGAACAGTTTACTTCTAAAAGCATATTAGTGATTTAGCATCTTGAGTTTCCATTAGATGATTTAAATCACAATGCAGTTTAATTCTGGGCCTGGCTCACAGCATTGTCTCAGGTTCTCCACCTACACGTAAGTTTTTGATGACAGAAAATGGGAGACGTTACGGCATGAATTCATACCTCCCAACATTTCAAAGAGGGATACTTTTATTTCAGGGGTGTGATTCGGTTGTGGCCACGGGTGGGGCTGTTCTAAGCTATTTTAGATTACTTACAAATGAAATGTAATGCAAGTAATGTGATTTAGAATAAAACAATACTTGTTAATTTTACAGATTGTTTTTCTAAACATATTTATAGTAGTTTAATGGCACATTACTGTGAGAATTATTGCTGTGAAGCTCTGCTATAGGCTCATGCACACCAACAATACGGAGCTCTTAGAAAAGAGGGTCAGAGAGATTTGGTGCCAAAATATAGACTGTCCTTCCTAAATATGGACAATTGGGAGGTGATTGTTAGAGGACCAATATTAAAAATGTAATAAAATGTTTTAGACTCTTAAATTAATTTTTGTTTCAGACACACTTATTTGTGAAATATAGGGGAAAAATAAACAGATTATTAAAAATCCTGGGAAAAATAATTCTATTTTAATTCAAAACTGTGAAATGTAGAGGTTCATTGACTCTCTAATAATGCACCTGGTGTGTCTGTTATCTTTGCTGACTAATACGTTTGTACGCACAGAACCTAGTAATCACTTTGAAAGTCAGAAATGTTTACTATCTATGTTGGAGCTGTGTCAAATATTTAACAGTAATTGTTTTTGTGGGATTATAAAGGAAATAGAAAATAAATATGCTGTTGTCTAAAGAATGACCGAGTTGTTTAATGGAACCTTTTTAGAAATAACGACTTGGGCACACTTGAAAGAGCTAAATGCTTGATCGACTAGTCTGCTTCCTTGCAAATGCATTTATTGTATGGTTTACCACTAATACATAAAAAAAAAACCCTATCACAATCTATAAATGTTTTAGCACATTGTCTAACACAATAAACAAGTCTCTAATTGAGTGTCTTAAAAATATAATGTTGACAGGTGCACTTTATGAAGGTCGTTCATTCTCTGAATAAGCCAGTATCATTGTTTTCTTTGTTAGAATCACTATATCTTATGCAATATTGTGCACTGTTGCTCCTCTGTGTATTACATCAGATTTCACCGGCGCCAATCTTGTTTACTCCCATGAAATCCTTCATTAATGACGACACAAAAACACAGTCAATGGAAGCTAACATTTGACATAAAGCGTTGGGATGACCTCAGCTGTTTCTGCCTTAATGATTGATTGATGATTTAATTATTATTACATTTCTTGATGTTGTAATATTGTATTGTGTATTGCGTAATAGAATGTAATTTCTCACATTAGAAATTGTCTTTTACTTTAACCCCACCACTCCTAAGTGATACAGTAATGGTAGCCATACATTATATATTTTCTGCTCCTACAGAACATCAGATAAGGTTTCTAATAATTCTCCTGTTCCAATAGATCTGTTTGTTGATATATGTTAATCCATTGGATGCTAAGCCTTAAATGACCATTTGTTAATATAAAAACTGAATTTAGCTGAATAAGTAATAGTACTTTTAAATTCTGCATATTACATCTACATGTAATACAATGTTTTATTCCAAAAGTATTTTATGGTCTAATGGCAATGTCTAATAGTACTGATTCACTATGGCTCAATAAGGCACTCCCTACATGCATTAGGGCACACAAACTAAAGTCATTAATCTCTACAACCATATAGCATACAGCACCCATTACCCTTACATCAACCCAAATCGTATACCTAATGTGAATTTGTTTCCCCTATGACACCCACAGAAAATTCAGCACCCAAACGACATGGCACCCACAGATCATGCAACATCTAGCTCAGTACGCACACAATATGCACACAGTACGCACACAGTACACACACAGTACACACACAATACATATATTACATTCAACACCTCTATGAATATCACATAGAACAACCACATAACACAAATATTGCATACACAGAGCACTTGCCTATCACACATATCACCCATCTGACTTTACATACAGCACCTTCATCCCATGATACTCACATATAATATATAGCGCTCAAATGACAGTAGCATACAACAGCTACATACAACATACAGCATATTGCATAGAGCACCCACATGCATGTAACATAAAGCTTGTCTTATTATTTACAGCACCAATATGAAAACCATGTAGCACATGATAATACACCTCCATCACATTTAGAAGCCAATACTTTAAAAATGGAACACATATACATTGAATATATGTCCCCAGTATTGTAGTTGTGAATGTGAGGTAGATCTGCTGTAATTGTTTCCTTAACAGACACGCCATCAGGTACTGATTGGAGCAGTTTAGCCTGGCACATAAAGTTTACATTGCACTGGATGTATCACGCAGTGCTGTCTGCCATAGACATCTACTATGTACGTTTCTAGAAACAATACACGAGTCAGTCCACTTACAGTGACACAGGTGTTCAAGAAGCCGATTTCTAATCTCCCTGGCTGTATTGTTCCCAAGATAGGTTATAAATAGAGAGTTGCACACAGCAGAGGAGACGTTGTTACAAGACAGGTTATTATTGTATACTCTGTAACCATCATTTCATTTAAGAGATCATTGACTAATAGTGATGTCCCAAACAGTTCGCTGGCGAATAGTTCCTGGCGAACATAGCGTGTTCGCGTTCGCCACGGACGGCGAACATATGCAATGTTCGGTCCACCACCTATTCGTCATCATTGAGTAAACTTTGACCCTGTACCTCAAGTCAGCAGACACATTCCAGCCAATCAGCAGCAGACCCTCCCTCCCAGACCCTCCCACCTCTTAGACTGCATACAATTTAGATTAATTCCGAAGTTGCATTAATTTTTTTTTTGTATTATTTTTTTGTGTGTTTATTATACATTATCCCCCCATAGCCAGTAACCTGTGTTTATTATATATTATCCCCCCCATAGCCCTAAATACTAAAAAGGGGGGGACCTAAGGTCCTCCCCCCTGGCCCCCACCCCTGAGCGGCGGGTGGGGGCCATAAATACTAATGAGGGGGGGACCTAATGTCCTCCCCCTGGCCACCATCCCTGAGCGGTGGGTGGGGGCCCTAAACACAAATTGGGGGGACCTAATGTCCTCCCCCCTGGCCCCCACCCCTGAGCGGTGGGTGGGGACCTACAGTAAAATAAGGGGGGGACCTAATGTCCTCCCCCCTGGCCCCACCCCTGAGTGGCGGGTGGGGGCCCTAAATACTAATAAGGGGGGGACCTAATGTCCTGCCCCCTGGCCCCCACCCCTGAGCAGTGGGTGGGGGCCCTAAATACTAAAAAGGGGGGGACCTAAGGTCCTCCCCCCCTGGCCCCCACCCCTGAGCGGTGGGTGGGGGCCCTAAATACTAATAAGGGGGGACCTAATGTCCTCCCCCCTGGCCCCACCCCTGAGTGGCGGGTGGGGGCCCTAAATACCAATAGGGGGGGACCTATTGTCCTCCCCCCGGCCCACAACCCTGAGCGGCGGGTGGGGGCCCTAATTACCAATAGGGGGGGACCTATTGTCCTCCCCCCGGCCCCCAACCCTGAGTGGCGGGTGGGGGCCAAAAAAAATGTCCCCCCCAGGTGACGAGAGGTCCCCAAACCTCGTCACCCCCCCAAAAAAAAAGTATCCCCCTACCTACCCCCCTCACCTTTTGCCTTTGTTTGTCCCCGCCCATCCCCTTCCTTTACGACATATTTTAATTGTTTATAAAAAAAAATTTCAAAATATTGAATTGTTGTGCTTTTATAAAAACATGGGCAGTAAACATTATTTGAAAAAAATAGAACAAGAATGGAACCGTAGCGGTAAACTGTTAGCTAAGTATGAACAGCTGAAACAGCCTGGACAGACCCCAACAGCTGGGTCACACAAAGTGTGAAGTTTAGAGCAGACCCCAAGCGGCTTCAAAGGGAAAACAAGAAACATGCTTTCTAAATCCAAATCCCATTGGCACGGTGCAGTGAGACTAGCTCCTGTTTCATCAAAAGTTTGAATTTATTTAAACACAATATACTACTTTAGGTACAGTTAACAGCGACTTGATTGCTACTACTTTTTATGTTGCTACATTGACAGTAGACACATGGGTACAGTTTTACTTTTTGTGGGAGTCTCTTATCACTGCTATAAAAATAAAGTTACGTCTTCAATTTCACACCTGTTCTAGTGATCAGAGTGGAATTATCCGTTTTAGAATTGCAACATTATTTATAATCCCTCAATTACAGATACTGAGGAGAAAACTGCAATTTGCTTGAGATACCAGCAGCCAATGAGAGTCGCTGGTTAGCTGAGATAAGCTTTTTAGCTTTTACCATTCTACTTCTAAATTTCGATGCTAAATACAAATTGTGATACAGATGAAAATCCAATACGTCCACAGAATATATATATATATACTCCCATATATATATATATATATATATATATATATATATATATATATATATATATATATATATATATAATGTTTCAATATATTTGTATTAACTTTTCTAAAGAAAGTGGAACATTTGCATAATATATGTTAAAAATATCAACACAGAATATATTTCTATTTTTAAGGCACTGTGGGATGATGTTGATGACAATGGCACTTTAAAATATATTTGAATTGCTTGTTTTTTGTTTCACTCCAAGAACATATGCCTCTGCAGCAATTTAGAATGGTGCATTAACTAGTCCATCTGGCATGGGACGGGTTAAGACAGCATTGACTTCAGTTAATGAACTCCATTAATCAAGGTGACAGAAGCACTTAATATAAATTCATCTTCTGCTAAGAAACTGGTGATTGCAAAGCTTGACACCCTAAGTTACTAAATCTAATATAGGAGCATCATGCACTTTTCTTCATTAAATTATGAGCCACTGTTCTATGGTTTTATATACAGACCAGACACATTTATAACATGATTTATTAGCAAGAGTGGGATTTCAGTAAGATACATATCCTGTCATAGTGGGCTGTGTAATTACCTTGCTGTCCATTATCTAAACAGTCACTTGTTGTAATGAGTTGTAGAATATGGACCAAAATATCAGAGAATTGAGCCAAGATTCTAATCAACATTTTGCAAGTCAGCGCAAGTTTTTGAATTGTAAAAATATGTCTTTGTGTGTGTTTATTTACCCGAGGAAATATTATGTTCCCTTTCTTACAAAGAAGAACATAAATCCAAACCATACTTGTTTGTTTTCTATATTCCCTCTGGCTAGTTTCCCTCTAAGATAAGTCTAAAGATAGGCTCAGTACCTGCACACAGATGTCGTTGAGATATATCAATAATGTGACTACTTTTACACATACTGTCGAGATAGGTGTACAGTGATTGCTAATACTTACGCTGCTGTCAGTGTGGAATACTAATCAATTCAATAACCCATATAGTTCTAGAGCACAAGGTATGAAGAAACCTACAATGCAGAGAAGGGTAAAAATCTCACCCTGTCACAATAAAGATAAAGTAAAAACAAGATAATGTAGTCTTTGGTTGTAAAATAGTCTCTGGTTGTAAAGATGTTAGCAAAATAATCCTTAAAAGTCCATATTAAATCCAGCCTTTTGTAGTCACAGCTTGAATGCACAGTATTTCCCCATTTTCTGATTCACATATAAAATGAAAAGCCCAAAAAGTTGTGTTAGAAATATTTCTACTTCCAACTATAAAGACCAAGAATCGGCATTGTTAAAATGTTACACCTTAATGAGATAAAAAGTAAAATCTTTAAGTTACAATATGGAAAGGTAATTTGTAACAAATTGTATCCAGTGTGGCATTATCTGCACATAACTATATACAAGTAATCGCTTTAGCTCATATCTGATACTAGTGGCTTGGCGCCCCGAGTTAGTTCCAAGTGGTTGCTGTAACAGATATAGTAGAAGTTGCAGTGCTACTGGACAAGGGTCCTGGATGAGAGTGATGTTTCTCCGCTACGGCGGCTTTATCAATGGATGTCGGCTGTCACATAACTCGCTCATTTTATATGCTTAACAATTAAATTGCAAAAGCACAGGAAGTATAGTGAGTCTCCTAGTTGTCACCAACGCCTCAGTTAACTCCAAAAAAAAAGGGTAATAAACACAACATGCAAAAGAAATGATGTGGTGTGCTACAATTACATGTGTGAGGATCACCAATGAGATAATATACATACACTGGTTATCATTCTCCCAAAATATACTGGTAGTTCTCCAGTTAGGAAATTATATTCCAACATTTAATCACTTAAAAACATAAACATAAAACAAAACATAGTGTAAAAGTGTTTCAGTGGCCAGAAAGGCACATCAATAGGTGAAAAGACATGCCACAAAGGGACTCCCAAGATGTTCTGAGTCAGCTCCTGAATGCACTAAGGTTCTGGATCCCAAGGGGTAATAAAGGAGCGAGTTCTAGATAAGGATGTCCCAAATAGAGAGTTATGGAGGCTCTGTATATGTCCGACCAGTTTCGTCCTCAGCACTTTTTCAAGGAGCTCTTAAAAGGACATATGGAAAAATATAAAACAATATGTACACAACTTAAAAAATAGCATAATTCAAATTCTTCATCCTTTTGGGTACATAGAGTCCAAGTTATAAATCCATTTCATCTCTTCTATTTCTAATTGTTTAGTATGGTTACCTCCTCTCCAATTCTTTCTAACCTTATAAATTGCCTTGAAATCTAGGAGGCTCATATCTGACCTGTGGAATTCCTTAAAATATGCTGACACTGAATGTTGCATGTATTCCTTCTTGATATTCAACATATGTTCTCTTGCCCAAACGCAGAATTATCTTTTGGTTCTTCCTACATACTGGACTCCACATGGGCACTCCAATATGTAGATAACGTTAGTGCTTTGACATGCCAGAAAATCTTTAATATTAAATGATTGGCCTGAACTTTTTGAAATAATTTTATTGCTTTTGTAGTCATTGTTTTCCTAGTTCTGCAGGCTATACACATCTGCCAGGAGAAGAAGCCTTTATTCTTGATTTTGTTTCTTGTCTTTAGAGGTTTTAGATGGATAGTCATTCATTTTCTTTCTAATGTTTTTGGCTCCACTTAAGATTATTTTTGGTCTGTCCTGCAGATTATTGGCCTATGATGTATCTTTATTGACTGTGTTTGTAACAGTTAAGTTGTTCTTCTTTTCTTGGATAATCTTGTACTTACGTGGGTAGTGGGGGCAAATTTTAAGCCTTTATTTAATGCGGAAACGTGATGGGTAGATAATGTGATCCCAACTAGATTGAATATACCTCGCGGCTTTTTCTCTTGTTGTTACTTGTTCTTCTTCTTCTATTTCCTCTATGCAATATACAAAAAGTACAATGTAGTCATTTTCTAGAGGCTTTCAGCATAAACATTAGTAAATAAATTTGTATTTATAATCCTTATCCTGTTTTTCTACATACAGGTACACAAACAAATAGAAAAAAAACATGCATGTTAAATGATAAAGCAACTTATATATGGTAGATAAATGTCATGCCCTCTGGGACAGAATGCTTTTCTCCTGGCATGGGGAGTGATATTTTGCTCCACACAGGAAAGACAGCAAAGTCTGAATACTTTTTCGTGAGAATGCTCATAAATGCAAAACAAGGAAAAGTCTCCAGGGTAGCAGAATACATCACAAAGGGCAAACCCCACAGAAGAGGAGTGATCTCGTGTTACCTATAAGCATAGGCGTGCACAGCCTATTGCATTAGGGTGTGCACCCTAAAGCACAAGCACACGCCGCATATATATATATGTATGTATGTATGTATGTATATGTGTATATATATATATATATACATATATATATATATATACACACACACATACACACACTGTGCTGTGCTGTGTGTGTGTGCTGTGTGAGGGTGCTGTTAGTGTGATGTGTGTGTGATGTGCTGGTAGTGTGCTATGTGGGTGAGGGTGTTTGTGTGTGCGCGCTTGTGAGGGTGCTGTTAATGTACTGTGTGTGAGGGTGCTGTTTGTGTGTGTGTGTGCGCTTGTGAGGGTGCTGTTAATGTACTGTGTGTGAGGGTACTGGTAGTGTGCTGTGTGTGTGTTTGTTAGGGTCCTGTTTGTGTTTGTGAGGGTACTGTTAGTGTGCTGTGTGTGTGTGTGTGGGAGGGTGCTGTTAGTGTGCTGTGTGTGAGGGTGCTGTGTGTGAGGGTGCTGTGTGTGAGGGTTCTGTGTGTGGGTGCTGTATGTGTGTTGCAGCTGTGTATGTCTGTGGGTGCTGTATGTGTGTTGGTTCTGTGTATGTGTGTGGGTGCTGTATGTGTGTGGGTGCTGTGTATGTGTGTGGGTGCTGTGTATGTCTGTGGGTGCTGTGTATGTGTGTGGGTGCTGTGTATGTGTGTGGGTGCTGTATGTCTGTGGGTGCTGTGTGTGTCTGTGGGTGCTGTGTATGTCTGTGGGTGCTGTATGTGTGTGGGTGCTGTATGTGTGTGGGTGCTGTATGTGTGTGGGTGCTGTATGTGTGTAGGTGCTGTGTATGTGTGTGGGTGCTGTATGTGTGTGGGTGCTGTATGTGTGTAGGTGCTGTGTATGTCTGTGGGTGCTGTGTATGTCTGTGGGTGCTGTATGTGTGTGGGTGCTGTATGTGTGTGGGTGCTGTGTATGTCTGTGGGTGCTGTATGTGTGTGGGTGCTGTATGTGTGTGGGTGCTGTATGTCTGTGGGTGCTGTATGTCTGTGGGTGCTGTATGTGTGTGGGTGCTGTATGTCTGTGGGTGCTGCATGTGTGTGGGTGCTGTATGTGTGTGGGTGCTGTATGTGTGTTGGTGCTGTATGTGTGTAGGTGCTGTGTATGTGTGTGTGTGCTGTATGTGTGTGGGTGCTGTATGTCTGTGGGTGCTGTATGTGTGTAGGTGCTGTGTATGTCTGTGGGTGCTGTATGTGTGTGGGTGCTGTATGTGTGTGGGTGCTGTATGTCTGTGGGTGCTGTATGTGTGTGGGTGATGTATGTCTGTGGGTTCTGTATGTGTGTGGGTGCTGTATGTGTGTGGGTGCTGTATGTCTGTGGGTGCTGTATGTCTGTGGGTGCTGTATGTGTGTGGGTGCTGTATGTGTGTGGGTGCTGTATGTCTGTGGGTGCTGTGTATGTCTGTGGGTCTTGTATGTGTGTGTGTGCTGTATGTGTGTGGGTGATTGTGGGGGTGGAGGTGGGGGTACATTACTTGCTATTCCCCCTCCCTTCTTACCTTTTGTAGGGAGGGGGGATCCTGTTGCTGCTGATTCCTTCCCTGGTGGTCCAGTGGAGAGTGAACTCTAGCCCCTCTGGGGCTAGAGTTCACTCTCGCGAGATTTGAGCGTTGCCGCGGCAACGCTCATATCTCGCGAGAGGAACCCGGCGGAGCTGCCGGCAATAGCTCCGCCGGGTCCTCTCCTGCCTCCCTCCCTGCATGTGGGTCAGTGGGGAGGAAGGCTGAGAGCAGAGCCGGCGCTCGGATAGCGCCGGCTGTGCATGAGCCGACAGGGGGGATCCTGAGATCTCCCCTGCCGGTCTCAATATACATAGGCGTGCCGCGGGATTAGGGTGTGCCCAGGCACACCCGGCACACCCCGTGCGCACGCCTATGCCTATAAGATTGCAAAGGCACAGCACACCTTGGTCTGCAGGACTAGGCACCAGCTGTACTCAATGACACTTCCCTGAACATTTGCTTCTTTAAGATTACTGGAAGAATAATATGAAACTCAGCAACAAATGATTGGTACATTAATGACTTAAACAGGATAACACCACAGTTAGAGCTTATTAGGTAATTTCACACTTTGCCTGTGAGATATTGTCTCCAGAGCCATTTACCAAGCACAATAAGTTGAAGATGCATCTTTTGGCTTGTATGAATCTCTGCAGGTTTTGTTAATGTAATAGTTAATAGCTTACTATTGCAGTTGAGGGGGATTTTGCAATCCCAGCATGCTATCTGCTATACTTCTGTTCTGCTGACATTTCACATTTGCAAGAACTCACACACCTGCTCAAGGTCAAAAGAAGGTTCGAGCATTGTAACAAATTCAATGTGAGAGAGGAAACACAGATGAGTGAACGTGTGAAAACAACATGTGTATTCCTGACACTATAGATCTAAATAGCTGTTTAGGTGACCGGCCCCCCATTTCCTTTGGTTAAAAAAGTGATTTGCTCACCTTTTTCCAGTGCCGCGTTGGTCTGGTTGCAGTTGGTCCCACCACATTGCTTATATTATCAAATTTGATGATCTCAGCCCTTGCCCCTGTGCGGCAAATCACATTGGCTCCAAGCATCTCTATAGGGTAAGTAATGCAGAGCGTGGAGATGCTGAATATCAGTGCTGCATATTGTGCAGCACTGACCCAGGTAGCAACTCTAGTGGGCGCTTGAGTGACTGTCACCGGAGGTTTCCCTTTCTCTGAAAAAGCTAGTGCTTACATACAAATGCCTGAAGGGACAGGCTATATACACTATAACAACTATGTTAAGCTGTAGTTGTTTTGGTGACTATGGTGTCCCTTTAAGTAAAATGTTATGCTTCCATGCAGTCTCAAATCTAGAGGTTCAGTCCCACTTTCAGAGGCCTCTACTACTGTTCTAGGCAAGGCCATATTCCCTATTAGGCAAAGGAGGCACTGCCTACAGCAATATCCCTGATCAACAAATGCCAAAGAAGCCTGATCTCTGCATGGCCCTGCCTACACACATGTATACACTCACCCAGACATTTACACACACCCTAATGTCTGTGCGTGTGTGAACAACATTTTTTTCAAGGCAAGATTAAGTGTGTTTTTTAATAGTTGTCAGGAGGGGATTTGGGGTGGCTTGAGAATTCTCTGGCTACATGTGTTTGTAATATAAATCTGGAAATGGCTTCATGGGTACTACTTGTTCTTGAGACATCCACCCCATGCTCAAAGTGCTCCAGAAAAGTCCCTTGCCTTGGCAGCCTTTAATTGGTCTGTCAAGAGTATCAGTGTGGTGGCCTGACACGTCCTCCTTTTAAGTGGGTATTTGCCCTCATACCTTAATGGCCTTGCCCATCCTTGTGCCAAATTGCCAATGTTGGGAGATATTCAGGTTAGACTTAAGCTTAAGGCAAGTATTAGACATGCGTATACCAGCCTGTAAAAGATTGGTAGATTGACCCCCCCCACCCTAACCCCCCAGCTTTCATTACTAACATGCTAGTAGAAGAGTTATGGAGACAGAGGCAGTGTGGGGGAGTTGGAGGAGACCTAGAGTTGATTTGTAATGAGAGAAAGGCTGAATTAATGGCAGCAGCTGCAATCAGTACCTACAGTCAAACAAGCCCCTGCTAAATTAAATTGACAGGCATATATACAGTACCAGCCAAGGTTTTAATCATGCTAATAATTATAAAGTTATGTATTTTTTAAATATGCGTTGTGAAAATTGCAATTTAAACTATTTATACATTTGTAAAAATGTACAGAATAGTTCTGTGTGTGTATATTTGTTGCATACAGTAGTGTGTATGTAATTGCTATATTATGTAGTTTTTTTTTTCTTCCAGCATTCACTTCTTAATCTACCATACAGTCCTGGATTGTGTTGTGTGGTTCACCTTCCTCCTTCTGTCTGTCGAAGAAGAACCATTTTTATTTAAGTGGGTCCCATACAGGGCATGTTGAATTCATTATGTTCTCATGCTTTAGAATTATTCTCTTATGTTATACATCATGTTGTCATCTCTAGCTAATAGGATTCAGCATGGGCTTCTCTGTGTCCCAGGGGCGCAGGGCTATGTTAGACAGCTGCGCAATGTTCATCTCGTAGCTGAACAGGTTTGGAGATCTTCTTTAAAGATGTGACATCTTGGGATTTCTTTCAAAGACCAACTGTTAAAAAAAACAAAACAAAAAAAAAACATGTCTATATCTATGCTCTCTCTCTTTCTCTATCCCCATGTGCAAGGATATATGTGTGTGTGTGTATAAATATATATATATATATATATATATATATATATATATATATATATATATATATATATATAACAGGGGGGATAAAGGTAGCGCCAGAAATAAAAAAAAACAGAGGTGTGTTATAACATATATATATATATAAAGCCTTATATATACACCTCTGTTTTTATAATTTCTGGCGCTACCTTTATCCCTGCTGGTTGACTTATCCCTGTTATTTATAAGGCTTAGAGGGAGTCTTGTGTTTTAAGGTGTGTCCCTACTCAAATTTTTATATATATCTATTAGTTTGGTAGCGTTGACCCTTTTTTATCCTTTTGTCTATATATATATATATATATATATATATATATATATATATATATATATATAATTGTCCTAGAGTGTTAGCAAACACTCCGGGGATTCAATAAGGAAGCTTTGTTTATAGTCAAAAAAGTCAACGTGCAGTTCTATTTAAAAACTTTCCTCATGTTAAGCAAACTATATATATAAAGATGGTTGATATATACAACACATAGGAGACATCAGTGTGATCAATGTTTCGACCCTTCAGGGTCTTTTTCAAGATCCCTGAAGGGTCGAAACGTTGATCGGGACTTTATATTTGAATGAACATTATTGAATAAATATCACTTGGATTAAGACCTACAAGTGCACCTTTCTGCTTATTGGATATATATAGTACGCTGGTTGCACCAAGGCTCAAAAAACGGAAGGGGTGAGTGCTGAGGATTTTTGGAATATATATATATATATATATACATATGCACTAATATTGGCAACCTTGGAAATACCTGTATGAGCAAAGAAGGCTGTGAAAACGTTGTCTTTCTTGTTTAATCTTTTGATTATTTGTTAAAAATAATATATATAGATAGTGCCATCCACTAATTTTGTCAACCTTGGTAAATACCAGTATTATATATAATTGTTGCGAAAAAGAGAGCACTCTTGGGACTTGAAAGTGATTTTAAATGTTTCTTTATTTACATAAGGCAAAATGAAAAATGGATTTATAGCGACAACATAGGAAATCAGCTTGAGTTTGGATACGAGCTAATTGGAATAACTGAGCAGTTTGAATGACTACTTCATGATGAATATATTTATAATGATCTGGTCTGCTACTCAGTTATGTGCATTTGAAATACATGGTCTGCGTTTCTTGATTTAATTGATTTTGGCAATAAAGGTTCTAAAGTCAAGTCCCCGCATCTGTTTTTAAGAGGGGATCCATATACCTGACATTAATCTTTACCCCGACAGTAAGCACATCATTTTTTTTTTTCTGCGGTGATGTAAGTGTGAAATAAGGATTCAGAAGTGTTATTTTATTTTAGGAAAGTATGTGTAATATCCACAAGATGTGTTATATTCTGTCTTTACACGACTGGAAAAATAATTAAAATGTAGCGTCTTGTTATATTCTTGCAAATTGGTGAAAAAGTTTGTAAGGTATATGTGCCAGTAAAGCAAAATGACCTTACGTGCTACTTCTTACCTTGTCTTTAACTAGGGAACATTCAGTTAATGAGCTTAGCAAAGTACTATGTCCCTAACAGATATGCTAATTACCTCATTCTACACATTAACCCTTTAAGGCTTAAACATGTAGAATCAAAGAAAACGGATCCTTAGTGATGACAAATAATTTATAGGTGTATACCATACCTGCGTTTTTTTTTCTCAAAGCAATAACGATTCTATGCTGACATTAATTAAAAACAATGCATAAAAAAATACGTGATGAAAAGCACTGCTTGTTTTGTGTTTGTCTTGTCTTTTTATTTTCATGTCTGCAAGGTTATTTGCATCTCTGACAGTCATTGGCTTGTGTTTTTAGATAAAAAAATAAAAATATAAATTGACATTAGTAGACATCATCAAGAAAAACAAAGAATTTGCAAGACAAACGCCTTTGTGTATAAAAGCTGAGTCCTCCAGGGTAGTACACATTTTAACGCGGTCCTACAGTATACATTTTTCTATTAATGTCCTTGTTAAAATGTAAAACATGGCATCCTAACTATAGTAACAGTACAGCTATTCTACTGGGGAATGTCTGAGTTTAGTATGAGTTTTATTTTTTTTTACAGAGCTCAAGAACATTTTTCTGATGAGTGTAAGGTTGATAATTGTTCAAAGCGTTTCAAAAATACACGTAATCACACTTTTGATTTGTTTATCATTACTACTCTATTAAACCAATAACATAACACATTTTAACACATTAAAGTCTAGGGCAGGGATAGGCAACCTTCGGCACTCCAGATGTTGTGGACTACATCCCCCAAAATGCTCTTAAACCATAATGCTGGTAAAGCATCATGGGAGGTGTAGTCCAAAACATCTGCAGTGCCGAAGGTTGCCTATGCCTGGTCTAGGGACACTATAGGTACTATATACGTACTCAGACCACTTTCTTTCAGTGAAGTGGACTGGATGCCATCTCTGTTCTTTTAACCCTGCATCTGAACATTGGCAGCCTCTCAAACAGTCTCATGGAAGCCATCTTATATGCTGTGCATATGCACTAGCCTCCTGGATTGGCTGATATCATCGATCTCTATGATCTCAGCCAAGGAGGCATGCCAGCAGGAGGGTGACCGCCAGTGCAAGGCCCGAAAGGTAAGTAAATCTTACCCTTTGAGGCCTTACATGGTGCAGGGACACCATCATAGATATATTAAAACGTAAGAACATTATTTTTATTTCTAACACTATAGTGTTCCTTTAAGTTGAGGGTTGCCAGCGTGGGGAGAACTGACACGTATATTTATTAATACAATCAGTTTTAATTTAAACAGACCATTCATTTGTCCTTATATGAGGCCCTCATGTTGTCTCTTTTGGGCCCTCTTCTCTTTTCCCCTTTCTCTCCAGTTTTCATACTTCCCAATGGTGGGGCAATAAGTAGCATTCATTTTGTGAACTTTGTCAGGTTCTGATTGGCCGTACTGATCAGTTGGTGAGTGCTTAACTGTAATGAAGCAGGCTGCATGGCAGTGGGGCCTTGGTCTTGTTAATATTAATATTTCCCTGCAGTCAATGGCAGTGACAGAGAGAGCTTGAATTTACGCAATTAAGTGTCCCTTAGTTGTCACTGTCACTCCCTCCCCCCAAAATTAGTATTTCTTAAAGTTTCAATCTTGGTGGCAATGTCACTGTAGGGGGTCTTTGCCACTTTAAGATTGACATACTGGTGGGTCAACTCTCTCTTAAAGATACATGGTGGCTGATGACATCACATGTTGTGCATCCATAGAGAAAATGTATTCTCATCATCATTTCAAACGCTATAAAAGTAATTTGTACATTAATGGAAGGAGGAGTGGGAAAATGTGATAAGGAGACTATCATAACTTTAAACGTTATCTAAGGATGATGTATTTGATTATTTCTTACAAATATAAGGTCTAGTGTGGTCATTACAGATTAATGTTTCACAAAACAGCTGGGATCACCTGCTCTTATGGGTCACAGAATCCTATGATTGCTTGTAGTTCAACAGTAGCATATTTGTGATACATTGTTATTTATAGCGACAAATATCTAATTTACTTGCTACTGAAGCATGCTACCAGCACCAATCTAGATAATCACAAGAAGATTATAAAAAAAGGCGACTGCAACTATGAGAATAGAACAAGACTGGAGGAAAAGGGTCAAGGAATACAGACAAGTGGAAATGAACACAGATGAAACTTTTGACACAAATTGGCATATCTTAGCTGCAGCAGAAAAGGTCACCACCGATATCCAACTAATTTGAATATGTTACATGTAATTCTTTAAATAACAGTGTGCTGGTTGGTCAAATTAAACTTACAAATTCTAAGAATAATAAAAATCTTTCAGCCTCTTGTTTAATTACTACATTGTGATATCCCTAGTCTAATTTTATTACTTTTATAATTTTTGCAGTATGAATATAAAAAAAGATAGCACACAGGGGAATTTATGTATACATCTCACTTGAAGTGGGATGTAGAACAAATGCGATAAATGAGAAGCTGGTCTCATTAATATTTCTATAAATATAGTTATTTTTGTTAGTTAGCTCTCATAGCACTGCTTACAGACATGGGAATAGACAGACAGATGGAGCTTTTTGCCAAGTATGTCCCTCTTGGGAAGCAGTTAGTAAGATCCTTGAGACGCAGACAAGTCATACAGTCTGCTGGAAGCCTCACCCTCTGAGACTCATTTATTATCTGGAACAGTACCTACAGCAACAGCAAAACCGGAGAGACCCCCACCTTTCGTTGTTATTTTGACTAAGCTTTGATGATAGCAGAAACGTTTCTTAACCAGATCTTTTGTCTATTATACTAATGATGGGTACAGTTTTACTCCCAGTGAAACATCACACAGTGTGATGCAACGTGTTCTACATTTAGTCCTTCCCCTCATCTTTCTTTATAGACTTTTCTTTATTTTCTAACTTTTCTTTTTTTTTTCATAATTTAGTATCCCCTCTCCTTTTTTGCTTGTATGTATTTTATTGAGTTTTTTTTTATTGTGATGATATATTCCATACCACTAGGTTTTTGGGATCATTAATTCTATTTCTACCCACCCCTTACCCTCAGAAGGCAGAAGGGTAATCGTGTAGCTGAAGTACTAGAGAGCAGGTGTGTGATTTTAGAACTCCAGACTTTTCAAGAAATCTTGCTTTTACCACTGCTTCCATATTGCACTTTTACATCCCCAACCTCAGACACTTCACAAGAAGCTAAAATCAAAATACATACCTTAAACACCCAGAATACATATTGTTCATGCTCTTGAAAACTCTGGCTCCTAAACTCTCACTATCAAGATAGTTCATGCTCTTTCAATTTCTGGCTTTTACAACCAAGAAGATTGTGCCTGCAGCCCTATTTGGGCTTCATCTCTGAGGACTTATCTATGGAGGGCATTGACACAGTATGTTTGATATACAGTTGCAATGAAAATTATCCCACCCTCCTAGAAAATTAGGTTTATTGTGAAAATGTACAGACTTTCATCTGTTTGCAATAAACAAAGCAAACAAAAGCAAATCAATGATGGCCACTGTAGAATTTCCCAGGACTTATTCTGCAACCAAGCCTTTGAAATTTAAGGTATGCTTGGGATCATTGTCTTGTTGGAAGGTCCAATGACGCTCAAGCTACAGCTTCCTCACAGAAGGCATGATGTTTTCTTCTAGGATTTCTGTATACTTCACTGAATCCAACTTGCCTTCCACATGCTGCAGGTTTCCAGTGCCTGAGGATGCAAAGCAACCCAAGATGGTCATAAAAACATAGAATGTGACGGCAGATAAGAACCATTCAGCCCATCTAGTCTGCCCAATGTTCTAAATACTTTCATTAGTCCCTGGCCTTATCTCATAGTTAGGATAGCTTTATGCCTATCCCAATCATGCTTAAACTCCTTTACTTTGTTAACCTCTACCACTTCAGCTGGAAGGCTATTCCATGCATCCACTACCCTCTCAGTAAAGTAATACTTCCTGATATTATTTTTAAACCTATGCTTACATACCTTAGTATCATCAGCAAAAAACATACCTTACCATCAAGACCTTCTGCAATATCACTAATAAAAATATTAAAGAGAATGGGTCCAAGTACAGATCCTTGAGGTACCCCATTGGGAACTAGACCATGTTTTGAATATACTCCATTGACTACAACGCTCTGTTGCCTGTAACTCAGCCACTGCCTTACCCATTCAACAATATTGGAATCCAAACTTAAACAGTTTATTGATAAGCCTTCTATGTGCAACAGTGTCAAAAGCCTTACTGAAATCTAGGTAAGCAATGTCTACTGCACCACCCTGATCTATTATTTTAGTTACCCAATCAAAAAAATCAATACGATTAGTTTGGCATAATCTCTCTGAAGTAAACCCATGTTTTCTCTGATCTTCAAATCCATGTGATTTTAGATATTTAACAATCCTATCCTTTAACATGTTTTTCATTACTTTCCCCACTACTGAAGTAAGGCTCACTGGCCATTAGTTGCCCGACTCCTCCCTACTATGTTTATTGTGAATGGGCACAACATTCGCTAACTTCCAATCTTCTGAGACTACTCCTGTTAACAATGATTGGTTAAATAAATCTGTTAATGGTTTTGCTAGTACACCACTAAGCTATTTTAATAGCTTTAGGTGTATTCCATCAGGCCCCATTGACTTATATGGCTTTACTGAGGATGTCCAGCGATGCTGTAGCACAGACGCTCTAGCATAATCTGTGCTATAAAGCAGGAATTGCCCTCGAGTGGCTGTCAATAGACAGCCACTAGAGGTGGAGTTAACCCTGCAAGGTAATTATTGCAGTTTATAAAAAAGGGTAGGGTAGTGGGAGTTGGCACCCAGACCACTCCAATGGCCAGAAGTGGTCTGGGTGCCTGGAGTGTCCCTTTAAGGGTAGGGAGAGTGTTCTTTGCAGCATATGCTTCATACTTCTCCCTCCAGACATGCAGCTAATCCATCGGGCCAAAAAGTTCCAGTTTTGTTTCTTTGCTCCACAGAACAGAATCCCAAAATGTCTGTGTCTTATTTATATGATTTTAAGCATTTTGGAGCTGACGTTTCTTGTTCTTTTGGCTTGATTAGTTGCATCAGGTGTGCTTGAGACAGCATCTGTATTGCATATTTATGCTGTTGTTAGGGATTCGGTTCAGGGGGTTGAATGTTTTTGAAACTGGAGAAGTAATTATAAGTTGCATTTTTAGTTAAATTTGGGGAAACCACTTGAATCATTTGTTGTGTTGAGTTATTTCAACTGCTTTTGTTTGATTTGTTCATTGCAAATAGCTGAAAGTGTATGCATTTTGACAAAAACAAACAAACTGATTTTCAACTGAATAATTTTGATAAAAACTATAATCCTCCACAAAAAGGATAGAAAAATATTTTCTAGGGCACTAAAGGGATACTAAAAGTGTATTGAGAACCTTGTAACCTAATTAGCACTTTGGAAACCAACCATACTGCTCCTCAAGTACATTTCTGATTGCTCAAGAACCAGCCACAAAAGTTCAACAATGTCTACCAGATCTGGAAGACAACCGAGGCACATCTGAATTACCCTCATGACATCGGCCGGGTGACCTTTGTATGAAATCCGGGAATAGCGAGCATCCCCCAATCAGTGGCTGAACCTTCAAATCCTTGTAGTAAGAAAGCTATAAAGCGGCTTTGGCAGAATCCTCATTGGGATGCTTAAGCTTTACATTGCAATCCGCACTCCACAATGCAGTATTTGCTTTCTAAGTACATTCATTCTTGTGCCTTTAGACTTTTTGGGTCAGAGTTGTCATGACATTTTATTTCTAGTTCTATTTCCCTTTAATAAGCCCAGACTAATATTGGTAATTATTAAATAGAAATGTCTTGCGGTCTTATTACTGCGGTTTCATTATGTCCGACATATGATTGATGTATGCTATGTTATGTCTGCTTCTTGATTGGCTGTCTTACTTATTGGAAAATCATAGTTGAAGTATTTTTTCATGTGCTGGAAAAAAAATGAGTAATAGAAATACTTTTTTCTCTCCATTAATCTCTTAGCTGGACACGAAAGCACTTCACACTGTTGTCTTGATTTGACATTGTGTTTTTTTAGCATCGATGCAACTTTGCTTGTTGTCAAGACAAGTCTTTGCATACTGCTATGGCCGCTGAGATGATTAAACAGGAATGCAAAATCCACTGCTTTGTAAGGAGCAATCAATAAAGATAATTTTTAAATAAAATAGGTTGTCTCTCCCTAACATATTAACAGAAGCACGGTTAGTAACTGTTTGAAGAATTTTAAAAATTCTATTTTTCTTTACGGAGTTGTAGGGACATGTAACGAATAGTGCACTTTAATTTCTAGTGGGCAAAGTTCTCATCAGGAAACATAAGTATCATCCCTTTAAAAGCACCGCCAATCATATGCTTCTCATAAGAAAGCAGTGACTTTAATACTTTCTAATGGGCTAAATTTGATGACGTTCAACCCCCTCATGAACGTCGAACATCACATGAGTCACAACATCATTCAGTTGTTGCAAAGGAAGCACCTCTAGTGACTGTTTGGAAGACATGAAGCTGCCTGGGTGCATTTAGAGGTCCTCAAAAGGCAATCATGGATCACAGCTTCTAAATATTCTCTGCAAGATTAGTCAAATATATCAAGGAATAATTTAGTAACAGTTTAATGTATGAGGGTATTTTATTGAATAGAATGCCATTACAGGATTTCTGTTAAATGCAAGTGTGATATACTAGATATGCAAATTTATTTAATGAATAATACATAGATATATATATATATATATATTGTTTTTTCTTAGAGGAACCTGGATAGAAAAAAATCTATTACCTGTTAGAAACTAGAAAAATACCAAAATAATGTAATGAAACGTATTAGTACAGTTTGGTCATACAGTCAATACATAAATCTGAAAAATACACTGATATGCTTGATTCTTATGCTATATTAAAATTTCCTCTTAAGGAGACTCTAAAAGCCAACATCCAACCAACTGCACCCTACTTAAAGGTATTCTATAGACAACAACGTTGCCTTAATGAAGCAGTTTTAGTGTATAGGCCATGCCCCTGTAGTCGTGCTGCTCAAGTCTCTGCTATTTAGGATTTAAATCACTTTTGTTTCTGTACACGCAGCTTTAGCCTCACCTTTCCTAGCTTGCCTGACACAGCCTGCGTGAAAAAAAAAGATATCACTTTTAATAAGATGTCAGCATGCTTTTAGAAGTTTTTGTATCCAGCTCTGTAAATTGAACGTTAATCACACACAGAAGGCTCCTGCAGGGTCTAGAAGGCTATTAGCAGAGCAGGAGATACAGACTTCTTAATGAATCACACTTTGCCATAAAGGAAGTTTAAACATTAGATGACTCTTTACAGGAAGAGTTTACCAAGGCTGTGCAATGTCGCATGCAAGAGGTGTGACTAGGGGTGCAAAAGCAAAGTGATTTAGCTGTGAAATGGCAGAGAACTTAGCAGTGCGACTGCAGGCGCATAATATATACCCAAATACTGCTTCAGAAAGCTGAAGGTTTTTGGTGCCTATTGTGTCCTTTTAATTTGAGCTTCTGTCAACCCAATACAGAAACATGAATATAAATAAATAGCAAGACCTAACACAATCAAAGCAGTGTCTGTCAAGGAAAAGCATGTGAACTCTCAATAGTTTTGCTCACGTGTACTGTTGACTGCTACTTATAAGTAAATGTATGTCTATGGCATTAATTTTTTTATTTGGAGCCACAGTATACAGGGCAATTTTTTTTATTTTTACAATTTTCTTATCCATTTTGCTTGCTTGCAGTGATCTCCTTTGATTTCAGTAATGCAATAAGGTAATAGTTAAGTTTGGGTGTGCCATCTGTTATCAACTACATGTCCCCTGAGGCTAGTCGGTTGGTTATAATGTCACAATTCATAAAATGTTATAACTGGAGCCAACATTTTGTGCTGGTTAATATTTAGCCATCCTATTTCTTACTCTCCAGAAATAACAAAGTAAATAACCAATTAGTACTTATTCTAACCTTTTAATGTCTTTGTATTATATTAATATAGTACAAAGGTGTAGTATAGTTTGTTGTAATATAGGCCTCAATTTAATATCGTTGGGTAATCTTTGCAAATTATTTAACATTTTTGGATAAACTTTTAAAATGATTTAAAAATTTGAAAAATATTTTAATATTGTGATATTTTGACCTATTGATGCATTTTTTTTTATATATACAATATCTTTTTTTTTATATTTTCATCTTTTGAAAAAAAAAAAATTTTTTGAGTTTTATCCAAAAATAGTAAATCATTTTTAAAAAATGTATCCAAAAATATTAAATCAAAGCCATAATCTGTTAATACCGTACCCTCAGTCTGAGAAAACGTAATTGTTCTATACGGTATCCATTTAATGGGTCGTATCTGCCTACACATGGGTACAAATAATATGAGGTTCTGACGCTGTTATACATTTATTTCTGATATTGCTGAATGAAGCTTTGTGTACTTGTTATGTGAAACCGTTATGTGAAATACGGTACTTGCAAAGAGGCATTATTTAGCTCATAGAATAGGTCTTATCTAATGCTCATTAAATTACTTGACTCATATGCTCAATCCCAAAATAATGAATTGCTGCCCAAAAAAGGACAAAAGGTGTTCAGCAAGGGTGTTTTAGCTGTTTTACTTCTGTTTATTCATGCCCTTAAAATCATGCACACATTATGATTACACAGCACAACTACATAAATCTCTCCCAAATGAACCCAGCTTTCGTGGGATATTTTTATGGCTTCTATTCGAAATTGTTCTCAAATGGATTGTATTAAAGATAACGGATTTTTACAGTCGAAGGATGAGTCACTCACATAACAAAGAGCCAGATCTCTTACAGCTACCTTCTGTTATAAGAGACATGAGCTAAATTAAGATTTTTACAGTTGCATTTTGTAAAACAGTTCCTGACACCCTTCCTAGACTTTCTGAATACTGTGTGATCATTTGAATGAAGTCATTTTAACAGTCTGTTCACTTGTACCCCATGTTGCAAGTACTTCGCTCGAAAGCCTAAAACTAGGAAACAAAAACTAGGGCACATTTAATTATTTAACATTCTGCTAAAAAAAAACATTGCTGCATTCTTTATAAAAAAAAGAAAAGGAATCCTTATACATTTTTGGGAAGCAATAGACATCTAATTTCAGTGCAAGGAGTACAGAATATAAATATCCCATTGTACAGCGCTACGGAATTTGATGGCGCTATACAAATAATAAAATAATAATAAGCAGTATAGCACCTAACATCAATGAGTTTATACACTAATACATATATTAACTCCATAAATTGTAAGCTGGTTTGAGAAGGCACTTGTACTACTTATAAAGCACTGAAGAATATGATGGTGCTATATAAATAATAATAATGATAATAATAATAATAATAATAATAATAATAATAATAATAATATTGGTATCAGTGATTGCATCCATATGACCATGCAAGTGGGATCTGTGCTGGTTTTGTCTAATTTAAGTTGATATGGAATACATATCCTTAAGAAATCAGACGTTCTAGGTGGACTCCCCAATGTATAGACTTTGCACCAGGTAACTAATAGATGTTCCGTTTGAGAAATTTAGTGCTCGTCTGTTAACCCCCAGTAGTCCATAATCTAAAAAAGCACATGAGGAACATACTGAAATCAGGACAACTCCAGCACTACTTAAGTCTTTTGGAGGAAACTTTCATAGCTTGACTATCTCTGATTGCTGGGGGTTATTTATGTTTGTAATTACTTTTTTATAATCTGTAAAAGCTGTTACGACTCTTTTGCTACAAATTGATTTGCTTGCTGAATCCTAATCACTAATTACCTGGCTGTAAAAAAAATCCTGAATGTTACTGTGGGAACTTTTTGCCAAGCTGCCTCCAGGTCTGTGTACTCTATGATGTCCACTGTCTGTGCTCGTGGTATGCTAATTAGAGCATGGACAAAAGAGATTTCCCATAATACATTCTCCTTGCGGTCAATGCCTGAATTAACGGTTTAGTAGTTTGGACTGTTGGGAGTTAAAAGAGCTGAGGGTGAGTTCCCAATAAAGGAATGGCTAGCTATTTGCTATACAAGATATAATTGTTCTTATGTCGTGTTAGCCAAAATTTGACTCTTCGGTCATCTTCTATGGCTAACTACTAAGGGATTGTTTGCAAACACAGAGAGCATATGAATATTTCTGTTAATCCTATTTATTACAGTTAAAGATAATCTGACACATGAATGTGATATCTGTGTTTTTGTTACCTGTTTGCAATAGCCATTTTAATGTTGGTTGTTCTTATTGTTATCTCTAAAACTACATTATTTTGTCACTTTATAATCAATGTATTGCTTCTAAAGTGATGCTTTTCAGTTGATCAAAGATTCTGGTATTGTGATGGTGAAAAGGATTTGTCCAAAATGGTTGACTAGAATTACCACAGATACTTCCTTCTATACCTCAGTTCGCCACCCCACTCACTACCTCTCATTGCACTCATGTGAATACAAATTGCAATTATTTTGTATGTTTAGTAAGGTTGGTTTAAGATGCTAGGAAACCCCAAATGACTTGGTAAATGTTTTGAAAATTACAATAATCGAAAGTTGCTATGGTACTTAGAGTTATTGTCTAATATTAGATTATTTCATCATTATCATCAGGATAAAGGAGGGGTAGATGAAAGGGACACTCTAAGCTAAAATGTATCTTCTGCTGTGTTAATTGAACTTTAATCACAAACAAGAGGCTCTTGCAGACTCTAGCGAGCTATTAACAGAAGAGCAGGAGCTAAGAAATTAAACACACTGTGTCATAAAGGAAGTTTAAAAGTTAGATCTCTCTTTACAGGAAATGCTTAGGAAGGCTGTGTAAGTTAGTGTATAGATCATGCCCCTGTAGCACACAACTCAATTATCTGCCCTATATGAGTTAAATCACGTTTGTTCCTGTTTATACAATGCTAGATACACCTCTGTATCATTTTCTGTAAAGAGGGATATACATTTTTGTTATAACAAATTAGTATGTGATTAAAGTTCAATTAACACAGCAAGTTAGTATGTGATTAAAGTTCAATTAACACAGCGGGCGATACAAGTTTCTAAAGTAAACAAATTGTGCTGTAAGACCTGATTGAACTTGGAACCTTTATTTCATCTTGCTTGCGTAAGTTAGTGTCTGGGGAGTCGTGGCTAGGGATGCATAAACAGAAAAAAAAGTGATGTAACTGCTAAATGGTACAAAATTGAGCAGTGATACTACAAGGGCATGGTCTATACACCAAAACTGCTTCATTAAAGGGAAGCTCCAGACCCACATTAGCTTGCTGGAATGCCTTATATATGAAGAGTGTTTATTCTTTTTCATTTTATAAACTATACACATTTCATTAGAAATAGGACATTTTATAAAATAACATTGTTACACCATCCTGGCCGTCAATCAGGCAACGTGCGCTGTTACGACATGTTACTTACTGGCTTGCTTAGTTCAGTGTAAATTAACTTAAGAGGCAGCAATTGCCCAGAGCACCGGCCTCACAAAGACTCCTCATTCAGGTGCATTGGGAAGTCTGCGATTGGACAGTCACAGAAAGCCTGGGCGGGAAAGTAAGGGGAGGGGGCTTGTAAAGACTGCAGACCAGAGTTTACAGTTTCTGCAAGCAGTTTTTAGGAATGCCTAGAATGAAAATAACATAATTAAGTGCTAGCATGTTTTTTATTGGGGTATATCTACTAAACAATTAAGCGTTTTTCTTTGGTCTACATAATGAATGATGAGATGAATCTAATAATAATTGGACTACGGGCAGATTTTTTTTTTCATAACCTTTGACTAAATTTTATGTACAGGCAAGTACTTTTCAGTCTCCTCTTTTTTACTGTCTTTCCTCTTGGATAATATGTTTCTGGAATATTGTTTTACGTAGTCTTAATTCATTAACGCAAATGCCATCTGAAGGGCTTGATTCACCTCCTGAGGGATGTTGGCCCAAAATAGAGACTCTCCCTCATAAATAGGGACACTTGGAAGGCATGCCGTATTTAAACCCTATATTTGTGAAGAAAATATGAAGAATACAAAATAAAATTGACATATGTTTGTGTAAATTACACCTAAACAATTGTTATAAATCCAAATTAGCTTTAGTCTTAGTCTTAGGTCATACGTTTCTATACATACAGGAACAGTGTTAATCAAATCCTCTGTTACTGTGACAGTCCAGACGTGCCATTGGACTTTTGAGTTAAACTATGGTCATTCTGTTCTGATTAAAGTATAACTGTCGTTAACGATTGTAGAAGTATTGCAGATGACCCAATCCTATTTGTTACACTTATACAAATGTTTAAAGCACAATACTGAATTGGGCACATGGCGTTAGTTAAACCACCAATACTATTTTTTGTAACGCAATGCTGCCCACGGAACCCTTCCAGATATCACTTGTTTCTTAGAGTTCCTTGGCATTAATTCTTTATTTTAATTACCAGAGCTTGTTAAAATAATGATGATAAAAAAAAAAAATAATACGAAAGTTTCTTTTTATTAGTCAATCACTAAAAAAAACACATTCCTCTACATCTTGGCAACCTTAAATGGTTGTTACAGATAAAGTCTAGCATACGTCTTTATTTTCCAACTTGTACTGCGGACATAACAAGTATATATTTCTGTTTTAGAGTATTCAGTGCTTTGTTAATACATTTCCGTAACATGCATTTGCTTGTGACCTCTCCTGGTTTTCTACAGACACTCCAGGGATGACCAATTCTATAGTTTGATTGTTTTAACTACATTTCCCTTTCATTACTGTTGTCTTACTAGCTTAGTATGTGTACAGCAAGGTGGGATACAGTAGGGTGTGCCATTAAAGGGACACTCCACTGCCTAAATACAAAATACATGTAAATCACTGTTTAGTAGATATACCCCAAATGAAAACTTGCATTGGGTATATACCTAAAATCAGCTTGCAAAGCCTGCAGTTCTCTTGTCTGCTGCCTTTACAAGCCCTCCTCTCCAAGCCCCGCCCAGACTTTCTCTGGCTGTCCAATTACAGACTTCCCAGTGCAGCTCCATGAGAAGTCTTTGTAAAGCAGGAGTTTAGGCAATTGATGCCTCTTGAGGTTAGCTGCATTGAGCTAACAAAACCAGTTACTAACATTACCTATGGTCTGCTTGAAAGCCAAGGGGGTGAAACCAGGTTAATTCATAAAAGTGTAAATTTATTTTGAAATCCGCACATTTTGCAAAACTAAAAAGAGAGAACTCAATACACACATAAATATTTTTATCAAGTTGTTTAATGGTCTAGAGTGACCCTTTAGTGGCCATTTGATCTCCAAAGGAAAGAATGTGACCTTAATATGTCTATTTTTTCCCAATGAGATATGATTGATCAGGACAGGGCAGTCAATCCTGTTGTCTCATTTAGTGATATTTATACATCCATTTCAGTCCAAATATTTGCACTGGGATTCCATGTTTCATTTATTTTATGTTTGCTACTGCTCAACTACAAATCTAATTGATTTATTTACTAGAACATTTTCCACCTAAGCACTTCATTGTAGTGAAATGAAAACCAAACTGTGAAATTCAGTTTAAATAAATCAATACGTTACTATAGCTGAATTGGTAATTTATTTATTTTTTTCCCAAATTCGTTTTCAATTCACTACAATTGTTTGCCTAGTCCGTTAATTCATTGCAAAGGCAGGTGCAAGATGTAAAATCAGCAACCTGAATTGCATAATGTTTCCAACTCATTGCTGCATTACACACAGTTTAATGCAGGCTATGATACATATGGTGTTATTCCTGAGTTATTCGGTTTAATGCATGTTCGCTCTCATATGTAATGGGAGTGAATGATAACAGTTTTAGAGATTTGCGCTAAGCAGTACTCTCTGAATACACTGTTGAGTTGCTTTTTATTTGAGACAAAATCTTTCCAGAACACGCATTATTGGTGTGTTGGAGAGCTTACCGAAACATTGGTGCACTTGCGAGAATTTCTGCCTATATTAAGCTGCTTAATGTACATTCTAACAGTGGCCTAGTTTCAGGATAAATCGCACTCCGTGGAAGGAACGAATATTAAATCAGGTTCTGGATAGCAACATTCTTTCAAAGAGCAAGTCTAATTTATCCCAACCATATTTTATGTTATACACG
Organism: Pelobates fuscus; assembly: GCF_036172605.1. NCBI lineage: Eukaryota > Metazoa > Chordata > Amphibia > Anura > Pelobatidae > Pelobates > Pelobates fuscus. The sequence continues at coordinate 117,488,237 of NC_086327.1, forward strand.
TCTGATAGAAAGATCCATTTTGTCACTATCTCAGTATTACAACCCAACTTTCTTATTTTTGTGTTCCGCAGCCTCTATTTTTACTTCAACCAATCTGTCTCTTTGTCTCTTGTCAGCTTTATTCTCCTTGTCACTTTTTCTGTCTGGTTGTCTCCTCTGATGGACTTTGTATGTATGTATGTATGTATGTTTTCTCTGTTCGCAATGCTCGTTTGATTTTCTACAGTATGTCTATATTTCTTATTTTTTTCATTGTCATTTGACATTGTTTTATTTTTTTTTTTTCAGTTTCACTATAGAAACACTCAGAAAACAAAATACAGATTGATGAAGACATGAGATGCACTTTAGGAAATAAAAAGACTGCGACAATCTAGACATTTAGGGAACATAAACTGGCTGGGGAGATAAATCTGAAAAAGAGACATACTGGGGGATGTTTATGGGAAGAACCGGAATGCACAGGCATTTGTGGAATTGAGACACACTAGAGAGACATGTAATAAGACACTTATATGGAAAAGAAAAAAAATGTCTGGAGAGACACTTGATACAGATATAGAGATATCTAACTATAGGGAGAGGAGCCTTTTACTACCCTGTTCAATCTTTATATGCCATTTGTATTGCTTTAATAAAGTATTTTTAAAGGTGCACTCCAGACTTCAGATTGTTGCAGTGTTTTATGTGTGAAGAGAGTGCCCTCTTTTTTCATTTCACAAAAAAGTGTATATTTTAAAAGAAATTGACACTTTTACAAATTAACCTGGTTACACACCATGGCTGTCAATCAGACAACAAGTCCTGTTACTTCCTGGTTTGGTTACCTCAGTGGATCTAAACTCAAGAGGCAGCAATTGCCCAGAGCACCTGCCGTGCAAAGACTTCTCATTGAGCTGCATTGGGAAGTCTGTGATTAGACAGACACAGAAAGTATGGGCGGGGGAAGAAGGGAAATGATTTGTAGCGTTTGCAAGCTGTTATTAAATAGGCCCCAATAAAATAAATGCATAATTAATTGCATACATTTTCATTAGGAGTATATCTACATATAGTGATTTTTTTTTTTATCAGTGGAGTGTGACTTTAAATACCACATCCTGCGATTCACGTACCCTTCCTAAATTTAATATAGCTCCTCCCTATCTTTAATGCCCCTTTCATACTCTGTTTATCCTTCATGCATTGGCCCCTGTCATATTCCATTTTCCAAACCAAATACATGTTGTACTCCTCATTCGTTGCTTGCAGGTTAAATATCAACAAAGGACGCAGCAGGGAGCAGAGCATATCGTCTGTCATTCTGGCAGGGCGCTAATGGCACTATGACCACTACAGCAGGCTACTGTGCTAAAGTGTCCCTGTAAATTAAGCTCTCATAAAAATGCCCATGGGAAGAAGATGCATGGAACAGATCTATGTAAAGTGCATCATGATTGCAGGATGGTAATTATTTTTACTTGTGTGCTCATAGAAAGTATGTTTTTTCTTACCATCACGGATAAGGCAAAAGCAACATACCGTTTACAGCCACTAGCAAACGGATGACAATTCCTACTTAAAGAAGTGATCTGTGTTGGACAGTAAAACCCTACAGGTTTTTTATTTTTTTGTTTTTTCTTGTCTTTTGTAGATGTGCGTTTTGCAAACAGGAATTTTTTCCTAAAGAAAGCAGTTGGTCCATTGTGTGTTACAATGGCATTGAACTACCAATCTGATTATAGTTAAGCATATAAACGTAACATTTTGTGTTTTTGCTGAATGCTCAGCTTGGTATTCAAGGTGTATATAGCATCTCTGGGAAGTCTCCATGCCATAATCGGAAATCTGATGTACTTCTTCGCTATAAAATTGTTTGTAATTAACTGGCAACTGAATAGTCTTTAAGGCAGAATTAGCAAAATGGGACAGCTAGCCTATTTAGGAGAAGAGACAATAGCAGAGTTTGTCTTTCACAAATATATTGTTTTTCTTCCAAAAATCATCTCCTGATTTCAATGCTTAAAGGACCACTCTAGGCACCCAGACCACTTCAGCTTAATGAAGTGGTCTGGGTGCCAGGTCCCTCTAGGATTAACCCTTTTTTTTATAAACATAGCAGTTTCAGAGAAACTGCTATGTTTATACTGAGGGTTAATCCAGCCTCCAAAACCTCTAGTGGCTGTCTCATTGACAGCCGCTAGAGGCGCTTGCGTGAAAATCACAGCGAGAGCACGCAAGCGTCCATAGGAAAGCATTGTAAATGCTTTCCTATGCGACCGGCTGAATGCGAGCGCGGCTCCTGCCGCGCATGCGCATTCAGCCGATGACGTCGCAAGGAAGAAGAAGAGGAGGAGGAAAGCTCCCCGCCCGGCGCTGGAGAAAGAGGTAAGTTTAACCCCTTCCTCCCCCCAGAGCCCGGCGGGAGTGGGTCCCTGTGGGTGGGGGCACCCTCAGGGCACTCTAGTGCCAGGAAAACAAGTATGTTTTCCTGGCACTCGAGTGGTCCTTTAATAGTTGCTATACAGAAATTTCGATCCACTTTTGGTTAAAGCTAAACTTCTGGCTAAAGTATTTTTTTTATGTTCAAGTTTTTCTAAAATTGCAACTCTGGTAAACTTTTTAAAACGTAAGAAACATATAGAATGGGGGTTAAAATTACAACACATGTGATGTGCCCACCTATAATGTGTCTTCCCTATTCACCTGCATTAGCTCCCTCCTCGTATTTCATATCTACCCTGTTACATTATATACGCTTACAAAAAAAAAAAACCTTCCTCAACTCTTAGTTTTCAGGAAAGTTACCCAAGTATCCATAATAATGTTCTACTGGCTCCAGTTATCAATGTTTTTCTAGACCAACAGTTTTCCTGAAACTTTGACAAAATTGAAAAAAAAATGTATACCATACATAATCAAAGAAATACCTCTGAATGACTATTCTCTTCTCATATCATAATTTTATTCCATACACGTTTAGTCTACTGCAGTGATACTGTCTCACTTTCAAAACAACTTCTCTATGGTAAACCGACATTACTGAATCCCCACTGCTAATTCACCGGCCAGGATAATGGTAATCACAAAGGTATTCAAAGGGCTGAATTTTGTTAAGATGGTGAAAATGACATGATTTCAATCAGATTTGCCATTCTCATACTTATAAAATAGCAAATCTGTTTGAAATTGGGTCATTTCAATTAAATCAGTACCATTTTAAATAATATTCATCATGCACTAAATGTAGACCAGATTTCTGGATCTTGTCCAAAATAGGGATACCCTGTAAATACATTTATTTGCTTCTGTATCTACAGATATCTGGATGTTTAAAATTTGAATCCTAATTTTAAAGCGTGTATTTTCAGTGTTTGGTTCTAAACTAGATGACAGCATGCAGATTCTGTAGTCCAAATGCCCATAAATGGATCCAGATTTGTTTTGTAAATTCAGACAAGGGCCAGTTGATCATTATTGAGTAACTATGTCTGATGTCTCCAGAAATGTTGTTTCTTTCAACAAACAAAATGACTGTTGGCTGACCATTCCACTATACTATCCTTTTCACCTCACACTCAGTAACTTTCTTGCTACACCCTACCCCACCCCATTATTTATTTTCTTCCACAACTGGCCTATCCTTCATACATACCTCATTAGCTTCTCTCTGTTTTCTGGATATCCCTCTTCATTTTTCCAAACTGTGTTTTGTGGCAGAGGGCACATGGCCATAACTTCATCTAACAATTTTTATTTCTGGCTTTCTGAATTTAAATGTAGCCTTTCAAGATAAAAATATGTTTTTTTTTTTCATAACAGATACATTATTGTGCTAAGATGCCTACGGTAGCATGCAATCATTTAATTATGCATTTTCTCTATAGGGGGATGTTTAAAAAAAGCTTGCAAAAGCTATAGATATCTTGTCTGCTGCAATTGCAAGCCCTCCCATTATAACCCTCCTGTGACTGTCTAATTACAGACTTCCTAATGCAGCTCAATGAGACGTGTTTGCAAGGCAGGTGCTACCTCTTGAGTTTATGTCCGATGAGCTAGACAACCAGGAAATAACAACACGGTTGTCTGATTGACAGCCAGGGGAGGTAACAAGATAATTTTTATAAAAGTGCCAATTTCTATTGAAATGGGCACGTTTTGTAAAATTAAAAAAAAAAAAAAAAAAAAAAGAAGGCACACTCTTCACACATAAAGCACTGCAGCAATCTGAAGTCTGTACACATTCTCAACAAATAAAGCATTTCAACACGTAAACGTGCTTTAGGGAGCCAGAGTATCCCTTTAAGTTGTGTGTTTGTATGTTTTTACTAATGAGTCAGACTCTTAACTTTTATCCCTGGCTCTTAAATTCCTGGGAAATGTCTTCAACAGACAAAACTGTTTATATAGTTTGCATTTGAGCATTTTTATACATATTAATGTTTTATAAATATTGCTGTTTATACAAATTGCTGTCTAAAATGCAATATCTCTCAAGACTGAAAGATAAACATAGTTTTAGTTACAAACCTAGGGAAATTAAATTACGCTAGGCTGCTCCTTTAATAGATATGTCTCTGGGCCTTATACCCTAAAACCATTTTCAGCATGGATAGTCTGCTCATTTCACATTCTATGCTCTTATTTTGAAAATCGAGTTAATCTAGTTCATCGTTGAAGGCTACTTCACTGATCCCCTTTGGTCCCTCATTTGTAAGGAGTTCATCAACATGAAATTAGAGCGTGCATTGTCCTTATGACGCTGATGTGGAAAGGAGAACACAGAGGAGATTTGTCTGCCCACTGTTTCACCCTTGGTGGAAGTGCTACTTCCTAAGTGCAGGGCATCGCTGGAAGCCATCACTGATGCTCAACATTTACAAAGGACCCATTCTTTGCTGAGAAAATTAATTTGGGGAGGGAAGCAGTTATGAAACGCAGGCATAAAACACCACTTGTTACTGTAACTATTCTCCGACGCAACAGCAACAGATTAACGGGGTCATTTGCAGACCAGAAATTTGGGTTAAGTACTTGTAAAATAGGAACTCAAGGGCATTAAAACGTCTATTTTATTGGGTGGGTTAACTATATTGTTTATATACATATCTAATGTATTGTAAGTGCATGCATGAAAGAACACATCTACATTTATTTTAGTACATTGTGGGCGATTACACGGAATCCTGTATACAAAATAGAATCTTTAATGTGGGCATAAAACATACATTTGCAAAACCATGCATTTTTTACACAGTTCTCTAAGTATGCAAATAACATTGCACGATAGTAAAATTGCTAAAGCCTTTTGTTTTCAGTTCGTTCTTGCAAATATTTTTACTGTCTCTGATAAGTATTTTTAAACAGTATTATCTTTCTCAGCATTTTACCAAAATTTCATAAATGTAAGCACATTATTACCATAGTTTCTACAACATTTTTATATTCCTTGATATAAAATATCTGTCATTTCTATTGGATTGCTTGCTTTGGTGTGTCAGTATAGACTGATTTAGGAATCCTATTCTGGTACCCTGGGTTCCCTTTCTAGTATCTCGCTTCTGGAGGCTCCAGCGACCAAATTAGCAAAAAAAGTATGTGGTTTGACTGCTCAAATTGGGATATCCTGCAGGTGGGGATTAGATCACAACTGCATGCAGTTCTACCCAGAGCTTATTTTAGCTCCATTATATGTGAGTTGGCATTTTTATACTCAGATGTTATATGTTGCAGATTTTATTACTATATTGCGCTATTGGATCCATCTGTTTTTGCTTTCTTTCATACTCTGCAAATAAGAAAAGCCATACCAGAAATACTGAACAAAAATCAGGAGGGTTGTCATTCTAGGACTGTTTTTAAATTTTCTGGCATTTTAATTTTTTTTATTGTTTGGACCTTTGTACGGACTTTGTGTTTTTATTTTTACTTTGTTGATATACAGTATCTTGAGAGGGTTATTTAAATTCCCCATATATTATTGGTGTTTTAGCACCCATCGGTGCAACCTGACTTTTGTTTTTTTCTCTAGTTATCTTTAGGGGTCTAGAGGGAATCCCCTATTTTCTCTTTTTGTTCCGTTATCTAGTGCTGCTCCACTCTCCACTTTTTGTGTTTCTTTCACTATAAAATGCCGCAACAGCGTTATGGGGTGTCATCAGCCAACTTGGCAAATGAGTCTGGGGCTGGTTAATACCTTTGCAGCGACATTCATTCACTGGTTGGTCAGCTAATGCTTTCAGCCAATGAACGAGCAGCAGATGTGCCACCCAGCTTCTGCAGATCTGCAGAATCCAAATCTCATGAACCTGTCTACATCAGAGACCCGGTGCCCAGAAGGATCAGGTAAGAGGGCAAACTGTTGTAAAATGGTTTGCCCCATTACCAGGGAATCATGTCAGGGTTCTGTAGGAGTTGGAGGTAGTTGAAGTAACCCTTTAATTTAGATGTGTGACGATAAAACAAGAATACAATTATACTTGAATGTTCTAATTTTTCAACATTTTACATACATTTATTTAGACATAGTTACTCTTTGGAATGTATTTTAAACATAGATCTAATCAGTTTTATCCCTCTTCTCTCCTTCTGTTTCCTGCATCCTTGTTGGACTGAAACGTGCTGTGTATTTTTCCTACGTGAACGTTTGGTCTAAATCACTGAAAAAGGTAAGACAATCTTCTTTTACAAACTCAGACTTCCTGATTAGTTGTCTTGGAACTCATGTTTAACACAGTTGGAAAAAACAGAGCAGGCTCGTGTTCAGCAGGAATGCGGCATAGGGCTTGAGTATGACCTAACTCGTGATTTTATGTTTTTCCCCCTGTATGAACCTGCAGCCAAACACTACCTCACTTCTCTGGAACACAGTTAAGTGAGAGAGCAGAACAGATGAATAAGTGAGGTGAATCATTGTGGGAACTGTAACGAGCATGTGGGTTTGCTGTGATGCCATTGTGTGGCAGATTTAATAGTACATGCCAACATTTTTGTTTAATAAATAAGATAAAGACCAAAGGCTGCCCGATCCAGCTGTCGGATTGCAGCTAGCATCAGTCTCAGCCAATCAGTCAGGGAGGGGGGGGGGGAGGGGAACGACTCGATTGTGAGTTGGAAGTAAACCAGGCTGCTGCAGTCTATGTATATGTTCGTAAGATTATTCATCAGAGCTATGCTTCCTCAGATGACTTCCAATTCCTGTAAGTTTGCTAAACTATATAGTACTGACATGTAAGGTATCTGTGTATTGCTGCCAAATCTTGATTAACCAATCTAAAACCATATTTATGTTGAAAACACAGCCTTCACATCACATCAGGTTCTTATTGATTGATTTTGGTGTTCAGACCACAGTTCGAGCTGTAAACTGTTGGCAAGTTTGTGGGATTGCGTGTGTGTGTGTAGAGTGAGCGGATTGTGGTGTTGTATTGTGTAATTAGGTCGGTTTTAGTCATGTTGTGTTTGTGGTGTAATGTAATGCATATGTGGTTAGGGGCTGTAGAGTGTGTGTATAGGGGATGTAGCAAGTGTGTGGGCTATACTGTGTGTATATAGGTGATGTAGTGTTTGTAGGGGTTGTAGAGAGTGTGTGCTTACTGTCACGATTACTATATATATTACTATGCGTGTGTGTGTGTGTGTGTGTGTGTAAAGGAGTCATGTGTGTGTTTGAAGGACCCAGAATGTGTATAGGAGATCTAGTGAGTGTGTGTATATTGCAGAGTGTATCTAGTAAGTGTATGTGTGTAGATGATCCAGAGTTGGGTAAGGGATCTAGTGTGTGTCTAGAATGTAATGTGTTTAGGGGTGCAGTATGTGTGTGAGGAGTGCAGTGTGTGTGAAGGGTGCTGTTTTATATATATATATATATATTTGTTTGGAAGTATTGTGTGTGTGTGTGTGTGTGTGTGTTTGTGTGGTGCAGTGTGTTGGGGGGTTCTGTGTGTATGTGTGAGGGGTGCAGTGGGTGTGTGAGGGGAGCAGTGGGTGTGTGAAGGGTGCAGCGGGTGTGTGTGAGGGGTGTAGTGTGTATGTGAGGGGTACACTCACAGAGGTGTGTGAGGGGTAAAGTGTGTGTGATGGTTGCTGTGCGTGTGAGGGGTGAAGTGTGTGTGTGTGAGAGTTTTGTTTGTGAGAGTGCTGTGTGTGAGGGTGATGATGTGTGTGAGGGTGATGTGTGTGATGGTGATGTGATGTGTGTGAGGGTGATGTGTGTGAGGGTGCTGTGTGAGGGTGATGCGTGTGAGAGTGCTGTGTTTGAGGGTTATATGTGTGAGGGTGCTGTGTGTGAGGATGATGTGTGTGTGTATATGTTAGTGAATTGTGTGTTGGGGTAAGAAAAAAAAAAACGGACATTATATCTCCCCCACTCCCTTCTTACCTTTAGCTTGGGAGGAGGGGACCAGCACGGTGGTGCCTGGGAGGGGGGAACCAGCACTCTCACACCATTCCTGGTGGTGCTAGTGGTGAGTAAACTCTAGCCTGCGAGGCTAGAGTTTACTCTTGCAAGATTGGAGGCGTTACCGTGGTAACGCCCCCGATCTTGCAAAGGAACCCGGCAGAACTGCAAGATAGAGCTCTGATGGGTCTCCCTCTCCAGCTGCATGTCTGTGCAAGTGGTTTGGTGAGGGAGATCTTTGTTCTCCCCACCGGCCTGTCATGGAAAACAGTGGGCCCGGCACTCAGATAGTGCTGGCCCTGCATGGACAGGCTAGGGAAATTCTGTGACCTCCCCTGCCAGCCTTGGCCCATGGACATTTGCCCGGTGGGCCTGGTATCATCTCATAAAAATACAGATTTCGAGAGAAATTGGCACTTTTATAAACTGCCAAAGTTGCACACTCCAGCTATGTATCACACAGGCAAAAGGGGGCTCTTTCTCTTTACCTATTCTTCTCGCAGAGCATTGTAGCATTGCAGGGCAGTGCGTTTTTTGCCACATATGCACCTTGCTTCCCAATGATTCTCTACGAGAAGCATCAGATTGTCTGGGAGATCTTCACTAAAATAATGATGACCTCCTAGAAGCAGAGCAGAACTGTGGAGAAAGAGCATCTAGAAACTCAATTAAATGTAAGTTAACTCTTTTTGGATGGGGACACAGGACCCAAAAGCCTGCCGAACATTCCAGAAATTAATGTATTTATTTATCAAATTTGACTTTTCTTTAACAATAATTGAGTGCTGGCGTGCTTTCTTTGCACTCAGTAAATGTTCATATTGAGAAAACCCTCTCATCCTCAGTGTCATCCCTTATATTTTGCTCTATGGGCAGCATACCAGTAAGTCACTGTGAAGTAGTGAGACATTCTCGTTTAAGGATGAATACTTGTTGTTAAGGATTTTGGCAACACTGGCTTGTAAAACAATACAATGGTACCAGAACAGCTCCTTTCCCTTATAAGGTTAGAAATGTAGCTGTGACGGCTAGCTGTTTCTATCAGATAACATAATAAGACTTAATAGAATTCAGTATTTCAGATGTACTCAGAGGTGATCTCATAGAGTCAGAGTAAATTAATGTTTTTGTAAGCATCATCGGTCTAAAACATTAGGTGCATTGGATGCATAATGGGAAACGCTTTACCTCTTCAGCTTTCTCTGCAGAGGAAGAGCTTGTGCTACATGCTAATTAAGTCATTAGCTGAGCCACCAGCTCAGTCAATTGTGCGTAGCATAGACTGCACTCAATAACTGGAAGAAGGTAACCTCTGAATACATATTTAAAACAGTACTCCAATTAAATCAAACATATTGTATTGTACTTTTAAAAAAAAATGCAGTGACCAAAGTAACATTCATTTATTTTGTATATTTTCTTAGTAAATACGGTGGATGCCTATTACTACATTTATAAGGCTGACTATCTCTGATTAGGACTTGTTCCAGGGATTTGGTCATCTTAACCAGAAGTAAAGTGATTTCTAGATATTTTTGTTCTAGATTACTAGATGAGAGATAAAGCAGTTGATTTCATTGTTCTGTTGCATAATATATCTAGTTCCTGCATTACATTAACATGCATTATATTTGTTAAACTACGAGATGCTGTGACATGAATGTTCAAATTCAGAAGATCTGAAGATCTTAACCATTCGTGTAATTTAAAACAAAAAAACAAAAACAAAAAACTATTACAACCAGAGTTAATTTGCCACCATAATACTCTTCTCCAGTTCTGATTAAAGATTGATAAATCAATAAATCAAACATAGTCATGCTGTCGTCACAGATAAACGATTACAGTAGAATCGCATGGGCCAAGTTTAGACAACTTTGTGGCATGCAGTAGCTCATGTAAGTGTTCGGAACACTGAGCAGGTTGATAAATCTCAAGGACTAGTTAAACTATGGTCCATTCTTACCAACCATTTTTAGAATGATGATCTTCAGTGCACAATATGGTTTAGAATGTGTAATGGGAGCCACTGTGATGTATAAATATTGTCTGTGCTATACGGGACTGCTGTTACTGTCATGTTGCTGTTGACCTTTTTTTTGGGCTGTCCTCAGAATGTCTGTTAGGTAAAGCAGTGAAGACAGGTCTCTTGCCATGAGGGAAATTAATCTGCACACAGATAGCTTCACCGAGTGCAGTGTTCACAGCATTTGCATTGGTAATGGTATTGAGACCTCATGAATATTGCATTAAAATGTAAACGTTGTAAAATATGCACCAAAAATAATGTGATTTTTAAAACTCGATACAGATATACTCTTCATAAGCCTGCCTTACAAAATCCCCTTGATACATTATTACAGCCTCACAACTTGAGGGCATAGGGCACTTGTATTACCCAAGTGCCAGAGAGAACATAAAAAGCTCAGCATATATAATATTTCCATATCGATTCCAAAACTCTTTCTTTTTTCGTGTGACGGCGTGTGTTCTTATGAATACATTCCTTTACTGCTGAATTTGTAATCAGTAGATTTTTTTTAATATAATTGCCTTTTCCACATCAGTTCAACCTGACCTATATCCTCCCAGTTGACATATTACTAAACCTGTTATTTCATGTCAGCTTCTGTTCTTCAACATCAAAAACACCTCGTCCACTTTGGAAGGTCTCATCATGTCTGATAGATCTCCATGGAGGTCATTAATTAAACAGCCCTCCTGAAATAATGAAAAAAAAAAAGAACAATGCTCTAGAGTACTGTGAGCCCCACAGATACCATTATTATTTATTATTATTTTATTATTTATATAGCGCCATTAGATTACGTAGCGCTACAATACATTCTCCATTAGTGTCCTGTTGTCTTTGGTAGAGAGGTGAAGCTTTTTTATTATTTAATGTTAGGAATACAAAATGTGTCTATTTACTTGTGCAAAATACTACATACTGCAGCTCTTGGCAATCATTACAGTATTTCGAGATTACCACCTTTCGAACCCCTGTAGTGCCAAGCAGGACAACACTTGCCCATAAATGTAGATATGTGGAGGTTGATTTTACCTAACAATGCTTTATTTTTAATGATCTATCTCACAAGAATGCAGTACTGCAACTTCATTAAAAACACTATAGTCACCTAAATTACTTAAAATAATAAATAAAGCAGTTTTAGTGTATAGATCATTCCCCTGCAATTTCACTGCTCAATTCACTGCCATTTAGGAGTTAAATCACTTTGTTTCTGTTTATGCAGCCCTAGCCACACCTCCCCTGGCTATGATTGACAGAGCCTGCATGAAAAAAACAACTGATTTCACTTTCAAACAGATGTAATTTACCTTAAATAATTGTATCTCAATCTCTAAATTGAACTTTAATCACATACAGGAGGCTCTTGCAGGGTCTAGCAAGCTATTAACATAGCAGGGGATAAGAAAATCTTAATTAAACAGAACTTGCAATAAAGAAAGCCTAAATAGGGCTCTCTTTACAGGAAGTGTTTATGGGAGGCTGTGCAAGTCACATGCAGGGAGGTTCATAAACAAAGGTATTTAACTCTTAAATGGCAGAGGATTGAGCAGTGAGGCTGCAGGGGCATGTTCCATACACCAAAACTGCTTCATTAAGCTAAAGTCGTTAAGGTGACTATAGTGTCCCTTTAACAGCTACAGCAGCTGCACATGTTCCCCCGTTCCAGTATTGTTTATTGTTCAAACATTTATTTTAGAGGAAGTGCAATCATTAAATATTCTGTTTACCTCTCACACCAATAATTAATTAAATAACAACACAAAGTATCTGCAGAAGAATGCATTCAGCATTCTGTAGAAATGGAGTGCACAGGTTATTACGTATGCCATTAGTGACCCATTTTAATGGGATCAAGAACATTATGTTTTCACTAGATTAAAGCTCTTTATATTGAAGCAATCAAGTATAATGTATATGGTTTATAGAAACTGTCCTTTCCTGTATGTAATTGTTTTATGGATTTAGTTACCTTATTAAGATGCATTAAAGAATAAGTCAACATTTTTAAGGGACCTTTATTGTATTTGCCTCTTCAGAAAAACAATGGTAAATCCTTGTGTTTAAATGTTGTCCGGAAAATCAGCAATATAAAGGGACATGCCAGTCATCTAAGGAAAAATAATATACCATTCAAAAAAAAATTAAATGTAAAAACTGCTAAACACTACTTGGGTAAAGTATTTAACCATAACCTCTCAACAGTCAATGATTAATGGGAAATGCATAATATACTCCCTTGTCCTGTCACTCTGTACATGTTCTCTAGTGTCCTGCTTTTGGACAGACACACTTGCTCTACACAAAATACATTAAGAGATTTATAGTGTCACAAGATGACTTCAGAAGCTTTCTGAGTATAGGTAGCTCTGAAGGGTTTGCCCCTATTGTGTCATCAGTCAGTATCGCCACTGGAACATTCCCAACAGCAATCCACCCTCACTCGTACCCTGTAATGTTCTGAGGGATTCTACAGCAGCTGTACACATGCATGGCAGTCTCAGAATCCACTGGAAGCTATATGTAGCACCTGGGCAGGGGTCTGTGGGGTGTATGCAGTACTCTCTTTGACCTGTAGGAGCTTCAGTACTGGTTAGAAGATCAAGCCACTTCTCGGCCTCTGTAGACATTACTGCAGAATGAGTACTTCCTGGAAATTTTCTTCAATCTACGGACTGTCAGGTTAATACCTTGTTTATTATTATTATTTTCTACATTTGCTATTTCTGTGATGCAATAAAAAGGGGAGATCAACTGCATCCTAAAGTGACCCTTTTAATAATATTGTCTGCGATGATCTTGTGAATTTGAGTCGGAAACCTGCGTATCATTCAGTTGTGTGATTGTGATGGAAGTGGACATTTTCTGCAAAGATTGAAACTAACAGATATTATAAAGCCACCCATCTACTCCCTTTCCTGGCGTTTGTCTTGGATTCTATGATAAATTGAAGGTTAGATTAGGTCAGTTGTGCATTTTGTTGATGCTCTTCCAAAATTCTGTATTTTTCTGATGCCTTCGATTATCATGACTCATGCACCACAATCACGTAAAATAACAGCATTTAATTTTTCCAGAATTATTCAATACAGCTGTAAATCATTCGTAAAATCATTCGTAAAAGTAAACCAAAAAACTTTAAAATAGAAATGTTCAGCGCGTCACATGCTAGACATTATTATTATTATTTTTCTCATGTTTGTTTCCAATTTATTGCAAACAAAACCCACAATTGCAACAGGACAGTGAGACGTATGAAAATACATAGGAATCACAAAACTAATGGAAACCAATGAAAACATACACAGCCTATTTTATCTTGAACAATTGATAAAGATAAAAATACCAATCTCATCTCCTTTTTAAAACTAATCTCCATTGTTAACTTGATGGGTTATGTAGCCATATTATATGAACTTAAAATGGAGCAAAATTACCTGCCCACTTTGGGTGGCTTACGTCAAGAAATATTCTACAGCATAAACCTCAAAAAGTTAGCAAAGGTCATAGGTGATTTTCAATATTTTATTCAACAGTGAAATGTAAAATTTGCCAATGAACTGGATGTTAATATGATTCCTAAATAACAGATTGTTATGACAGCTTGGTCCTTAAAGGGAAACTATTTAAGAATCATATTCAGGGTTGCCACCTTTTTTGGAAAAAAAATAACAGCCATGCTCATATGCATATTTAATTATATACTCGTAACATCACTGGAATGTGACCTGATGTGACATAGTAGAAAAGAAAAACATTTCCATTGTGTGTAGCTTTGTGTATGAGTAGCAGTGTGTATACTGTCTGAATGAATGTGTGTATAGTATTGTGTGTACAGCAGTGTGTCATTGTCCAAATGTGTGTATAACAATGTGTGCCTACTGTGTCTGAATGTGTGTGCCAGTGTCTGTGTGTGTGTGTGTGTAATGTATGTCTACTATGTTTGTGTGTGTGTGTGTGTGTGTGTGTATATATATCTAGCAATGTATGTGCCTTGCATGTATAATAGAGGTGGATATCCTGGCTCTATCTCTCTCACCACTCTGCCATAGTCCCCATCAGAGAACAATACTGCCCTTTGTACTGCCGGTATTTTTGAAATACCAGCACTGTCCAGACAATCTCAAATGCTGGCCATGTGGCAACCTTAATACATATTCCAAAATGGAGTGACCCACTTAATAAATGCTTGCATGACTGTATAGAGATACCAATACTAAATAAATAGATCACTCTGTGCAGGTATCGGTCTTTAGGGACCATGTTACAATGATATACTGTAATATTTAATCATTAAGAAATTAGAATTGATCTTATGGATTGTTTCCGAAATAGTAAATTAAACACAGCCTGTCTTTAATAGCAGGTCTAATTTTAATTTTGCACCACATTATAAAGTATTGAACATTTGTACGATAATTCTCTCTCTGCAGACAGTTGGAATCCAATATATAATATATTGTGTTTAACCCTACTTAAAGGGAAACTCCAGTGCCAGGAAAACGATCCCACCCACCAATCCCCGGTTACTGAAGGGGTGAAGACCCCTTCAGTCACTTACCTGAGGCAGCGGCGATGTCCCTCGCCGCTGTCTCCTCCTCTGCACCGCTCCTCCTACTGGCTCCGTCGGCCGGCCGGCGAGACTGATCCCGCCCACCAGCCGAGGAGACCTAATGCGCATGCGCGGCAATTCCGCGCATGCGCATTAAGTCTCCTCATAGGAAAGCATTAAAAACGAATTTCAATGCTTTCCTATGGGGATTTGAGCGACGCTGGAGGTCCTCACACAGCGTGTGGACGTCCAGCGACGCTCTAGCACAGGTTTCCTGTGCCATGGACCAGGAAGAGACCTCTAGTGGCTGTCTGGTAGACAGCCACTAGAGGTGGAGTTAACCCTGCAAGGTAATTATT
The DNA here is from genome assembly GCF_036172605.1 of Pelobates fuscus. NCBI lineage: Eukaryota > Metazoa > Chordata > Amphibia > Anura > Pelobatidae > Pelobates > Pelobates fuscus. Next base: position 117,503,557 of record NC_086327.1, read on the forward strand.
GCAGTTTATAAAAAGCTGCAATAATTACACTTACAGGGTTAGGAGTAGTGGGAGTTGGCAACAACATACATATATAAAACTGGGAAAAGAAAGAATCATAAAAAGTTTAAAAGGTCAAAATCTACATTTAGCCCATGAGGTGTCAAAGTGTTTTCTTTAAAATCCAGTTCATCACTATAGGTGAAAAATATGTGTCTTCGCCATACACCTTGAATTTCTCAGTGACCAAGACTTCACTTACCATTGAAACACATTGTTCATCCTTAGCTCAGCTCTACTTGTTTTACCTCAGATGTATAAAGTTCAACCTTATGTGCAGAGCATAACTTCTAAAAACTCAATTCATAGCTATGGGCAGGCTTGACTGTTGAGTTATTTCGTGATGATGAAAGATTGTATACTTCCAGTTATCTCAGTGACCAATCTATACCTATACCTATGAATTGAACCAAACAAAAGTGCTTAAATACAGAACGATTTAAATAACCTTTTGAAATATTCCTACAACAATCTACGATTCTAGTTTACTGGTCATCATGCCTACGTAATAAAGTCTACATGGACATTCTAAAATCTATATATAACATTTTTAGAAGGGCATGTAATGAAACTATTTATATTGTATTTTTTGAAGAGTATTTAGATTTAAAATCAGAAATTTCTCATTATCGGTACATCTTTAATTTTTTAGTTAGGCACTTTTTTAAATTAGGGACTGAACTGCTTTCAGTTCACCTAACCAGGCCTTAAATTTTAAATTCACTTTGAAATGTCATTTAAGTAAAAAAAAATAACTATTCAAACACTTTGAAAGTTATGAAAAGCATACATAGATTATAAAATAAATTAGGGAAGCATGTCTTCCTGCCATCGCACTCTTTAGTGTCACTGGTTGAAGGCTACTATTGTTATGTTTATGCAGTTAAAAAAATGTTTCAACTTAAAGTAAAAAAAAAACAATGCAAATAGTTCAGCTGTTCTAAGTACTCAGACAGCTACTCACTATGTCAACAATAGTTTTCAAGGAAACATGTCTGTGAATTTCCCCAGGCTTGCACACTTGCCATTTTCTGTCAGATAAACTATTTATTATGCAACAGTCTCCTGTTCCTCCTTCGGGATATGTTCTGTGCTTCTTTAAATCCATTATCTGACTTTCATGAATTTTGGGGTAGTTTACATACATTCTTCCATCTCTCACATGTTCTCCTAAAACGTATACTGCCTATTTGTGACTTCCAAGGCCATGACAGGTCTCCAGGGAAGGAAAAAAGTCCCAGGATGGTTTTTAAAAGTCTATAAAAATATAATCAGTAGAACTTAAAAATGAGTGTCATGGCAATATTTATTCTGAAAATCTTGCATTAAAGGAACAAACCCCTAAAGCAGTTCTGCTTGTTGAAGTGCTTTGAGGCTAACAGGTTGACTCTTCTTTGTCACTTTATAAAAGTGGAGATTTTAAGAGAAAAGGCAACTTTTATAAAGTAAAACTATTTCACCCTTCCAGCTGTTAATCTGGCAGCCAGGAGGATCCTCTTCTCTTGATTGATTTGTGCCCAAGCAGAAAGCAGAAGGCTATGATTCTTAAAATTAAGCATTTTATTCAATATCTCTCTGTATCCCAGTGCTTCTCAAAGAATTTAGAATTTCTGAATGTAGACACTGGACTAAATTTTGTTTTTAGTACCAAAAAATGCATGTGTGGTTGTGCCAGATTGAATCACTTCTCTACTTTTTTGAATTTATTTGTATCACTATAATCACTGAAAATGGCAAGGTGAACACTACCTGTGAGTGATGACCCTTTTTAATTTGTAGAATCAACTGCCTCTGCAGGGGTTTGGGTGTACATTGTTGTACCTAACACTCAGGAAACATGATTCCAGAATGGGGTATACTGCAGTACCCTACACTGTAAACACCTGCTCAGTTATAAACAGTGTGTGACTCATTCTGTTGAATGCAGCACTAGTACAGTCCAACTACAATGATACTCCCTATCTTAAACACAATCTATTTACTGTGGGACCTCAAGTTCCTCTGACATTTCAAACTTACCTTTATCCAATTGTTTCCTCTTCTTTTCCTCTTTTAGTACCTATTCTTATCTTCATTACTGATCTATTTCTCTTTAAAACATAAGAAATAGTTAGGACTGCTTTGTCTTATATATTTTCCCACGCCTGACAATCTTGACGAAGGGTGGATCTTAAAGCATGTTACACTTCCTTTGTCAAGGTTTTAGAGCTTGCCTTAAACTCCACCCGTGGTCAAGATTGTCAAGTGTAGCTTTGTTTTATGCATTTTCCTTTGCTTGAAAATCTTGACAAAGGGAGGAGTTTTTAAGGCAAGCTATACTGTATTGACAAAGGAAGTGGAGTATTCTTCAACTCCACCCTTTGTCAAGATTGTCAAGTGTAGGATAAATACACAAGACAAAGTAGTCCCTACCTTGTCTTGTGTTTTAGGAATTGATCATAAATGAAGAAAAAAAGAACAGATTTTGAAAGAGGAAACAATAGTAAAAATGAAAGTATTAGGTGACACTCTGTGATCACCAAATGTCAACACTGTCGTGATAAATACTGATTGGCTACAGCAAAAAATGGATAACTGATATTATGGTTTACCATGCACAGTATACGAAGATTTCAGTAAAATCTAGAATATCAAGATTCCCATCCTAAGGGTTTAGTGAGATGGGCATCTTGCATAATAAATAATAACCAGCTTAAATAATAAACCAATTTTTTACTGGTTGAATAACCTAGGAGGCTTCAGGAAATCCTCTGCATTGTGTGGCCTGCACTGCTCATTTCCAATTAAGATATATGTCATTGCACTTTTAATAGAACACAAAAGTCACTCCCTACAGCTTTTTATCACATGGATGGAATATAATTGGGATTTTATATGGTTATCTGGAAGCAGACCTGAACCTCCACATGTAGGGTTAATTGCTATGCTTTACATTGAATGAATGTCAGGTTACAGTATTCTGCTCTTAACCTTCTCTTTATCTTCAGGAGAAGAAAGGTGAGATCTTTAGACAGTTATACCTTGGAGGGATTGGACCTTTTAATTTTTGAAAGGTCAGTGAAATAGATGGCAGCTATAGAATATTACATTTTCTATGTTTCCATTCATATTCATATTCATATTAGGCATGGATGTCTAGGAGGAACTTCATATATGTCATATCTACCAAAGAGTAGTAGACAAAGGCTCACGTTCTACTACTATTTATTTGTTCCCCTGACTTTCTGGGCAAAGGCAAATATCTCTCTCTCTGTAACATTGTTAAGCTCTAACGTCTGTTAAGTTTTTTTTTTTTTTTTAATTCTTTATTTTGGTTGTGCAGATGAACACAAGATATGAACAGACGCCACAACAGCGTATTGCGAGGGTTACAGATATTAAACAGTGGCATATAAGCTTGCACATTTTATGTTTTTTAAGATAGATAACTTGCGTGTTTAAACATTTGAGTCGTCAGTGGTGAGTAGATGCATTACGTTCAGTAGGTTAGTTAAAGTACAAGAAGACACTGCACGTATAGCTAGTGAGATGACAAAGACATTAGATTTGTGTGTACATTCTATGTGTGTGGGTATACGATTCAAACAACGATTGTTAAGGTGCTTGCTATACAAAAGAAAAAAAAGAAAAAACAGGAAACAAGGTTCTCTAGAGGTTCAGGAGCAAGTATAGACAGGCTTAGCAAGATAAAGATAACAGTCAAACAATTTAGCTTGAGGTCGTATTACTAGTTAGGGTAGGTCGCTTTAACCGAGTAGCTAAGTAAATCCTACCCTTATTAATTACATACAGGCTGAGCAATACAGGCCAGGGTTGGCATGAGAAAACGAAATAAAATCAATATAAACAAACAATGTCAATTATGCTTTTCAACAGGCTAGGTCTACACTAGTTGCGGGTTGCTGTAGCTACAGGTTTAAACGTGCAGCGGTAGATAAGCCTTGAACCTCAGCCTAGTAAGGCGCAGTCCCAGAGTTCACGGTCAAAATGTCAGCCAACTCCGCAGTCTCGGCCCAGCAAGACACCAGCACCGCTGTTAGGTAAGGGGGCCAGTGGGGCTCTGCCGCCCCTTCCCGGTCTTCCATGGGTACCTCGTTTAGCGGGTGCGTGTTGTCGGCGGTGTGACGGTTTCTCTTCTCCTCGTGTTGGTCTGTGGGCTGGCATCTGTGCTTTTTTCCCTGCTACGAGTTCAAAGACCTTCTGGGGACTTGGAGTGGTTTTGCCGGCATGTGAGCAGCTAGTGTGCTGAGTGTCCATCTTGGCTCTGCTGGCTGTGTGCCGTGCGTGGGCCCCCCGGTGTGCTTATGTAGCTTGGTTAATCGTAGGCCCTGCGTGTGGGGTCTCCGCTTGCGTCGGGCACTGGGCAGGTTGCATCCCGTGTGCAGACTACGGTACATGAGTCGGGGTAGAGCCCTTGCTCGCATCTCCCCCTTTGCTGGTACAGGGCTCTTTAGCGCCGGTCTGTGAGTAGGGGGGATGTTGGGCTGTCGGGAGGCTGTTTGGGTTGCCTTGGTCTGTGCCAGCGTGGCCCATAGTTGTGCCCAAAAGTGGTCAAAGGCTGCTGCTATACCGTCCTCCCGGGGGGTCCCGTTGGCAGGCCCCATTCGTGGTAGCTGGGTGAGCGTAGGCCCAGGAGCTTGGTTGGCGGCCACCATTTTGATCGCTGATTGCGGGTAGCTTGCGGTCGCCTGAGCTTGTAGGAGCCTGTGACCTCGTGTGATGTGGACCGGGATGACCCCCACCGGTCCAAGGGGGGGGAACATGGGCTCTGCGGAAGGTCAGCCGGGAATAAAGGTGACGGGAGAGCGTCCGACTCTCCCGCGCTGCCCGTGTGAGTAGGCCGCATGCTAATGCCGTGCGGCGTATCAGCCGGAGCAGGCCTCAGTGGCTGGAGCGGGGCACCCGGCTCTCGATATGCTCGTTTGTGGTATCGGGGTGTTCGCCTGGGTGTCCCCAATCTGGTAAGAGCTGACCTGGAGCTGAACATGCCGAGTTTCATGGGTTTTTTCCCAAAAAAAGTTGATTAGTCTCAGGAGCTGGGACTCGGCACGTCTGTTCTGCTTGATCGCTCGGCTCAGCCCCCGTCTGTTAAGTTTTTTACGTATGTATTGCTATTTGCATTGTGAGTAAATTAAATGTCATTTTTTTATAAAAAAGTCAGTTTGCATATTAATATTTTTGGGTGATATAGAAGTATATTACGCTAAGCCCTTAAGTGTCACTGTCACGGTTTGGGGACTTTGCCCCAATTCGTAAAGTCCCCCAACGGTGACATCGCCATTGGTGGTCCGATGGGGGCAGGTAGAGGTGAATTTACTTACCTGAACCTCTCCCTCGCGGGCGTCACCTTCTTGATCCAGTGGGGCAATGTTCTGTGCCAACATCCCTTCTGGTCTTTGGAGTATCCCATGAGAACGCAGGATCAAACATAGACACAGAAGTGACTCTTAGACTCTGTCATGTGTCTAAGAAAGTCAGGCGGCGGAGAGCTAACGTAGTCCCTATTTCTGTGAAACTGCAACAAAGTCATAACGAGTATTTCATAAAGATCATATATTTTTGAAATACGCATGTTTTGGCAGGGGGGAGAAGGGTGATAGTGCCGCTTTAATACAAGAGGATATATCCAGAAAAAATACTTATTCCAATCACCCATATACATATTTATTACAGCAGCTCCTTCAAACATCAATTGAATTTATCTGAGAACTGTACAAGGGAAATATAATAAGACGACATGTGAGACCTCACTGCCCTGACCTGTTTTTCTCTAACTCATGACACAAAGGGTCTGCTCTCACGGCAGTTTATTACTTAGCAACAAATACTGAAATGTGTGGCCTGCTGTTATTGCAATAGCAAAAACCTTCATTCATGTATGTGTATATAGGCAGAATTATCAATCTGTCTCATCATAATGTCATGGATGGATACATTTGGACATATGCCATTTATAAACCAAAGAATGTCAATAGCCTGTATTCATCAAACTGGAAAATAGGCCTCAGTGAAGTATTTTAATTATGTAGTTTCCATTATTTGCGGTTTTCAGATTTGAACATGTATGCTCTAAGATCAATGTCTCCTTTTTCCACTTTAGCTATGAGTGCCTGGGAATGTGAAGGATTCATGGCTCACATTGTCAGGATCCCACAATTTCTTTCAAGCCTTTCATTCTTGTCTTCAATAAAATGATTGGGGAAGGCAGAGAAACATAGGCACATTTCTTACTGCCCATGCTTTAGCAGCTGGAACCTTGTATGCACATGCCATTGTTACCCACAAGTCACGCCTATTACCAGTGCCAGTTGAAATGTTCCTGCTTGGACGTTAGGAAGTCCCGAGATCAGAGTAGAAACATACACATACCCAAGTGTAATGTTACTTAGCATGTGTAAGTAAACAGTTGGTGCATTTAATGAATAAGTGATACAATTACAGCATTTCCGTTTGTCTTTCAACTCAGTAATCTGTCTAACTAGCTGGCAACATTTATTTTAACTTAACATGTATTTTAATAAATACAAAACTTTGTAGAAACAAGTAAAAACATGTATAAAAAGTTTCCAATTCAGTTGATATAACATGTTTTTTCCCAGCTCTGCCAATTAAGCTTGTATTTTGTTAATCAAAGTTCTATTTAATAAATATATCCCATAGTCGTAATAATAAAAGACACAAAGAGAAGGACAATTTTTTTTGTTATATTGCAATTTTTTCTTGAGAGGAGATACATTTTTGTTTTAACTTTAAAAGGAACACGCCAAGCACCCTAGCCACTACAGTCCACTATAGTGGTTATGGTTCCAGGAGGGCCTTGGTGCCCTGCCAGAATATTTGGAAAACGGTTTAAGTACGTTTCACTACTTGGGTTTCTTGGGCACCCCTACTGTATCCACCTTGTCATGGAGAGGAAGCCAGATGTCTCAGATGACTCAGATGATACTCCAGTGATAGCGGCCTTTCTTAGCTCAATGGAGCTAAGTGGATTCTCTCTAGAGGAGAATCTGAACATTCAGGGATCAGTTAATGAATCACTACGAGGGCTGGAAGGGCTAACGATAAAATGTCTAACACTTAAAGGGATACTATAGTCACCAAAGCAACTTTAGCTTAATGAAGCAATTTTGGTATATAGATCATGTTGCTGAAGTCTCACTGCTAATTTCTCTGCCATTGAAGAGTTAAATCACTTTTGATTCTGTTTATGCAGCTCTAGCTACACCTCCCCGGCTGTGACTTACAAAGCCTGCATGAAAAAAAAATGGTTTCATTTTCATTCAGATGTTAACTTGCTTTAAAAGGTTGTATCTCCTACTCTGTTAACTTTAAGCATACACAGATGGCTCCTGCAGGGTCTAGCAATCTATTAACAGAGAAGGAGATAAAGTCTGAGTTAAACAGAATTTGTAATAAAGGAAGTATAAACGTTAGATGACTATTTCCAGGAAGTGTTCAGTAAGGCTGTGAAAGTTACATGCAGGGAGGTGTGGCTAGGGTGAATAAACAATGCGATTTATCTCATAAATGGGAAATAATTAAGCAGTGAGAAGACAAGGTCTATAAACTCCCATAGTTTTGAGGAGGACACATTTTTTTTATATTGGAATTTTTTTTCATAGGAGAGAAATTTTTATTTTAACTTTAAAAGGAACATGCCAAGCACGCTAACCACTAAAGTCCACTGTAGTGGCCATAGTTTCCAGGAGTGCCCTGGTGCCCTGCCAGAGTATTTTGTAAAACTGTTTAAGTATGTTTCACAACTTATACACTAAAACTGCTTAAGTACGTATACACTAAATCTGCTTCCTTAATCTAAAGTTGTTATGGTGACTTTAGTCTCCGTTTAACCTTCCTATCTTGAGTGTCTGAGGAAGAACAGAAGTTTATCCAATAAGTGACTGTCTTATTTGACATAACTTAGTCCCTTAAGAAATGATAGACTGCGTACTTACTTCCACTGCATTTCCACAGTGGGACATTTTTAGTGCCCCATGAAACCCTGAGCACACTCAGGCTCGCTTGAGCATCTAATGGAGAAATGATGTATGCATGCATGTCTCTTTAGCATTTTATATGCATTATTTTCAGCAGTATACTGTGTGTACAGCATTGCAAGAGATAACTAATTTGCATTCTTTGTCTGGTAATGCCTGGCAAAGCATGTAAGTTAAAGGGACACTGTAGGCACTTTAGCAACCTACACCCCAAAACTCTTTATTTCTCTAATTTGAGGGTTTGAAAGTGCGGCTTCAGGACACAACTCTGAGTATGAGAGCCAGGAAATCTTACTTCCTTATATGCATACCGTAACATACCATGACATCACTAGCACATACACAGTGCCGTTATGGATGGCCAAAGAGAATCATTGTATTCAATGATTCTCTATGACATGATCTTAGGTGAATTGCAAATGCCACACATGTGCCTAAGGTCTCCTAAGGAGGAGGTCGCAGTAGCGCTGTATAAAAGGTGAGTAATTTGTTTTTTTGTTTTATATTTATTTACTTTTTTTTTTTTCTTTTATATAGTGGGGAACCTAAATAGTGTTTTTTTAAAAGCAAGAGTCTAGCACAGACAAAAGTTAATTATATATTTTGTTGTGCTAAGATTGGGTCACTGTTTCTCATTTGAGATAGATAGATAAATAGACATGCATCCATGCAATTAGTTATTTCATAAAAAAATATCATCACGTCCAATGCGAACCTTTTATTTACACACGTTTATATGTCCAATTCCATATTGAAAATGTAACAATTACATTTACTATCCATCGAACTAACATGTTTATAGCTTGGGCCCTCGCCACAAACGCGCAATACGTTTTATCCATCAGGCCTATTGTGTGCGCTGATTTCTTATACACACACGGGACATGAAAATATGGGGAACTTCAATAAATAAATATTCTGCCAGTCTTTTTTTTACATGTTGTTCGCTGCAATTAACGCTGCTTACAAAGCATTCCTCTCAGACAGATATACCTGGAAAAGTTTCTCTTCTGTAAACTAATCAATGCAAAAAGAAGAAAAAGAAAAGATCTTGCGCAGTGTTTGAAGTTTCAACAGCTGCAAGGTAATCGTGCACGAGGCATAATTACTGCCTTTCTTACCTCTGCTACATCATAAGAAGAACAAAACAAACTTATGAGAATGTATGAAGGTGGCTATTTAATATACATTACTAAAAGCCCAGCATTTCCTTTTGTTTGTTTCTTTTTCCGTTTCAGAATGGCCCGTGCCACCCAAGGAGATGATAATTTGTAACTGCAGGAAGAAAATAAGAAACACATTGCATATTCCCTATGTTTTCAGGCATTTGATGTACGCGTGTTGACATTAAAAAAAGATTGCTAATTGTAGACTATAATTATCATCAAACAAAGGTGTAAATTAAAAGGATTGTTATACAGAATACCACATACGTTAACTCTTTGGCTGAATTTTTTTAAACATTTTATTTCCACTTTGCCTTTCCTTCAGAGGTAGACAGCATCTGACGTTTACATTTGTAGTAGAACGCACAAGATGTTAAGGGACACTGTAGGCACCCAGACCACTTTAGCCCATTGAAGTGGTCTGGGTACAAGCTCCTATCACCCCTATCCCTGAGCATATAATGATTGCAGTTTTTATAAACTGCAATAATTACCCGCTAGGGTCAACTCCTCCTCTAGTGGTTGTCTACCAGACAGTCACTAGAGGGACTTCCGGGTGCTTAGATGACTTTTGGTTTTCTAAATGACGCTGGACATCTTCACGCTCTGTATGAAGACTTCAAGGGTCGCTGGAATCCCCATAGGAAAGCATTGAATAATGCTTTCCTATGAGGAGATCCACTGCCGCGCATGCGCATTAGTTCTCCCCCGCCGGCAGACGTCGGTGGGAAAGGAGCGTGAGCTGTGCTGGGCCAGCACTGAGGGACATCGGTGCTGGACCCAGGTAAGTAACAGATGGGGTTATTAACCCCTTCTACACATAGGGGGGCAGTGGGACGGGGGTCTTGACAAAGGGGGAAGCTATAGTGCCAGAAAAATTAGTTTTCTTTCCTGGCACTATAGTTTCCCTTTAGAGTATGATGGGAGTTATTTCCATGCAAAAAGAAAGTAAGCAAATGGCTAATCTTGCTTTGGTAGTAGAACAAATCAAATGCCCTTCTAATTCAGACCATGTATGGAAATGGTGTGTAAAAGCCGGCATCATTTTGCCGATAAAAATGTGATTATTTTTTGCTTTTTTAATAATAGTAATTTTTATCAGTTAGGAATTATTTTATTTTGTTTTGTTTGCTTTTTTTTTAAATTTTAGGAGCTTATTTTCATGGGCACCAGATTCTGATAATTATGAAACATGAAATGATGAAACATGAAAGTTTAGTCCATACATAATATATACGTTATATTAAAAGTACTCACTCAAAGGAACACTATAGCTGTAGTCTGAAGTCTCTGTTATCCTAGAGCATGATAGGTTTTATGTCTCACCCCCCCCCCCCCCCCCGCCCGCCCCACTTTTTACTTACCTCTTCTCCTGTGACATCATCTTGCTCTCAAGTTGGGCTTATGTACATGCGCAGAGAGTGACCACGCATATCCAAATGCTTTGATTTCAATGCTGTCCTATGATCCCCAACGTTGCAACTGAGTTTTACTCTGTTGTTGCAGAAGAAGTTCCCCTGAATGACTGTCAGCAAGCAAGGTTTTACATTGCAGGGTTAAAACTACAGGGCCATTTGGGTGAAGTGGTCCAAGTGACTTTAGTGGTCCTTTAAACTTTAGAAATGATAAACAAAGTGTAGAATGTTAAATAATGGTGTATGAAAAAAAACAAACTAACTTTATTTTTTGAACAGGAGCTCTATGTGTGCATTATTTATATATTAGCTTATCTATTGCATACGTTATCTTTCTGACAGTTAAATTGTTTTAGTTGGGTTTCTGTATTTGTAACCTTCACAGTTTCTTCAATAACAAGAACAATAAGCACATTTGTGTTATTTTAAAGTTGACAAGGCTGTTTGAAGAGTCCTGATTTCACACAGTCTTGCCTGGGACCTCGGAGGTGCATATCAGGCTGTGTGCAGCACAATGGGAGTGATTGATCTTTACATTGTACATGGTTTAATTATCTCATTCCACAAAGAGGAAAATGTAAAATAGGTCAGTGGCAGCCGCAATATCTGCTGATCACAGGGAAGGGCACCCGAGGGGCCTTTGAAAACCTATAAAAAAGAGAAAGCAGATTCACAGCCCCACATATTTGCAGTCTGTTTGGTTTTGTGAAACTGTTGTCACTAAGCTGAAAAAACAAAAAAAAGACTCAATTATGGACCTTCGAAAATTAATTTGTAATTGGATTTGAGAGATTTAGGCTGTATTTGCTGATATGGGAAATGTTTTTGGCAAGCAACCATTATGTTTGCACAGATCACATCCATCCCTTTAACTGTTTTGATGTCAATCTTAGAGAAACATTATAGCGTAAGAAATAAAATCCTGAATTCCTATCACTGTAGTGCTTTTCTCCTCATGTCTAAATCCAAAATGGAAAAACATATTTTATTTGCCCTATCACCCAGTCCCTGCAGCCATTTAATCCACCTACCACAACGTCATGCCAACTCTTTTGTCCAATCCAATGCTCCAGTACTGCACGCCTCCAATGAAACGGAGGTTAGTTGTGGGGACCATGTTTATATAGTGGAAGCATCTCTAGTGGCTGTCATAAGGGGATATGTTTAACCATGCAATATAAGCATTGCCGTATCTATGAAATCACAATGTTTTACGTTGCAGGGTTAAAACGACCACTGCACCCAGACCAATTATTGCGATTAAGTGGTACGTGTGCCTTTTGTGGTCCTTTAACGATGCTAACATTTAGAGAGTTTTAAAGATGGCAGACAGTTTTGCATCTTTTTTTTGCGGGGGGGGGAGGTTTTGTTTTTTTGTGAGATTTATTATATATTTTTTAATTGTTTCATATTTTGCACACTTAATGTTCTTCTGAGACACAATGTGGATTGTGTATAAAAAGTGTCTGTTCTGAAGTGGTGCAAATATGGGAAAACTGGGAGAGTGACCAATGCGATGTGCTTGCAGACATACATGGTTTCCCCTTTTAGAACTAAAGACATTTCGGAGCAGACACATTTATACACAATCCCGCAATGGCATTTTCAATTTTTCCATCACTTTTCCCACTAGAATAGTATTCTAAATCTCTTTTTCTGCCACTCAAAATTTGGTGGTCTTCTCTAAAATTAATATTTTTGAGGAATAAGCAATAACCAATGGAAAGGAAAGCCAACACTTTTTAGACCGCTTTAGGCCATTTTTAGAACAATTCAATAAAGATGAACAGATTAGATATCAAAAATAAATGGCACTTTTCAGAACACTTTGATCATCTGTTTCCCCCTAAAGTCGAGTACTTGTGTCAGACATGGCAACTTGTGCAATTCAAGGATCTAGCGGCTCGCAGTTATCTCTGTTTCGAGGGAATAAAATAGCAATATTACATACATTTGCAAATTATTTACTCATAAATAATGGTGTAATTGAAAACGGCATATATTTTTTTGAATACAGTAATTACTTGCATTTATTTTTTGGTTATGATTTTTCATTTGTTAGGCATTAGTGTCCCTAGTCTCCAGATAAACGGTAGATAAGTCCAGAGTATTGTAGCTGTGCCATTATATTAAAACTAATGCTTCTTTTCACCTTGAAAGAAGATGTGATATTTGATAGAATATAAAGTATAATGAGAACTCAATATGAACTGTTTCTTGGGTGACATTTTACACCATGTTCTTGGGGGTAAAGGACACTCATTAAAAGTCCCCTCTGCTGAAAGTCAAAATCTATCCTGTGGGATATATCAGTACTTTTTATAGGGGATGATGCAAAAAAAATATTTTTAAGAGGTCTATGTATCAAGCTTCTAAATATAGATTGCATAAATGTTGAAAATATAGGTGTCTGGGCTTTGCCATCCGGTGCCTCCTCAACATTTGATCTTTCAAAAATGAATGGCTGATGCCTTTACACTCTCTTCATATCTGAATATGTATTGATGTAAGTGAATGGTGCCTCTGCACCCTCTAAATGTCTACAGCTGGTGTCTGTTGATGTCTCACAGTTTGAACTTCTGAAGGTGGAGGTGAGAGACCATATAATCAGTGTAGTAGAACTAAAGGCAAATTAGATCTTGGCACAGACAAATTTGAACATTAAATTAAATGAAGTCAGAGTTTTATTTTATGTCAGTCCATCCCATGATGGGTTTCAGCCCTGGGGCTGAATTGCTGTACTGCTATAAATAGTAAACATGTAATTGCACAAAATTTTTAAAATAATCTGTATATGTGAAAGTAAATAATGTAGCAAATCACTAAGCATTTCAAGTTAACAGATCAAGCACCAGTTTATTTACCTGCATTGTGTCATCCGGGTCAGTTTATTGTCCTGTACCCTCCCGTAGTGTAAACCATGTCATGTCCTTGCTGACAAACACGTTTCTTTTTTATTAGCAGGTAACTACTGGTTGGCTACTACTCTAGCCAATCAGCGGCACCCCTGCCCTGCGGCACTCGGCATTTCCTCTATCGGAGAGTTAGAAGTCGAATGCTGCCTGGGAAACCTGGAAATTGCAGCTGTAGGCAACTTTTGGGGTTAAACCATTGGAGAAGAATATGAGAGTGCACCCGAGGGCCTTCTGGTGCCATAATAACTTCATTTAGATGAAGTTGTTATTGTGAACGGAATGCCCCTTTAATTATTATTAATTGGAAAGCTTCCCTGAGCTAGTAAATTGCTCAGGGAAGCTTTCCCTGAGCAGTTTGTTGTTTTTGTTGAGTAAATTGGAGAGATCATGCCCACCAGAGGAGTATACCAGCATACATTGATTTAAGAGAAATCTGATTTGTCCATTCAAATATTGTGACAGTATTGAAGATATGTTGGAAAAGAAAAGGGAACTCTCACATTTCCCACCCTCTCTCCTTTTACACTTATGTTAGGTAGTCTATTTTCTTACTACAGCTACAACTATTCCTGGACAATGTTTCTGGAAGATTAGATTAAACAATGCCCATAAACAGGTTTTGGGTATCTGTAAGTGGATGATGGCACTTCTAGAACATAGGACTATTGGAATATTTTGCTGCATCATCAAGCAGGAGTTAAAGGAACGCGGTAGTGTCAGGAATTCAAGCATGTATTCCTAAAACTATAGTGTTACATAGTTACATAGTTACATAGCTGAAAAGAGACTTGTGTCCATCAAGTTCAGCCTTCCTCACATTTGTTTTTTGCTGTTGATCCAAAAGAAGGCAAAAAAAAAAAACAGTTTGAAGCACAATTTTGCCACAAGCTAGGAAAAAAATTCCTTCTTGACCCCAGAATGGCAGTCAGATTTATCCTTGGATCAAGCAGTTATTACCCTACATTGAAAGATTATATCCTTGAATATTCAGTTTTTGCAAGTATGCATCCAGTAGCTGTTTGAACATCTGTATGGACTCTGATAAAACCACCTCTTAAGGCAGAGAATTCCACATCCTGATTGTTCTTACAGTAAAAAAAACTTTCCTTTGCCTTAGACGAAATCTTCTTTCTTCCAGTCTAAACGCATGGCCTCGTGTCCTATGTAAAGTCCGGTTTGTGAATAGATTTCCACACAATGGTTTGTATTGACCGTGTTATACTAACTGTTTAATTGACTGGCACCCCACAGATTGCATTGAAAAGGTATTAAATGCTGCCACCACCAAGACAATTTATAAATGGGGTGCCTTGGTCCCCAAGGTAACTTAATAATAAAAACCCACCAAATATAACTAAGCACAATATCTATGTAACTGCAAAATACTAATTAGTCTCTTCAGGAATCGTGTTTTTTTTTTACCAGACAAAGGCAGAACTTAATAAAGGAATATTTATTATGAGCAAAAATAGTCACAGTGCATACAAAAATATAGATGATAAACAAATTATTTACACCAAAAACAGATAAAAACAAAAGGGATAAAATAACAGAAGTCCTAATCACTTACTCAGGTTTTCAAAGTAAAACTTCTGCCCAGGGAGTCTCTGGTAAGAAAGGTGGTGACTTGCTTAGAATTAGATTCTGAACCCCAAGCAAATACCAATCCACACTTCAGTATCATTAGAGATATATCCTGTGGATTACCAAGCCTCGCTCAGAGATGGAGTTAAGGCATATCTATAGAGATAATAAGTGACCACCACCTTGTGTCCCAAACCCACCACATCAATCCAAATAGAAAGAAGTGTGACGTATCTATCTAATGGAGAAATGGTAACAATTTCATATCTCCTTCTATCTCCTCTTTTGTACTTGCCACAGAATTAATAATTGCCTCTATGAATTTGTTACCATTTCTCCATTACATAGAAATGTCACACTTCTTACTTATGACCCAATATAGTGGACATCACAATCCCTTCCCCCATGTTTAAGTTATGCCAATCATTTTTGGGCTTTTTTAGAAGATGGCACTTGTTTCCTTCTAAATTTAATAAAAATGAGGCAACAGTTGTTTTTTTTAGTCAATGATTTGAACCATAGTTTTTTATGTAATTCTAATGTTTAGTGCTATATATTATTCATGTTTTTAGACATTTTTACTTCTATGTAGTTCTATGTTATCAATCAAATATTCGTAAACATCTATAAAGGATGGACACTTTATCAAAGCTGTGTTGAATAAGCTATCTGTAGTGAACAGGCAGACAAGTTTTTTTTGGGGGGGGCGGAATATTATTATTTCTTACAGGATCTGCATAGACAAAAATTCTAAGTTAATTCAACTGTATTTCAGAGCGATATTTATCACTAAGGGACTCAATCTAATCCTGTTTTAAAATGCTATAGACTTTACTAGATAATCAAAAATCAACAATATATCCATTTGCATTTGCAAGTTTGTGTGAAATACATGTATTTATAGTTATACACAATATGACCGTAAAAAAGAAATTCACAATGCATGTACTGTAGTGGCATTACAAAGCTCAAAAACACAGGGGGTGTAAAAAAAACACTCCTGGCTGTAATCTAGCCTCTTGACTATTATTGATTGGAAGTCAATCCTTTAAAGAGTCTTCTTCAACATGGACATCAGCCACAACCACAGAATCACTTGGATCTACAAGTCATTATTGGTGCTTCTGTTGATTTGCTTGGCTAGAAAGTATTCCATCTATTCCTGTTTTTATGTGTTTTTTCAGCTATACCATTAAATATTATTTAAGTCAAATGTCAAGTTGCTCAGAGGAAAATAAAAGAGAGCGTTCACAGTGAAAATTGTACCCATTCCCAGGATGTAAAAGGCTGCCAAATTATTCTGAATTATTGAGGTTCTTCATGCCAAAAGTGGGTCAATATTTTGTCTAGAAGTTTTGGCTATTTCGCATGCCACTTATCCCAGCATTCTGTAAGTTAGTTAAGTATTTATTTTTGAGTTACACGTAAGTTTTTTTTTTTTACCAATACAGTGTTCTCCAGCTCAATTCAAGGCACACTAAGATCTTCTTCAATGTTTGCCTTTACCTTATACAGAATTACATTTTTTGGACTGAACATGCTTTAGTATTTGTTTAAATTGTTTAATCCTGATTACATTGGTTGTAATTTTGATTAATTATTCTATGAAAAGCGCCAGAATTGTTAAACGAAGGTAATACATGATCACTCTTATATTATTCTATAGTTTGAAACATTTAATTGTCATCCTGGTCCTGATTTAGTTCACATGGTAAAATTATCGCGCATGCATTTGCCTATGGCGTCACAAATGCGCTTGATCAGTATTTTATCATTAAAAATGACTGAAAACTTTGCCCCCTAGTGGCAGCATGTTTATTGCCTTATTCTTTAAAGCACCAAGAAGTCACTTACAAGTTATTAATTACCTGCATTTTTAATCTGCCAACAAATTCTGCAGTGCTGTATAATTTGGAATCACCTTCATAAATGTGTACCGATAAGCAATAATATGTCCTGTAGAGCTGAGTACCAATTGGCCACAAACTGTTACATAAAACAAGCCGTTATTATGACTGCTAGCATGAAATGCTATTTATTTCTTTATATACTCACATCATTTTATACAGGTTACGTAGGACCCCAAGATTTTCTAAATTGTCTCAAGTCAGGGGGAAGTATAGGCTAAATCTGAACACAGAGAAGTGATGATGGTGACTGGAGCTAGACATATACATGGGTTTGTAAAATCTATCAGGGAAATTGGAGGAAAATTTAGCAAGCTTTTAGCAAAGTGGTTATGGTGTTTTAAGTGTCCCTTTAACTGCTTTCTAATCAGCCAATTGTCATAGCAGTGAATCAATAGCTCAGGTTTTAACGTCAACTTAAAGAAATGATATAATTACAATCAGTTAATGTATCATGGTTATAGCACTGCAGCGGGTGACAGAGAATCTATACTTAGTAATCTTTCGGTGATAAATACAATGGATTCACAGTTTTCATGTTATAAACAGCCAAGGGTTTTATATATATATATATATATATTATTTTTTCCTCAATATTTTACACATAAATACAAATAGTGCAATGCATAGATAGCAATTATCAGCAGGTGAAAACGAGCCTGATATGCTTAACAGAGTCCCTTTAAACTGTTTCTTTGTACAGTAACTTATACTTCTTAGGGTCCGTTTATTTCGCACAATATTAGGCAATTTGGTTTGTTCCTCAACCTTTTGTCCTTTTATTTTGTCACCAGTAAAGCAGCAATAATCCTTCAGTTTTTACACAGATACATTTTGACTTTTCATTATGCAAAAAGGTCGTTTACAACAGACATCATTCCTTTTTGTTCTGTAAGTTCTGTAAACATATTAGCAGTGAAATTCATAATTAAAAAAATAAATAAATAAATATATATTACAATGAATACATTAGGATCGCTCATAAGTGGATTCTTTTGTTTTACAACTGGTGAAATACAGATTGTTGTTGATTAAATAATTGCACA
The DNA here is from genome assembly GCF_036172605.1 of Pelobates fuscus. Lineage (NCBI taxonomy): Eukaryota > Metazoa > Chordata > Amphibia > Anura > Pelobatidae > Pelobates > Pelobates fuscus. Next base: position 117,521,626 of record NC_086327.1, read on the forward strand.
TCTACAGCATTGAAAGGGTTTGAAATAAATAACAATAAACAGTTTAACCAATGCATGCATGTTTGCTTATATTTATCTCAAGTAATTGTCCTTTTTCAGCCTATGGAGGACAGTTGAAACAAAAGAGTTAAAACCGAATGCCCTTGTAACGCAGGCCTCACCACGCCCAAGTCCTTGATGGTTTCATGTAGCACAGAGTCTGTAGCACAATCTCCAGACCACATCATCGATGGGAGGATGCAAGAGGGTTGCTATGGCAACAAGAGAGCAGCAGAGGCTGAGCGAATAACAATAGGGAGGTTGGGGGTTGATAGAACAAAAAGAGGTTTGTGTATCCCCCAGACGCACATGGGGTGCTTATTGTCTGTGCTGTGCATCTGTGAGGTTTCTGGAGGTTTCAGATGCAAATTAAATCCTCACAAAAGGAACATTTGCTGATTCAAAGAAAATAAGAGTATATGTGTCTTGTGACTACATGTTGTTAGGTATATCGATATTTCCATAGATAGAAAGATAGATAGATAGATAATAAAATCAGCAAGAGATTTAGTGATACCTTTTTGAAATCACATCATTTTAAGGCTGCACTGCATCTAATGATCATTTTACATATGCATCTCTTAATAAAATTATGAACTGCCAGCTGTAAGGTAGTTATCTAGATAGATGGGTAGATTAAATGTATCCATCCGATATTAATGGTGTTTGATGGAAAAGTAAGTGAACCTTTAGATGTAGTAACCAGTGGGAGTGACTTTCAGCAACCATTTCCTAAGCCTTGACGTTCACATATTTTAACGCTTAGTTTCAGAGCTGCCTGAAGTCATTAATTTTTTTCTGTGCTGTTCATTTCTGGTCACACCACTATATTTCATTTAAGTTAAGGTAAGGGCTTTGATTCAGCCTTTGCAAACCACACATTTCATTTCTCCTCCGGCCTTTTACTTGTAGATTGCCTTGTGCTCCATGACCTAAATTGTGTTAGCTTTCAGGCCAAGGGCACATGCTTTGACATTGTTTCATAGAATTTGCTGGTATAATCTAGTCTATTTCTGCCCTCAATAATTAAAAGCTGTTAAAGCATAATACTACCTTAACCATTCTCCATGGTTTAGATTTATTTATTGTGTTTTTTTTTTTTTTTTATTATATATATCGTTCTGTTTTACCAAAGTTTGTTTTTTTATGTAATGCCTAAAAAATCTCTACATTTCATTTGCTTATTTTCTGTTCTCCCAGCATCCGTCTGAATCATCTAAGTGGCCTTTGGCCAACCTGCGATGGGTGCTACTGTTAATTTTCAAGGGCAATGTGTCTTGTCCAATGCCTTAGATCAGGGGTTCTCAACCCAGTCCTCAGGACCCCCTACCAGTCCAGGATTTGGGGATTACCTGGGTGTGTCTAAGGTGTTTAGAAAAAGGGGAAAAAAACACCTTAGAGTCTAAGGTGTTTTTTTTTTCTAAACACCTTAGACACACCCAGGTAATCCCCAAATCCAGGACTGGTAGGGGGTCCTTGAGGACAAGGTTGAGAACCCCTGCCTTAGATGCTATAGACCAGGGATCTATAAAAAAGTTTTTTGTATGCAGATTTTTGTATGTGTCGGAGTGTGTCAAGGTGTGTATATCTGTGCTTGTATGTGCCAGTGTGCGTATGTGTATATCTGACTCACAGATACACACACACACACACACACACACACACACACACACACTGGCACATAGATACACAGACCTTGACACACAGTGTGTATATGTGTGTGTGTGTGTGTATGTATGTATCTGTGTGTCAAGGTGTGTGTATCTGTGTGTCAAAGTGTGTGTATCTCTGTTTGTATGTGTCTGTGTATCACGGTGTGTGTATTTGTGTTTGTATGTGTCAGTGTGTATGAATCTGACACACAGGTGCACACACACTTGCAGATAGTGGCACACAGATACACACACTGACACAGATACATACACACAGTGTGTATCTGTGCGTGTGTATGTATCTGTATGTCAAAGTGTGTGTATCTATGTTTCAAAGTGTGTGTATCTGTGTTTGTATGTTCTGGTGTGTCAAGGTGTGTATATCTGTGTTTATATGCGCCAGTGTGTGTATCTTTGTGTCAGTGTGTATCTGTGTGTGTGTGTGTGCATATGTATCTGACACACAGACAAACACATACACTCTTACACACTCACTGACAAGCACACATTCACTCGCACTGACAAACACACATATACTCTTTGACAGACACACAGCTATATTAGTGTTTTTTTTAACACCCCTTGTGTTTTTTTTTTTACATTTTACTCCACCCAGTGTTGGCATGGAGTCCCTGTGGTCCAGTGGGGCTGCTGGGCGGCTGACGAGCTGTCCCTGGGGTCCAGTGGGGCTGCTAAGCGGCTGGTGTGTGGGCAGTGAGGGAGCAGTGATCTCCCTGCTTAGCTCCCTTGCGTGCCTCTTAGTGATGCCGGAGCAGGAGTGACATCATATTCCGGCTCCAGCATCACTGCTGTGCGCACAAGGAGATCACTGCCCAGTGCTCCCTCGTCGCCCGCGGCCATTTTATTTTTTAAACTTTTGGCGGAACACCAGTTGGGAAACGCTGCTATAGACCAATGTAATAAGCTTTAGTTTTAAACCTTTTCCAGCCTGATGAGTAATATCAGCTTTTTTTTTTTTATGGTTCCCTAAAATTTGATCAGGACATGCTTCACTTTACAAATCTGTTTTATGAACAACAGAACGACTGGTGACAACTACAGTTTTGTTTTTTTTGTTTCATGACTGTCACCTCAATTATTGGAACATTATTCTCAATTAGCACACTTAACCCCTTCAGGACAACGGCATGCGGGACTTTGCCTCATCCTGATTGTCAAGGAGTTAATAGAAAGTTTTTTATCTTTTATAAAAGGTTAACTGTTCATCATAAACGTTGGATCAATATTTAGCAGTAGACTTTATATATGCTTTCCTGGTCCCATCATGGAACCAACACATTTTGTAGAATAAGCAACCATTGCAGGTTGTATACATTTTGCATAGGTTGTAGTCTTTTTCATTGTAATAGAATAAAAAGATACTCCAACTAATACATCATTTAAAGCACAATCTCTTTAGTAGTCAGGATTAAAATGGAGATTCATTGATTTATTAGGAGTCTTAGCATTGACATCTCTAATGAATTCAGGCATCAATCAAAAAGGACTAGAATGTTATCAGTGTCTTTGAAAGTAATGGTGTACACTAACACTAGGATTTATATATTGAGTTCCGTGTAAAGTCTAAAATCAATCTTGTCTTAGTGTTTGCTTTCATTTTGTTTTTTAAATGTTGAGTGAAAGACAAAGGAAGACCTCTCACGAAAAAGAGCTTCCCATCGAAATTATTTTTCTCCATATGCTTTCAAAAGCGTGCCCCTTTCATCGCACACTGCAGGCACCTTAATAACGTTTTGCTTATTAACCCTTTAACCCCTTAAGGACACATGACATGTCTGACACGTCATAATTCCCTTTTATTCCAGAAGTTTGGTCATTAAGGGGTTAAGGATAGAGGCAATTGTCCAAGTTTGGAACTAAAACAAAACCTAGAATGTGCGTGTGTTCCCCTTAATTTAACGGTTTCACTTTAGGTGCCCTCATACATATTACATTTTTAAGGGGCAGAAAGTACTTTCATTTAATATGCTATATGTATATTATCCCTGATAGAACTTTAGATGGAAATAAAATGTTAAAATTGGAAGATACAAAAACTAGCACTTTTTTCACATTTTTGCTTATAATACTATTTACAAACCCAGTGCAACTAAAGAATAATAACTCCAAATAGATCCCTCTACCAGTCCTGACTGGTAAATAACTCATATGTCTATGATGTAAATTATTTTGGTAGTTAATGTTAACCCTAACCAATCACCCACCTAACGTTATACTAACACTAACTCTAACCCTACTCTTACCTCTAAATCTAACCCTTACCCAACCCCAGCACTAACCCTAAGGAAATTATCTGCTAATATAAATTCTGATGTCGAAATATGGGTTTCAAAGTTAAAGCAGTAGACAGTGGTCTGTGACCGCCATCTACTGGTTGTTTTCATAATTACAGTTTATGTAAGTATGAATGGAGCCTGGTTACCAGCCAATTAAATAAGTCCAGGGACGAATGAAAGTATTTAGAAAATTGGGCAGACTAGATGGGCTGAATGGTTCTTATCTAACATCACATTCTATGTTTAATTACACTGTGATTGGTGCTGGGCAGTTTTTAAAGCCCGGCAATGATAACAACATGCTTAGGGATAGGCTGGGAGACCTTCCGTGGTTTATTCAGACCTGGAGTTCTCCCTTCACCAGCCTGTAGTCCTGAAATCCAGCGGCTGAGCGGATTGTTCTGAATAGAGCTAAGGGGCTTTATACAAAGCGGACTTCCAGCACTGCATAGAACTCATCTGTCATTCTGAGTCCACTAAAAATGTTCCCAGCTCTTAAAGGGGAGCTCCAGGTATTGTGACTCCCTGCTGTGATCAGGGATCTAGCCTTGCTCCCACCAAAACTGCAGGACATGTCTGTATGCCCTAACAACATTAAAGCCCACTACAGTTAGGATGTGCTGACAAGCCCTAATGTCATCAAAGTGTTAAAGGGACTGGAACAACTTCATCTCATTGAACTGGTGATAGTGTCTAGAGTCCCCTGGCTCCATCATTGAGTATTAAACCATTTATAATGTTGTAAGGTTAAACAAGAGTCCCCAGCAGCCCTGCTCTCTGTGCTGATTTGCCTAATGAGGAAGCATTAACCTGAATAGCAACGGCCAGCAGTAGCCATACATCCAGTATGGGCTGGGCTATGAGAGTCCAGGCACCATCTTTCGGTGTTAAATCTTGAAATCTTGAAAATGGATTGATACTGAATGGAGGGATAACACCAGTGAACTCCAAGCACTATAACCAATTAAATTAGATGAAATGTTTAGAGTGCCTAAAATGTCCCTTTAAAGCTTAAATAGCTACCCAAAGCACCATATATATGTTTTGCTGAGGTTATTATTTGATTCTTTACATAGGTCATAATGCATGGTACACAATTAAGGGTTGTAATTACCTTCTCTACGTTCCTCACCCCTAGTAAATTCAATGCAGACACATTATATCATATAGATGTTAAGCTAATGATGCAATTACAGTATGCCATAGCAATTTTAAGCACACAGATGTAACCACTCACAGTAATTTATTAACTAATGTGTTTTACTTCATTCCAATCTAAAAGCAACTTTTATGGCGTTGTATTGAATTGTTTGGACTTGTTAAGTGATTGGATGGAGACATCTTCCACTCACTCCTATGCAAGTCCATCAGAAGCATACAGCTTACTTACTAGAGGAAAGTAACATGTTACGGTTATGAGAAAATCACTGTAGCCAAAAGTAACCATAATATTACCTAAGTTGATCTGTCAGTGGCCCAGAGATTAATCAAGGGCACAAACACAATGAAGAATCTTGGCCAAGCTTTGACCCAGTAACCATCCATAAACTAAGGAGGAAGGGGGGGCACAGGGGTTAGGGGTGGGGGGGAGGGTAGTCTTACACTATATTAGATAATCATGAAATCATGTGAAAGTTAGCTAAAACTCTATCATTCAATGATGTTCCATGTTGAGCAGTTTGTTATCATTGGTGGTTTATTGTTTCACACAATACTGTAGATTTCAATGAAGGAATGCTGTTTAGTTGCCCTTTTATTGTTCAATAAAAATCTATTGAACAATAAAAATATAACACTCACTGCCATGGTCTCCCAAGACTATAGAAAAAAAAATTACTAATCTGGAAATTATGAACAATTGAGTATAGAATAACATGGTATAGGCCTACATAACCAAGCTGAAAAAAAAATCTCAGTTGAAGAATTCTCAGAATTCAGCTTGCTTAGTCCAAAACACAGCATTTTGCTTACGAATTATCAAAATGTTCCAGATCATTGAATAAATCTAATAATCTGGCTTTTCACATTTAAGTCACGTCTCAAAAAATAATGAAACAAAATGCCAACCACGCCATTAGCAGCATCCCAATAAACAAAGCACATCCAGTCGAAAAACATGTAACCTTGTATAAATATAAGGCTTGGAGAAAAATTTGTTAGGCATATACCTACGGCAGAAAACGCAGTAGCATAAGCATATTGTAAGATACTCGTTTAAAATATAGTGATGTGGTATATCTGCCACTTAAAGCAGAGCCTTTCTTTTCAGTATGATTTATTTTTTACAGTCAAATATGGTTTTGTTTTATTATGCATTCTTGGCTTAGTTTTGCCATCCAGAACCTTTGATAAATAGGCATTCGCTTTTTACAGTTGGGAGTGTCGGCAATCTCCCATTGACAGCTATTTATTTATGCTCTGGTCTATGTCCCTGAACAACTTGACGTCGGCTTTTAATAAATAATGTTGAATGCAAAGACCGCAATAAAACATAAAGCAGGTCTTCTGCTCTTGAGAGAGTTGGCAAATCATATCTCCCCTGGGAGACTAAACTTTTTAAAATTAAGTGAACTGAATTGGCTTGGCTGTTACTTTAACACATACGTCTGAATATACAATGTAAGGAAATAAAAGCTAGCGATGTACTTAAAGAGAAATGGTCCCATTTTTATTTGTAAACGTTTCTTTGTAGAACACCCAAGTAAACATTATTGCTTTGCTTGCAGGAGAGCAAGTTCAGTGGTGGTTAGAGAATACTTGCTTTTGCTGCATTAACCATGAGCATCATCATATTACAGTGGAAGTACTGAAAGGCATCAGCTAATGCTCTCAACCAATGAGTTAACCCTGCACTGTAGGTCTTAGCTCAGGAGAGCTACCAGAAGCTCCTAAGCAGGAGCTTCCAGCTGTCTGTCATACGTAGTTGAGGATAAAAGCTGAACCCCAGGTAATGAGGGGGTAATCGTGGCACCATAGTGTGCTGTAATGTCTGTGGTACTTAAAGTGTTCCTTTACGTTACGGTAGATGCAACTGAGGCCTTAGGCAGCCTTAGATTTTGTCTAACTGCTTAGTTTGTTGACTAGATGAATTCACAGCACCAGCAAATATCCAACCGACCACTAGTGAAGATCTTCCATTTAGCATTGAGCAATTCAGTTCATGGAGTCCTGTTTTTACATAAAATCGTTATACAGATCTAGTTTGTGTCTCCTCAATCGATTACAAATCAAAACGACTCAATCATTGCACAAATAAGAGAATGTCTATTGGCAACTGGAGCACTCTGCATACTTTATTCTGAAGAATGGCAACTTCTCACCATGTTATAAGTAATTGCACATGCCTTTTACCCCCATTATGAGTCGATTTTGAAACCATTATTAAGGAAGCATTTAAGTTTAAAGCCTGTTTAAATTGGCATATCTGCTAATTCTGGACAGTTTGCCATAACTGGAAACTGGATTTAGAGCAATTTCTCGGTGCATAATATGTAGGATATCATTTACTGCATCTGACATTTTTTCACGGTGATGCCATTAAAGGATCGTGTTTGCTTCCCTCTAAATGACTTGGCTCCCTGGATCCCCCAGTAATGTCCGGAATAAGCATCTAACGCTATTGTTGTTGCTCTTTATTACTCTGCACTCTCCTCTCAGGAATTTACCATGTTCCATGGATTTCAAACCTCTGCAGACATACCAGGCTTCCCCTCTTTATGTCATCTGACAAGTATAACATTTGAAAATAAATTAAGAGAATACTCGTCCTCTTTAGAATAACATGTGTACATCACTTCAAAAGGAAAAGAAAATGCTTTTTGTAGCTGCTTTTGTCATGGAATCACCCTTATAAAGACACTATTATAGTCCCAAACTGTGCTAGAAGTGGGAATTGCTCCACTCCGTGATGTTGTGCATCCGTCAATTATATAGACTATTAGAATTAATATGTGGGAAATATTTTTTTTTTAAATTATATCTCTGATCAATCTCTCCTACATTACATAAATTTTCATTTTCTCGACTTTTAAGTGGTCTCAGAACTATAACAATTTAAAAAAACAAAATGTATTTTAAAAAATCCAATTGGTTTTTTTTTTTAATAACCTATGGAGGTGTGGCCATGACTGCATCAACTAAACTAATTGATTTAATTCCTAAAAGGCAGATCATTGATCAATGAGACTCCAAGTGCACACTTTATACACTAAAATCTCTTCATTAAGCAAAATCGGTGCTTATTTAATGCATTAACTAAGGGTCTCCTCAATTTCAAAAGAAGACTCATTAGCTCTCACAACATGATCAGTGAAAAAAACACTGTACACCAGCCAGGTATATCATATATGAAAATAATTCACCTAAAAATATTATATACCGTTCTTTTAAGAGTACAGTTTTCATTAGGAAGACATAAATAAAATAACATTCATTACAATATAAATTGGTGTCACTGAAATTTATTTTATCATATATAGGGTTTATATATTTATTGAAATGTACATTCCTTATTAATTAATTTTACAAAGTATCCACAATTAAAAACAAAAACAAAAAAAAACACATAACGGCCCGTTTATTGAAAATTGTCATATGGAAACAAATTAAAAGAATATACCTATATACAATAAAATATTTGTAACGGAAACACTCGTGTCTTTATTTATTAATTATCATGCAATAACTTTCAGATATATATTTTTTTCAATTATTCAATAATTTATTTCATTGTCCAAACAGTGTTTCTCAGTCAATATAACCTACACTGTGTGGAGCTAATAAAGATACATATACTTTCCTCTTTTTTGTCATGTGTAAATCAATTCTGTGGAAATACAAAGAGGAACAACAAATAGTGCAGATAAACCTTATATAACAGGCATTGTATATAGTGTGATTCAGGTACACTCACAAAGAAAGAGCCACAATGTCACCTGGCTCTAGTGTCATTCACCTTAGGATCCTTTGGAAGATTCAAACCCCACCTCAATCAGTCTGGAGGACATTAGCTGGAATAATATCCTTTAAACGAGGAAGTAGATGGTTCCACGTTGGATAGATACAATTATTTGAAAGATTAAGCACACAATTTGACAAAATAACATAAAGAAACCAAGTTTATGTAAATATTAGCACTATCCACAAGACATGTTTTGCGAAATTATGGATTTATCAGTTTGGCTTTATGTTTCTCATGGTAGCCATGTTGCGTTTTACCCAGTATGTGGGAAGAATGCATGCGCTACCTTTTCCTCCTTAGCACCAAGGCTGAAAGTATCTCACAACGTACAGCAGTTTTTATCTACAGTTTGAGCCAATTGATTTGTTGCTATGGGTGTAGCCTGTAGGAATTGATACTGTTTAGTGCAGGGTTTTTCAAACTCTGGTCCTCCAGATGTTGTTGAACTACAACTCCATTGGTTCTTTGAATGAAATAGATAGCCGGAGAATCATGAGCGTTGTACTAGAGCAACATCTGAAGAGACAGAGTTTTGAGAACCCTGGTGTAGCGTATGCCAAGGTTTGCCAGGAGAATACCTGGATGTTGTTAGGTTCATTTTATCCACTAAATAGAGACTTAAAGAGCTCCATATCTGGTCTGATAAGTGAAATATCAGGCAGTTAGGAAAACATAAAACAGTATGGGTACAGAATTCCAGTGAGCATTTTAGCAATAAGTAGTACTCTAACACCTAGGTGGGGTCCCCTTAACCATCCAATAAAATAAATCACAAATATACACAAGGTGGAGTTTCTTACATGCAAATTTGGGAGTAAATCTTTTAGTAGGTGTTGTCCTACAATAAAACACAGAAAGAGACAAACAATAGCGCAATATTGTCTGTACTATGTATTAAAGTGCCAAAGTGAATAAGGGTACACTCACAGGTGTGGAGACAGTATGTATTAGGCTCAAACTTTCAGCTATGTGGGATGTAAAGGGTCCCACTCCCTTCTCTGTATGCTGAAATAGCTTCCCCTCTTTTGATTGCAGTCACAAATTTCAGTGCAGGTTCAAAGTGCTTCATTCAAATAAAGTTCACAAAGGGTGAATACAGATTAAAAACAAATGAATTAAAAACCTTACAGTTTAAAATGGTAAGTCCTTAGCAGTGTAGAAATAAATCTTTAGTAGCAAAACGCGTTTCGCCTCTCCAGAAGGCTTCCTCAGTTGCTGTCCATCTGTCCTGTGTGTTGTGCTTCTAATAGCTCGTTTATAATTGCCGTTTTCAGGTGCCATTTACTTCCGGTTCACTTCCGGTTCTGGTCTATGGGTTCCATTGCTGGAATGCATAGTGTAATTGCTGACGGGATTTTCCTGCTGAAATACATCAGCAAATACACTCTGCGTTCCAGCAATATGGGGAGAGTGAGGGATCAGTAATTTTCCTACAGATCTTGCTCTGCTCCCTCACATACTATTTAGTGATGGCGGGATCTGGAATATGACATTGCTCTGTCTGTCTGTCTGTCTGTAAGTGTGTGTGTCTCTGTCTGTGAGGTTTTTCTACTCACCTTTTTCCCATGATGAGCCGGTCTCGCCGAGGTTGGTCTTACTTTCATGGCTGAGATCATCAATATGATTATCTAAGCTAAGCCAATGCTTTCCCATGGCAAAATGCCCAGCTGCATCAATTAGCATCTCCTCATAATAATAAATGCATTTCTATGGGGATTTTTTAGCTCCTCCATGCACAGCGTGGAGATGCTGAATGCCAGTACACTATAAATCACCTCTAGTGGCTGTCAGTGATTTTTTTTGAAAATGCAGTGTTTACATTGAAAAGCTTACAGGGACAGGATTAATATAACAGAACCACTACATTAAGCTGTGGTGGTTCTGGTGACCATAGTGTCCTTTTAAGAGTTATATTATTGTCGTAGAAAACAAAACTTTGTTATTTTAAAAAAAGTGGCTCCTAACTTTTGTAGCTGGTTATTAGATTCCAAGCAAATTAGTCAAGTTAGTTCATGGTCACTCTGGAACAAGAACGAGCAAGAATGATGAAATATGATGAAATAATGATTAAATAATTACAGTTTTAGGAACTAGGATTGGTATTAATGAAACAGGTCAGGAGCCAAAGAGAAGCATCACTGATAATCAATGCTTTAGTAACTTGCCTTATAGAAAATTAGGTTGAAAACAATGTTTTTAGTGAAAAGGGAGGAGACCGAAACTTGCTGTCAGTCTACTCTACATGGTGCATGAGTGAAAAGAATGATAGCAGATATGGATCAGATCCACCAAAGATAAGACACTCTCCAGAATAAATCAGGTTTACTCATTAATATGACTGTTTGGTGCCTTATGATATGTACAAAGATTTGCCTATCCATACCCTATTAGAGTTGATATGACAGGATATACTTTGAACGAAAACAACCTACCTTTAATTCCTACCATATGTAATATTTGGTGTTAAATTTAAGGAGTTGAAAATACTCAATTTTCATAAAAAAAAAACCTGTTATTTCTCAATGTAATTAATGTATTAAAGAAGTTCTGTAAAATTATCCCGCACTGTGTTTGAGCAGAGATGAGTAAAGTCATGGATAGATCTTTACGTCTCTCTTGTATGGATTGTTTTCTTACAGGTTTCCTTTTGTAGTTGACGATTAGTTAGATTTTCTTTTCTTATTTACAATTTACCTGGCTTCATTTCCAAGTTCGGGCATGTTCCCCCCTTTACTTTTCATTGAGTATTTGTAAAGCAAAGTTTATTATCCTGTATTTTCAAGTCTGGTGTATTGATTCATAGCATAAATTCTAAGACCAGGATAAAAAAAAAAAAAAAAAAAAAAAGAACACGATCTACCACAATTAAATTACATTCTCTGCACAACTGGCTGCTGTCTGTATCTTTCTATTCATTATGGTCAGAAGCTGAAAGTCAGCCAGCCTTAAATTTAAGAATTTCCTACTGTGAGCCATCATTCAGCTTGGTTAATATTTGCTAACAAATAAACTGAAGCAATGAGACAACTGTATGAACACGCACGTACATGCAAACAGACAAACATCAACACATACATACAACACACACACACACAAGATGTGTTAAGAAATACAATATCTGTGTTCAATTAAAAAAAATAGGGGTTACATAGTTACATAGCTGAAAAGAGACTTGCGTCCATCAAGTTCAGCCTTCTTCACATTTGTTTTTTGCTCCTTTGAAACAGCACTGTCACTGTCTTTCCAGACAGTGACATCGCTGCAGATGTTCCGGTGGCCTGGGGGCAGGCAAAGGTGAGAATACTTACATGAACCTGTCCTTCATGGGGGCCGCCATCTTTCTTGTGCTGCTCCTCTTCAACTCCTGGCATGCCACTGCTGTAGTACAGCATTAAGGTCTATGGAGGCTCCCGCGAGTCTGAAGAATCCTCCTTACACACAGCAAATTCCCTGCAGCTATCACTGCAGGGAATGGATTTAGACTCCACTTTGAGTCTAAGAAAGTCAGGTGGATGATAAATACAGAGACAGCAGTCCATACTTTGTTTCTGTATATCTCTTGACTGGGTTGGAATTTTAATGACATTCCATCACAGTCAAAGTGAGTATTTCATAAGTATTCTATCATTATAAAATACTCACTTTTCAGGGCGTGGGGGTGACAGTGCACCTTTAATGCTGTTCAGAAGATTTCAATATCTTAGTAATACTTGTAGGTATTTTATTAAGATTACATCGGATGTACCCTTCATGTTTATCTGTACATGTATACTACAATGTGCAATGTTAAAAAAAAAAAAAATGGAAACATTGTTGTTTTGACAAACAAAGGTTTGAATGTGGTAGGTTAGATTTTGGCAGACAGCGCTAATAGACCCCTCACATCCTTCCCCCCCAAAAAATAAAATGTCAATCATCGTTAAAAGCAACAAAATATAGGTTGACATAGATACCAATCTAAACCCTTTCCAAATCCAGTTATTTGTGCGTTTCATGTGTTCATTGACAAAAGGACAGTTCAGTCGTATGTACATTAAAAACTGTATTTGATGTTTTTCATATTATTCTATGACTAAACTGACAGAAAATAACACTTTTGACTTTAAAGAAAAGAGAATTTAAGACACGCCTCCCACTAAAACGTATCTCTGAACCGTGTGGTTTGGTTGTGTTCACTTTTTGTATGAAAAATACTTTTGGAAGCTAGATATATTGGTTGGCTGTGTTGGGATTAGATCAGAGTGTGCAACAAGTTTCATGGAGAATATTTAACCCTTTGGCTGTCAGCCTTGCATTGCTTGCATGATTTAGGTCAGATGCTACCTACTGTTTTTTTATTGTTAGCCTACATTCAGTCCCATGACAGTTTACACATTTTTTGCCGCTAACGTAAGTGCAGTCATCACGCCTGAATTCTCATCTGTTTGCAATCAATGTCTGCTACGAAAGAGTGAACAAAGCCCAGCTGGGTTTTTAATTCCAGTTAAAGTCCAGGTACCATTCCCTGAAGTGGGAAATGGGTTGAAGTTGTCATTAAGGAATTATAATGCGATACAATGCTTACAAACTTATTCTGGGGAAGAGATGAGAAATGATAGATGACATTTGTCCATGTGCATATTTCCCTATCCCCCCAATTATTAAAATATTGTAACCTCTGATATCTCTGGGTCAATTCCAACCGTTTTCCTTCCTTTTTTACTTGATTTTTTTAATTCCTGTAAATATTCCCCTGTACTAGCATTTCATTATTCTAAGTCTCCTTGTTTTTGGTTACTACATACTGGATGTTTTAATTCTTTTATTAAAAATGTAATTTGTGTGCATTTATTGCTTTGTCTGTTGGGTACCTGCCCTTCTAATGCCCAATAGAGATGGATAAATGGGTGGGTGGTTGGTTGGATCGATGGAGAATTATATATTTTTATGCTTGTTATATGCTATGTGTCATGTGCTTATGTTAGGTTTTAGTGTTTTCCATTGGTACTTGATCTGTATTTCTCAGTAAGCCATGGATTCAGAGATGAACAATTTTGGTTGTTCACAGTGAACAAAATGACACTCCGAAAGGCTCATGATTTTGGCTGTATCAGAAAATGACTCATTTTATGTTAGCAGCGACAGTGAGGAAGGAAGCCAGTGAGGATGGTTCTTCTGAGAGTCGAACAATCACTTGTGTCACAATAAATTGTCTTTTGATGGAATTAGCATGCTTGGTCCCTTGTTTATTGCTGCTGTGGAGTGCAGCTGCAGCAGATCACATCGCACCGTATACCCGTCCCTGCATATATCTATGTATAGCTATGTATATCGATGTGCCTTTTTCATCTGTTCTAATTTTTTGAAAATGTTTTCACCTATTCAAAGCAGAATGACCACACTGCCACCTAGCGTTGCCACAGTTATCTATGGCTTTGCGTAATTTATTTTCTTTGTATGTATATTTATTTGATGCACATGGGGTTTACATTCGAAATCTCTTTTTCACCCTGCACGTATATTTTTAATATTTAGCATTTACTTCTCTGCATCATGGAGTTAATGTATAAACATCCATGTACAGATATTGTTACTAAATTTCAGCAGTACCAATGATGCATCTATCTTTAGACACGTAGCATAAAATCGCGATCTGCTTTTATGTGCAGAGCATTGGACAGTGTAGGATAAGCACAAAACAATCAGTGTGTGCAGGTTTTCTTTTGACATTAAAGGAGATTAGAATGGTTTACGATGTATGGTTGAATAGTCTAGAGGTGGAAATAAATAACCTGTTTTCCTTCAACCAAATGTTAATGGCAAAAACACAACTTACGTTTGTTATAACAAATTAACAAATACAGTAGCGAAAGGCATAACGTAGATTTTTTTTTTTTTTAAACATACGCAGGAGAACGATAGGATTAACACCTTGAATACCAGATGAGAGATTTACACTGATTTTTAAAGGCAGCTGGTATATTCTAACACGTTTTTATACATTCAAGTGCTAGTATGGGTGTCCCAGATGTTTGAAAATGACATGTCCCAGGAGGCTGAGCCAGAATACCATCGCCAGTTCACAAACATCTGGGATGTCAAAGTTAACCTAATTGTTAATAATTATACCAAAGGATATACCGAGGTATATCAAGACACGGTCCTATTTTTCATGTAAACCTCTTTAACATTCCCCAGTTATTTCCTGCCATGTGCAGTCGTTATCATTCCGCTAAGTAGGCTGTGCTGCCACATTGTGTTTGAGACTGCATTGTGCCTGCAATACCATCCACGCGTTAGGACGCTGCTTGGCTTTAATTCCCTCACTACATCTGTTCTGTGGTTTCTGGAGCCCACAGGCAATAATCAAGAAATTTTATAATTAGAGGAACGGTTTGAGACACACGCAGGAATGTAGATTAATGGACTAACCATAGTATCAACTCAAGCCGTCTCATAAATAAACACATGCAAATTTTACACGGTGCAGGCATCTGTTTTTATACCTTAGGTTCAAATGCTAAGCACACGGACAGCCTATTAAACACATGCAGGCTTAAAAAAAAATCAACCTTGATTGCCCATGCTTGTAAATCTTTATTTCCCGTTGTGTAAAGTATTGGTTCAGGCTGCTACTGGCTACAATAAGATAACAATTGTGACTGCATAGTCTAGTCAGCTGCACAAAAATTAGTGCTTTCATATCAAGCTGTGGTTTAAATCTCAAGGATGTCAGACAGGTGTTAATCACACTGAGAAGTAGCCAAGCCTCCTGGCACTGAGAGGGTTATTGTGAGTTTATTGTACCCTATAAGGCATTTTCCGATGTGTTCAGGAGACAAGCTCATGCCTGTGGGACTATTCTAAGTTTTGGAAACTTTGTTACTCGATGTGAGATCCCAGCTGTGCTTGTGTGACATCTACAGCTGCATTCTAATTAGTTAGGTGTTACACAACAGTCATATTAAGGAGCCAAGGGTTTACTAACTTGGTGAAAGAATGTGAAGAGCCTTTCAGAATGTGGTAACATCAGCTGTGAGGATGTGACTTAAGGACATGTTTATCTAAGTATCACGGGTCGGCTATGAGGCTAGACTTAGAACCATCGAAACCAAAGGAATGTTGCCACAGGGCTTTAAATGAAACACTGCAGTTTCGAGTTGATAAACAGAAGTCTGTGCTGAAAAATATGTAAAGAAAAAAAGTAAATCCGTGGTGCTCAAATTTTATTTCAGAAATAGGAAAATGACCTTCTTGCTCCAAAATGATAAAAACATATTTATCCATCAATCAACATGTAATTATTATTTAAGGGCAGGGTTTTTGGCACAATCTGATGATTAACTTGCTATTAACGTGCTGCTTAATAAATTCCAAATTGTTTTTATTTTACATTGTCTGGTTGGCTGTCATGACAGAGACTATGTGAATTAATTTAGCCCTGCCGTGTTCGAAAATGTTCAGAGATATGAGATGAGGACAGAGTTGGTTAGAAGGACCTACTTATGTCACTGGCAATGCAAAATGAGGGCAGTCCTGTCTGGTAGTGTAATGGGCCACCCAACAAAAGGGTGGGCATATCAGACTGGGGTAAATGCACACCTGGCAAACTTACAGCCACCCTGGCCAAAACCCACTGAGGGCAGACCATACACAGAGCACTGCTGATGGTCTCTGTGTATGGTCTTAGTGCCCTGACACCATTCAGCACAGTCAGACATGTCTCCAGATGTGGAACACTAAATAACAAACCTGTGACAGTGGGACTATAGCCTAAAATATAGAGTCCTCCTGAATCGGAGACTGTTGGGATGCATGCAGGGTACTTTAGAATTAATTCTGAATATGTTTGGATTTATTCAGAATTTTTTGCCAAATGCCTAAACATGCACAAACATGCCAAAGCCTCACGGAACAAAGACATTATCACGGGTATAAGTGTGCTGCAGAGTTTAATGCATTTCATAATTAAAGAAACACTACAGTGTCAGAAATACAAACATGTTTTCCTAACACTATAGTGTTACACTAATTGTTCAGCTTCCAAACCCCCCCTCAGATTGCTTTGAAGTGGTGACTAAACTTACACACAGCTGGCCCCGCCTCCATAGCTGAGATCATCACTCTTGATGATCAATCTCAATCCAGTGCGTTTCCATGGGAAAACATTTGGTGGCTTTTGCGCATATGCAGGAAAAACCCTTGCTGCACCTTGAATCAGTGCATCTCTATGGGAAACCTTCAGCATCTCCATGCAGCGAGTGGTGACGCTGTACGTAGGTGCTGCACACTGTGGACGCAAATCTAGTATCTGTCTGAGTGACTTCCACTACAAGTGTTACCAGGCAACTATGAAAACGCTGCGGTTTCTCTGAAAATATCTGCAAGGAAATGCTATAGACACCAGAGCCACTATGTTAAACTGTAGTGGTTCTGGTGACTATAGTGTCCCTTTAATATTGCTGCCCTACTCTCTCCATATAATAGAAGAATCTAGTTCACATATTATGCAGAAAGGGTTCCAAAATGAAAGATTTTCATAAAAATCAATTAAAAGCAGTTGTGACTCCCCTCTTTTATCAGTCAGTTCCTCGGTTCTAAATTCTAAGAACTGAGTGACGGGAAAAAGTAAGAGAGCTGTCTTCTATTGCTCTCTTTTGCTGCCATTACATTACTGTAATTCCAATTATTCGTTAACTAGTATATCATACAAAAAGAGTACCAAATGGGTTGGATGAGGGCGAGATGAAGGTAGGGATGTGAGGGTCGTGTTACATTAGTGCACCATCCATGCATCTGGCATGACAGTGGTTGTGCTGGAGAATTGATAAGTTCTTGCTCCATAATTTAAGCAGCAGTGAAATATATAATTCACTTCAAAGATAAATTATATATTCTTAACTTAATGGGCCGCTAGCCATTGAAGTGAACCTGTAATGATGGGTTCGCTTTAATAATTTTTATTTTAATAATTATCAAGTAATGATATGCGTAAAAATGCTTTTAGACTCATTTTTTTAAAAACCCTCTACAAAACTTGACAGACTAACTTCCTAGGCAGCTAGTTATTTATTCCAATTATTGTAAATAACTCTTTTTCTTTAGGTAGGATTTATATTCCTTAGGTCCCATAAGTGACTTTATATTATTTATACAGTCCTGTCAATAAACAAATCAACTGACCTTTTTATATATTTCAAGGTTATTTACAAATCCAGAAATTTATTTAGCTTTTTTTTTTTTTTTTAAGCAAAATCTTCTATTTTCAAATTATTAATTTTGTAACTCACATCTCTACTTTTCCAATTCCAAATTTGTATGTCTTAATTGATTCTCTGTACATCTAATTTAATGGTCTGTAAAGCGGAGAGAGGGTCTCCTGCATGAATTTTAGGGCAGCGTTTTTTTATAATCTATGTTGAGCTTGTTTTGTTTATGTGCTACATAAATCCATAGATTAATGGCCATCCATCCATCCAGGATGGACAGACATGAGGGCAGAAAGACTGACAGATAGACAGACAGATAATGGGCAGTGATTGCTTGTGAACTGTCTCTGTTACAAATGTTGCCTGTGAATAGTGGTGCAATAACTATTTTATTTCTCTTTTTTTCTCTCTCCCCTTTTTGCTTCCTGATAACTGCAAAATATATTCATCAAAAAGGTAAGAAATATATTTCATTCTTGTTAAATAGTTATTACATATATAAATAAACAAATACATGAATTTATCAGCTTGGATCAGGTATTAAATAATAATTAACAGCCCGTGCCAAAAAATGCTGGAAAACTGCCTTTTGCACATGAATAAAATTCTTCATTGCACTCTTCCTATATTCTTGACAAATTCTTATATTAGCATTTTTTGCATATTAATGGTATATAACAATCAATATAAATATTTTGGTAAATATAAATATAGAGGGGATTTACAATAACACGTGTTGATCTTACTTTATTCTAATTACTACAATTCCATACAATTCCTAGATAGTGTTACTTATCCAGCCAATAAATGTGCATTCTGCAACGGACTGATGACCACAACATTAAAGGTTAGAAAGCCGATTCATTGAAGAATGCTCAAAGCCTGAACCCATAAAATTAAAAGTTGATAACTAGACCAGACAGATAAATGGCAAACCAAGCGACAATATACCTGGTAATATGCCTTCACTTCAATTTGTTTCATACTATAACAAGCAGTAATTTATCAGGTCATGATAAAGTCTGGACTATGAGTGTTCCTGAATTATTTTGCAGGTTTTATATATATCCTCAAATGTCACTTATACAATGAAGGAGAACTCCAAACAATATAACCAGTATCACATCAGCTGTAGAATATTTTAGAGTGGTTTGACAACGTACCCGAGTCCTGCCAGGTGCTTTGCAGGAGAATCCAGTTAGCTCCACTGTGCAGGGTTGCTCTTATTGGCCGAGTACATCAGCTGAAGACATCCAGCAAGAGAGGAAGACAGGGTATTCCCACAATCAGAACCAGAACAGCTGGCTTTAGTGACTATAGTGTTTTGTGTGTTCCTTTAACATCAGAGATGTTTAAAATGTTGCTAACACGAGAGATTATGGTAAGATTTGGATAAGATTGGTTTAGGGTGGGGGTTTGGATAAGGTTAGGTATAGATGTAATTACGGGAGGCAGTGGTGTTTGGTGAAGCCTGGCTGACAATGAAATACATTACAGTCCATAGCATTGTCAAGGCATTGATCTATCCCTACGTCAATGTAACCCTACATCCTGACTGTAATGGTGGCCATCATTGTAAACAACACTATAATACCACCTGTGTCGTTTTAATTTAGCTACATTTCTTTTCACTCTTAGCGATGGCAGATTTTTAAAGACAAAATCTAAATACCGACATTTGTAAAGTGCATTAAACACAGTAGTTATTTTCAGCATGTTAGATGCTGCCTTTTGCTCCTTGTGAGTGTATAAGAATAATTCAGGGCCTCTTCCTCCCATCATGATAAGTAGATCTTGTAGAGCTGTGTGTTTTATGGTGCATCGATGATCTATTTTATAAGGCATTCATATCTGAGGGCACCGAGGCATCACAGGAGGCACTTGAAGTCGTACATTTTAATTTCCATGCATTAACTGAAAAAATTAATTCAAAACCTTCAACTATCTGATCCTTCTTCAGAATGTCTTGCTGTAACTGCTGCTTGAAATTAGTTGTTTTTCCCAATATAGAGATGGCCATCATACAATTGTAAAACTTTTCTCACTGAATACTTGTCAATCACGTTAGGACATCTTATTTGGTGTTCTAATGTCTTTATTTCTGTCCTCTTCCACCAATTTGTGTACATTTTTTTTTTTTTTTTTACAATAATTTTAACATAGGGAGCTGGGTCTTCCATATCTATTGATGTATGTCTATTGATGTACTTAGCATGTCCCTATTGGAATACAAAGGGTGAATGTAGAGTCCAGTGTTATTAGTTCAATCTTCCACTATTGAATTAAGAATACAGTGCCCTGGATGTGCATTATATTCTTTCTTGTTGTCCCACGATGCATGTGATGTAAGTGGGTTTTAATTGGGTGCTATAGTAATGTAGATTTTGTTTTTGGCTTTTTTTAAGCTACAGTGTTTCCTTTCGTATATCCATGTAATAAATATAATCGTATGGGTCTAATTTTAGCACATCCCAATGCATCTGACAAACGGGCTCTACATTTTTGAAACTGTGGTCTCTGTAATTAATTGTTGGCGGAAGAAAAACAGAAAAAAAAAAACAAATCACTCCTTTCATTGACCATGCTGGCCCTGTGCCTACACCCTGCTTGGTAAATTACAGAGAACACTAAAATTAGAGAGTGCTTCTTGTTCACGATTCTACTGCCAAGAGGAACAAAAATGACCACTATTGTGTCTTTTAAACATTCCTTCCTATGCCACTGTGTAGCTGAATTTTAACTCTGTCTGCTTAAATACTATCCTTAAGCATTGGGGGCTTGTTCAATGTAAGCACCCAAAGTCATAGTCATCAAAATATTGCCAGACTGTTTTCTTTCAGACTTCTTTTTCTATTTATTCAGTTTTTTGGGGTTGTTTTTTTGTTGTAATACATGGTAATTATGGCATATATTTGTTAAAACATAGAACATAGTTAGAATTTTTCTAGACCAGTAAAGGAAGGATCTTAGAAATGTCATAAACTTCATGCAAACGGACATTGGCGGTTGCAGTTGCAGAATGTCAACCAATGTTGACTGTGGACTGTGTTGGATGGTGGTAGACTTGATAATGACTGGGGTAGAAAACATTTTCTTGTAGATATAATTGGAGATTTTCAATTAATGAAGGGCTTAAGTTCACTAAATTACATCAAGAACTAATCCCATTCTTATATTTATAAATAATAACCTTTTAGAAAAATATGGGAATAATTGCCTTTCACAAAAATATGGGAACATTTTACGATTCTCACACGTGGCATATGCTCTAATTTGTACACATGGTATTTTAACGCACAGTCTTTATGTAGCCAATTTCTGAACAAATGGACACATTCCTTGAATCACTCGATACATAGTCATTTCTAGAATTTGATATTAATGTCTGACATGTTTCTTGTAACGGTGTAATGCACATACAAAGCTCGTATTATTTATTTATGATGACACAGCACGTTAATGCTTATTCTTGTATGCCTCCCTGCTTATATCGCCATGGTAACATTATATATATAAAATTGAATGTTACCCCGCTGTCAGAGTGCTGTGTACCTTTTATAATAGATTTTTATGTATTATTACTGGCATTGTATTTATTTAATTTTACCCATGTAATCTTGACATTGAAGGTAACTTAGAAGTCTGTCTGACTATAGGCAACGTGTGTATGCATATGCATGTGTGTGATTAAAATCTCCAGTAATTTGAGTGTGTATTTACATGTATAAATGTGTGTGCGAAATGTCATTGGTTGTATTTAGAACTAAACGTGTGATAAGGAAGAAAAGGCGCTCTAAGATTCCTTACATAATGGGGAATAATGGATTGGTTCTAAATGTAATTTATATGACAGAGAAATGGTCTAACCTAAGTAAATAATTGATTAATCATCCCAAGTTAAGCTGAGCCAGTTATGAGCAAAGCATTAGAACTGAATATTTTATGCAGATGTTCTTGCTTCTCTGCCGTAATTAAGGGTTCTTAACCCTATGGTTCTCTGATGTCTCAGGAGCAGAAATAGAATATTTATACTGTTTTACTGCCATTTTAGTTTTACTGAAAATTACAAGGGGCGAGGTGCATGTCGCAATCTATAGAAATAATCCAAGGTAAAGGAAAATAACCTGATGTTGATCACAAACCGAGCCACATTTTATCACTATAGCCAGCACTTACCCCATTCCCCGTCAGTTTTTGAAAATTCATTTGTTTTGGAAGTGGCCATACGTTGCCCACGATAATCAGTTTGCATTTTCATTTAGACCATAGCCTAAATGATCTGTCTGTCTGTCCATGCGTCTATCCCTCCACAGTATGTCTGTCTGTCTATCTATAAACAGTATGTCTGTATGTCTATCTGTTGCTCTGTTTGTGAGTCTTTTTATTTATCTATCTACCTACATGCAGTCACAAGACACATATCCTATTATTTATTTTTTTTAAACCAGAAAATATTCCCTTTGTGTGTTTTGTTCTGCCTGACTGTCCGTCTGTCAATCTTAGCTGTATGCACCCCAGTTGTTGAGGAATGAGGTTTTCAGGACGCTCAGTCAGTCACATACACAACATTTGGAGTTTTTGGAAATTGAGTCATCATCAATGCTCTGTAGAGGAGAAAAATGCATGTTTCCAACACAGATGGTTAGCAGACAATTACTATTTTTCACTGAAGTGGCTGTTGGCAAGCAACTGATTTAATTTACACAGAAAAAGCCAGGTAATATTGCCACTTTTATTTTATCAGTTACACTTCTGAACAATGTAGGAACAATGAATGAAAGATCCAACCCTGTTTTTGATTTTAAATGACCTTTTATTTCACCATCCATACTGGGCCTTGCAACGTTTTGACCTTTGCGGGTCTTTTTCAGCAATTAAGAATTCTATATTCTGTTGTGCAAGACTTGTGTGAAGTGTTGCTGGTCACCAATGTCTGAATTGATATGTCACTGCATGAAATCAATTTACTAATCACAGATGGGACCCATAAGAGAAACACGTAAAATTAAGTAAGCTCAAAGTAGTGACTCAAGGTATTTTTTTTTTTTTCCAGAATCAAAAAATGGCCTCTGCTGTTTACCAGTTGGTAGCAATAGCTATCACATGAATTGGTAACCAACTCTTTACTGTTTTTTTGTTACTGAAAATTATTAGTGCTGACATTTTGGGTGATCAACATAAGTCATAAGAGACATTTTTTCCTCTGTGATAGAAATACATTGTAAAATATAACATTTGTTTCTATGTTTTGCAATGCTGTACTGGGCAGATTGCAATGAATTCCTGGTCAAGAGAAAACTGCACAGACATCAGTATGGCAGCTTGTGCATTTAAACAGGCAATGTCTTATATCCAATTGTTTCCATAAAGAGCAATGTGTAGATCAAAAAGCTAGGTAATTTTGGGGGAATCTGTCACATAATTACATGTCACATAATGTTGATTTAAAGGGACACTTTAGGCACCCAGATCACTTCAGCTCATTGTCCCCCTTAGTCCTGCAATGTTAATCAGTGCAGTTTTTGAGAAACTGCAATTATTACATTGCAGAACTAAGACTGCCTCTAGTAGCTGTCAAAAGACAGCCACAAGAGGCCCTTCATGATTGCTAACTGACTTTAGGTCGCTTAACCAATGTTGGACGTCCTAACACTGAGGACATTCAGCGTCAGTAAAATTCCCATAGGAAAGCATTCAATGTTTCCCTAAGGGAACTGCACTTGCAGAGCTCACCATTAGAGATGTCCCGAACAGTTTGCCGGGAACTGTTCGCTAGCGAACATAGCTTGTTCGCGGTAGCCTCGGCGGGCGAACATATGCGATGTTCGGTCCGCCCCCTATTCGTCATGGAGGTGGGAGGGTCTGGGAGGGAGGGTCTGCTGCTGATTGGCTGGAATGTGTCTGCTGACTGTGAGGTACAGGGTCATAGTTTACTCAATGATGACGAATAGAGGGCGGACCGAACATCGCATATGTTCGCCCGCCGCGGCGACTGCGAACAAGCTATGTTCGCTGGCGAACAGTTCCCGGCGAACTGTTCGGGACATCTCTACTCACCATACATCTGCATTAGCCCCCCATGTCAGAAGACACTGGAGGAGTGCTGACCCAGCACCAAGGGAGATCGCTGCTGGAATCGGATGAGTACGTAAAGTTTTTTTTAATCCTTTCCATACAGGGGTGAGAGGCACACGATAGGGAGCAAGAGGAAACTAAGTGTATTCCCTACACTATAGAATCCATTTGAAACCAAAACCATTCAGACCAATAACTGACTTTTTTACATCATATTTTTTTAGTTGTATAAACGAGTCAGCAAGACTTGACCTGCGTGTTAAACCACCCTAGTTGAAAAATGGGTTACATAAAACAGCAGTGATAGTATATGGAAATCTGTTCCTGAGAGGGGTATTTTCAGAAGTAGGCCTTTCTGGACATTTTCTGTGTGATAATATTAACTATTTATAGTGTGAAACGCACAGTTTGCATTTTATTACTGTCAAGCTTATACACATGAAAAATAATTCAATTTGTTATAAAGTGTACTATTTGATTAATCAATAATGCCTAACTATACTAAGCTCCTTTAAAAATAATCAGATGTGTTGTCTTTGGTAATTTGGTGGCAACATTTGGTGGATACGTTTTTTTTTAAGTAGTACTTCATCTCATAAATGTCACAACAAATGTGTAAATCACAATAAATATTCTCCCCTTAATTGTAATTATTTTATATCATTCCTTCTGTCTATTCTTTTGCTTTACAAATCTGATGAGTCTGATGCACATGCACATTTATCAAATATGCTAATGCTTCAAATCCAAAAAGAAGTTCATGCTGAGAAAATTATAGGAGGGTAATTGATTAATTGAGCAGTAAATGTGTGAAATGTGAAATTTGTATACACATTGTGCACCGTTAGAATTAATTTGGAATTTTTTAAAACAATTAATTAAAACAATTAATCTGTTAAATAATTTGATCCATGGCCTACAAAACATATCTCTTTTACCAAGAATATATTTACCTAAATGTCAGTACTGAGCATTTCCATTTCCATTCCTTTAATTTAATTTTATTATTTTTAATTTCTTTGCTGTGGATAGTGTAACATATGAGCTTACAATGCCACAACAACATTGACAGGCTCAGTAATAACAAACAATATAACAGTGCAATATGGCATGTAGGTAGACAGCACAATTTTTGTATAATGAAAGATACGTAGCAAGTTGCAGTACATCGCTGATAAGGTAATGGGGAGTCCGGTGGGTATATTCCAATTACTGCTTACTTGAAGGGGGGGGGGGGTATATTTGGTGCACATTTTGAAGGGACAGCCCTGGAACACGGACCGTTGTGTTTAATCTTGGTGCTCCGGGTTGGTTCCTCTAGGTGGGACAGTAAGTGAGCGATGTAGTTTACTTTGCCTGTCAGAGTGCCCACAGTGATGTTGTTCGCTATAAAGTTTGAACTGCAGCCAAGGTGTGTGGTACCTTAACGTGGCTCTGCCACAGCTGTATGTGGGGAAGTAGGTGGCCACCGAGGGAGAAAGTTATGGTCTGGTGCGGTGGGGCAGTGCTAGGGATGCCCTGTTGGCTTAGGGCAGTTAGAGCGGTAGCAATTTGCCCATATGTGTAGGCGCAGCGTGGACTCTCGGGTTAGCTAACAATGTCATGGGATATAGTGAATGGCACTAAGACCTGTAGCTTAGAGGGGAGTGGTGGTGTGTGTGTGTAGGTGCCCGTGCTTATAGAGAGAGGGTGACACTATCGAGCAGCATGCCCAAAGAGTGAAAACAGGAATAACATTATCAACAAAATTAAACACAAAATGGGCCAACATGATGTAGGCTGGATGGTCATCTTAGGTAGCTGCTTGCCTGTCTCCGCAGGCTATCAGGAGGCAATCAAGAAGTGGCAGCTCCAGTGCGGCCCCTCTGGGTTTGAACGGTATCACTTTAGCCGAGTTCCAGGTGTGAGGTGTTGAGGCCTGCATGCATGGTAGTGCTTTGCCCAGAGAGTCTAGAGGGAGGCCCAATGTTGGCAAAAGTCCCTTCGCCCCTTGAATATCCTGTATGGGGTGCATTGTTTTCACGAGCAGTGTGCGAGGCATCCTCAATCGGTACGTGATGTTATTGGAACGGAGGAGAGCCGTGAAGGGTTGGAGTGATCTTGATTTCTTAATTTTTCACCCCATACTGTTAAGAGCCGCTTCGGGTGTGATGTATGCACTTTGGGAGCATGGGTAACACTGCTGTCAGGGTTATATCTCACTTGTCGGCCCGGAGCTCATAGAACATGCAGCCGTCTTGTTCAGGCGCTTATCTTTACCCCATCTCCTTTCATTTTAATAGCCATAACTATAAAAAGGTGTGATATCTAAGACTTCAAACTAAAATTTACCTTGTTTATATTAAAGCGACTAATTTGCCCAAAATGTCTTATAAACTGCTGAAATGTATATACCGTATTTTACACTCTGTTGGTTAATAACTTGCACTGTTCTACATTGACACTTCTACTTCTACGTTCTTGTTCTACTTCACTTCCTACCCAGTGTTAACCTACATTGTCCCTTTCCTTCCTTCCAAATTGAATTGATTATCCAATTCTGTCCCAAACCTGTATGATATCCTCCATTTCCCAGACCCATATGATATGTTAAATCTGGCAAGACAGATGGCCAGTGATCATCTCAGGTCCCACCAACAAGCCAAGTTTTGAGAACATCCTTTAGCAAAGTTTGCCTGAGAATGAGTCACTGATTTACCAATGCTAAGGTCAAGTTACCATGAAATTCTGGACTGTTAGTGTGATATGCTCAATTCTGTTCATAAGGAACTGTGCGGGTGTTTATGTGATATGTACAGCACTAGTGATGTCGCGAACATAACATTTTTGGTGAACCGGGCGAACCGCCATAGACTTCAACGGGCAGGCGAATTTTAAAACCCACAGGGACTCTTTCTGGCCACAATAGTGATGGAAAAGTTGTTTCAAGGGGACTAACACCTGGACTGTGGCATGCCGGAGGGGGATCCATGGCAAAACTCCCATGGAAAATTACATAGTTGATGCAGAGTCTGGTTTTAATCCATAAAGAGCATAAATCACCTAACATTCCTAAATTGTTTTGAATAACGTGCTTTAAAACATCAGGTATGATGTTGTATCGATCAGGTAGTGTAAGGGTTACGCCCGCTTCACAGTGACAGACCAAACTCCCCGTTTAACGCACCGCAAACAGTCCATTTGCACAACTGCAAACTCCCCATTTGCACAAGGTTGGATACCAAGCTAGCCATGTCCCGTTCCTTGTCCTCACTAATGTCATTGAAGGTCTCTCTTCCTCCACCCAGGAAGCAGGAGATGGAAATAGATGCTTGATGGTCCTCCTACTTCAAATTTGGGGCACTGCACGTGCAATCTAATGTGCCACCAGATAGGAGTGGTGTGATAAGTAGTACTATTCCTATCAGTTTAATCCCTGTTACGTCCCCTATTAGGGGACGTGTATATAAGGCATCGATTTTAGGAAGCGGGAGATGGAAAAAGATGCTTGGTCGGTCCTCCTACTTCAAATTTGGGGCACTGCGCGTGCAATCTAATGTGCCACCAGATAGGAGTGGTGTGTTAAGTAGTACTATTCCTATCAGTTTAATCCCTGTTACGTCCCCTATCAGGGGACGTGTATATAAGGCATCGATTTTAGGAAGCGGAAGATGGAAAAAGATGCTTGGTCGGTCCTCCTACTTCAAATTTGGGGCACTGCGCGTGCATTCTAATGTGCCACCAGATTGGAGTGGTGTGTTAAGTAGTACTATTCCTATCAGTTTAATCCCTGTTACGTCCCCTACCAGGGGACGTGTATATAAGGCATCGATTTTAGGAAGCGGAAGATGGAAAAAGATGCTTGGTCGGTCCTCCTACTTCAAATTTGGGGCACTGCGCATGCAATCTAATGTGCCACCAGATAGGAGTAGTGTGTTAAGTAGTACTATTCTTATCAGTTTAATCCCTGTTACGTCCCCTATCAGGGAACGTGTATATAAGGCATTGATTTTAGGAAGCGGGAGATGGGAAAAGATGCTTGGTCGGTCCTCCTACTTCAAATTTGGGGCACTGCGCGTGCAATCTAATGTGCCACCAGATAGGAGTGGTGTGTTAAGTAGTCCCTCTCATCAGGCCTTTTTTAGTCGAATGTATCGCCCACTGTCAGTCCCTTCGGGATACATCCCTCATTCATCTTAATAAAGGTGAGGTAATCTATACTTTTTTGACCTAGGCGACTTCTCTTCTCAGTGACAATACCTTCTGCTGCACTGAAGGTCCTTTCTGACAGGACACCTGAAGCAGGGCAGGCCAGAAGTTCTATCGCAAATTGGGATAGCTCAGGCCACAGGTCAAAACCTGCACACCCAGTAGTCAAGGGGTTCATCGCTCCTCAGAGTGTCGATATCTGCAGTTAAGGCGAGGTAGTCTGCTACCTGTCGGTCGAGTCGTTCTCTAAGGGTGGCCCCCGAAGGGCTGTGGCGATGCGTAGGACTTAAAAAGCTCAGCATGTCCTCCATCAACAACACGTCTGCAAAGCGTCCTTGTCACGATTCGGGGAACCCAACACGCTAACACACACACACACACACACAGAAAAGGTGCAGTACCGGACCTTAGAGTGGCCGGGCTAAGCACACAGAGAATAGTCAGGAGACAAGCCGAGTAAGGGGAACCAGAAGACAGAATAACGAGAAACAAGCCAAGGTCAAACGGTAGGAGAAAGTCACAAAGTCAGATTAACAAGCCAGAGAGTACGTAACCAGAAACACAAGTTTCAGTAGCAATACTAGCAAGCAAAAACCACAACAGGGCAGAGAGGAACAGGAAAGGTAAGTATTTAAACCATAAGGTTAATTCTGATTGGATAATTTCCAATCAGAATTAACAATCACACGTGGGATATATCTAAACCTCCCACTGTGATTGAGGCACTGTGCCTTTAACGCCGGGTCAGGTGACTGACCCCGGCGTGTCATATATTGGGCGGTCTCCCAGCGTGCAGCGTCATGCATGCTGCCGCTGGGGGACATGGAGGAAGACAAGGGCGGCATCCTAGGCTGGAGGGATGCCGCTCGCTGAGCCCACGTGGAGGAGGGGACCGCGGACGGCTGGAGGGTGAGTACTGCGAGCGGAGTGCAGCCTCCCCTCGCAGCCGCCCGTGGGATCCCGACAGTCCTGTCCTTGCCAGCGTGGTCATGGGAGGAGGAGGATTACTTTCACCTCTTCCCCTGTTAGATTCCCGTTGTGCTGTGACATCACCCTTATACGCTGTGTAAAGCATACTTTTTAATTGATTTTGGAACTGCTGCATCCTTTCCGACTTGCTGTAATTCGGTAACATTTCAGGCACTTTCTGGCACTTTCAGGCACTTTCTAGTAGCGTGGACACCCAGTACAGGTCATTCTCCTTCAGCCTTTTTATACGAGGGTCCATCATCAGGCACGACAGCATGAAAGACCCCATTTGCACAAGGTTGGATGCCGAGCTACTCATGTCCTGTTCCTCGTCCTCAGTGATCTCTCTGAAGGTATGTTCTTCCCCCCAGCCACGTACAACATCACGGGTACCAGATAGGTGACAACGAGCACCCTGGGATGCCTGTTGTGGTTGGTCTTCCTCCTCCTCCTCAAAGCCACATTCCTCCTCTGACTCCTCTTCCTCACAATCCTCTTCCAGCATTGCCGCAGGTCCAGCAAGCGATGCTGATAAGGCTGTTTCTGATGGTGATGGTGACCACAACTCTTCCTCTTCACGCTCATCTACGGCCTGATCCAGCACTCTTCGCAGGGCACGCTCCAGGAAGAAAACAAATGGTATGATGTCGCTGATGGTGCCTTCGGTGCGACTGAATAGGTTTGTCACCTCCTCAAAAGGACGTATGAGCCTACAGGCATTGCGCATGAGCGTCCAGTAACGTGGCATAAAAATTCCCAGCTCCGCAGAGGCTGTCCTAGCACCCCGGTCATACAAATACTCGTTAACGGCTTTTTCTTGTTGGAGCAGGCGGTCGAACATTAGGAGTGTTGAATTCCAACGTGTCGGGCTGTCGCAAATCAAGCGCCTCACTGGCATGTTGTTTCACCGCTGGATATCGGAAAAGTGCGCCATGGCCGTGTAGGAACGCCTGAAATGGCCACACACCTTCCTGGCCTGCTTAAGGACGTCCTGTAAGCCTGGGTACTTATGCACAAAGCGTTGTACAATCAGATTACACACATGTACCATGCACGGCACATGTGTCAACTTGCCCAAATGCAATGCCGCCAACACATTTCTTCCAATGTCACAAACCACTTTGCCGATCTCCAGTTGGTGCGGAGTCAGCCA
Source organism: Pelobates fuscus (assembly GCF_036172605.1). Taxonomy (NCBI): domain Eukaryota; kingdom Metazoa; phylum Chordata; class Amphibia; order Anura; family Pelobatidae; genus Pelobates; species Pelobates fuscus. The sequence continues at coordinate 117,552,147 of NC_086327.1, forward strand.
CTGATCCACCTGTGCGTTCAGGGTGGACAGGAGTGCGGGTCCGGTGTGACTCTCTGCTTACAGGCAAGTCAACCCCAAGACGGCGTGACACTGCCGTATCCGGGATGTGGAATAGTACCTGAGGAGCTGGGGGGTTGCCGTTGATGTGGAGCAAGATGCAGCAGCAGAAGAGGACTCAGCCGAGGAGGTTATGGAAGAGGATGGAGTAGGAGGAGTAGAGGAGGTGGCAGCAGGCCTGCCTGCAAGTCGTGGCGGTGTCACCAACTCCTCTGCAGAGCCACGCATTCCATGCTTGGCAGCCATCAGCAGGTTTACCCAATGCGCAGTGTAGGTGATATACCAGCCCTGACATGCTTTGCAGACCAGGTATCAGTGGTCAGATGGACCCTTGCCCCAACACTGTGTGCCAGACATGCCATTACTTCCTTTTGTACAGGTTGGGGATTGCCTTTTGTGCAAATAAATTTCGTCCGGGATCCTTCCACTGTGGTGTCCCAATAGCTACAATTTTTTTGAACGCCTCAGACTCCACCAGCTTGTATGGTAAAAGCTGGTGGGCTAAGAGTTCAGTCAAGCCAGCTGTCAGACGCCGGGCAAGGGGGTGACTTTGTAACATTGGCTTCTTACGCTCAAACATGTCCTTGACAGACACCTGACTGTGGGCAGATGAGCAGGAACTGCTCAAAGCGAGAGACGGAGGGGCGGATGGTTGAGAGGGGGCAAGGAGGACAGCAGTGGTTAACGTGGCTGAAGATGCTGGACCAGGAGGAGGATGGCGGCTTTGAGTTTGTGTGCTGCTTTTACTCATGTGTTGATCCCATAGGCGTTTGTGATGTGCGATCATGTGCCTTCGCAAAGCAGTTGTACCTAGGTGGGTGTTGGACTTCCCACGACTCAGTTTCTTTTGGCACAGGTTGCAAATGGCATCGCTGTTGTCAGAGGCAGACACACAAAACAAATGCCACACTGCTGAGCTCTGCAGTTACGGCATTCTGGTGGCGGCAACAGCATGCGTTGATTGGCGTGCTGTCTGCCTGACCCCGGGTGCCGATGTATGCTGTCTGACTGTGCCACTAGCTCCTTGCGACGACCTCCCCCTGCTTCCAACTCGTCTCCTCCTCCTCCTCTCTGTCTCCCCATCTGAACTTTCCCCCTGTTCTTCTTCTCTTCTAGCGGGCACCCACGTGACATCCACGGATGCATCGTCATCATCAACCGCTTCACTTGTATCTGACAACTCAGCAAAGGAAGCAGCAGCGGGTACAGCATCATCATCATCACACCGTACATGTGTAATGCTGCCTGACTGAGACATATCCCTGTTATCTACATCCTCTGGCAATAATGGTTGCGCATCACTCATTTCTTCCAACTCATGTGTAAATAACTCCTCTGACAGATCAAGTGAAGCGGCTGTAGTGCTAGTGTTGGTGGTGGCGGCAGGCGGGCGAGTGGTAACTTGAGAGGTGCCCGAAGCTAAGCTGGAGGAGGCCCTGAAACGCACACTCGTAAAGGAAACTGACTGCTATTATATTACAATCCAAAAAGTTTATTTTTTTTTAAATGCAGGCTATTGGGACACCAGATATGAGTGAGTGGTGGCACTGGGCAGGCCCTGAAACGCACACTCATGAAGGAAACTGACTGCTATTATATTACAGTCCAAAAAGTTGTTTTTTTAAATGCAAGCTATTGTGACACCGGTGAGTGAGTGGTGGCACGGGGCAGGCCCTGAAACGCACACTAGTGAAGGAAACTGACTGCTATTATATTACAGTCAAAAAGTTTTTTTTTTTTAAATGCAAGCTATTGTGACACCAGTGAGTGAGTGGTGGCACTGGGCAAGTGGGCACAGTATATGCTGTGAGCTTGACACACAGGCTGGCAGGCAGGCAACTGCAATTACATTACACAGAAAAAAAAGCAGACTGATGTTCTAGCCCTAAAAAGGGCTTTTTGGGGTGCTGTCCTTACAGCAGAGATCAGATGAGTCCTTCAGGACTGTCGTGGACACTGAATACACTAGCCTAGCTATCAATTTCCCTATCAAATCAGCAGCATCTACACTGTCCCTACTCTCACTAAGAATGCAGCTTCACAATGAATGTAAAATGGATGCTGTCTAGGAGGTGGGAGGGTCTGGGAGGGAGGGTCTGTTGCTGATTGGCTGGAATGTGTCTGCTGACTGTGAGGTACAGGCAGGGTCAAAGTTTACTCAATGATGACGAATAGGGGGCGGACCGAACAGCGCATGTGTTCGCCATCCGTGGCGAACGCGAACAAGCGATGTTTGCCAGGAACTATTCGCCAGCGAACAGTTCGGGACATCACTATACAGCATTTGTATTAAAATAATGGTATCACTGGTTGAGATTCTAGTCTTTCCTTGCGGGTCTTATTACATTTCAAAAGTAGCAACTCCTGAGGAATTGCTAAAATGATTGACAATAAAAGGCTTTGAAAAAGGACAGAGAGAGGATGGCTTTGGATTTACCACTACACTAGACTGTCTCTAATTATGTAACAAAATGTCTCTGTCTCCTAGTTTCTACACGGCAACCTGTACTATACTGATATAGCATCTTACCCCAGCTACAAGAATTTTACATCTTAACACATTAGCGGAAATGTAATAGACAGTGAGATCTATTTCTGTTTCCTTTGCCAGAAACCCCAAGTATACTATGGAAATTAACAAAGACATCAATAATGCCCGCGATAGACTAGCAAATGAGAAAGGTGTCAGACCAAAAGCGTCTTGATGCTTTTAAGACATACACTAATGCTTTTTCACAGGAAATAAATCAATATAAAAAAAGGAGAAAGGAGAAAGGAGAACAGTTTTCTTTCACACTGTAATCTGTTGTCCATGTTCAAAGGTGTAGTTTAGAGAATGCAGATTCGCAAACAACTTTCTTATTAGGTCTCTGAAAGAAAGTAACCATGTTTAAAGGACCACTATAGGCACCCAGACCACTTCAGCTTAATGAAATGATCTGGGTGCCTGGTCCATCTAGGATTAAACCTTTATGCTGTAAACATAGCAATTTCAGATAAATTGCATACGCAGGATAAGATGCAGGATAATATGCTCATCACATGCATCACATTAAGCTGAATTATGTGAAAGCCTGTATGCTTTTGGCTAAAGCAATAAAAAACAAAACAGAAAAAACTAATGGCAAGTCTGTAGACTGTAGGCTTCATGCATTACAAATATTATGCATTCAAAAATCTTGTAATTTATTATTATTATTATTAATATTATTAGAAATTAAGGTTACAGAAGCGTATGCAACTTACAATTACAGTTATTATTATATGTACTATTATGTAGAAGCAGTATTATTTTTGTAAATTAACTAGTTGATACAGAGACATAACAGGGCTTGGACCGGAGGAGGAGGGGGGACAAGTGTAGATATGTTTTGGACGTCGTCACCATTGATGAATGAATATTGTTTATTGCATAGGACACTCTGAGAGGAAGCATCGTTGCATTATGTGCTGTTTGTTGCCACAGATATATTACTCCAGTGGTTGCCATGGTTAGAAAGTGCCTGGGGATTGGACATTGGCACTGAGGAACTTACATTGTATTCCCCATAAAGCTTAGCCAATATTAGCAATCACTGATTTAAATAATATTGGGGAAATGTCTCATGTCATTTCCTGACACAGTATAACAGGATTTGCTTCTCATGTATTTCAAAGCAAGTACAGAAATGCTTTCATTACTAATGTCATAATTTTGCTTACGAAGACAAGATTTCATGAACACTCTATATAACTATTATCTATCTGTCATGAAGAAAAAAATACTGGGTTGCAATAGAGGGTAAAGTTATTCCTTGTGCCAGCCACATTGTCCGTGTCAGTGAGCGGACTGCAGACAGTACAAGATATTAAAATATGGCGTGTGCATTGAGATGTCATCAAGTGCACTGAAACGAGAGAGTCAGATTGTAACACCATGAGCTACTACTAAGAACACTGTATTTCAAACATATCTTACCTTCGTGTTTTGTGCATCAAGTTGTAATCTCTTGTGTTTGTTTGTTTTTTCCATATCTGAATTGGTAAACTTTTGTCTAGTATAATCTATGAATATTTGTGGTACTTTACCAGATTGATTAGACATTTATTATTACAAATCTCTTTGGATTTAACTTTTTAGAAATAAAAAAGGATGATTTTAAAAATAAATAAAATAAAAAAATACAATATTAAAAATAAAATCAATTTTGTAATTAAAATTATTCAACCCCTATTGAAAATTAGGTTTATTATGAAAATTTGAACAAACTGAACAAAAGCAATTGAAACAGCTCAACACAATGAATGATTTAAGTGGTTCCCAAAATTCAACTGTAAATGCAACTTATAATGACTTCTCCAGTTTCTAAATAATTTCAATCCCCTGAATAGAATCCACCAAGACAGCACATATATGCAAAACAAGTATTATCGTACGCACACCTGATGCAACTAATCAAGTGCTTCATTGGTTGCACTGCTTGAGCTGGACCACTTTAAATATCTGAGCTGGCTAGGGATTGTTTGAGTGTCACATTTGACTGCATGTTAGAAATATGTCTAAGTTAAAATTGGTCCACAAAGTTAAGGGAAGAAATCATTGCCCTTCACAAACAAGGAACAGGATGCAAAAAGATAGTGAAGGCACTGAATGTTCCTAGAGACACAGTTGGAAGCATAGTTTGCACGTTCCAAGTTAAAGGAACAGTGGTTACACTACTTGGACAGGGCAGAAAGAGGAAGCTATCATTGGCTGTAACCAGATTGCTGAAAGGGCACATGATGAAAAACCCTTGTGTGAATGTAAAAGACCTGCAGCAAGACTTGATAGAAACAGGCACTGTGGTTTTACTGAGCACAGTAAGAACGCAGAAGGTTTCTGTGCAAGAACTCAAAGACATACACCACTACTGACCCAAAAGCACATGAAAAGTCAGTCCCAAAATGCTCAAAATCATACATACAAGATACAGAGGTTTTGGGATTCTGTACTATGGCGCAATGAGCGAAATTAGGACTTTTTGGCCCAATAGAGGAAGAAGAATGAAGCATGTGCTGAAAGGAACACTCTCCCTACAGTTAAGCATGGTGGTGGCTCAACTCTTTTGATGCTTTGAATCCTTTGGCACTGGAAACCTGCTGTGTGTGGAAGGCAAGATGGATTCTTAGAAGTATCATGAAAACCAAGGAGATAATGTCATGCCTTCTGTGAGGAAGCTGAAGCTTGGACATCATCGGACCATCCAACAAGACAATGATCCTAGGTATACCTCAAATTTTACCAAGGCTTGGTTGCAAAAGAAGTCCTGGATATTTCTACAGTGACCATCACAGTCACCTGACTTGAACCCTATAGAAAATCTCTGTTGGAATTTGAAGAGGGCAGTTGCAGCATTCAAACCTTAGAATATAACTAACTGGAGGCCATTGCTTATGATTCCTAAGGAACACTGCCAGAAGCTAGTGTCTGGCTATGCATCTCATTTGCAACAGGTCATACCAGCAACAGGGTGCTCTACTAAGTACTAAAGATGCTTGCCATAAATGTGTTTGAATAATTTTGAGACTGGAGAATCCATTATAAGTTGCATTTTCAGTTGAATTTGGGGAAACCACTTGAAGCATTTGTCGTGTTAATCTATTTCTATTAATCTATTTTTATTTCAATAGTTTTGTTTATAAACAGCTGGAATGTACGACTTACTGCTAAGGGTTAACCACAGTCTCAAAGCCTGATATGGTTCTTTGCTGCATGTCTATCAATAATTCTAAAGTTCAGCTCTGAGTCTCTCCAGTATCCAAAAATATGTACCTATGGAATCAGCAGGAGCATCAATCAATATATTCATAATGGATCTTCGTTTGGATAATTTCCTCTTCCAGGAAATTGATAGGCCATAAAAGAAAAGTAGAAGAGATGCCTAATCAATATCAATATGTGTCGGGGCAGAAGCTGGATGTACATGTTTTGACTGTTAAAATCGCAGTGACGTCTGCTCTAAAACATTGTTTTAACACTGCCTACAGCGCTGCATTGCCGACTTTCTAATTCTGTAGGAGAAAGCAGACTGTGCTGCTAACTGTACAGCTTTCATTGTTCTTTGCTTACCTGCTTTTCTGCTTTTATGTGATTGTAAAAAATACTTTTACCCATTGCTTCAGACTCACATCTACTGAAGTCATGCTGTCGCTGTATTTTACTCATTTACTTTATGCTAGCTCAATTTAAATGTAAACCTTTTTTTGAGCACTTTAAGGAAAGCCATAGGTCCTCAAGGCACCCACAGCCTTCCTCATACTACCTACATTAGTAATATCCATTTCATCCATATCTTTCAATGGCATTTTTCAATAGCATTCACTGGTTACGTAGGCAAGCTCAGCCAATGAATCATAATAAAATATGAATAAAAAGTATGCTTCTAATACAGGTGTTCTGTATTGGCAATTCTAACAAGCAGGAGGCCAGGACTGGTTGTCTAAGGTTAGCCCAATTGCCCTCTAACCACTGCATCTTGCTTACGATTGCTAGACTGACCCTTTAAAGGGACCCAAACCACTTTATCTCAATGAAGTGGTCTGAGTGCCATGTGCCTCTAATTTTAACCCTGCAATGTAAAACATTTTCACTCTGCAGGAAAGACAATTTTTACAGTGCAGAATTTAAGTAAACCCAGTGGCTGTCATACTCATAGCCATTAGAGGTGCTTTTCCAGAAACAACAAAGTGAAACTTGGCTCTTTCAATCAGATGGTCTTATAGAGATGGGGAACAACAGGATTGGATGAGATTATCAATATTGATTATCTTGGCCAAGTAGGTGGGATCAGAGCAGCAGGGAATAAAATAATAAAGTTAAGTAAGTACCTTTTTAACTCTTTGAAGGGGGGCAGTCACCTAAATGGTAAATATACATTGGTATTCCAAACAGTATAGTATTCATTTAACTCCTTTTTTTTAAAAAAAAATATGGTCACTGAGGTCCATTTTATTTTTCACTTATATGCACCAATACCATTTCTTAGCTTTTTACTGTAAATGGACTCACTGATTAGCACATATTTGTTGTGGAATGCTGAACGGCAGTATTGTGTAAGGAATTAAATCATTGTATTTTTTTCCACTGCCATGCCTTCAGTGTAATAACATGACATGTGATAGTATTTTTTCAATGCATTGTTATCCATTTTGATAACACAATAAATTGTAAAAATATCGATATCTGGATATTGATACCAAGTTATTTTATAAATAAGGTGCACTTGAATTATATTGTTAAAACATTTTCCATTAAAATCTTAAACTGATGCTGTTGTAGATATCTGGATAGGGAATTTAAAACACTATTCCATTTTATCTTACTTTATTTTTCAACTTAAAGCTCTCAAACCTAGAAACTTTCATAAAAGGCTCAGTAGAAGGTTATTTCTGCTGGGCATATAAAAGGTTTGATTTCACTTTTGAATTATCCTTCCAGTGTCCACTATTTGGTTCCCAGGAGATAGTTTTAGCGTTGCTATGAGAACTGAATAGCAATAGGGTGTAAATAGCCCTCTATAAACAAACTGCATCATTTGCACAGCACTAGACAAGAGCAGCCTTTTGCGAAACTCTGAGCCTGCAGATCAATCCTTTTCTCCCCTCCCTCAAGACACCAATATTCCTTTTTTCCACATTGTTGATTTTTCCCCTTTTTCAAATGTTTTAAATCACTTCAAATTTGAACTGAGTTCAGTTTATTGAACATGTGTGTTTGAAAGCCAGTACATGGAGAATTGATAAATTAAGTTATCCCTAATTATAAGGGGACATATGCCCCTTATGGCCCCTTATGTTTATGTAGATATTGTAAATTTCCCTTTGTAAGGGCCATAAAACAGATTTTGTTTAGTTAAAGAATCTTATTTATTGCAGTAAACATTGTTTAGGTGTTAAATGGAATGTGTGCTAAATGCCCTGAATTTTTTTCCTGAGATGGCTGAATTGAGTACTATTAAAAGGACACTATAATCACCAAAATAAGTTTAGATTAATGAAGCGGTTTAAGTGTATAGATCATACCAATGCAGTCTCACATCTCAATTCTCTGCCATTTAGAAGTTAAATCACCTTTGTTTCTGTTTATGCAGCCCTATTAACAGAGCAGGACATATGGAATTCTAACTTAAACAGAGTTTGCCATAAAATAAGTATAAACATTGGATGACTCTTCACAGGAAGTGTTTAGAAAGATGGTATAAGTCACATGCAGGAAGGTGTCACTAGGACTGGATGAACAATGTGTTTTAACTCCTAAATGGCAGAGAATTGAGCAATGATACTGCAGGGGCACAATCTGTACACCAAGACCGCTTCATTAAGCTAAAGTTGTTTTGGTGACAATAGTGTCCCTTTAAGATGGCATCTATACTTCCAGAAAAATTTAAGCCAGAACATGTATCCTTTATGTTTAACTACTTTGTTATTATTGTATTCTGTCTCTATCAAAGACAGCTTGGGAAACACAATATTCTTGTACAAGTCCCATGTCAAGACATCATCAGCATTTCAACCAAGAGACCAGTGTTCTTATTTTCAATGCAGTCTATTTGGAAACGACAGGGTCAGAAATAACTGTAACATTTTATTTTATTACTATAAGCCATCTCCAATGTAACATTTCACTTTGCAAGAATCACTTCTTCCAAGTTACAAAGACATTTCAGGTAACAGAGCTTATTTGATGTAAAGTGCAGGGTTCACGAAGAGGTATATTTTGTTCAGACACCTAGAGACAGATGGGAACTGTATGCAAGCTTTCAAAGGAGAAAAGGATTCAGATACAGATGTGGAGAGAAGAACCTGCTCCTATATTCAATACTTGTAAAACCTCTCTGAGCTTTCCTCTGTAAATCATTTCTGAACATTTTTTATTAAAATTGGTAAGTATGACAGTTGCACCTGTTTAAGATGTTTCGCTGGAAATGTTTAAAATTCTGGTATTCGTTCAGTGTGGGCGTTCGTGAGTGGCAAGCTGAATAATAGATTGGCTCACCATTTATTTAGGAAATGCAGGAATGATTCCTGAAATGTTCTAAAGCTGTATTCGGCATAAATGTGAACATGAAGACCATCCAGATCAGAGGGGAAAGATTGCTGTTTCTTATAATAGATATTTGCACCACAATCACTACGTTAAGATGTAAGTGGTTAGAGTGTCCCCTTAATGGTTTACTCCAGGCACTATGACCACGTCAGAGATATTTTATTTATTTTATATTGTGTCATTAGAACAAGAGTGTCAGGCTGGCTGTTGTCCATTCTGAGGTTCATTCCTTGACAAATAGCACTCTAGGTGACTCACTCAATGAATGACTGGTGGAATCTGGAATCTGCATCCGGCTTCTGCAGTTCTGCAGAACTAAATGCATGCCAGGTGGCTTAGAGTAGGCTTGGCGCTCGGCAGGGACCCAGGTTAGAGTTGCAAAACTGTTTTCCCCAATACTGGGTAAGGGCACTAGGGTAATCCTTGCCTCATAAAACACTACAATAGGCTGTAATGATTATGATGCTTGGAGTAGCCATATTTCTTCCTTACTGGTCTAGAAGAGGGGAGTAAAAAGTCTATGTTTCAGATATCATAAAACATTGTAGCATGTCCCTTCCCATTGTTCTCTTCTCTTCTCTTCTCTTCTCTTCTCTCTCTCTCTCTCTCCTTGTTTCCCATCTCCTTTCTGTTCTCATTTTCTTCACTTTGGGCCTAGTTTATTTTCTACACATCATATCATTATACTCAGTTATCCATGTTATTTAATGGTTCAGTGGACTCTTTATCCCTTGACCTGGCATAATAGTCCTCGGTTGGTGTAGTCATCCTAGAGGCCCATGGGAGATCTATGCATTCTTAGGGGTATTTTGTTGGGTGGCAACTGACAAACCTCACGCTGGGAATCTTTGTAACACTTTTTATTATATTGTTTTATATCCATATTACCTATACATCATGCAATGACACAAACAACGGCTTTTCTGTTTTGTTTTCTTAAATCATTTTGTTTGAACATTTCGTGTCCCTCTGGGAAAAGGGTTATTTACTATAGTGAGAATTCAGAGTGAATTTAAAATTTATGGCCAACGTAACTGAACTGGAAGACTAGCTGACTTAGAGATTTTTTCCGGTTTAGCTATTATAGCCTTCAATGTGAAATGCACTTTGATTTCTCACTTTATTGAATAGCCCTAAGAGTTTAATCCAGGTAAGATCACCCAGTGCTAACATTCCTCCTTGGGGCTAAGATGCAGTGGCTTCTTTCAGCTGTGATGTTGCTATAGAAAAAATTAAAGAGACACTATAGTCACCAGAACAACTACATCGTATTGTATTTGTTCTGGTGAGTAGAATCATTTCCTTCAGGCTTATTGCAGTAAACACTGTCTTTTTTGAGAAAAGGCAATGTTTACATTACAGCCTAGGGATAACTCCACTGGCCACCCGTCAGATTGATTCTAGAGGTGCTTCCTAAGGCAGTGCGGCACACTATGCAGTACTGCCATTCGGTGTCTCTACCCTCTGCATGCAGACGCTGAACTTTCCTCACATTCAATGCATCTCTATGAGGACATGCTGATTGGCCAGGGCTGTGTTTGGCTTGTGCTGGCTCTACCCCTGATCTGCCCTCTTGGCAGTCTCAGCCAATCAAAAGCTTTCCTTTGGCGAAGCATTGTGATTGGCTAAAAGAATCACTTCTAATGATGTCAGCCAATCAGGCAGTTCGGGGGAAGGACCAGCAGCAGTAGACTGGAATAAAGATAAGATTTTACTTTATTTAAGGGGCGCAGGGGGCTAGATGGTGTTTTTAAAACTATAGGGTCAGGAATACATGTTTGTTTTCCTGACTCTATAGAGCTACTTTAAAGTTGTGGATATGTTTTATCAAATATCAGATATGCCAGTTAAAGTCACTGCCATAGGCCTGACATATTCATTCAATATAGACGACTGTTGTATCTTGTAACTAAAAAATTACTCAGTAATTATTACTGAAACCCACAATAAATGTGGCAGAGGAGGGCAGAGAGCACAAAGCTCATGCTTGAAGAGATGTAGGAATTAACAAAGGTTGAGGTGTAATTAATGTTTAGGTTGGATAGTAAGCATCAATCATTGAAACCAGGTATATTTAATATATATTTTTATTTGAATTTCTTTCATGCGTGATGAAAACAAAGACAGCAAAACATTATTCAAACTCAGTAAATATTCATTGCGTCACCTCCATTTTGTTACAAGTGATCCATGAAGATTTACCTAAAATATTGCAAACATCATCATTTCCTCGCATCAAATTAAGGGGCTGCAGTTTCTGCTTTTTTTTGTGCTGTTCTTTTATGAAGCCATTTACATTTTGGAGGACCTTTGTTCCTCCTTTTGTATAACAGAAGGTAGTAAACAGAATGTGTGACTAAAAACATTTAAAATGTCAGCTAGCAACTGATTAGCATTTCCATACTGCCATCGAGTGGCCAAAAAGGGAAAAACAAGATTTAATTTTGTAGGTTTCATATAGAAAACATCTGCTAGTGTAGCTTTTATATGTATAATATTTAACATGAAAATAGTCCATTGATATTTTGGTGCTTGAGACCCAGACACCATTGTAACTAGTGGAATAGAAATGCATGACCAACAAGTAACCGGACATTACTTTAAACTTACATCCAGACACTCCAATGTATTTGTAATAGTTAAAAGTCATGCACTGGCATTTTAAAAGAGGATAAAATATTGAGCTGAGAGTCTTTCGTCTTCATGAATCTTTTTTCACATGGAGATGGCACAAGTGTCCTTTTATTACTTTTTTAACCTGCTGGTCATCTTGTCCCTGGCATATATTCCAAAGAGCCTTAGGCATGTTACAGTATGTCATTATATCTTCTTGTCAGGCTGTGCTACATTCTCCTCCAAGGTAGTAAAACTCAGAGGTCACTGTCGTAATGATCTTATTTTCAGGTCACTTGAACTCACACGAAGACTTGTCACTTCCACATATATTTGAAGTGCTCTATCCTTGCTACATTTTACTATGTACCCTGCCAGCATGGATTCCGATTTAAACCTTTTGGATATTATCAAAGAAGGTGCGGTAGTTATGTTCTGCGTAAGGATATTCTTTTCTACTGAAGTAATATTAAGATATTTATAAAGCTCAGGAGACTTGAGAAAGGTATGATATGATAAAGAAAGATATTGCAGAATAATTATGCTATCTTAGTAAAGACCTGCATATGCTATTTGATGTTGAGGGTGCCAAGAAAGGGCAGGTAAGCATTAGTAGTAGTGGAGAGGGCAAGAGAGGGTTGCATTTGACCCTGATTGATGAGAGCGTTTAAGAAAGGAAAGGTAAGTATTATTTCGGAGAGATTAATTGTGCAAACATCAGTTAGACTCAGGTTTTTTTTACACCAAAAATTTTAAATGAAAGCTAAGGTTAAAAGTGTATATCTAAGTATGCATCGAGGTGCGACTGTTAGCTAGAGCATTATATTAAATTGACACAAAAACAAAGTGTGACCTGGAAGTGAACTCTAGCTGAAGATGAAGGTACAAGAAAACGAGAAGCTGAAATTAATGGTGGAAAAGATAAGATCATAACCAGAAAATAACAAAGCTGCAGCAACCAAAGTTACAAATGTTAAAGGAACAATAAATCGTTAAAGCTTTAGTGTCCCTATTCGTACTAAAATACAGGCGTGTGTGTGTGGGTGTCCTTTTTGTGATAAAAATGCAGAAAACAAATGATCTACTTACCTTTTTCCAGCACCGATTACCTCTCCACCTCCCACGATTTCACAGAGGAATTGGCCTTACCTTCCTTCCTAACTTTACTCCCTCTGCTGTTCTATGTTCATTCGCACCCGCTACATTGGAAGAGGTTTCTGCTCTACTCCAGCCCTCCCGCCCCACCACCTGCTCCCTAGATCCAATTCCCTCGCATCTCATCCGTACTCTGTCTTCTTCTCTTTCTCCACCTCTCACAAAAATTCTCAATCTCTCTCTCTCCTCTGGTATATTTCCATCGTCCTTCAAACATGCAACTGTAACCCCAATTCTAAAGAAGCCCAATCTTGATCCCAACTCCCTATCCAACTATTGTCCTATCTTGCTACTGCCTTTTGCATCCAAGATCCTTGAAAGAATTGTGTATGCGAGATTCAGTCTGGTTTCCGCGCTAAGCACTCTGTGGAAACGGCTCTGACCAAAGTATCCAATGATCTACTTGCTGCTAAATCTCGTGGTCACTACTCTATCCTAATTCTTCTTGACCTGTCTGCGGCTTTTGACACTGTTGATCATCAACAGCTTCTTCTCATCCTCAGCAATATCGGTCTACAAGAGATTGCTCTCTTCTGGTGCTCCTCCTACCTCTCCCAGCGCTCTTTCAGTGTTTCTTTCTCTGACTCTGCTTCTTCTCCCCAACTCCTCTCTGTTGGTGTCCCCCAAGGTTCACTCCTTGGTCCCCTACTGTTCTCCATCTATACTGCCTCCCTTGGTAAACTCATTAGCTCCTTTGACTTCCAATATCATTTCTATGCAGATGACATGCAAATCTACCTGTCCTCTCCTGATCTCTCCCCGTCCCTCTTGACTAGTGTCTCTGACTGCCTCTCTGCTATTTCTAACTGGATGACTGCCCACTTCCTTAAACTAAACTTGACCAAAACTGAAATTCTGGTCTCACCTCAAGTGTTGCTACTCCTGTGTCTGTCTCCCTCCAAGTCAACGTAGCTACCATCAGCTTCACCATGCAGGCCCGCTGCCTAGGTGTTCTCTTTGACTCCGACCTCTCCTTCAAGCCTCATGTTCAATCTATCGCCAAATCCTGTCATTTCCATCTCAAAAACATTGCACGCATGCGCCCCTACTTAACCCCAGATGCGACTAAGGTGTTGGTCCATTCCACTGTCCTTTCTCGCCTTGACTACTGTAATCTGCTTCTCAGTGGTCTTACCTGCTCCCAACTTGCGCCATTACAGTCCATAATGAATGCGGCAGCGAGGCTCATCTTCATGTCCGCCCGCACCCCCCATGCCTCACCCTTATGTCAGTCCCTACATTGGCTTCCTATAAAATATAGAGCTCAATTTAAAATTCTGGTTCTTGCTTTCAAATCTCTACATAATGCTGCTCCCACCTATCTATCCTCCCTTCTACACAAGTATGTCCAATCTAGGCCTTTACGATCTGCTGAAGACTTATGTCTATCTTCTGTCCGTACTCCCACCTCTGATGCTCGCCTTCAAGATTTCTCGAGGGCTGCACCGTTCCTGTGCAACTCGCTTCCCTCCTCCGTTAGATGCTAACTCAGTCGTTAAAAACCCACTTCTTCATAAAAGCGTATCAATTATTTTGAAAAAGCCCTAGTGGCGAAACGCGTAAATGGTTTTATAAATTGTGTATTTTATATAATTAAAGATTTTTTGGCTAATATCTGTGCCAACTATCTTTTTACACACTATTTTATTTTACTTTTACCTGGCATTCAATTAATTTTACCACGTGCTTACAAGCTTATCCTGAGGTAGGGATCATACCACCAACGCTGTTACCATAGTGCCGTTGGCCTGCACTATACTTGTAAGTACATTTTTATTTATTTAAACAACTTTTATACCATGTTAAACAGAGAGCACTATTAGTTGTTTTTATATATCCTTTTTCCTGAGAGTTGGACACCATTCCCTCCGGAGGACAATCATCCATATATCCCATAAGCGGGGATTGGTCCGCTGTACGCCTGTCATACCTGAGCTGGATATAGCTCATTTAAATGTGAGTGGAATAGTTATATCTTTTTCTCACATATATTAACCTTTACACTCTATATGATTAGTCTTTTATCTTGTGTTTTCCATATCACGAGACTGACAGGACTACTATAAACAGAGAAGAGACCCCATCCTCTAAAGCTCCTTAAAATACATTTATTGCAACAGTGCAACTTCTATAAACTTATTGGACTATTCTATAACTTTTATAAGCTTTATTTATATGTCTTTTTATCATTTGTCTTTTTATTATCTGTAGTCCTCATTAATTCATTTTTTGCGCAGCCTTGCATTACTGTTGTTGTTGTTCTCCATCCTTACCATAGAGGGTTAGAGGGTTACCCTCTGCCAGGCCGCTGCCTATCTACCTTTTTATTAATAGCGCTAACCTCCTTTCCTGTTTTATCAATTAAACTGTTAATAGCTCCTGACTGATTCCTCTTCTGCAACTGTCACTAGTCTAATACTATCCTTTGTGTCATTTTACCCCACTCCCTCTAGCATGTAAGCTCATTGAGCAGGGCCCTCAACCCCTCTGTTCCTGTGTGTCCAACTTGTCTGGTTACAGCTACATGTCTGTTCGTTCCCCCATTGTAAAGCGCTGCGGAATTTGATGGCGCTATATAAATATCATAATAATAATAATAATAATATTTAAACAAGTGCTTGTCTATGGGGGCTTATTTTTCACATGACCAAGATATACTATTTTTTTTTTACCTTGCAGGATTAAAAGTAATCCACCACTACACCCAGGACATTTCGTTGAGATAAGTGGCCTGGGTGACTTTAGTGGTCCTTTAAGATACGAGGTCAGGCTCACAGTATCAAAAATATTTGAGAGTAGATTTGAGAGTAGAGTGAATGTGTTATGTTATCAATGGTTTTCATTAGAGATATTAGTTTACAGGAATGTTGAGGTAAGCATGGGAGAGCTGTGATAAGTCAGAAAGGGATTGGATATTAATGAATTGTTGTATAACTGTCGACTGGCAATTGACAAAGATGATCAACTTATTCACTGGAAGGATAGTTAGCCCAATGTGTGAGATGAAAAAATAAATAAAAGAATCCATAGAACATAATCTGAATGGTTTTCAGTTGGTGAGGATCACAATGGGGATTTTAAAATTAAGAATCAAAAGAGAAGACATGTCATCATAAAGGAAACCAAGCCATGCCAAGATTTGAAAGAGACATTGAGGAGATCCAGGATGCTGCTTATTATGGATAACATTGGCAGGATAATGGGTTGAAGAATACCTTATCCACAATCAAATTAATTTGACACAAGCTGGATGGAAAGCAGACAAACTCTGTTCATCTTACCTGGTATAATGCTCTGTGGTGAGAGCATCCCTCTAAAGGAACACTATTGCTTTAGGAATACAAATGTGTATCCCTAACATTATAGTGTTCTGCTAACAGTTTAGGTTTCTGGAACTCCATTAGAAATAAAAAAATAATTTTGACCTACCTTTCTTCCTTTGCTGCGCCTGTCTCCATGATCTTGCCCCACCTCCATGGCTGAGATCCTTAATATTGATGATCTCAGCCAATCCAGTGCTTCCCCATAGGCCATAGGGAAGCACTGAGAGGCTAATGTGCATGCAAGACAAGTCGCCAACCTCTAGGAGCAGCATTTAAATGAGGACCGAGTTTGACTCTGTTCTCATCGGGAAGAGCCTCTAGTGGCTGTCAGGAAGACTAGAGATGTGTTTAGCCCTGCAGCTAAACTTTGCATATCTACTAAAAGGCAATATTTTAGATTGCATGGTTAAAACCAAATGATCGCTGCACCCAGACCACTTTATTGAGTTGTAGTGGTGTTAGTGCCATTAGTGATTCTTTCATGTAATATTTCAACAAGACATAGTGTGATATTTTAATGGTGAAAATGGAATAATGAGAAGGTTGGTAACACTAGGTAACATTAGCATTCATTAGATATCTTCACTAGCAGAAAGTGTGTATGGAAAAGGAAACAGGTGATAAGGATTAGGCACCAGCATTAAACATTTAGGACGCATGTCTCACTGGCTTTTGGAATGCAGACAGCTATATTCTTCTGTTAGCAATGTTTATCACTGAATAATTAAGTCAGCAGCAACATAAACGGTCTGCACTTGTTTTTGGAGCCTTGTCTCAAGTAACTCATTAACTAATCAATCACATGGCTGCAGAGATTTGACCCATTGTCCCTTAATCGATCTCCTTGCTACGGGATGCTTCTGTATAGAAATGTTGCAAAGCAAGTTTCAAATTAGTCCACGCTCAAAGGGATTGCCTGCTCGTTCTTATCAGCTTCAGTCAAACGGATTTCATTTCGGAAAGTAGGAACTGGTATATGCACTTGGTTCTGAACAACCTTTCTTATTGAAGCAAACAGCACTACCCTTTAAGGGTTGTTTCTGTACATGAGCTTAATAACACAGCGACTTTTAAAGGTCAATTATCATATGATATATAGTATGCTATAGTGAACTCAGGGCAGACGTATTGGCAGTACAACTGGTGCACTGACACCAGAGCTCAGGAACCAGCTGCCCGTCGGGGAGGAAGAGCATTGAGGGCCTGGCAGAAACAAGCTGAGTTGAGTGCATATTCAGCCTGCATTATTACCATGCCTGCAAGATCCTATGAGAAGCAGAAAGCAGATGTTGCTAACCCAGTTGCTTCCACCACCCAGTTCCACCCAGTTCAGCCTGTCTCTCAGATGATATTGAAGATGGAAGAGGTATTAGGGGCCTGATGCATGGCTGAAAAGGAACTTGAGGGTGTCTAGCTTGGCACCTAATTTATGAACCCTTAGTTGCCCTCCCCTGTTCGGTGTCTCCATACAACAAAAAGAACTTAAGGAAAATGAGGAGATCTCCCATTAGGGAGAATTAGGTTAATTGGCAGAGCAATGTGACTACCTATTTGTGGTAAGAAGGGGTTTATTAGCAGTGGGATGTGGAATCGTGTGACTAAGGAGTAGCAATCTTAGAGTGGAATATGTGACTATTTAGCAGTGGAAAGTGGTGGCATTTTAACTATAAAAATATTAAATGCATATTTCTGAATTTGTATTAGGAATTATATCCTGATAGAGAGGGGGATATACATGTGACACCATTCACTTTGACATGACTTCATACCTATCAATGTAGGCATTATCAGTGTCACACATGGTGCAGATGATGCAAGACTGCTATAAAAGGGATGGGTCATTATGAACTAGGTTGCTGAGCTTTGTAGGACTTTTTGTCTGGAGGAGGACACAGAAGAAAAACCCCAGGATGATAGGATAGAAGTCACAAATGAAATGCTTTCACTTTTCTCCCCTCAGACACCCTACATATTTACATTATTATTCGTATTCGTATATATGAAGAGTGGTGAGTCCTGCGCCCATCTATTTCATGTGAGCAAGAGATGGGGTTCCGGATGGTGGTGGTTTGAATTCCAAGTAGCATATTGACTGGGATATTGCTAAACAAAGAGGAGAGCAAGATAAATTATACAGTCAGTAATGACATAACCAAAGTCATTAGGTGTAGATTTACAGGTTTACATTATTAAATATAAGTGTCCATTTTATTGCATTTCTGTTTTTCCTTAACAAAGGTTTGCAATGGTATATACAGAACTTTGGCTACAGGGTCACTAACATTTAGAGAATGTTCTCATTCCTGTCTGGATTAATGATTCATTTATTTCTGATACCCAGCTCTTTCACCAGCTCTCCCTTTTTGCTGCTGATTATAGTCAATGACATTCAACAATGCCAAGTCACAAATTGCAGTATAGCCTGTTGGAGCTCTCGAGTACATAAACCTATAGCTCCTTTTAATTTCATTTGTCGAGATCCGGTTTCTCTTTTAGTAGAAACATGAGGTCATGCCATGTATGAAAAACAGAAACAAGACACAGTGTAGAGCCTCCTGTAATTTATAATGTTTCCTGCACTGCTCTGTGAACCCAAGATCCCTATTTGTATGATATTGTCATTTCTACAGAATCCCACTGGGTGCGACCTTAATTACTTGCATTCAGCCATAGATGAGATCAGTGCAGCAGCTCAAAAAAACTTTTAACTCAATGTCCCGTCTCCATGGCAATCCTGATTATTCAAGCCTAAGGGGTAACCTTACCAGCTGACACTGCCTCGCTGCTCGCCAGTTCGGAATATTTCTCTTTCGGTTAGGTTCCACTGATGAATTATTTTGTTAGACACAGACCTTTCATTAAACTACCTGCTGTATAACATCTCCTGCTCAGCCTGATATGGCCCAGAGGTCTCAGGACTGGGAAAGAAAAGAGGATTATTTGATATTTATTCCTTTATCAAATATTTCTCCGATGTATTTGAATGCATTGGCCACTAATCAGGTTGTTGTTTTTCTCTTGCTGCTAGTTTCAAAGAAGCTGCTGTTTTCTTGAATCCTACATTTTACAGTTTTGTGTGTGTAAAAAGAAGAAAAACTACCACAACAAGAGGGCATAGTCTTAAATTAGAGGGGCAAAGGTTTAAAAATAAAATCAGGAAGTATTACTTTACTGAGAGGGTAGTGGATGCATGGACTAGCCTTACAGCTGAAGTGGTAGAGGTTAACACAGTAAAGGAGTTTAAGCATGCGTGGGATAGGCATAAGGCTATCCTAACTATAAGATAAGGCCAGAGACTAATGAAAGTATTTAGAAAATTGGGCAGACTAGATGAGCCGAATGGTTCTTATCTGCCGTCACATTCTATGTTTCTATGTTTCTATATGTGCGGTTATAGTCTGGGCAGGCCTCCCTAGAGAGGATAGTTAATTTGTTGTGCCTGTATTCCTCACGTTCCATTGTGCTCAATTCAGCTGTTATAAAATATGGTTCATAGCTTGTATCATCACGTATTTTGAACCATTACACTGATTAAAACAGGCACTGACTGTAGACTGTGAAATGTACAATGCAATTAAGTTATTTTATTAACTGTGGAGCTAGGAAAATATAATAAATGTGTTTTTTTTTCTTGGGGGGGGGTTATGCCCAGGGTTGAATGAAAGGTATATATTTTAACCTTTGCAGGGGTAGCATACAAATACTTTATTTAAGAAAATAACAATCAATAAAATTGACCCTCTGTTGTGGCTCACCTAGTGATGGCCCCACAACATCC
Organism: Pelobates fuscus; assembly: GCF_036172605.1. Lineage (NCBI taxonomy): Eukaryota > Metazoa > Chordata > Amphibia > Anura > Pelobatidae > Pelobates > Pelobates fuscus. The sequence continues at coordinate 117,572,137 of NC_086327.1, forward strand.
AGATTTCAGGGTCCTGTCCCACAATCCTGTTTTTGTTTCAGATGCGGGATGCCAGAGCTCTGTCCTGGGGCAGCACAGCATGAGTGCATCTTTAGACGCACTTGTACATTAAACGGCAGTAGGACCCTGAAAGGTGCTGTAGGTTGGGGCCTGGCTGTATGGGGAAATTCAGTGATGCAAATTGTGTCACTGGCAATGCTCCTTCAGGGCCTTACACTCATCCCGGTCTCATACCTCCCAGTCTTTGGAAATTTGCTAATGCCAATGTGGACTTCTGCATTAACACTTCAAACGTTTGGATGGCAAATAATCATTTAGATAATTGTGTCATAAAACTTACATTGTTCCAATGTCAGCACCCGTTTAACCCCTTAACCCCTTAAGGACCAAACTTCTGGAATAAAAGGGAATCATGACATGTCACACATGTCATGTGTCCTTAAGGGGTTAAGGACACAACTTCGGAAATGAAAGGGAATCATGACGGAATATTTCCGTCATGTGTCCTTAAGGGGATAATATACTTTTTCAAACATCTTCTCAGACTGTGATAAAAAAAAAGTAAAAATATGAAGGTTATCGCTGGCTGCCCATCCTTCAGTAGATATGCTCCCGCCCCGGTATTTGGAATGGTGGCATACGGCAGGAGCTCATCATTCCTAAATTTCTATTGAGGTCAGATATATATTTATTTTTTACTTTTTTTTGAAGCAGCTAGCATGAAGAACTGTGAAGTATCTCTTTTTTTTTTTTACCTATTTGTCATTCTGGCGGCTAATACATCAAGGGGTTAAATAGTGAGATTCCTGTATCTTGGACAGATCTGGTAGAAATTCAGTATACCTTTGTTCAGGAAATATGAGAATCCTTCACATGTGAAAATAGCTGTTTTTAAACCATACACTGAATATTTCTTATGATAACTAATCATGCTCATTTGCTCATTTTCACTGAAATTGGGGGCTTAGTGAATTACCATTCTTTGTCTATCAACAAATATACACACTAGAAACCAAAGTACTTCCTATTTTGTTCACGTATCAGAAATTATAAAAAAAAATCTTAAATATCTAGAGTAAATCAGCATTTTATACATTATTTTCACCTCATCGTAAGTATTACAGAAACAGATGTGTGCAAATGTTTAGATAATGTCTCCATGCCACCCAGTAGTGGAAGCCACACAAGTTACCTGCTGATTGATAGAATGTTGAATTATTTGTTTTGGGTCTATGTCACCACAACTCTGAAATTTTCTTTTTTTCTCTATTTAGCTGCTCTGCAAGTTACCATTGTCCCCGATCAGGGGGAAATAAGCCTTGGGGAATCCAAATTCTTCTTATGCGAAGGTAAGTTGTTTAATAATACTTCACAATTACCATTTATAAATATATTTAGTGTCTGTGATTATGTTTTAGAATTTTTTTTTATGGGAGAGTCACATTGTTGATACTTTAAAGTGATACAGAGAAAGAAAGTGAGATTATATGAAAGTGGCTCTTAACAAGATCCTATTTATTCCTTGGGTGTCTAAACCAGTTCCAGATGTCACAAAATGATACTGATTTCTGATATAACAGATGTGTTGCTAATTAAAACAATGTCATATGATAGTTCAATCACAGTCAGTGCATAATCCATCGGAGGAATTAAAGCTTGCAAGAGTTAGACAAAAATCTGAAAGATCATTTGGGGTTTATTAACTATGCAAAGAGTCGTGATGACGTGCTTCACATTAATTTAGGGAATAGACCTTTAGTTTTGAGGGAAACGTAAACATCAAGCATCCTACATGCACGGCCTTCAACAAAATGACCGCAGTTTGAAACACCCTGTGATGTAGAATAAAAAGGGTTTATGATTAAATCACATCCAGATTAAAAAGCAGAATTTACATAAAAATTTACTTTGCTATATATCAGAAAAAAATGAAACATAAAGTGTGGTCACTGCAGTGTCAAAAAACAAAAATCAGAGTTACCTAATGCAGCATATGTATAAAGACTGCTAAGGGAAGGACATTATTGCATTGAAAAATTAACAGGAGTCCAAAAACATTTGTTTGAGGTTCTCTTTAATATTTGTGGATTTCACAAGTGGGCCCTTTCTACTAAGTCACAAATTGTGTTTTTTTTATGTTCCTTTGATATCTTTGAGTGGTATTGTCATAGTTGTGGTGACTTTAGAACTAACTAAATTAATTGGAAATTTAACATAATATCCATTTAGGTCAATTTGGGTATTTTTTCCAATTCTGCGATTTTAACTTTATTTTTTTAAGTCAGTTTTTAAATGAAAACTCTGGGCATCATAGCAACTTCAGCAGATTTAAATTGTTATGGTGCAAGGAGGTTCCTAGCACCTCCTAGTACCACAGTAACCGTTATGGGATATATTATGACTTAATTTGTTCCTACTTATAAACATATAGCAAAATTAATTGTATTACATTAAATGCATAAAATAAAGCAGTGGCATATTATCTTGACTACGAAAAATGAATGATTTACCATTCTAGATGCTAACAATATGTCTCTTTCCGTTCCTGTGTCTCAGTAATTGGTGAAGCCAGTGAAATATCTTGGTACTCTCCAACCGGTGAGAAGCTGGTCAGCACACAGCAGATATCAGTGCTGAAAAATGATGACTATTCCTCTACACTTACCATATACAATGTTAGCACCCAAGATGCTGGGATCTACAAATGTGTTGCTTCCAGTGACAAAGAGGGAGAGTCGGAAGGCACCGTTAACCTCAAGATATATCGTAAGCAATTTTCTATTTGCAACAATGTCCTCTGTTCAAAAAATATTTAATACATGCTTCTTTTATTAATTTCAAGGTAAAGTATTTTACAAGTATCAATTCAAAAGTAGAACTTACATAAATATCATAAATATTATTTTATCTGCTTCAAGTTTCAAATCCCTGTGACTTCTTACCCTTACAGTCCAACGTGATGGCCTGGGGAAACCTCTTGCCTGCTTCCTTAATCGCTACTTTTTAGAGCTGAATTATTATGATGAATATAACTTCATATTATGTACCTCCAGGCACTCATTTGCGGTGTCAATGGATCACTAGAATTTGGAGTTTGCAAAAAGCTCCTTGACCATTAAATCAGTGATTACTCATTGCATGTGTTCACTAACGCAAAACATGCAATACTCTGCATTGTTTTCCATATAAAGTGATGGATGTTATGGTGTGTATCCATAACATTCCAAAACCCTACATTTTTCAGTACAGTATTCCACACTCATGTCTTTCACTTCACTCGCACAAACAGCAAGAAAGGAAATAGGGTGAGAATGTCTATTGTGTATAAATGCAATTTGATGTAGAAATCTAAAATAGAGATGTACATTTGATGTATGCAGTGCAGAGCAATCCAGCCCCATGTCTACAATATTCACCTCTGCAACTCTTGCAAGCAGGTATTTTCAAATCCTCAATGTGTTGGATCATAGATCAACACCTAAACCTGACATCAAATTAAACAATACACTAATTTTAATATAGTAATCCCTTCATATAAGTTAGATACAGAATGTGTTGATTAGTAAAATATAGGTTGGTTTTGGGAAAATGTAAATCCTTTTGTCATGATAAATGTGGTTATCTGATATCTCAGAAAATCAAACCTGACATCTATAGGTCCTGTGAGGTAAGGTGAAGTTTAAGGTGAGGGTAGGCTACCCATCCCTAAAAAAAATGGCAACTGTAACCCATAGCATCATGAACATCCAACTTTCATGCCAGCCCCTAATTCAAATTATTGTGTACTCTAAATTTAAAAACTTCAAATCTCATTGTAACTCTACTTAACTTGTCTTAGAACTCTGAGCAGCCTTCTTGAGTGTTTGTTTCTAAGAGATCAAATAGCCAATTTGAACACTAATGGTATTAAAGATCGAGGGAATGTAAGGATAACTATATCAAAAGCATAGCCTAGCCCCCAGGTAGTTCATTCAACACCTGGGTTTCCTCTCGGCCCTAACAAATAAGGAGATTTATGCTTAAAGGCTAATTGAAGCCTAACCAGTGTGACTGCATTTGTAATTTGAAAAATGCATGCAATATTTGTGGTAATAATATTATTTTAAGCAAATTCATACATACTGTAATTGAGCTGTTAGTCTACTTACCTATCTCAAAGTGCTCTAAAATGTTTCATAAATTTGAAAATGATGGATCTAATAAGGTATTTAGTATCAGTAGATCTGATTTATTTAAACATTTTCAGTAAGTTTTTTTGGCATTTAAATGTAATATCTGCATTCAATTAACATACCTTAGCTAGGTGTTTGCCTGCATGTAGTGCAACTGACATGTCCTCGTTAACCCTTGTTAAGTTGTTGTGTGCATTTACCAACAGATTTTTACTCACAAGCAGTTTGGTAAATCTGAGAACTAAATAATTTAACAATAAAACCACATATTATATTACGATCTTCCCATTATTTCAATGAAAAAATATTTTTTAGATCATGTTTTTTATCCCGATACTGCATTAATGGTGATGTGATCCATGCAATTTTTCCCTGTAATGAACGGGTAATAATGCACAGATCACATCCAAGTAGTCTGTGGTCTACTAACATTAAAGGTTACTCCAAATGCCATGACCACTTTAGTGATTTGACTTGGTTATAGTGCCTGGAATCAGTATGTGCAGTATTTAACTCCATTGGTGCTGAAGGTGTATTTCTATGTCCGTCAATTCTTTGCATTTCTAATGCCCATTTTCTATAGTCTATAGTGGTTAGCTGATGCTCTCAGCCAATGAATGACTGTCGGGATCAGCATTTAGCGTGTGCAGAAGCCAAAGGCATGTCACCCAGTTTAGCGGAGGCTTGGCACCCAGTGGGGATCCAAGTAAGAGGGCAAACCAATGCGAAATGATGTGCCCCATTACCAGGGAACCACACCAGGGTGCTCCTGGCATTAAATTGGGTTGTAGTAGCTACTATGCTTGGAGAAACCCTTTAATATCCTTGGTGGTCCTGAAAAGATAACTATGTCAGGCTTTTGTTTGATTTGCCTAACTCATGTCATTCCACTACTCAGTTCCCTGAAACTAAGACCAAGCCATCTTCTGGTCTTACCAAGGCAAAATTGGTTAAAATCAAACTGTGACCTCACACCTATGCACACATTGCGGGCTATCAACTCAACACCTCCAAATTACAGCTGCTCCCAATCAACCTCCTCCTCCCCTCCCCTGCAAGACCTTGCTGCCATAAGCGCAGCAATCCCACTCAAAATCGGCCACAAAGAACTGACACACCTAGGCAGCAGACTCACAAACAACTTCACAACCCAAGGCGAATTACACGACTCTCTTTTGCAAAGCCCACACAGACTTAAATCACTGGAAACCGCTGGGCATCTCCTGATTAGGCAGAGTAACATCAATAAAAATGAACATACTCTACTGCTTCCTAAACATGTTCCAAACCCTTCCAATTCCATGCAAACCAACAGACGCCCGTAGGTTCCAAATCGCGATCGACACCTTCGTATGGAACGACCGCAAACCAAGAACACACAGATCCACCCCATATGTACCCAAATGAACCAGCGGACTGGGACTTCCCAACTTCACACATTACCAACAAGCATTCCACGTAGCACAGATACACATCCCTCCGTGAAAAAGAGATGGGTAGACATAGAACACGAGATCTTCGGCCATGACCACCCCTCCTTATATATCTGGCTACCGAGACGACACAAACCACTGCCCCCCAGACGTACCCCACTATCACATACTCTATAAACCTGTGGGACAAACTCCAAAAAAATTGACCTTTCGAACTATCACCTCACACCCAGTGGCGTCTCTAGGATTCATTTTTAGGGGGGGCACATGGTGGGCCAGGGTACAAAAGTAGGGGGGCAGTTATAAAACATGTATGTAAATGTGTGTGTGTGTGTGTGTGTGTGTATATATATACACACCCTCCCTTAATCCCTCTGCAAACTGCAGTTTCAGCCAGGTAAGTAATCTGTCACACCTTAGATGTAGCCGCACTGTCCGTTCAGCTCGCATCTATCCCATTGATTGAAGAATCCATGTCTTTTTTGTCCACCCTACCATCCGTGTCTCTGTTCCCCTCCCTTTCATGTATTTTTCCCCCCTTCTTCCATGTTGTGGATGTCATTTGTATTGTATGCAGTGTGTGTATTGAATATATTGTGGGTGTGTGTGTAGTGGATGCAGTGTCTGTTTGTGTAGTGTAACTAGTGTTCGTCTGGTGGATGCAGTGTCTGTGTAGTGGATGTAGTGTATGTGCATGTAGTAGTGGATGTAGTGTATGTGCATGTAGTAGTGTATGTGTGGTGCATGTAGTGTTGGATAAGTGCTGGGAGATGAGCCATTTAAATAAATTTGGGCTTAACCTCCTTCCCTGCCTCTTACCTGTGGGCTGGAAGGGGAGGGACAGTGTGTAGGAAAGTGACTGTATAGGGGGGCAGTGTGTAGGTAGGTGACTGTATAGCAGGGCAGTCTGTAGGAGGGTATCAGTATGGGGTGCAGAGTGTAGGAAGGTGAGTGTGGGGACAGTGTGTTGGAAGGTGACAGTGTGGGAGGCAGGGTGTGGGGATGACAGTGTTGATAGACAGACTAACAGACAACATGCCCTCACTGATACACACTCACTGACAGTCATTGTCTCACACACTAACTAACACACATGTTCACTGACAGACACACACTGACACGAACACACTCTCAGAGACACATGCACTCACTGACATGCACACACTCACTAGCAGACACACACACACACATTCATTCACTGACACACTTATTTACTGACAGACACACACCTACTGGCAGATACACACTGGCAGTCAAACACACACTCAATGACAAACACACAGACGTCACTGACAGACACAGACTCTCACTGATTTGACAACCAGCTATTCAATGACAGACACAGATACACTCACTGACACACACACACACACTCACTAACAGGAACACAAACACTCAATGACAAACACATACTCTCACTGATGTGACAGACACACACACACAGACACACACTCACTCACATACACTCACAAATTACTAATATTATTATTTAATTTTGTCCACCCAGCCTCCCTACCTTTGGGAGAGCTGGAGTGGATCTGTATCTGGGGTCCAGTGGTGCTGTTGTGAGGCGGGCGGCTGTGGTCACATCAGAGGTGACGAGGGAGCTGTAATCATCCTGCTCTCCTCCCTCATGGGATGTCTACCAATACAGGGAGCCAGAATATGACATCATATTCTGGCTCCCAGCATCAGTAGATGGCATGTGCGGCAGCAGATCAGGGAGATAACAGCTACCTCGCTGCCTTTGATGTGCTCACAGCCACCCGCCTTGGGGGTCCATAAACTGCTTCCTCTAAAACAGGAGGAAGCACTGGGGACGTCCATGTGGGCACTTTGGGATAGATAGAGCCAGGCCCGGCCTTATCCTTTAGGCGCCCTATGTTAAAAATCACACACACAGGCTTACAGTCACACACAGGCAGAGTGTGATGCACACACACAGTTATAGTGACACAGAGGCACACAGTCACACAGCCGTACACAGTTACAGTCACACAGAGGCAGACAGCCACATACACAGAGGCAGACAGTCACACACAAACAGTTACACATAGGCACACAGCCACACACACAGAGGCAGACAGTCACACACACACACAGTTACAGTCACACATAAGCACACAGCCATACACACACACAGTTACAGTTACACAAAGGCACACAGTCACACACACAGAGGCAGACAGTCACACACACAGACACACAGTTACAGTCACATATAAGCAGACAGTTAAACACACAGAGACAGTCACACACACACACAGTTACAGTCACACAGGCAGACAGTCAAATACACAGAGACAGACAGTCACAAACACACACACACACAGTTACAGTCACACACAGGCAGACAGTCAAACAACCAGAGGCAGACACGGTCACACACACACTTACATCTGTCCATTATGGGCTGAAGTGAAGGTAGTGCAGCTGCTGCAGTCTGGATATTGGGGAATCAGGGACTCCTTCCTGCTTCCCCTTCCTGTGCAGCAGTTACCATGACTGATGTCCACTAGGCACCTGTAGCCCCGCCCTGCCATCATTTGGCCCCACCATGCTGCATGGTATACCCCGCCTCCGCCACAGTGTATTTTATTTTATTTTTTTAAATAATCCCGGGTGGAGAATTCATTATTCTCCACCAGGGATTATTAAAAAAACAAACACATTGCCCTTGATACAGTGCCTGCATTTGGGGGGAAGGAGTAATAGGGGGCATGATATGATGTAGGGGGAGCCATGGCTCCCTCTGCCCCCTCCCCCCCAGCAACATCACTGCTCTCATACCCATCCTGCCAAACAAACTCTTCCCACCAGGCCTCACACCCAAACACTACACACATTTTGAACACCAAGACATTACTTGCCTGGGATACCTAAATCCAGCTGGCAAACTTATAGAATACGCAGACCTACCAGAGGCCAAAACAACATTCAATCAATTCTGCTTCATGCAGCTGAAGAGCTTCAACTCCAGCAATCCGGCAAGCAGCCACATCGGCCATGACTCCCTTTGAACGGGACTGCATTGGAGCACCCACACGAAAAGGACACATCTGCAACATATAGTAACAACTCCTGGATGTTGGGCTAAGGTAACATCCCCAGGATGTACTTAAAAAAAACAGAGTAATCTGAATGTACCTTTCCTGGTTAAATACTTTGTTATTATTATTATATACATAACCCTGGCCACACACCACATGCAAATCTCACAGCCTGGGAACTAGACCTCGGCCCTCCTGACAATCCCGCTGACTGGGCCGACATATAGACCTCCCTAACTTCAATCAATAACAATATGCATTACACACCAAGAGCAAGCCTATAAAATGCTGGAACTACACCCCACAACGACTAGCAGCAATGCAAAGAGCCAGCTCAAATTTATGCTGGAAACAGTGTGGTGAGGTTGGCACCTTTCCCCACTGCTGGCGGACATGCCCCAAACTACAACCCACATGGAACAGCATCATATCCCTCCTCACTCGACTCCTACAATGACCTAAAGACCCATGGGCGCGACTGCTCTCAAAGCCCTTAAACGACCTGAAGAGCAATAGCAGAACTATGGGCCACCCCACACATTCCCCACCCCCAAACCATACACAAAAAAGACAGTATCCATATGGGCAGACTTACTTTACTTTACAAATACAGGATGCCCCCACTTTGTTCCACAAAATATGGCTCAATGGAGATACCTCACTACTATGGTAACACCCCCATTCCCCCCATCTTCACCCTCAACCCTTCCACCAACCTGCTCCTTGGGTGGACGCGGGCAGCGAATGGCCAAGGATACCCAAACCCCCTAGAAATAGGGGACGACCCAGGGTAACAACCAAGGGACCTAGATGGACTCAGTGATCACAACATCCCCCCACATGTGACCCACCAATACTCACCATCACTTAAACGGAAAATACCTTCATAAACAGCCAGACCCTGCCATATCAGCCTCACCACGAATACCCCAAACAGCTTAAACATACTCACGAACACCCTCGAAGGTGACCACTAGCCTAGCATAGAGCTCATGACCCGGGCCAGGCCACAAGCCCACGACGGAGCCCAGTGCACATGGGAATCATACCTCCTGAGCTGGGGGACAAACCACTTAACCTCCCAACTCAAAACAGGTGAAGGTTGAACTATGGACAAGGGTTGCCACACAATAACAATACCGATGTCAAAACGAAGCTACTTAATTACTGATGGTACTGTTCAGTGTTCTTATGCGCCCCTAAACTTTGATATTGTACTTGTCTATAATGATATATTGATACAAATGTTAAGCAAACGTATTCAATGTTCTTGAAATTGACAAACTGAAAATAAAGAATTAGAAAAAAAATTAAATCAAACTGTGACTTAGAAACAAATTAAAACAGTATTGCTGCATTATTTTTTAATGTCTCAGTTTATAACACTTTAATTATAAAAAAAAATTGAAATATTAGAAAGGGCAAAGTTCCAATGGTAGGTTTTAGAAAAAGTACTCTAGAAATTTTAGTATGGAAGCTATTGATGGAATTTTTACTGTGCATAAACATTTGAAACCAATGAACAGACCACTCATATTTCTCAAATGATGTTTTCATTATTGTAGAGCACAATGGGACCTTTTCAGTAAGCGATTACTTTCATCAAGTGTATTCTGTTTTTTATTTCAATGGGGATTTAGGTTATTTGGTAGAACTTGGCAAGAATTCAGAAGTGGCAATTGCTGCCAAGTTCAGATAGATGCTGCTATAATCCATTTATTTGGCAAGAATTCAGCACAGTTAACTCATTCAAGTTAACTCTCAATGGTCTTTTCCTATAGTCTGTCAGGGTTTGGTCAGGAAGGCGTGCTGGACACAGCAGCAATCATTATAAATAGGAATCAAAATATGTACTATATGCAAGAACAAAAATGAACAAATGTAAACAGATAACTTAATATATGGACGGGAGCAGGGTCTCTGGATATATTGAGCTGGATCTCTGGATACAGGGAGCAAGACACTGGATAGAGGGAGAATTGTTTCTGTGTACAGACAGCTGTGGAACACTGAGAGTAACACAGGAGCTCTGGTACCATATGACATAGTACCAATGAGCAAGGGCTCCTGAAATGGGACACTGGAAGCAAGGGTTTCAGTAGGCAGGATACAGGGAAGAGATCTGAAACAAAGTTAAATGAACACTATTGGGTCAGGTACAATACAAACTTGCATTCCTGACCTTATAGTGTTAAAAACAAAATGTAGATAGCCAGCCACCCCTTGCACCCCTTAAATAGAGTTAAATCTTAACATTATTCCAGTGCCACAAAGGTCTGCAACTGCTGGCTTTACCCCAAGTCTGCCTCCTTTTCAAGTGAATTGGCGATCCCGGTCAATCCTATTAGAAAGCATTCGGAGGCCAATGCGCAGTCGCTGAAAAACACCGCTCTGGCCAATCAGAATCTCCTCATAGAGATGCATTATTATCATTATTATTATTGGTATTTATATAGTGCCAACTAATTCCACAGCACTTTACAATATTATGAAAGGGGAGGAAATATACAATAAATGAGACAATTACACAGTGACACAAGAACAATAGGTAGATGAGGGCCCTGCTCAAACAAGCTTACAGTCTAGAGGAATTAAATCAATGCATCTCTATGAGGACTGTTCAGTGTCTCCATGCAGAGACACGTTGTGCAGCACTGACCCAGGAAGCACCTCTAGTGGCCATCTGAGTTACTGCCAATGGATGTGTTTACATTAAAATGTTTGCTGGGACATGCTACACACACGTTAGACTGTAGTTGTTGTGGTGACTATAGTGCCTCTTTAATGAACTGGAAAACAAGAAGGGGTGAATCTAAATTAAACAGGTAGGGCCAGCTGGGGACAAAGTCAGATCTCTTTAGTCTAGGTGCAGCAGCCTATAACAGCACCACAGCATTGTAGTGGCACTGTGAGGTACTGCACCAGAAATAAAGAGATCAGAAAACATAGACTCGTGGCATAGTCTTTTCCGTGCAGCTGCCAAGTTGCTTTTAGTGAATAATCACTAAACAACTGGCAATTCACATGCACTGAAAACTCAGTAAGCAACCTCATTCTTAGTTTCCAATCTTATTTTAGTCTTTGATTTCCATTCACTTCCAACCATGAATGGAATCCTATAGATGAGTTTGTATGTTTCTGAGTGTTGCGGTATTCTGTATTGGCAATATAATTTTACCTGCATTCCTGTTTACAATCTTACAATGGGAATATTATTCCATTGAATTCTAACTTTCTCTTTGCCTTAATGTGTTGCAGAAAAGCTGACCTTTAAGAATGCCCCCACCCCACAGGAGTTCAGGGAAGGAGAAGATGCTGTTATTGTTTGTGATGTTTCGAGTTCAATGCCGTCTATAATCACCTGGAAGCACAAAGGCAAAGATGTGGTTTTCAAGAAAGACGGTAATGCTGTTAATAATACCTTGCTGGTTTGTGTAGATACCAGTTTATAGATTGAAAGCTACCCAGAGAGAATATATGTGAATTTTTCTATTTTCCTCCCAAAGTACGGAGCCAAAGCAGTTTTGTATTATAGAAATGCTAAATGTGCTGGCATTGCTTGTCTTCTCTGCTACCTATATAAACTGTCATGTTTGCAAGTCTTTTTTTTTAATACATTTATTAGTTAAGTTAATTAGGAGAGCCAGTTTTCAAGCAAACTTATGTTTTGGGCTTTTTCGGCAAGCAATGCAAATAAATGGAGATAAGATTTCTGTAGACTTCCTGTAGTATTCTTCAAACTTTCCCAAAATCTAAAAAAAAACTGATGGTGAGAAGTGTTCTGTACAAAGATGGCATTTCTCTCTGACTACAAAAATAGATGGGAAACTTGCACTCATTCACTGTATCATAGAAAATTTAGCTGTGCACCCTAATACCATTTCCATTAAATGATCATTGGCAGCTATACATGCAGCACATCTAATATAGTGTATATGAACCAGACCAAACTTAGTATAAAATGTTCGATTCTAACGGATCTGATTTCAACAAAGAAAAGACAACAGCAGCAATCAAAGACTATTTCTGCCTAATTGGTTACCATGTCAGAGACATTAAAACTAAGAATAAAAAAATGATGGGTACATTTTCAGAGAGAAATATGGGTGATTAAATTAAGAAGCTAGGATAACCATTAGGAAAGACTTCCTGAACGTGTGAAGAATGTTGCTCGTTCACTGACTGTGTGTGCTTTGAATATTTTACATATTACATTATTACTGGTATATGATAGTAGGACCTATTATCTTGCCATGTTAATCTTATCTGTGCCAAATGGTAGATGGAAGACTGACAGTTAGATAATCACCCAGTCCTCAAGTACCCCTCAACAGTACAGGATTTAGTGATTACCCTGTTGTGTCTAAAGTGTTTTTTTTTTTCTAAAAACCCCTTAGACACAACTAGGTAACCCCTAAATCCTGGACTGTTATGGGTACTTGAGGTGTGGGTTGGGAACCACTGATGTACATTGTAGTTATACAATAGTTGGGGATCTTAGTTTGGTCCTGATATATTGATATAATGTTCTCATCCAAACATCTTCTTCTATTACAAGGATTTTGTAATAGAGTTATAATAATAAGTTATCATTTTTATTTGAAATCCCACTCTATTAGGTTATCATAGATTTATTTATTTTTAATACACCATATTCAAAAAAGTACTTTTATTCCAATATGAACTGGTTTCTTTTCACTTCCTGCTGTGTTTCAGCTGTGAAAAGGCGTATCGTATAATTGCCATCACCATTTCCACTTTTCTACTAAAAATAAAATATTATAACTAATGTTATTCTTAAGTACTCCCATTTTCATTGGATCTTCTAGTTGCAAACCTTTCATCTCTTAAAATATTTTTGCTTTTTATAACTCATAGGTAGTTTTTCTTAAAAAAAAAATGTTTTTCCTACCCTTAACCCCTATGTCTGGAAATCGTGGTTTTCTGCTCAGTCAGTTGTCACTGCATACTCGGGATTTATCACTGAACCATTCTCTCTTTCTCTTCTCCAGTACGATTTGTTGTCCTGACCAACAATTATCTCCAGATTCGAGGAATAAAGAAAACCGACGAGGGGACTTACCGATGTGAAGGACGTATTTTGGCACGAGGAGAAATTAACTACAAGGATATTCAAGTTGTTGTAAATGGTAAGTACGTTTTCTAATGAATTGTACGTTTTTACAGTGAATTAAAGCCAATTTTTAAATCATCATATACATGATTATGATATGGATTTATATCAGACAGGAAGCACTACCGATGACTTCCAGGACCCCCATAAAAGGGTGACTATGCTTTTTGTTAATAAGTGTTACATTTCATGACTATTTGTACACAAGATGCATTTTTCAGACTCTTGAAACCTTATTGTTCCACCTTGTTCAAACAGTCTTTGTCTCAACTAAAGAGAAAGCCGAAGGTTGCGATTTTTTTGTTCATTTGTATTCTATTTTGCAGCTGTGAATTATCTTGCAACTTATTCAACCTATGGTGGAAGGGCAAGCAAATATTGTAAGCAAAATTATTATATTCCTGCATCAATTTCCATCTCTTGCCTCCCTGTAGAGAACAGGGAACCCACCACATTGTATGTATGACTTGCAAGATATTATCTTATCTCATTTCTTAAATCAAGCAATGTCTTTGGAGACAATGCCCTGGCATTTGCTTGAATGAGAATTATTAGGTCAAAGCAGCATTTCATAACAGCATTAAAAAATGTAGTGTCCTGTAGAGATGCTGATCAATTCTTAGGATAATTGGGAAAAGAAGAAAGAACGGTGAAACCCACTGAACTCCCTATAGATCTATCTTAGTTGTACGCCATGAAAAAAAATACCCGTCCTACTTTATTCTCACATTTTCCATTACTTTACCTTTTGCTTCTGCAGTGCCTCCATCAGTCCGTGCCAGACAATTGGAAATTAATGCAACAGCAAATATGGGAGAATCAGTAACCCTGGGTTGTGATGCTGATGGCTTCCCTGAGCCTGAAATCATCTGGACAAAGTAAGATATGTTTAAATCTTTAAAAAAACAAAACAAACAAAAAAACTCATGATATTTCGGCTGCTCTTGTATAATGGTCAGTTGAATATTTTGATTAAAGAGTGTATTCATAAAACCTTACTCTAGAGTTGTCAACATAATTAGATGATGTCATTGTTCACAAAGACCAGACATAAACATGCTTTACTTTTATTAAGACATTTTTCACTCTGATTTAAGAATGTGTTACTCATTCATTTAGGCATTAATACCAACTTTGGCTGATGCCCAAGTTAATCATTAGTTGCATGCTACATTTAGATTTTACCACCAAAATAGGACATACGATAATAAACGATTGTAAAGAGATTTTTTTTTTTAAATTTCTTAGTGCTGACAACACATTTCCTGTTCATATGTGCTTTTAAATTTATTTCTATGGGCGCTTATAAACCCAAAAAATAATTAATCTAACTTAACTTTTAGACCAACTATTCTAATGTTGGAAGAAAGTTTTGTGAATGTTCAACAGCAGGACACCGGTATTTGCAAAATCTGTGTTTTAATTTATCAAATTTATTTTACTAATAAGCTCATTCAAAAACATTATGAGATTATGATAATTATGCATCAACTTCATTATTTTTTATTTGTACACAAAACCCACTAATTACCATTTTTAAAGCTCTTGATCTAGCTATTATAGGTTTCAGTTGTGTTAAAGCTGCACTCTAGAGTCTAGATACTCTTACCACTACACGCAATGGAGTCCCGTGGTGCCATCGTAATCAAACCCTAATTAAAATGGTTTGACACTTATTTGGGTCACCTGGGAAATCAGAGTCCAGCCTCTCTTTTCACAGATATCAGTAAAGTGTCAGACTGCAGTACACACAGATACACACAGGTACACAAAGACACCGAGAGGCACTCACAGGAACAGATAAGCAGACAAATACATGCACACACAATAAAAAAAAAAGATAACTCTGTACTTTGGATGTTCGTTGAGGGTAGAAGGCATATAGCCAGTCACTGTTTCAGAAGATGTTTCATTGCTCTCCCCGGTCTCCTCTGCTGCTAGTCTGATATGCTCTCCTTGCCCATCACGCCCAATCTCCTCAGTGAGGATCACCTGGGAGCGAAAAAAGCATGTCGATAAAGACACACAGGGAATATGACACTCTATCTTATTCCCTATTTATCTCTAACACTGCAAAATCTTCCACTCACAGCATATTCCTATACACAGTGCAGAGACAATGAATCGGCAGAAAGAACAAAAAGATAAGGACAATGTAGAATGTGTGCAGACAAAAAGCAGTATTGCTTACAGTAGTAGAATGTTTTGCAAGACCCTATATTATTTTTTCAGTATTATTCATTTATACCACTTAGGTCTATATATATATATATATATATACTTATTCTGATAAGAAAACATACTTCAGTTCCCAGTGATATCCATGAGCAAATACCAACAGATACATGGACTAAGTGCCCACCCACCCCCAGACTACTGTAATGCACTAATGGAATTTTGAATAATTTGAACAAATTATATTACAATACATATCTAAAAGCACACACTTCTAGTTCTCTCTAAAATAATTAATTTTATCTTGATGGTTATGACCATGATGCTGTTTTTAGAGTAAATTATATTGGTGATTCATTGTGTATTTTTTCAATTATTTGACAGGATAAAATGGGCTTAACTAATATAATTGAACTTCGTATTACTTTAATGAATACAAGTGTTATAGCAGATATTCACTTCTTATCTCCTGGCCATTCTGGTGGAAATAGTCAGTGATGCATGGCATGACTCAGACATCTTACATTAATTGTGGAATTCATGGTTTTCATGTTGTTTCTTATCCTTAGGATATTGTGTGATGTGAACCATCAAGCAAGACTCTTCGTAGAGTTGTGTTACTAATGAAAAAAACAGCTGTCTCCTTTCTATGTGAATTTGTGCTTGCACAATCAGTGCACTCATGTATACATTTTTCAGTTGATCTGTGGACTTATAACAGAAGTTAAAATGCAATCTGAGGCATAAGATCTAATATATTGATATATTGACCTGCATGTCGGCATTCGGCGTAAATCAGCTGCCCTAACCCATTAAACATTTTATTTCTGTTTCAGGAAAGGGGAGCAGATCGAGGACGAGGGTGATAAATATAGTTTTAATGAAGACAGCTCTGAGATGACCATTTATCGGATAGACAAGGATGACGAAGCTGAATATGGCTGTATTGCCGAGAACAAGGCTGGCGAGGACGATGCCACCATTGCTCTGAAAGTTTTTGGTAACAACATGAATTTTTCGTCAGGCACTATGATGGCTTTTTGAATTA
Source organism: Pelobates fuscus (assembly GCF_036172605.1). NCBI lineage: Eukaryota > Metazoa > Chordata > Amphibia > Anura > Pelobatidae > Pelobates > Pelobates fuscus. Next base: position 117,589,149 of record NC_086327.1, read on the forward strand.
AGCCAGGTCCACAAACTACATATTTATATGAGTGCTATAGTGACTGTGGGGGATATATATATATATATATATATATATATATATATATATTTTTTTTTATTTTTTTTGCAAGATTGCTTGCATGTTACTATATATATCTGTTATACCGCTATGTGTTTGGGATTTATTTTGCCAAATTTATACCATCTATCAATTTAAATATAATCTCATCTGCGATTATCTTTGTTTTCGTGAACTGGATTTCTGCTTGTATTAATCCAACTACAAATACGAAAAGGATTTTTTCCTAAATGACACGGAAGTTCTTTGTGTCCAAGACAAAAAATTCAGTTGAAAAATATTTTGTTCTTCATATCTGCTACCAGTTTGATCCAAAATTGCTGTCTGTCCTTACATGACTGTATTTTTTGTTGTCAATGTCATATCTCTGCTGACTTGAGCCACATGACCCATACTTCTATTCAACTCACAGAGTTCTTCTGCACTTGAATATTCATGTAGCTTTTGTTGTCTGCTGTTACTTTTTGATTTATTTGTAAATTTTAAATTTCGTAATCTTTTTCTCTCTAAAATCACTTTTCTTTTTTGTATTTCTTTTAGCAAAACCTAAAATCACCTACGTGGAAAACAAAACTGCAGTTGAATTGGACAATGAAATCACTCTAACTTGCGAGGCATCTGGAGATCCCATCCCCAGCATCAGCTGGAGAACTGCAACGCGTAACATTAGCAATGATGACAAGGTAATACTGGTTGGAGAACTCCTTATGGCGCTCAGGCTCATGATGTCACTGAACAACTGGCTTATGATGTCCTCGAATAAGACATACCATCCAAAATTTAGATTAGCAAAACATAGTTAATGACTGACAGGCACACTTTGCACTCTAAGTGTGATGCAGCCCCAAGAATGCTTCATATTTTGATTGAATAAAATCTACTTTATTTCCTCGTAAGAGTGTAAAATAATTATATTTAATCGTTGAGTGGCTTGCTGTGCTTTCATTTCATTTGAAATGTTATTAATGTGTAACTAGCCTTCAGAATATCCAAAAAGAACATGTAAAAAAGTTTCACGTTAGCATTCACTTAGAACCTGAGAAACATTTTCTTAGTTTTATGAGATTTATTTTTTTTTGTGTGTGTGATGCTGTGATGATCAGCAAAAGTGATATAGTCAGCAAAATATTTTGGATGCAATTTCATTAGAAAATTACTGCATGATAGAGCAATAGTCTAGACATGAGGAGGACCAGATGTCACAGTAGCTCCGTGCTGTTTTAGAATAGATATTTAGTAATGGAATTGTTTAATGGAACAAGCCAAGGCACATAAAGGCGAAAGAGAGTTAAAATTCCCAGATTTTACTATTAACATGATGTAAAGTCATGATTTTATTAAAGACACGGAGGCGAGTATTATGCATATCTCTTTCTTTATTACTCTCAGCAGCAAAGAAACAGAGATAAATAAATAACTGAAATGAACAAAACAATACAGTGCTCAAGCAACCAATCACATAACACAGGAAGTGACTATAATATGCTTGATGCACCCACAATCCCCCTCTTTCTTGCGGATAACGAAGACCAAAACGTAGAAAATCCAACTTCAGCTAACGTAGCCAACAGCATCTCCAACATGGAAAATCACGATAAATTCAGGCTAAAAGGAGACATAGAAAAAATGTGGTAATATCTGGGCTCCAAACTGTATGTGCTCCAAACTGTAAGTCAAGCCCAACTTCCCACTCCTTAAAATATGTTAATATATCAAGCGGTAGAATAAACGCAGTTCTCCAATACATATAACATCAGATAATGAAACATTTGAACCAAAACTTCAAATAGAGAACTTACCATATCTACCCACCATACCAGCCAATTTCCAACCACAACCGGGTGGGCGGGTGGGAATAATACTCACCTCCGTGTCTTGGCCTGCACGCAGGTGAGAGCCCTTTAATCGCTGAAGGGCCCAATAATGGAGTGGTCCAGGAAATATCGCCTGTATTGAAGCGGCCAAAAGGCCGATCACCCTCGCCAGATGTCGGATAGAGAGATCGTCTGCACGTAACATACGCCTGATCTCTTTCTTGATGGCCTTCATCTTGGACTCCGGAAGGAATAGGAACTGCTGGATGGAATCCACTGTAAACCCCAGGAATTCTATCGACTGAGCGGGGTTCAACACGATTTTTCCCAATTGATGAGAAAACCTAGGTTCTGGAGTAAGGAAGTAGTCCATGAGACATGAACCTGTAATTGCTCTTTTGATTGAGCCATCAGCAAGATGTCTAAGTAGATAATCAGACGCACTCCACGGCTCCGGAGGAAGGACACCACCGGCTTCCTGACCTTGGTGAAACACCAGGGGGCCGAGGAGAGTCCGAATGGCAGACATGTACACTTCCATCGTCTCCCTTTCCAGGTGAACTGGAGAAAATCTCTGTGTTCCTTGGTTATGGGAACCGTAAAATAGGCGTCCTTGAGGTCCAGTTTGGCCAGCCAGTTGGACTCCTGTAGGAGGTTCCGAAGACAATGGATGCCTTCCATCTGGAAATGTCGATATTGAAGAAAGGCGTTGAGGGGGCGGAGGTTGATGACGGGACACACACCTCCTCCTTTCTTCAGGACCAAAAAGAGATTGCTCGTAAACCTTGGGTGAGAGAACGGGACCTCTTTTATCGCACCCTTGGTGCAAAGTTCCACGATCTCCGAGGAGATCAGTTGTTCTTGATCTCGAGCGAGCGACAGCTCCCTGGGAACAGAGAGCTGAACAGGCATGGACACAAAGTCTATATGGTAACCCTTTACTGTTTGGAGAACCCAAGCATCTGTTGTTAAGACAGCCCACGCCTCGTAAAACTGTGCCAATCTGCCCGCCACCCGCTCTTGAGCATGAGGGAAAAAAGGGGTACTCACCATAAGGGTGTTTGCCCGACGAGGCACCTCTCGGATAGTGGGGGTTCCAGGGTCTCCCTCTGGAGGGGAAGAACGGAGCCGGTCTGGGCTCCTGGAAATTCCTTGAAGGGAAGAAGGAGCCTCTCTGAGCTCGAAACGAACCCCTAAATCCTCGGCCAGGTGGACGGCTCCTGTTGCGCCCGGCCCCTCCAAAACCTCTAGGGGAAAACACCCTCTCTTTATGTTAGCTTGGGCCTTATCAATGGCGGTGAAAGCTTTCACAGAAGATCCCAAATCTTTGACAAAATTGTCGCCAAACAACATTCCCTCAGCCGAGGGACCTCGTTCTGATATGGCCATTGTAGCCAATTTTGGATCAATTTTGAGCAGGATAGCTTTCCTGCGCTCAGCGGATATGGCCATATTGGCATTGCCTAGCAGACAAAGGGCACGCTGCACCCATCCAATCGCCACATCCAGATCAAGCTCCAACTCGCCTGCTTTGGCGGATTCCAACAGCTCATAGGCCTTTGACAGTGAACCAAGGGTGTCCATTATTTTGTCCTGGCAATTCCTCAGGGAAAAGTCTAGGCTTTTTTTCTGTTTCCAGACCAATTTATTAAGGAATTGTGCGATCTGTGGATCGACTTCGGGCGTCTTACATGCCGATCCTGGCACTGAGGGTCTAGGGCAGGCATAGGCAACCTTCGGCTCTGCAGATGTTTTGGACTACACCTCCCATGATGCTTTGACAGCATTATGTGTGTAAGAGCATTATGGGGGATGTAGTCCACAACATCTGGAGAGCCGAAGGTTGTGTATCCCTGGTCTAGGGTTATTCTGCCCGCAGTTTACTGCGACCCTCCTTAGAGAGTGGTGTGCTCATCCTGTGCGCAATATAATGGGAAATATGCTCGGGTGGTTTCCACTCAGCTGAGCGAGGATGAGGCTACCCTGCGGATCCAGAAGCACTGCGCCGCTGCTCGCCCCCTGGGCAGCAACACCCTGAGCAGGAATAGCGCCCCCAGTACGGGATACTACGGCAGGGGGAGCTTCCTCCTCCGAGTCGGCCTCATCATAAGAGGCATAATCCATCTCCTCATAGTCATCCTCCTCACTCCGGTCGCTCTCCGACCTTTCTTCACGGGATCTAGCCCGTTTCCATAATCTGGCCGTTTTTGCCCAACCAGGGGCTCTTTTGCGCGGTGGTAGCGCGCCATCTGTGACTGCCTCAGGCGAGTCCATCAGGGCAGGAATAACCTGCGTCATGGAGTGGGAGGAGAGGTGTTTGACCTTCACCTTGACCTTACGGGCAGCAGGTGAGGCAGGGGTAGGGGTAGTACCCGCTCCCTGTAGGGTAGGGGTAGCCACCTGGGGCAACAAAAGGGACTGTGCCAGAGTCTGGGAAAAAGAGGAGGACATAGCCCCCATAGCAGAGGCAAGCGCTCTCTGGAGAGAAGATGCCATGGTGGAGTCCAGCAGGGCTTAGAACTCCTCAGATATGATTTGTTCCTCAGGAACTCCCTGATGGAACTCATCAATGAGGCCCTCAGGCCCATCACCCTTATCCTGCATGATTGCAGTTGAGGAATAAAAATTAAGGGCAATAAGAACAGGCAATGTGTAAGAAAATAAGTACACAGTAGAAAAAAAAGAGAAAGTGGTCAGGGTTTATTAACCCTAAAGGAACACTATAGTAGAGAAAGAATAGATGCAATTGAAATAAATAATAAACCACGTATATCCCATAAGCATGGATTAATCAAAGAAAAGCAGCACAATACCTAAACAGTGGTGTGTCCAGGGAGATGAAAGCAGACACAGGGTGTCTGCACGAATGTCCCACCAGAGATCGTGGTCAGGAGGTAGAAGATGGACGCCGCACGAGGCAGGGAGGTGAGACAGCCGGAGAGAGTGGGGGATGGGGCGGCAGCAGTGCAGCCTGACCTTCACACGCTCGGGAGCCGCCGAGCTAAGCCGGCATGTCCCCAAGCAGGGTCGGGCGAAGAGACTCCCCACGACCACCCACGGCTCGCGGTGGAGAAGGGATAGGGCGGGTGGCGGTACCGCCGCACACTGCGATAACAGCACCCAGGGGAACACACCACATGGGAAAAAAAATCAAAGAATCAAATAAATCACGAAAGGGAATAAAAGCAGTAGGCTCCTAATAAGCCTAAGGGCTATCAAAAGGAGCAAATAAGTAGAAACACAAGCAATGTAAGCAAAACAAATTACCACTAAACACAGAGCAGTATGTACTTAACTGGTCTGAGAGCAGCAAAGAAAGAGGGGGATTGTGGGTGCATCAAGCATATTATAGTCACTTCCTGTGTTATGTGATTGGTTGCTTGAGCACTGTATTTTTTGTTCATTTCAGTTATTTATTTATCTCTGTTTCTTTGCTGCTGCGAGTAATAAAGAAAGAGATATGCATAATAGGAGCCTCCGTGTCTTTAATAAAATTAGTTTGCATGGTGTCCATTATAAATTACAGTGGCTCCCAAACCAGTCCTCCCTCTCTCCCCTCCACCACCACAAGTCTATGATTTAGGGACAACACAGTTGTGTCTAAGGTGCTTTTAGAAAGTAAAAAAAATCACATTATACACAACTAGGTAATCCCTAAATCCTGGACTGCAAAAGGTGGTGGTTGGGGGGTGGAGGGTAGGGGGTGAGGGTCTTGGGTACTGGTTTGGGAACCACTACTATATGCAATATTAAAATGGGTAGACAACATTGTCGAGAACTTAAAATAACTCAGCAGTAAAAACAAATCACATGTTTTTTCTGATGCTTTTCATCATCAATTACAGTAATGTATAGTAAGCCATTTTTACAACAGCCTTCATTTCTTCAAAGGCAATATATGTCTTTAAACTCAATTTCTTATATATAATAAAACGGTTATTACTTGCTTTATTACAGCTCAGGGTTATTAATACAGCTCAGGATTATTAATGCAGAATTATGTTAATACATTTAAATATGATGAGTAAATGATAAGTACTGTTAAGTTCTTTTATAGAAACTTTTAGGAAATCCGTGTCTACTAGCATTCATATAATTGCACTGCAGGCCATTCAACGTCTCAGAGGAATTTGAGATAACTCTCGCTGTTAGTAAAACTGGTAGCATCCCTGGGGCTCATAGGCTATATAGGGTACCACAGATATATAAGGCAGAGTACAGTGACATCTTTGCAGAGCCATAGGAGGGGCAAGTTGGTGTCTGAAAACAAGACTGAGAATGGACCTTTAAGACCCTGGTATCCTTCAATGGCTGGCATTTGTTTGCACAAACAAATGTAAGTATGCACAGAAAGCACCATAGCCACTGTGTGCGGATGGAATGTCACTGTGACAAAGGCAAAAATAATCAGCAGTTTTGATGACCGTTCTGGCTAAGAATCAGCGATGTGCAACTATCTGTTTAGAATATCAATCAATTAGTTTTTATTTCAGAATATATAGAGCACTATATGGTCATGATATATGCTTGATATACAGGTTATAAATTACATTGAAGCTGTATTAGTTTACAAAACAATCACAATAAAAGGTTCCAGCATTTATACATTGTTTACCACAGTGTAAATAGAGCTAACACAATTGATCTATCAAAGGATTTTAAAATCGTCTGCTCCGCAAACCCTTTAACATTACCAAATGGTCTTTAATGCAAGTGATTTGCATAAATCGAAAACAGGAATTGATTTATTTCTCTCCATCCCACATCATGTGGTGAAGTCACAAAGGGAGAAAGATTTACGGTTTTAAAACACTTTTATGTGTTGACTGTTACTCTTTTATGTATTGATTGTCACAACTCTGCTAGCTCCGTGAATAGATTTTTTTCCACGCCTCTTTCCTGCACTCTACACTCTGAAACACTGCTAAACTCTACAGATAGAAAAATAGTTTTTAACAGATCCAGTCACATCCCCTTAAGAAAGTGTTGAAAAGTATGAGTTGCAACTGTCAAAAAAAAACTGTAGATCAAAGCGTTCATTTTCTGGTCTCCATCACACAGCCCTTCTTATAATGTCATGTGAAATGGTTAGTGGCCAGGCACAAATTTGGCAGTATAATCTCTGTATTTCATTGTTATGGAAGAGCCATAAAACACCTGTGTTCCCATTTACGTGTCTGTCAGACAAATTATGGCCTAATTCAACTCCCAAGCAAAGGCTGCAACAATGTAAATTTCACTTTAACAGAAGTAATGTTGTCTGAATTGTGATTTGAGTGAATGGAGCAAATTATTTTGTGTAATTCTCCATATGTTATACCACATTATCAATTAAGTCCAAACAGCCAGGCACAACATTTTCTGTCAAGAAAACCTGCTCTACAGCACAATGCCACAGAAGCTCTCAAAAATGAAAGAAAAGTTTACGGCCATTTAGGTCCATAGTACATAACACCTCAGAGGAATCTTTCACAAAATGTGATTTTTTTTGAGGGGAATATAGCTACAATAACATTTCTCTAGGTGCAGGCTACAGAGTTATTTTCATAAGTAATCTTAGAACTAGTTAACCTCACAAGAAACCATTGGCATTGGCAGCCATTTTGGATCTATGTTGTTAACTTCATTGTATACTTTATGAATAGGAAGCAAAAAAAGGACATTTGTAATTTTGAAAGCTGAATGGATCGTCAGATTATCTACAAATCTGCAAAACTGCTGACTATTTTTGAAACTCTCACCTCTCCTGTCTTGCCTTGTTAACTTGGCCAAATACTATGGCTCAGGTATAATTGTGGGGTTGATACAAATTTATACAGTGCTTGTTTCTCTGTGTTCTGCTTGAGTTACTGTCCAGTCTATGACTTTAATAGTTCCTTGTGTTTTAATTTATTTTAAATATTTAATGCCTACACAAGACATAGTAGGCTATTTTTGTGACAGTACTAAAATGTACTGTGTTCTGACTAGTACCATTTGGGGAGCTGTTATTTATGTGGATGACCATGACTGCATTAATGATGCAGATGATTTAATCATTCGCATAATTCTAATTTTAACCAGAAATATGTGCAGTGCGTGCCTTGAATTTAGTATATTTGTTATCGTCGGATAGAATTGAACTGGTAGATGCATTTGGGTTAAAATGGTAAAATATGTAGACTTTCTCTAGTCTTCTATAGACCCCAAAGTTTTTATTCTTCAAATATTTTTTAATATCATGACATTGTATTTATTTAATCAAATTCCATTAAAATCACAACCTCCCTCCAGGCATCAAAACAACTTCATCTAAATAAAGTTGTTATCGTGTCAGGAGGCCCCTTGGGGCACTCTTACCGCTAGGGGTTAACCTGTTTTCCAATGGCTTAACTTCAAAGTTGCTTCCAGAGGCGATGTCCATTCCCCCAGGTGGCATCCAGCTTCTGAATTTTCCTATTCAGACAGTGCAGAGTGCCGCAGGGCAGGGGTGTAGTTGATTTGCTGAGAGCAATCAGCTGACACTCTCAGCCAATCAGTGACTCCCCATTCACTAAACTGGCTTGGAAAGACATGTACCTTTGTTGAGCCAGTTAAATGAATGGAGAGTCACTGACTGTCTGAGAGCATCAATTGGCTGCTCTCAGCCAATCATCGGTGCCCTTGCCCGGTGTTACTCCACGCTTCCTGAAGCACAATGCCACCTGGGGGGGAGTGGATATTCTGGAGGCAACTTTGGGGATAAACCATTTGAGAACAGTTTAGCCCCTTGAGGGAACAGGGCCTCCTGGTACCATAACAATTTAATTTAGATGAAGTTGTTTTGGTGCCTTGAGTGTCCCTTTGAGATGGATGCCGTTCCACTTATTTCAGTAAAGAAAAAAAAACATGTTAATTAAAAAATGAAGAATACAAAATGTTTTCCTAGGTAGGTAGCAAGTGTCTATATACAAATTCCCAATTTGACTGTTTGGAGCAGCATTCAAAGGTAGACATTTGTCCTTGATAGTAAACATGAGCAACAATTTGGTAATATTTATTTACTAATAAATCCCTGAGAGCTAGAAAATCAGGCCCATGTTTTAATGTTGGGTGCAACAATCTCTTTTACTGCTACACATCATAACTTTGTGCAAATAAAACTTGAAATTGACCTATCGAGTATTCATAGGGCTGCATAATATAATATTTCAGCAGACTTTCTTAATATTAACTCAATTATTATTATTATTATCATTAAAATGACTCTTGACATAATTTATCTAACATATTTCAAATGCAGCAAAAATTATGATCATTCCTTGTTCTATTATAGCTTTGGCACATGTTTGCAGAGTACCTGGTTTGGTGTGAGGCTCTATGCATAGTACATTCCAATGTAGAATATCAAAGAGACCAATAGCATTCTTATGAATATCTAGTACAGTTTTTGAACCATTATTTTCAGTCGCATTCTTGTCTAGATAGTTCCTTGACTTGAAGGTTGGACAACAGATGATGGTCAAATCCTGGGTAGCTATTGCCACGAAGTTTTTTTGTTAGTACCTATTATTTTTGTGAGCTATGTTTCCATTCTTAGTTTTCTAAAAACATCAAGCTGACTTATAGATTGTTTCACTGACCCTAATGTATACCCAAATATGTCCAGCCCAGGTTGAACGTCTTCACTGGAAACAAAGACTGACTTTATTCAACAATCTGAATAATGTGACTGTTTAAATCCACAAAACATATTCATAGTTTCATTGTTGGGATTACAAAATAATGGAATTATCTTAAAATACAAAATTAAAATATAGCATATGACAAGTTTAAATGTCATTACATTTCCATTCCTTTGTTTTTTTGTTTTTTATAGACATTACTTGGAAAATATTCTTTAACTTTTGTGATACATTTAAAAAAAACATCTTGCAAAACTGATGGCAAAATAGCAATTTTGCTCTCAGGTTTGCAAATAATATGTCAATTAGTTGTAAACTCACTATTTTTAGACTAGAAACCTCTGAAGTCTCTGAATAATTCAGAATGGCACATTTATTTACTTTTACTCCACTACCACTGAAATGGGTTCAGTCAACATCTTTATCTATATAGAGACAAAATAGATTTGCATGGTAGGATCGCGTGTGCTAGGTGCTTACCCAGTCTCTCTACATAATTTAATCTCTTGCAATGCCCATGTTTGACTTGTCTTGTTTTGTGTTGTGGTTTCTGAGTGATTGATCCATCAAACATGTCCAGATATGATGCATGTGTTATGATGTCTTGACCAAGACTGTTCCTCTATTGTGTTGATCGGCCGGTTAGCCAAATTACCAAATTCTGACCAAAGTTAATATAAAGGATGCAGATAATCTTTTTATTTCACGTCATCTTCATGGCTCTCTTTGGAATTTTGAAACCATCAGGCTAGCAAGAATGTCCTAGTGGTGGGATGAGAATATCCACAGAAAAATTAGCTTATTAGTTTGTAATATATTTTATTAGTTGATTTAAACTTGTTTGACATACTTAGTAAGATTATAAGATTAAGATAGTGGGGTAAAGAGGAGAATTTACCATGGAAACAACTGGAATCACCATTTGGTTTTATTATTCAATTTTACACCTTTTTTCCATCTTTGTATTAAACACACAATTATAAATCACCTTAAGTATGAACAATACACTTCAAAGTTCTATGGAAGTTTGTCTCATTCTGGCGAGTCCTCTCTATAGATTTGAACTTGTATTGTAGACACTCTATTGTAGACACAATCTCACCATTATATTGTTCCATGAGGGTTTAGATTTCCCTCTATGAAACATTTTGCAATTGTTTTGAGACAGACGGCCATCAATCCCTGGGCATCATCCTTACTAGCCTTTGGTCTACAGCCAACAAGAGCTGAGATAATATATATTTTTTTTGTTTGTGAGCATTGCCTTTGGAAAATTGAAAAAATTATAAATGCAGGCTTGACAACACATGGTCTAGAATAGATATACATGTTATAACTTTATGGTAAATTCTGAGAAGTGTTACAGATTTATAAAATGATGAGAAATGTTTTATGGTAAATATAAGATTTACAATTATTTCCAAATAACGTATTTAGGTCCTGTTATATAACCAAATATCTGTCAATCTATAGATATATTCATTGTAATATTAATAAAATATGTCCAGAAGATTGCACTGTCCAGATTCTGCAAATATCCAATGGCATGCTTCTCAAAACAAATACTCATTGCAGTTTTATTTTATCCATAATGTCGTTCCCTGATACTCTGAAGTCAAACACAGGGCAAATAAAGGTTTTCAGCTCAGATATTTTTTTTGTTTATTTATTTCTTTTTTTCTCATAACTAACCTTTGTGTACTGTGAATTTCATTATGGTGGACCTGCCAGCTAAGAAACACAACTTTTAATGAACTGAAATACTCTCTATGTTTGGTTAGAATAGCTTAGTAACGTTTTATATTTGTATCGTAAAATCTCCTTAAGTTCTTCTGTCACGTTTTCTCCACTGGTTGTAGAAGATTTTACTAAGATTTAAAATATATATATATATATATTTTAATCTTTTAATTATCAGAAAATAATTAGAGAATGAGAGCAATTAATCTTGTAAGAGTGGCCATATACGTAGAGTTTAATGCTACATTCTTAGAACAAAAACCATAAATGACTGAAGTCTAATTTCAAACTGCTCAGTTGTTTTAAATCCCTTTAATGAAACATGTAGACAGATTATTTTCTCCTTTGTTGAAGGTAAAGTTTTTCCAAGGTGACAAGTCCACTTTACAGTAAGAACACAGGGCCATCTTTATTGTCAGCCTTAGTTCTCCCATGATTTATTTGATAAAAAGTAATTTTTCCAGGAGTTATACTCATCATGTCTGTACGTAGAAGGTTTTTGCATGAACTGTGATTTTTACAATTTCCACTACGATTTTGTGTCTAATAATAAAAATGTCGGCCATCTTCTCAACCTGTGGCTATCTGCTGTGTCAAACAAGATTAATACTGGCACAGAGACAATAATCGTATTGTCTGCCTCGTTATAAATGGTGGGAATGATGATTTACCTTTCTTGCATGTAATGTGGAATGGCATATTTGTGAGCATTGAATCGAGTTGTGTGCATGCAATAAATTACTGTTCATGTGCATGTCATCAGCTATTTAATGCTAAAAGTTAAAAGATGCTATCATTCATTTGAGCTGTCAAGAACAGGAATTTAGCGGTTGGGAACTTATCACTGCCAGCAAACATATGTTTTCTGACAGAGAACAAATTGACCTGAAAAGTGGATGAAGCAGCAGTACTTTTCACAGGCCAAATGGCCGACCCTCCCAAATAAATTCAAGCAGTTGTTATTAATTCACTGTTACTCTTAACTCGTGGCCTCAACCTGACCTCCTTCCATATTTAAAACATGTATTCATATTATTCAGAGTTTTGAAGGTTCATATTATGGTATCCTGACAAACAAGATGTATTATGAAAGAACACCACAGTAAGAGGCAATCACGATGCAAACTAAAATAATTTGTCTTTGCATTTTGTATTTATCAAATATTTGGTCAGGTTTTGCTTTGATAAATAAAACCCATGGATGGAGCAAGGCAAAACAGAAGCATCGTGGGTCAAAGAGGTAAACTGTAAAACACTAGGCAGATATTTTGTGGGAAACTTATTTAAGTGTTGTTGTCCAAAAATTGACGGAAAGCTTCAAAATTTGAGTCATCGTCAATGGGATGTAATTGCTCATTTCACTTTCCCCATTGTGATTTCCTCACTTTTACAAGTTTGTACCACTTTACAGACCAACATACTTTTATAATTCTCCGTTGTTGGAGTTAGTTTCCTTAAACAGTCCTTAACCCCTTAAGGACACATGACATGTGTGGCATGTCACGATTCCCTTTTATTCCAGAAGTTTGGTCCTTAAGGGGTTAAACAATTTAGCTTATTTTCCAGAACCGCATCTATTGTGCATTTGACAAATATGACCCAATGATATGTAATATTTTTGGTACATCTATACTGGACACACTCTCAAGAAACTTATCCCAGCATGTAACAATAGCCATGATTCAGTGCTGGGGATTTGATGTAATATTTATTAATTACCAATCATCATTCACTAATAGATATCAGGTGATGTTCATGTGTTGTCCTACAAAGTTTCAAGTCCAAGAGGCAGTGACATTACGCAACACAATCCTCCATTAAAGTACAGATTAACAAGTAATTCCCCATAGCTCTTGCATACTTTTAAGTCAATTGTACACGAGTTAAAAACAGGAGAATCTTTAAATCAGTATTTAAAAAAAAAATTCAGGAGAACCTTGGTTCAGTATTGAAAAATAAATTAAAAAGAGAACCTTCATATCAGTATTGCAAATGAGTATTGTAAACACGAACAAAAGAACCAAGATAGCACCTTTATATCCCATTAGATCCAAGCCACCTTATTAGATATTCCAATGTGTCCATTTTTTACAAACAAATATTGCAGTTTTCCAACAAACATTTCATCTAGATGAACTGTTTGGAATAGTTCTTTTCCTCTCCGAATGAGTTTCAATTGAATAATGTATTGATGATATAAAAGTTGCCCAGTACTGCTGCTTTTGTAAGAGATGTGATTACAATGTAATCACCCACTTTCTTCTTGTGTGATATAACTTTAACTTTTATAGAATTCAGTAACCTACACCATTCACCTAACTGCATGCCATGCACGGAATACCAACTGATGCATAACGCTCCACATTTAATAACTACAAACAATGTTTTATTGCTTTCTGTGTTTGTTGTGTTTTTTTATATTTGTTTTCTCCAGGCTTCGTGGACTCGGCCACAGAAACAAGAGGTATTAGTACGAACTAGTTGTGAATTCCTGTACTGAGAAGAGAGACTTTCCCTAACCGTAGTTTGCCAGTGTCATTCTGTCTAACCTATAATAGCAATAGAAGAATAGATTAAATACATAGTTTGTATATTTTAACACACAAACAAGCTTGGTTGGTTTTACATACCCATGAGGGAATGTTATAGACAAATCTAGATTTAAAAAAATATATAATAGTGGTAGCATATGTATGTTGAAGGCTTCGCATGAAATATTGAATTTTTAACCGGTGGTGTTTACAATTAAAATAAAATGGTAAATCAGAGTCGGAAAATGTATATAGCTTCCAACATTTTCATTGGAGAAGTTTGTCGAATTATTATGGTTGGCAAGTCCTTTTCAAAATATGATAAAGTCTACCCAGTTCACAGAATGGTTAGGGATCATTTTTGTTTGCCTCCTAGACCTTTTATTATACATTAACAAGAAAAAAAATCATTCATTTTTCATACCATTTTGATACATCCCCCTCCATTACTGGAAAGGTTAAGGGTTCTTTATATTGTGAAATGTCCAATTCACAGTGGTGAATAGGGACTCACTGACTTAATTCTTTGCTTCTAGCACTGACCTTCTAAGAGTCCCAGCAACAGTCAACATCCAAACAACTCCTCATCCAAAGAAAACAATGGTGGAATTGTACTGGAGGAGAATGGTGGTGGGATGTTGTTCTTGTTTCTGACGACTTGTGTCTGTGAGTTCTGCTCTGACCAAGGAGATGTGCATACTTGTATGATTTCCCGACAAAAAGCAAATAATACCTCTGTCTATTGATAGAGTCATGTTTGCTTTGTGTGTCTAACAAAATATTTTTGTCTCAATGTAATATTTTTGAATAAGCTTTTCAAAATATTTAATATTTTTCAATAAACTTTTAAAATGGTTTAATATTTTGAAATATATTTTAAAATGATATATATATTTTGATATCTTAATATTTAAAAAAAAAATCATTTTAAATGTTTATACAAATATATGAAATTGTTGGAAAAGCATCTCTAAAAATATTAAATTGAGGCCATTGTCACCAGTAGGTGACATAGAAGACCACTGATTGTTTTTCGTGTATGTATTTGAATGAATGAGCAGTTTGGCATTAGCTGAATTGTAGATCTCCTATTATACTCTACAGAATAATAAAAAAAAAAAATTGAACTGCTTGTAAAGAGGCCATGGCTGTATGTTCTCTGCATAAATTGTTTACAACTATTGAACAGAAAAATAGATATATTTATAAAAACCCAATCCAGGTTTTCTCCAGTACACACATAAAACACTGTCAAAGTGGTAGAGTTTATGATTTTTTTAAATAGGTTTGCACGGTATGCATAATTCATATCACTGACCATGACATTTAGTCGACTTTTTAAATTATTGAAATGTCAATTAGTTCCATTATTTTTTCTCAGGCAGCCCTTGGTAACTTTCCAATAGGTTACAAACTATTTCGGGAAGTGATAACACAGATATATCTGAAATTCGTCCTTTAGAATAAAAAGATCGAGGTTCAAAACCTTTTGTTTTATTTTTTTTCATTTTCCAATCAAACTGTAAACTGCACCAACCCAGCTTGTTTCAAACTAATTACAAAATAACAATTTGCTCCAGAGCAGTTACATCTCATTTCATCTAATTTCAAATCGTTCTTGCACAGTCTTTCTCTTAAAGGGATTCTGAGTGCTACCTAATTGATGGCGAATTTGTTATGTTTTAATATGGCTCTTGGGGAGCGATTCATTTGAAGTATTATCGTTTACTAGTCCTCACTTAAAAACAGCTCTACGGCAAACCAAACACTTTTTTCCATATCTGGTATATAGAAAGAAATTAACATAATGTTACATAGACATGCATTGAAGCTGATTGATCTTGCCAAAGTTAATGCGTATCAGCCACAAAAATTCCTACCTTTTGACTCTTACATAAAGAGGACAAGGGCTGTTATTATGTTGCTTTTTCATACAGTTGTTGTCACAATGTCAAAGAAGACAGTGCTTGTCATTACCTACAATCCCTACATTTTAAATGCTCAAGAAATAATATTTTGAATGATTTTTTTGATGGCTCCATGTGATACTGCTTTATTAATTGGGTAAGTCATTTAATCAAATCATAGGACGTGAATGAATACGATGAAAAAAGGTCTGTATATATATTACAAACTTAGGAGTTTCATTACTGTGGGGTCTTTGGTATACCTATTTACATTTTGTATAGAAAAGAGGGATACTGGGTTTAGGTAACAATGACAGAATGACCTGTGTTCCGAGGTAGAACTCTTTTTTTCAGATAAACACCTTGGCAACATCCTGTTAAAGCTCTTTAAGGGCCATGAATATGTTGGGCTGTTTTATGTTTGATCACACTATTCTATAAAAGTAAAACAATTATGGGTTATGTTCTTTCTAAAAATAAGTAGATATCATTCAGGTTAAAGTCTATCTAGGGTCAGCTGTTTTTTTGATTAGTATAAGATTTGAAAAAAAAATACTCAAAAGTATAGTTTGGAACTGAATAAATATATTTGCGTCTAGGCCATACATTTTAGATAGTTTGTATGTTATTAAGTTGGTTCCTTAATGTAGCCTTGCCAGTTAAATTAATCTGATTGTGGTGTGTGTATGAAACCCTTTTCACGTATATATGTATGAATGCGTGTGGTTGCATACAGAAATTTTCAATTGTTCTTGAGCATCATCATAAATAGTTAAAGGTATCTATGTTAATGGACTATTGCTAAGTATAATCTCAGACATAGTAAGAAGTTAGTATAGTTAACATTCTCATAGACTAGATAAAATTGCTTGAAAATTAAAAGTCATCCTACTTAGCTCATCCTACTTGGTTAATAGTGTTTAGCTCAATATGTAGGTTTAGTATACATGTTTTCTATTATATAATGTATTTATGTAGCACTATACATTATATACTAGCACTATATACTATATATTTCCCTATAAGGAAATCATAAGTGTGTAAAATATTCGGGAAACTTATAAATGGCTTGTGTCATGTTACGTTTGTTGGGAGAAGTATAGACACACCATTCTGGATACAGGAAATGGGGCATAGCTACACTAGATAAGAGACCATAAAAACATCTACCTCAACGCTTGTCCACTTTCTTTCACCAATTACAGACCTACTTAATTCTCGATTTGTATGCTCTACAGCAGTCTGGCACCTTTATTTTAAAAAATGGTACTTTAAAAGATTGATGGATTTGAAAGTTTATTTTAGCTGTCATGTCAAAGGATGGTCTTACTAATTTTTATGTGCTGGGATTTTTACATGTTGCCGAAAATAAAAAAGATCAAATATTCTTTTCTCTGCATTAGGTAATTTGTGCCTTTCTCATTATTTGTTTTAGTAAAAAAAAAATAATAATAATAATGATCACATTAATTATTGAAAGTAAAATTCTAAATCTCAGCTTGTTAAAAGTTAGGTGTGACTGTCAGCTAGGCAGATTGGTCCATTCAAAGTATTGAATTATGTAGTAGAAGTTGCCAAAACCTGGACTGACATCATCTTTCCCAATTTCACACCCAACTCTCCTCTTGATTTAGTTTTATTCTAGAGGTTTCTGCTTTAAGGTATCTTTTCCATATGCAAAATGTCTGCACACAGTGATCAACAAAATGTTTAGCACCAAAACTCTCACTTATTATGTTTGTATCTGCACCGTAGTTAACATATAGGCACCTAACACATTTTCTTACCATTCTTTTACATTTTTTTGCTTGGTTTCCTAAGCAGTCTGTAGCTTGCAGTTAAAATGACCCATTAAATTCTCCCTGTTGAAGTAACTCCAAAGAATTTGCAAGTTAAGTTGGTAATATATTGAGTGTGAGTCAGTTATAGCATGTAAGGAAACTGGCAGTAAAACCATGTATAAACCTGTCCGACGTGAAAGAATAAAGACCAACAGGGGAGATACTTAGCCCACCTCTGATGGAGAAAATACATTTTGTTCATTGGCAAACATATATTTTCTTTATAGTTGGTGTGCTAGCTATTTCAATTTTGTTAATGTGTAATAATAACCTGTCTCATCCAAGTACCTTAATTTAATTCAAAAAGAGTGGTTTCAGGCTAAGTAAAACTGTGGACGTGTTGTTTTACTTTAATGGTTTCAATGTTCTAGATAAATCTTGACCTCTTTGAGTCTACACAATTTGGGTAACAAAGGTCCCAAGAGCTTGAGTGTTAAATGGTAGGAATCATTACTCTAGATCTATTATCATTCTTATTATTGGCATTTATATAGAGCCACCATATTGTGCAGAATGGATATTTGACAAGTAGTTTAAATGGGGAATAAAACAAAGACAAGAGGTGAAGGAAGCCCTTGCTCAAACGAGCTAGCAATCTATGAAGATTGGGTGAAGACACACAAGATAAATATCAGTATGCTAGATGGGGATAGGAATTAATCGATAATTAATCGATAAGATACCTAAACTAGTTAAAGTGGTGAATGGAAGAACTGAACAGTGACAAGAGAGAGAGTGAATTGGGCTATGGAGGCCAGGGATCTGATAAGGGCAGTGATATGAGAGAAGCTTCATCCAGGAAGGTGGTAAGCTTTCCTAAAGAGGTGCGTTCTAAGTGACTTCTTAAAGGACTGGATGCTAGGAGACAGATGAGAAAATTATTCTTTTGGAACAATTAGGGGGAAAAAAATGCAAATATTTGTTGCATTGCCAAAAAAAAATTGTATATTTAAAATATAAAAGATAAAAGAAAGTGATATATTTAATTAAATTAGCTGACATTTAAACTTAAAAGTCATGCTGACTGTTTGAAAAATCTCTGTAAGTTCTGGAAATAGAACAGATTCTGGATCCTGGATCCACGTATTTTAGTATTGCATTATAATTAGAAGACGTAGCTTGATTAGAAAACTGCAATGGATGCCACTTTTTAAAATTATCATCCATTCGTTTTATGAGAAAGCATTACAACACTGTATTAAACAAAATGTCAAGTCAGGAGCTACAGCACTAGCAGTTTCAGTCTATCCCATCATGTTTTCTTCTTCACTTTATAAGCATAATTAAACAGTATAGTTTTAGCCAAGAATGCAACACACACAAAGCACTAGACATCTAATTTTGTTTCCCTGAGGAGAGGACATTTGTGCTCTTATCATTACTTCCAACTCATTGAAACATATCTTTGTGGGTACTTTTTTACCATATATTTTTGTAATTTTATGCTTACTGATATCTGCACACTGAGAGCAAGGCAGCAGTTTACTTCAATTCCTTTTAGAAGCAATGTAGCAACGAATACTAAGATAATTTTTTATTACGTTAAAAGTAATAATGGAAAGTGGAGGGCACTTGAAGGGGCTAATATAGGTTCAACATGTAAGGGTTAAAATGAGGAAAACAAAAAAACGTGGAGGAAAAATAAGAATGAGGGATGGGTTAAGCAAAGCTTAAATTATACATTAATTTATAGGCATAGACATATTCGTATGACTATGACCAAATATTTATTAGACTTCTGCACGTCTGAATCGATTCATTCAAAAAATCTTTCAGACGATTCAGGTTTTGTCCATGTGCCGTTTCGGGTACAGATGAACTTTGTCTAGGTGATTATTTCGGGAAAATCTATTTGGATGAACCGAAATGACTCAAAAATATGTTTTACATATTTTGCAGTACACTGACAGGTGCATTTTCATGTCTAATCAATTAGACAAATTAAATAAGTATTATCACTAATATATAATGTAACACAATGGATAACATAATAAATACACAATGTGCACAATACATGAAAATTAAGCTTGAACCCCTTAAAGAAAAACACATTGAATTACTTTCAGTTTATTAATCTTTTTGCATTTTTAAGAATATTAATTCAGCTGTAATATGGCAATTCAAACTCATACCTGGTTAGTTACATTTCTAGTTGTATTGTCTTAATTAATCCATAGCAGACATACATTCCAGGATCATATCCCAATATTTCCAGACATACAGTAAATTACAGTGTCTCCAAACATGGATAAACTGGAATTATTCATTTAATATTAAGCCAAACCACTTGCTCAAATGTGTGCATGTTCCAGACAACTCTGTAAGTAATACTTACATAACTGCTTTGATTAGATTTGCACCAGTTTATAGTCAAGAATTTTAAGCTAGCACAACCAACGTCCGCTATGATGTATATGCATAGTGGGCTGAATCTAATCTAAGATATTATTATCTTTTCTGAATGCCCTGTAGACTAGTGTTTCCCTGAGTCTATTGAATCAGAACAGGTGATATTTACATAATGAGAAGCAAATGTAGCTTTTGGTAGAATAGCTACTAACTGTTTTTTTTTTAGTAGGACAACATGTTAATGACATCCATATTCCTTCTTTCACTCTCAGGACATCTCAGGAAAGTGTAGCACTATGATGCTACCTTCCTTCCTGGACTACAACCAGCAGATCAGTCATCTTCAGATTATAACAATTAAAATTAAATTACTCTTTAATGCTTGTTTTTTTTTTTCTTCACACATCTATATCCAACATATGTTATCACTAATGTTTTGGACTTTCAAATGCTATTAACCCCTCCCCCTCAAAAAAGAAGAAAATTGAGCCTTGTTGGGTTTTTCGATAACATGAGCATATACGGCCAAGTGAATTCATGTTAATATGAGACATATGTGTCCCATTATGTACCATATAGGCATTGCAGTGTCAGTGTTGATTTAGAGTAGGCTTCCCCAAACTCCGGCCCTCCAGATGTTGCTGAACTACAACTCCCATGATTCTATGAATAAAATAGATAGGCTGAGAATCATGGGACTTGTAGCTCAGCAACATCTGGAGGGCCGGAGTTTGGGGAAGCCTGATTTAAGGGGTTTAGCCGAACCTTAAATCGTTTTAATAATAAGGTTATAGCATCATAAAATTCTCTACTACATATCATTTTTGCAGTAGAGGTGCACTTTGAGTCATTATGCGACAGTATAATTGATACAGAATAACTCATGTTCATGAAAACACCAACTTAAAATCTTGTAAATGTAAATTGATTTTATAATATTGGTTAGTGTTTAAATACTCAGTTTCCACAATAAATAAATTCCTTTACACATCACTATGTGAATGTTGTTAGTTACATTTGTAAAAGATTACCATCAACTTGCAACATTTGCTGTGAGCACATAAGACAAAGGAAACACAAAGGACAATTACACCACAAACTAAAACCCAATAACAATGTAATGTGTTCTTCCTTTTCATTTTAAAATAGCTACAGTACATTAGTTTAAGGTATAATTAGATCAGGTTGATAAATTGTTTACAATAGGCGGTGTGTATATGGTACTTTTAGCAGAATGTTGTAATTGGATGGCACTCGTCTAAGAGAAAGGATAGTTGTTGGGTCAGTTAGCAGCACTTAAAATAATTAAGCCAACACTGTTATATACATGCATTTTCCTTCTTCGATGTGCAATCATTTTCCCAGTATCCTCTTCTCTCTAGAGCTCAATACAACATAATCCCCAGATCACCACCTGCATCAGCACTTTAAACAGTCCCTAAAAATCTATCTTGTCAAAGAGTGTGTCAGGTTCACAGTTGGCAATGAAGAAGGTTGAGACTGTCAAGGAGGCAGATCAGGGGCAGAGCCATCACATGCCAAACACAACCCAGGCCAATCAGCATCTTCTCATAGAGATTCATTGAATCAATGCATCTCTTTGAGGAAAGTTCAGTGTCTCCATGCAGAGGGTGGAGGCACTGAATGTTAGGACTGCACAGTGTGCAGCACTGCCCCAGGAAGTTCACTCTGAATTCCCTGCAATTATAAATTTAGTGTTCCCAATGGGCTCAATAATACGCACCAGTGGAGCCTCGAGACAATGATGAGAAACTTTAAAATTAAATTCATTGCTCAAAAAAACACGCCAATGAGGAAAATATAATATTACAGGTGGTGCAGACACTAAAGTGTAATTAAAATCATAAAATCAATTTATTGGCATGTTTTAAGAAACACAGATGGCAAGTGGGAGACTAAACACTTGCAAAAAGCCAGAGTTGTATATGCTACTGCATACTTATTCATAGGTAGAATGAAGACAACTTGGCGTTTCCACCATGGATCCCAATTAGTAGTCAATCAAATCAAAACCTCAACCACCAAATCTATTTAAAGAGAAAAGATAAGGGAAAAAAAAGGGGAACTTCAACTAAACATCCATAACCCAATGCAAAAAAATGGTATTATAACATGTGCCACATAAATTGATATTATGATTTTAATTTCACTACTCATATTATTCTACTTTCTTTATTGCAATGGTTATTTTGTTTCTTTATTCTCCATCTTTCACTTTATCTAGACCACATTTCCATTTCAGTGCAGAAAATACACCAGCAATTTTTCCTGGTGTTAATTATTCTATATATAAATTCATACACTAAGTGTGTCATATCGATGACATTTTCCTCACTTTTATATATCTTTCCCTATGTGCCTCCACAGTATTAAAATGATGTATGTTATTTTATTTTCTAATAATACTACTTTTTAAAAATTCTGACGTGATAAAAGATTAAGATGTCCTCTAGTTCTGCATCATACCCATTTGTTAACACAAGTATAAGAGAATAAGACCATGTCACCAGGTCTCGTAAGGGGGGCAGTAGGGCATTTAAGAGATTTATGGACTGCTGTCCCACAGCACAATACTAAGAATATCATGTAACTACATTTTTTTTTTGTATTATTATTGTGTTCCATTTAATATAAAATACGAATTGGAGCAAAGTGTTATGAGACAGTGTCTGATTTAGCTTTAAATTAAGGTATTTGTCTGTAGTTGTCCAAATCTAGTCAACCCTCCCTCGCCTATAATGTTCCCCAAATGAGAACTTCTGAAATGTCAAAAAGCTTTATATGAACAAAATATTATCACTTGAGTGAATACAAGTGATACTGATGTACAATAGAAAGACGGACAATAAAAGGATCACATGGTCATTACTTTGGCTTTCAGGATGTTTTATTATTAAGTCCACTAAAGGATAACAATGCTATTGAGGTTAGAACACAGTGCTGATGAATCATTCTGGCATTATAGAAATGGCACATAGCTTGTGATGGATTTGGACTTTGTGTAAAAGTCAGTGCTACAAGCCTGCACATCCTGATCTGTTGTTAAGCAGGCGGTCAAGAACTTAGTTGCTTTTGTCAATATCAGAATGTATTAAGCATATTTATTTCTTTGCACACTAATAGCCAATCAAAGGTAAGCTCTATAGTGACAATGTTTGGTATTCATTCATTTTTATCAAAATTACAAGGGTGCAGCAATGGTACAGTATAACACTATGTGACCTGTAATTCCAACAAAGATAGTTTGTGTTTATTTCTGGTCAGGTATTGGCTATTTTGTTAACCTATTTCTCTTATATATGTTCCTTAGTTGCTATGTAATTAAGTGGTTTGGGTTCTCAAGGTTTGCTTATAACTATGTTACCTCATGGCCACGAACAATGTCCATCCCACGTATTTCCTCTATAACCATCTTCTATGCAGGGTAATTAAATCAAATGACAAACTCTAATTGCCTGTATATATCTACATAGTTACAACAGTTACTGTTACATTATTTTATGAAGACTGACTAGCTAGAGGTTTGAGTTCTGTTCTTTTCCATTGCGATATGTTACGGAAATGCTACGGATTGACCAAACACAATAGCATCAATTCTGATAGTGTTAGCTTTGGATCTGGTACTATAAAAGGTTTCAGGGTTTGTTTTTGATATGATTACATTGTTGTTTTCTTCCTACAGACACTAGATGGCCGTATTGTGGTCAAGGGCCACATCCGGATGTCTTCTCTTACCTTGAAGGACATCCAATACACGGACGCTGGGGAGTATTTTTGCATTGCAAGCAACACCATTGGCCAAGACACACAAGCCATGTATTTTGAAGTGCAATGTAAGACATTTAATTCACTTAATGATCATTATCTATTCATTTATTTATTTTATTAATGTTGTTTTATGTTAAAAGTAATTTGTGTTCAAGTTTAAATTTGTCATATATGCAAGTCTATTTATGTTTGAAAGTGCTGCATTGACCTGAACTATGCATTTAAAATGTAAACATACTGATGTACAATCGGAACTCAGTTTCTCTGAAGATAAATTACATCATGCACATGTTAAACATGGTTTCATATATAGACTGTGCATTCACAATGCAGTGCTTTGCATGCACTTCCTGAAGTCTGGGCACAAGAGCATGCTATGCATTCTGGGAAGAAGCATCTTAAAGGACAACTGTCACCTTATTTTTTTAATATACTGATCTTTTCATCAAGTTTTGAAAGGAAATAGATTATGCATTAAATTAAGAAAATGTAAAAAAAAAAATATATATATATATATTTTCTCATTAGTAAAAGACAGGATGCTTCAGCCATATACAGTGTTTGGAAAACCACTAAACAAAAAAATAATTTTCTTTCAAAACTTGATGACATTATTATTATATTAATAGACTGTGTTGGGGGTGATGATTCATCTTTAAGAGATGTTTATTTTCTTATATTCTTTAGTTAGCGCTGTTCATGGATAACCCTGTATGACAAGTAATTTTGGACATGTCTTGATATATGGGATTTGGATAATTAACCACTTTAGGAAGCAAATTCCCAGACAGGGGAAGCAATGTATTCTTTATTCTGGTAAGCATCATACTAATTACTCTTTAATCTCTTTTAGATGTGCCTAAGATCCGTGGCTCAGTGGTGGTTTATACTTGGGAAGGCAATGCTGTAAATATGACATGTGAGGTGTCTGCCTATCCCAGTGCTAAGGTGTCTTGGCTCAGAGACGGACAGCTTCTGCCAAGCTCAAATTTCAGCAACATCAAGATCTACAACACTCCATATGCCAGCAACCTTGAGGTATCTAAAGAAAAAGCCAAAACCCTGTAGTGAAAGCTGAAAATTAGAGTGAAAAGTGAAGAAATACATATTTTAGAAATTGACAAAATGTACTTCTATATACTGGAGTTTATAGATGTTCACGTTACATAGTTAAAAAAAATTAGAATGATGCATTTGTTTGTCTTTTAATATATGCGCTGAATTACCATATTATTCAAAATATCAGATACATACTTATTTTTTAAGATGTTAATAAAATAAATGTAGTCATTTAAAAAAAAAAAAAAAGAGGAAAAGACTGCTCGCAAATTTCCAATGCAGTAAACTGAACTATTAACTGTAGCTATAATCATGGCTTTTGGAATTCATTAATTTAATATTTAATGTGGAAAATATATAAAAGCCAGAAGTCACATGAAGCGCCATGTTTTATCTTATTCCAAGTTATAAGATGTCGGTAACTGCATGCTTTGCCTTATTCCGGTTTTAACCTTTACATTCCCAAAGGAGTAAGCAACTAACAAAGTTCCTGACCAACTATTAAAGGAACAGTAATTTAAATTCACTTTACAGATCAGAAAAATATTAGAGTATTAACAAATACATTGTCCCAGAAAGCACCTTTATAGATGCCCGTAGACTGCTATTAGATTTCCCTTTGTTTTGGGATTTTTTTGGGCCATTGGTTTTAATTTGAGTCTAAGTTGTATTCTAATTTTTATAATAGAGAGAGACTGTAATTGTGACTACCGCTGTTTCCACATAAGTCTGCATTTTTTTTGCCTGTAGCCTTTTTGATACAAAAACACGCATGATCTCTGTATAATTAACTTGATGTCTTTAATATACATTTTTTAACTTGTTTCTGCATGTTATTTCACAGATAAGCTAGAGCTGGTGCAATAGTGGGAGTATATTGGGGCACATTAATTGTGACATGGAAAGAAACAGCCTTATCTGAAATGTGGGAGTAGGGTTGACACCTGGCCGGTATTTTACTGGCACAGGTGGTATTTGAGGTTGTCTGACAAGTGCTGGCATTGCAAAGCCTGGTACCTTTCTCTGATGGGACTCTCAGAGAATAGAGACAGCATATGCACCCTTATTATACATGACGGAGACAGACATTGCTATATAAAGACAATGACACCCAGACAGACACAGCACACATACAATGATACACACTTACAGTATGCACACACTGACACACACTCAGATACAGTATGCACACATTGTTATAAACACACTTAGACAAAGTATACATAAAACTCAGACAACAGTATGCACACACTGTTGTACACTCACGTAGACAATGACACTCTGCTATAAACACAATTTTTCAGACAGTGTACACACTGCTACACATGCACAATGCTACACACGCAGTCAGACAGACAACGCACATTGTAGGAAGTTAGTTAGTTGTCCCCTTCCAAAAAATGTTTTTTTCTTTTATATCACTCCCTGAGATGTTACATCACATCAGGTGATGTGTCCTGTGATGTCATGCTTATATATTTAATTAGCATGGCCTGTATATTGTTGTTTAAAAAAAAAAGTGATAACCCTAGGTGGGAGTGACATCCAATCAGGGCTGCCCATACAAAGTGATGGGAAGGCTCTCTTGTATGAAAAAATGTCCTCCATTACCTTAAAACATTTCAATATATCTAATGGAATGGTTGCATGGCCCTTTATAAGGGAGCTCCCAGAAGCTTGAAACTAGATAAAAATCTGGGTTACGTAAATGAATGTTTTTTAGGTTTATGTATTTTTCCATTTTCTATTTTTTTTTTTTCAAAATAGAGATACATATAAAGTGAACACAATTATGGGTGTTAACATTGCCAAATATTACTTTGTAGAGCTGTTTAATTACTTAATGTTCTTGACATGTAACATGCATCACATAACTTTTACCTATTACTACACCAACAGATAAACCCCGACTCAGAGAATGATTTTGGAAACTACAATTGCACTGCTGTAAACAGTATTGGACAGGAATCTGCTGAGTTCATCCTAGTACAAGCAGGTGGGATACATTGTCTGAGCAATTTGTGATTTCATTGTATCTCGTGTTTTTGTTTTGCATGTTTCTTTAAATATATAGCGAGTACAGTCTCAGATTATACATGTGTAGGATTTAGAAATTGTTACAATCCTTGCACCACTGTAATATCTATATTTACCATAAAGGAATGCTGAAATGGGACATATGTAAAATAGAACCTTGAGGCACCATGCCTCAGAATATTATACTTGTTTTTGTGCTTTTTAAAAAGCCATTCTTTTACATAATTGTATAACATTTTGAGCAAAGTGGTAATTGCAGATCCATCACTATAGGTACCAACATATTGTTGCTGCTGATTGTTACCCTTTTTTGCACTTTGTCTAGAATTGTTCCAGTCTTGCATTGCTAAATATGGGCAATATATTTTAATATTTCCAACAAATATGTTTGGGAAGTGACAATGAAACTAAACAGATAAACTGGAGCTAAATAAAGATAATGAAAAAACAAACAAAAAAAACTGGAGAATATATTAAAAACTAAAACCAGAAACATTTATTACTTATCTCTGACTATTGATATTGGACTGTGTATAAAAAAACGATAATTAGTTTCACATGTACCATTTTTTCCCGATTGACCATTATAAGTTCATGTCATAAAATTATCTTATATAAGATAAGATACTTTCCTCCTAAAATGTCATACTTTCCCTTTTAAATGGCAGATACACCTTCATATCCAAATATTATCCGAGTAGAATCCTACTCAAGCACAGCAATGGTTGAATTTGAAGAGCCAGATGCATCTGGTGGAGTCCCCATCCTCCGATACAAAGCAGAATGGAAAACCACAGGAGAGGACAAGTGGCACAGTAAGCTGTATGATGCCAAAGAAGGTAAGTGTATCGATAAGCTTTGTTTGTTCTCACCTTTAGCACAGGATCGGTTCAAATGCATAAACGCACAATGGGTCTTCAAATGACTACACTTTATCTATTAAATAGCATGGACCAAAAAAAATGCATAAATACATTTAATAAATGAATAAATACAAATATATATTTTATAATACACACACGCGCGCGCGCGCACACACACACACACACACACAAATACATATTCCTTGTGCTTTATCGTCTCTTATTTGTCTTCTTCTCTGATTCTAGTTCATAAGGTCAAAATTCATGTTTAGTTACAAAAAAATAAATAAATAAAGCATCCATTAACATTATGTTTTCTTCAAGTTATTCATTTTGTATAATTACTCTCTTATTTGCACTCTAAAAGTAACATTAAATAGAATTATTGTTGAATATGTCACAGGGCATAGTTTGCCATCTTCTGTGAAGAATTGGCAAGCAGTTTCATGGCCCTACAGACTGCACCTGCTAGGGAGAGGCTTTTCGCCAAGACTATTCTGGCTCAGAGAAGAAAGTTTCTTTTTATTGGCCACAAATGAAAATGCATGAGATGTTATATTTTTTAGTTAGATGTCAGAAACTTATCAGGTGGCATTGGGACTCAAATGTCCTAATTCAGCATTCTAAGTGCCCTAAGAGAACAATACGCAATTAGCAAAGCTTTGTTTGTGCCAAAGGTATGTTACATGCATCCTGGAAAGCTCATCACAGGGTTTTTTTCCTCAGTTGTTGGTGCCAGAAAATTGCTGTGTTAAAATTGCAAAGGTTAATTAACCAAAGAAAAAAAAGAGGGATGTAACAAGTTAATTATACACCTAAAACATGCAGGCGCTAATTCAAAATTTGCCTCTCTGATCTGCAGATAAATTTAATTTTTTGCTGTTTACAAAGTTTTTGGCAATTTTATAAACATAAATGGAGCCACATTTCTGAAAAATAATTCTTACACGAATGTAAATTTGACTCCAACGTGTCAATGGTTATAGACGTATGCATTCAGTGTTCCTCCTGAACTGAGCAAATATCTTGGCTAAATTGCTTTAAAAAGTAATTTGTTTTTAGGAGTTTAAATTCGCCAAATTTATAAACGTAAAAATTATATTCTGCTGCTTTTTGGGGTTGTAGTAAACAGTGATTTTTATTAACCCCTTAACGACGAGTGACGGACGAGGGCCGTCACTCAGGGAAATGCATCAATGACGAGTGACGGACCTCGTCCGTCACCCGTTAAAATTAACCCCAGATCGCCGCAATCGCGGCAATCGTGGGGTTAATGGTGCTCCGGTCTGCCTCTGCATTAGAGGCAGACCGGGAGCACCGGATCGGGCTGCCCCAGTACATGTGCCCGCTCTGACAGCATGTCTGAGCGGGCACATGTGCTCTCTATACTCACCTCCGCCTCCCTGCACTTCCTGGTTCTGTGTGAAGTGCAGGGAGACGGATCTTCAGTGATCCTGCCCCCTGGTGGAAAAAAAAATAGTAAAATTAAAATCCCACCCCCCTTTTCTCCCCCTTTACCCATTTTAATAAAAAATTAACCCCTTCCCTGCCAATTGATCACTGACTACAGTGATCAATTGGCAGGGATTACATTTTACTAAGATCTGATTTTTTTTTTAACCCCTGAGGGTTAATTCTTTTTTTTTTAACCCTCAGGGGTTCAATTTATTTTATTAATTAATTTAAATATTTTAAAATGATAAATTTAGCTAGCTGGGGAGGGTGGAAGTTAGTGGGGAATTGGGGGATTTAGTATTACGCTAACTAGGGGTTAACGTTAAAAAAAGTTTAAAAATAAGCTTTAAAAAGTTACAAAATTAAGTTAAAAAAAAGTTTTAATAACGTTTAAGTAAAAAATAAAAAAAAATAAACCCTTTACCCAGTCCAAATAAAAATTAACCCCTTCCCTGCCAGTCGATCACTGCCTACAGTGATCAAAATACAGATCACAGTATTATACTGTTCTAATTTTTTTTTAACCCCTGACGATTAACTTTTATTTATTTTTTAACCCTCAGGGGTTAAATTTATTTAATTAACTAATTTAAATATTGTATAATTAAATATTTTGCTAGCTGGGATGGGTGGGAGTTATGGGAAAATGGGGAAT
Source organism: Pelobates fuscus (assembly GCF_036172605.1). NCBI lineage: Eukaryota > Metazoa > Chordata > Amphibia > Anura > Pelobatidae > Pelobates > Pelobates fuscus. Next base: position 117,618,892 of record NC_086327.1, read on the forward strand.
TTACTGTTAGTGCTGCTTACTGCTAGTTAGGGGTTAACGTAAAAAAAAAAAAGCTTAGAAAAATTTTAAATCTGTAAAAAAAAGTTTTACGAAAGTTTAGGAAACTTTAAAAAAATGAATAATCAAAACAAAAGTTTAAAAAATAGTTTTAAAAAGTAAAAAAAGTTTTAAAAAGTAAAAAATTACATTTAATAACGCTCATTACCACTACACCTGGTACAAGCTAGCGGAAAAATGATCCCACGCTAAGGTTCAAAATATGCCTTTTGAAATACCCTGGGATGTCTTCTTTAAGAAATGGTATGGCTTTATGGGGTATTTGGTTTATATAGCCTGGTAAAATACTCTAAAATGGGACATTGGCACAGCGTAAAAATTTAAAGTTTGAAAAAAAATGGAATGGCTGTGTCCCAAATGTGCCCCTCCGATGTCCACATATACCTGGCAAAGGTACATACGGGGGTATTTTTGTACTCAGCAGACATAGCTGAGCAACATATGAAGTATTATACAGTGGTAGTACACATAAGGTTTGCAAAATATACTGTGCAAACTCACTTTGTGTGTCAAAAAGGCAGAAAAAACGCTTATTACCACTACACCTGGTACAAGCTAGCGGAAAAATTATCCCACGCTAAGGTTCAAAATATGCCTTTTGAAATACCCTGGGATGTCTTCTTTAAGAAATGGTATGGCTTTATGGGGTATTTGGATTATATAGCCTGGTAAAATACTCTAAAATGGGACATGGGCACAGCGTAAAAATTCAAAATTTGAAAAAAAATGGAATGGCTGTGTCCCAAATGTGCCCCTCCGATGTCCACATATACCTGGCAAAGGTACATACGGGGGTATTTTTGTACTCAGCAGACATAGCTGAGCAAAATATGAAGTATTATACAGTGGTAGTACACATATGGTTTGCAAAATATATTGTGCAAACTCACTTTGTGTGTCAAAAAGGCAGAAAAAACGCTTATAACCACTACACCTGGTACACGCTAGCGGAAAAATGATCCCACGCTAAGGTTCAAAATATGCCTTTTGAAATACCCTGGGGTGTCTACTTTAAGAAATGGTAGGCCTTTGTGGGGTAGTTTGAATTTAAAACCTGCAAAGATGCTTGGAAATTGCACATAGGCCCGGCGTCAAAATTCAAAGTTCGGTCAAAACTGATATGGCTTGGTCTCCTATATGGCACTGTAGCTTCACAAAATAGTGCCATAGACATACAATGGGGGTGTCCTTTTACTCAGAAGACTTAGCTGAGCATAATTTGGGGGGTTTTAACTTAGTGGCACACATGAAATATACAAAATGCCCAGCAAAAATGCAATCCGTATGTAAAAAATGCACAAAATTATTTTTTACCACATACTTTGGCATGTAAGGGGGCATGTTAAGGCACAATATGCACCTTATGAGATACCCTGGAGTGTCTTCTTTTACAAATGGTAGGCCTTTGTGGGGTGTTTTTGAACAGTCAAACTGTTATAATACCCCAAATGGAAGCATAGGCTCATTAAATCCGTCTCTCAAAATTCTACTGTGAATACTGAAAAGGACAGGTCTCCTGTATGGCACTGTAGCTTCACGAAATAGTGCCATAGACATACAATGGGGGTGTCCTTTTACTCAGAGGACTTAGCTGAGCATAATTTGGGGGGTTTGAACTTAGTGGCACACATGAAATATACAAAATGCCCAGCAAAAATGCAATCCGTATGTAAAATATGCACAAAATTATTTTTTACCACATACTTTGGCATGTAATGGTAAAAAAATGGGGGCATGTTAAGGCACAATATGCACCTTATGAGATACCCTGGAGTGTCTACTTTTACAAATGGTAGGCCTTTGTGGGTTTTTTTTGAACAGTCAAACTACTATAATACCCCAAATGGAAGCATAGGCTCATTAAATCCGTCTCTCAAAATTCTACTGTGAATACTGAAAAGGACAGGTCTCCTATATGGCACTGTAGCTTCACGAAATAGTGCCAAAGACATACAATGGGGGTACCGTTGTACTCAGCAGAAGTAACTGAACACATAATAAAACTTTGTACAGGAATAGCACACACCAACTTTACAAAATACACATGAGAAGTTCTTTGTTATAAGTTTGTGTGCGAAAACCCCCAAAAAACACAATTTTACTCCAATATTTAGCAGAGGTTGGCGGTAAAATGGCTACGTAGAAAGTGTCAAAACAACCTTAGGTAAATAGCCTGTGGTGTCTACTTTATATAAATATATACTTTTGTGTGGCAATTTTGTTTTCTTTTATGGCTATTAGGCTTACAAGACAAACATACCAAATTCTAAAATCGCTCCACATAAAAAGTTTATTTTACTCCTTGTGCTTTGTGACCTGTAACTACCAAAAAGAAACTTAAAATCCCAGACACATTATATATTCTGTAATTCAGAACAACTAAATGAATTTATTTTTAATTACTTTCCTTAACCTGCACTAATTATGTACACATTATTATTGCAAAAACTGTAAAAAAAACACACAAAAATTCATTTTTTTGCATATTTCTGTATTTTTTTTATAATAAATAAGCATTTATATATATATATATGTGTTACATCAAATTAAAGCCCTTTCTGTCCTTTAAAAAACGGTATATAATATGTGTCGGTGCAATAAATTAGTAAAATGCAAATTGCAGTTGAACGCAAATAGCAAAAAATGCAAAAAATGCCGTTGTCATTAAGTGAAAGACAAGCTTCTGAAGCTCTGTCCTTAAGGGGTTAATATAATACACGACTCACAGTATTGGGTAGGACAAGAACATAGCCTTCTTGAGCCAAGTGTTTACTGATTAACAAAGTACAAACAGTTGTCATTAATGGTAAATTTTCAAGCTGGACAGAGGTGGCAAGTGGTGTCCCTCAGGGTTCTGTTCTGGGACCCCTTCTATTTAACATGTTTATAAATGATCTTGAAAAAAGCATTGAAAGTCATGTTTCAGTGTTTGTAGATGACACAAAACTTTGTAAAATAATACAATGTGAGCAATATATTACTTTGCTGCAGAGGGATTTAGATAGACTGGGGGACTGGGCACTCAAATGGCAGCTGAAATTTAATGTTGAAAAATGCAAAGTTATGCACTTCAGGGTAAAGAATGCACAAGCAACGTTTACCCTTAATGGAAGCGAATTAGGGATAACCACACACGAAATGGACTTGGGAATTGTTATAGACAACAAACTATGCAACAATGTGCAATGTCAATCAGCAGTGGCTGAGGCCGGTAAGGTATTGTCATGCATGAAAAAGGGCATTCATTCTCGGGATGAGAATATCATTTTGCCTCTCTATAAATCACTGGTAAGACCACAAATTGAATATGCTGTGCAATATTGGGCACCTGTTCTAAAGAAGGATATTATGGCACTAGAAAAAGTGCAGAGGTGGGCTACAAAATTAATAAAAGGAATGGAACATATCAGCTATGAAGAAAGGTTAACAAATTTAAACCTATTTAGTTTAGAAAAATGTCGCCTGAGAGGGGATATGATAACATTATACAAATATATTTGGGGCCAATACAAACCATTGTGTGGAAATCTATCCACAAACCGGACTTTACATAGGACACGAGGCCATGCGTTTAGACTGGAAGAAAGAAGATTTCGTCTAAGGCAAAGGAAAGTTTTTTTTACTGTAAGAACAATCAGGATGTGGAATTCTCTACCTGAAGAAGTGGTTTTATCAGAGTCCATACAGATGTTCAAACAGCTACTAGATGCATACTTGCAAAAACTGAATATTCAAGGATATAATCTTTCAATGTAGGGTAATAACTGCTTGATCCAAAGATAAATATGACTGCCATTCTGGCGTCAAAAAGGAATTTTTTTCCTAGCTTGTTGCAAAATATGAAGTGCTTCAAACTGGGTCTTTTTGCCTTCTTTTGGATCAACAGCAAAAAAAAAATGTGAGGAAGGCTGAACTTGATGGACGCAAGTCTCTTTTCTGCTATGTAACTATGTAACTATGTATCAAGCCCTGAATACAGCTCTCCTATTGGTTAATCACACTGTGCATGTAGAGAAATTAATAAGGCCATCTGTTGCACTGGTGATTTCTTGTAGATGAGGGACACCCAAGGTAATTTCCTGCCTCTGAAGTTTGATTCCTATATAGAGGCTGTGCTAGGGATCTCACGTCACTCTAGCATGTGGTTAGTGAGTAGCATACATTTTTATACTGCAAATTAAGGCTAACGCCTCCACCCCATCTATACCTTCTACATCTATAATGAGTCTTAGAACCTTCTGACTGAATCAAAATACATGGAAAGTACATCCTTGGTTCTTACCAAAGCCACCGGAGATTCTATGTAGTAGCAAGCATTGGGCGATGTCAGCACGTACTGCACAAACTAACCTGCTTTATATACTTTTCCTAGTCTTTGATATGTATAAAGTACAAACATACAGGAGCCTCTAGTGGTGTGATAACAGTTATTCAAAGATAAATAAATATACACTTACAATCGATTTATAACCAAGTGCTCTTCTATCCCTACCATGTTGCTCGAGGTATCTTTTCAGCTAGCTGAGATAATTCCTTCATCTGCAGTCCACCAAGTATTTTTCTTAGTGTTCCTACTTTTGCATCAGTCTCCCAGATATCCCACTTCCTCAGGACACGTTGCTCCCTGAAAATCCATCTCAAAAGTTCAATTAGTTAATCCTTTATCCTGCTCTATTTTAATTAGAATTAGTTCCCAACTTGTTCTTTAAAGCTAAATAACACACTTATGTAATTGTTACATTTTTGTACGGGTATAACAAAGTATCCCGTCACAAGGAATAAAGTTACAACACAAACAACTGAAAACATGAGACAATGTAAAAAATGTTTTACAACACAATAATCACTGTTTACATGCATGAAATGATTACTACTGATCTAAATACAGACCTAATTGTGTTATATTTCTTGAATTGCCCCACTATTTTTTAGGTAAAATTAGTATTTCTCCTAAATATAGTAAATGTAGCTCAGCCATTAGCAAATGTAAACATAATACTTTCCCAAAACCAATAAATAATTATTTAGAAATGTTAAAGATGAAAAAGTTTAAAAATGAATAATACATACATAAATAAATCAAGAGGATAAATATGTCATCACTAAAAAATTATCATCATATTATTTGTCTGTTTATAAGCATATGTTACATTTTCATATCATAAATGCCACCAAATCGAAACTTTTATTCAATCCTTTATTGTACAATGTCCCTAAATTGTAAATCCAGAAGTAGTCTCTCTCTGTCTCAATGTAATTAATCTATCCCAAACTCCTACTGTAGATGAGATCTGTTTGATCCCCTTTATAACTAGACCATATTACTTTTTTCTATGTAAACATATATTATCAGATCACATTCCTACTTTACTGGCTAACCATGGTTGCATATACTAATTGGTTAGCCCCCCTTCTTACAGCCGATTGGACAGGAAATAAAGAAATACTTTAAAAGGAGTTTAAGTACTAATAAACATTAATATACAAAAAAAGTACTGCGCTCAAATGCCCACTACTCCTGGGAAGCAGCAATGACTTAGTATACATCAACCCCAATACATACAATAACAAAATAAAGAAAATAGTTACTTGCACATTATCCCAAATCCCTATGCACATTTAAATAACTGGAAGTTTTTAGTATCACTCCAGTGGCCACTTGAGTGTAAGCTCACACGCCACATTAAGGTAAAACTCTTAGGTGAGTCCTACACTAACAGTTCACCTTCCTTCTTTAAGCTGCTGCTAACCCCATGTATTATCTGGTTATTATTGGTTAATAAGTACGTAGAGGTTTAGCAAAATTCCCATTTCTCTCCCATTAGAGGATTTTTTTTGCCTCCTAACACCTTTTTATACTTTTCACCTATTTTTTTGTCTTGATGTAGATAATTTTTAGGGTTTTGGGCCAATGGTTAAGGTAGGCATTAGTAGCACTGCTACGGTGCCGATGTATTCCAGGAACAGTATGAAAGCTTAGTTTTGGTCTGTTTTCTATGCTTATTCCTTCATATTTTCATTCATAAAGTTTCTTCTTTTGACTAAGATGATTCTCATCTAACTACCTATTTCTCCCTCTTCCCCTGTTAATTTTACAATGGTACTTATTACCATTTTTTTTGGGGGGGTGGAGGGTTTTTGCTTTATTTTTGAAAACTGTTTTAATCAGGTTTTTTTCTCTGTTCCTTAATTATGTCTACTCTTAGCACTTTTTTTCCTACCTTTGGATGTCTGTTCATGAACCTTTTGAATCTGCTCCTTTAAACAGCCTGTCACAAAAGATGCCGCTTTTGGCATCTTTGACATCCACTAGATGAATCATTGAAACTCAAGCCCTTTCTTCGAAACCTTTGTTCACCATCTTTTATAAAGATAAGGTGGTTATAAGACCAGTACCAGGATTCCTTCAGTCTTCTGCTTTATAATGATGGCTAGATCTAATGTACAGTAAATTGTTTGTTTAAGCATGATTCTTTGTTCCATGTTTTCTTACCCTCCCTTGAGTATTCCAATTGCTATAAGCAACCATGGTTAGTCAGTAAAACTGAAAATGTATTCATACTTAGAATACTTTCCTTTTACTGACTATTATCAATGGTAACATATAGTACCCTCACAATGATTTATTAACCATGTTAAGAACTGTAGAGCTTGTAACTGGCTGCTGCTTATTATTTAATACCTAACCTCATTTTAAAGCCTTTCTTTATTTCCTGTCCTATTGGCTGTAAGGGGCAGAGCTAACCCATATGTATACGCTACCATAGATAATAGACAGTAAAGGAAAATGTCAGTAAATTTTCCATTAAAAGTGAACTTACAATTATCTATTTGTTCTTAAAATGAATTCTGTGTGTCCCAATTCAAACTAGACGTATGGGTACAGTAAATGGTCTTCTAACATGAGCATCTATTGCTGTATCTCATTTGTGAAAAGCCCACTAATACTAATTACAAAATCTATGTATTCACATAAGGACTGGATGAAAGACTATTTTGTTTGGGATACTAAAGACCTTTCCTGAGGAATCTTGCTCTAATGCATACAAGATGTACACCAATCTTGCTTAATGAGAGAATATTAGCAAGGTGATAGAACAGTCAGGTCCTTTTTGTGGTTAGCCACAGTGAATGGATTTTATTTTTCTTTCAAAACCTCAGTACGCCTGCTTTTAAGTTAGATTTATAGAAACATTTCTTGTGGTCTCTGCAGATCAATATTTCTACATCTGACCATTATTCTTTGTTTGCTTGTTGTTTGCAGCTAATGCAGAGGGCATCATCACCCTGACCAGCCTGAGACCGCAAACTCAATACGTATTAAAGCTGTCGGCTATCAATGGGAAAGGGCTGGGAGAATCTACTCCACAATACGAGTTTGTCACTCAGAAAGTCCGTAAGTAAACACAGCTCCTGTCCATTTCCTCCATTCCCCTTACAGAATTCTACATTTAGTATGGAGACTTTTTTATTACTTGTTATTTCCATCCCTCTGGATACCTTTTCAAGATAGTATCTACCTGATAGAGTCATTTAGTTTGTTAGTATTTATTTGTGGAATCTAATATTTTGGCTTAAGTCTATTTGAGAACATATATCTTTTCATTCTTGGTTCAGTCTCAAATAAATGAGGTTTAGAATAATTCTATATTTTATTTTTGATTTTTCTTCACTTGTTCTTAGAGTGCAGTTTTACTTCCTCAAAATGCTCATTACACATTGAGTAACTCATTTGTAACAAAGGAAGACACCTGTAATCCTTTGAAAATAAGTGTACGGGAATATATGAAAGTTCTACATCCAGATGAGTTTCAGATGAGTTTCACTTAGGGTTTATAAAGGCAAAGAATCAATTGTAAAATGACTAGAATATGCATAAAGAATATGATGTGCTTACTAAGTGCGTTTGATTCAACAGAATATGTGGAGGAATTTAACTAATGGAACAATTTTTCACATATTATATTGATATTTTGATTTCATTTAGTTGTACTTTAAAGCACTAACTAGCTTTACTATTTTTGATGCAGTGGGGTTCCCCAGCTGTATTTCAATAGACGGGTATGTTAATCATTGTACCTCACTATGTGATGTTAAATATATTCCACAGTGATTGTATCACTCTCCTTCTGCATTCTTGTCTTACAGTATAGTAGCATCTGCAGCACATAATCATGCATATGTAGAAGGGTCACAAATTACAGAAGTAAACAAATTATTTTAGCATTATTGACCAGGGGATGATAAATATTAGGGCTTAATAACTTGAGCTAGAGGTGAATTTTCATTTCCAATTTAACTATATTGCCCTGTTTGACAATCTTGGTTTTGTGAATAATCCTGCCTTTGTTAATTAGAAGACCGCTTTCAGAAGATCACCATCCATATGAGTAGACATTCTGCAACAGCAGTGGTGCTGTGCATTTGCACTCCATATGTTTTTAACCTACATATCCCTTGATTCTCATTTACCCTCATGGTTAGTTAAGCATCATGGTAAATGTAGTTTACAAACATCTGAGATGTCATTTTGACCTGTTCGTGTGCTAGAGTGTAGTCGCTCATTCAAGATCTAAACCAAAACAAAATAACCCCCTGACTTTTGTAACTTGATGTTGTGGCTATAAATGGCTTTAAATATCTAAAAAAAATATATATATATATTTTCTATATAGTCCCAGAGTCTTTAGATTAGAATGGACAGACCAGACAAACACAGGTTCAAACATTTTCAATTCCTGATGATGGAAGGTCTTACATCTGCTATTTTTATTTAATCTTTTACTGCTAGTAGTTTCACAAAATCTGTCCTTTTTTCTCTGAATGCCAACTTCATTTTCATGCTGTTTTCACTTCTGTATATGTGTAAATGTCTTTAATTTAATGTCATCCTTTATTTCTGGCTATCATCTTCTGCTCCATCTCATATTCTTTCTCTTTTTATTTCGATCCATCTTCTCTTCTTTTCATCTGTCTGCTACCTACGGAGACACTGCAGATTTTTCACAGCCACGTAAGTGCCTCTTTGCAATCTATCTCTTTCCATGCCACCCATTACATCAGCAAGTTCACCTCTTCATACACCCATCTTCCGAAGGTGGAGAGATGCAGTACTTTGCATGAACTGTAGGATTAGCAAAACAAAGGAGCAGGCATAACATGGGCTAAAACATTAATGTCCAATTTATTGTTTTCCAACTAATGTTGAACTAAAACAACCATAGGTCTCTGCTTCTAATTCTACATTTGCTGGAGAATTGAGTGTTACATTATATCCTCACTTTATATACATTATGTGGAGATTAAATGGACTGGACTGAAGTACTGTAATTCTACTATTCTTAAAACAACTGCAAATTTTATAGTGACCCAGTAAAAAACAAACAAAAAAAAACCCTGAAGATTATAACTTAAATAGGTGTTTTATGTGTATTTGTCTATTCCCTCTTTTTAAAATTACCCATTTACAAAGATATTATATTTATATTTGATATCAGTGTCAAGGAAATCTATTACCACAAGTGATCACAGTTCCGTTTGTAATGGACAAACATGTATACACTTTATTGCGAGAATTTGGAAGCTTTGTCCTATGAATAGTGCAATGGGATGTTAAACAATTACCTATATAACAGGTCACTTTCTCTTTCTCATGCGCTGGTGTGTTAAAGATTTCAAATTATAATTCCCAGAATGGTATTTTTATGAAAACACTATTTCAAAAACAAATGCAAATTCAAGGGTGGACTGCCATGTAGTCGCACATTCCAGTGGCATCTTTTAAAAGGAAATGATAAATACAGTCTGTGGTGCCCTAAATGCTGCAGGATCAATCATAGATAAAAGCATTTCAGAAACACTACTCCTACCTTAACATGCATATAAATACAGGCATTGTATGCCCTTAACAAGCTAATGTATCAGAGCAAGATGCTATTCAGTTTACAAGCATTTAGAACAGGTCTATTCTTCAAATTTAGGATCTCATTATTGTATGTATAGAGTAAATGAGACCTGGCAGGAGTCATGTCTTGGAGGCTGTAGATATAAATCTAAAAAGATCAGTAAAATAGACATTTATGTTTTTTGCTGCTGCTTCTGAGCTAGGTGTTTAACATCTACGATGAACTGGTGCACTTATATATATTATATAAATACAAAACATTATATATATATATATATATACCTTTTTACACACATATCTTTCTTTTAAATATAAACTATAATTTTATTTAAATAAACAAACAAAAAAATATATATAAATACATCGACACATAGATATACAGACAAGAAACTGATTGAAAGATAGACAGATGAACAGACAGGAAAATGAATCATAGGCATTTTATAGGCAGATATACTTGGACAGTACTTTACATCTGTTGTCAGCTCCTTTTTCAATCAGTCAAAATATCAAAGCCCAGTAGACCATAGAGTCCCAGTGACCCAAGGAACATGTTATCCTCCAGGGATGGCTGAAGTAGGTCTAGTACAGATGTGACTGCTTTCGTCTTTGATCCACTTCCTTTAAAGTCCTGGATGAGAAGACAGACAGTTCATCCTACACAGGGCTGACTCTACAGGAGGGGGTTTGACTTGAAGATCTGCTTTCTATTGCCAAATAAGACAAATTATTTATTACAAGGGTGGATGTCATATTAGATGAACCCTATGACACTTTGGTAGCTTCAGATCTATAAAAACCCCAGTCATATCTCATATGTATATTAAAAAGATTTATACTGGAATTAGATTTAAGTTACATCTTCCTACTCCGTATATTTTTTGTAGGTCTGGAATAAAGTGTTTCACATATATTGCAATCCATTTAGAGCTACATAATTTATTCTATTTTAGAAGTTTTTTAAGGCTGCAGGACCCAATTTAAATGCACCTTCAGAATATGAACCAAAATGTCTGGCATTTAGTTGACAGTAAAAAAACTACCATTAAATTACAAAAACTAACATCCCACCTCTACAGATTTTCATGATGTGACATTTGACCCCAAAAACAATAAATACTATTAATATTACTTTTAAAGGTGCACTTAATGACCTAAACGTGTGTAAAATAGACGTGTGAAGGCACTCAATGTTTTCAGTTCTGAGAACCATGAAAGTCTTTAGATAATATAGCCTCGGTGCTCCACAGTGGAACTATAATACATTCTTCAAATGTTGGAAAGGAGTAGGCACTCACAGGACTTTGTTATGAAAAAGTAAAAAAGCTTTTACTTGTGCTGCGTCATTGTTTCGGACCCACTCGTGGTCCTTTCTCAAGACCTTGGTTATTGGTTATATTTAAGTCTATAGTTATGATACAAATGTATTACTTTGTTCTTCTAGCAACAGAACTACATACAAACACTACCGAATTCCCTAGTGAGTACACAGAATGCATGTTGTGTGCATGTTGATCTACATCAATGTCTAGCTATGAACTCTTAGAGAAGAAGACCAACAACAGTCCTATACAATAAAGTAACTACCCAATAGAATCCAGTGTTCGAAAGGCTGTTGCCTCTTTCACAGAGACAGATAAGAATTTCTTTATACAGTTTCCAGCAGCAAAAAAATTACTTTGAGATCATCAGGGATTTCAGTTAAAAACATATTCGATCATGTGCACCTCAGTCAGTCAAAGGTTTCAGAGCTTGCTGGCTCCCCGGTGGTTTTGCTGCTTCGGGGAAAGCACTTTATAGCTCTTGTGCATGGAGTGCTGTGTGTTGCTGTGGTTTGGGAATGTTATGCCTGCTTTGTTCCAGTGGACTGGTGACTGCAAGTATATTGTGATTCATCGGAGCACAGCAAGACTGGAAACACGATTCTTCATAACTGCTCGATGACTCGTCTGATTTACTCTCTCTTAAAGCAGGAAGCAAACAACATCTCTAAAATCATAAATATATTGTTAGAATTCACAGATGATATGCCGAGTGGTTAAAAATGAAATAGTGGGAGTCTCAATAAAGAAGTCTTGCAGTCGCAGTACATTTTATAGTCTGTAAGAAATATTAATGCAGCGTTTAAGCCTTTAAATGGGTGGAAATAAAACTGTAGCGAGATAAATCTGTTTTTTCCCCATTGATCAAAATTCTATCATTGGTATTAGCCATATCTAAAGGCTTGAGATGTAGAAAACATTACTTACATTAATTATATATTTTGAAACCAACTATATAGGTTTATTTCATGGCAATTCAATCATTAATTAAAACAGAGAGTTTAACTAATATGGAAAAGACTCTAATACAATTTATTTTACATAAAAAATGTGTCAATGTACTTATATAGTACATCTACTTTGTGATACATTTACTTGCACTGGTTGCTATCATAGAGCAAAGATTGTTTCTTTTTCATCATGTGCATATTGCTTAGGTTAGTATTCATTTTACATCTCACTTAAGTTCAATGAGATACTTTTGCTATCATAGTTCTGAGTTGCTTCTTGATCATAGAACAGGTTTGAATATCACTGGTATTAATGACATTACCATGTTAAGGAACATGTCTATTATAAAACAAAATATTGCTGTCCCAAGAAAATGTATATTTTGTGATCGCCATAATATGTTTCCTTTTGCTGCTAAGTCTGAACCACATGGTGGCCTAATTGAAAAATATACCCCAGGACATCTTCACTCTGGTGCTTCCCTCTTGCAAGTTATTTCCCTTCCCATAGCGTTCCTATGCATGCCAAAAGACGCCAGACATATTGTCCAAGCTTCCAATAGATGTGAAGAGAACAATCACAAATTATAGGTAAAACTGTGCAAATTAAGGTAGGGTGTAGATTTGAAGTTTCCACGATGGAAAAATAAATTTTACAAATAGCATAAATAACACCCAATTGTGATGTATTTAAAAAGATACCATAAGTAATTGTCCAATTAAGTAATATTTCATACTTTAATTGAGATAAAAAAATATAAAAACATAACTTGTATAAAACTTTTACAATAACATATTAATATAATTGGAATTGAACTTACAAACGCATTAGCACTTCAGACATTAGTGGCATAAGAGTTTATAAATTAGTGGAGAAAGATTCAGAGTGTTCCTTCCAGCATTAAACTTGGTTCCAGATGCCTCTCCACTGCTAGAATTACTGTTGTTTCCTCCAGAAAAATAAAACTTTTCAACTAAAAAATATAGATAATTATGGGTTTATTTATGAACCCTGGAGACAAGCCAGAGCCCTTAGATAATAGGTAGGACAAGTCAAAGTCTTTAAATAAGAAATGAGCCAAATGTAACCTTAGTGCACTGGGATCTTATTAAAATTTGATGTATGGATGTCACTATTTGAGATGCTGAGCACTGCTTTAAAAAGCCCTGGTATGGACAGACATAGAAAAGCCATGCACAACTTGAACAAGTTTATTAGCTGTATTTGAACAAATTTAATAGCTGCTCTTTCTTAAACGTTTATCTGGTAACCCAGAAGCACAGCACCCGAAGTGAAACCCAAGATGGTGGAACTGTTGACAATCAGGACTGTTGACAATTACTGTCACTAAGTTGACAGTCAAAATGACCCAGTCAGTTGAATTACTCTAGGTCTAGGAGATGGTTTCACAGTTTGCATTTGGCAATATCTAACTCTCCATCACCTTAAGAATTGTATAAGGAAACATATGAGATGCTAATGATTTTGATATGTGGATTACCAACACTATGATTCACTATTCCAACTTAACATGTTGTGAATTAACATTTGTTGAGAGAAGAGACTACTCTTTTTTGATGTCTCTTTCACAAACATCAGTTGTAACTTGCCAATGATCAATGTGTCTAGAATTTGAGTATTGTCCAGGAATCCGGAGTGATACTCACTGGTCTAGCTTATTTTAGTTATAAGATAACTTCTCATATTTGACATACATAATTCCAATAAAATGTCTCAAATATCATTTAATAAGCAATAGTGCACTAATCATTTTGTACATTATAGGCAGATTATTTATTACACACTTTACAAAGTCACTGATCCAAAGAGCTTGCATTTTAAATTTTGATAATGATTTCTTTTACAGGAATTTGCCTTTTAGGATTTGTTAAATCTACAACTCTTTCTTGCATCATGTTTTTATTCTCTCCACCAAATTTAACATGAATTATTTTTCAGCTCATCACGCAGAGTTTAACCAGTTGGAGCTATTAAATGTGCCATCAGAAATAATTGTTGTTACTGTGTCCTATTGTGCTTGAAATTAACTTAATAATGCATCTTTCCTGCCTGTTTGTTCTTCCCAAAGTGAAAAAGTAATGAACCCTCCAGTCCCAGCGTAATTTGTCGTATATTTCCAGCTTTTGTCATATATTTTTTGTTTGTTTGTTGCCTTTTCTTTAATTAGCCCGTGAATTGTTTTCCCCTTCTCTCATCGTTTACGTTCTTTTTTGTATTTTCCATGTGACCTCCCTCCACTTTCCTTTCAATCAATCATGTGCGTGCGTATCATGTGACTTGTCATGTGACTTGCATGGTGCTGCTGATGTCGCCCTCGCTGATGAACAGAAGGTAAAATTATTTGTTCTAGTTGATTTGTGGGAAAACTGGGAGCATTGCAAGTAGTTTTCGTGTAAGAACATTAGCTTTTGAGTTTTTACAAGCTCCCTAACTTTGAATACAGTTTCATTTGCATAAAAAGCACAGGTAGGCTTTTCTATCCACAAATATTGGCAGGTCATAAGCCCTGAAATTCAAAGACTCAACAAGTCTACTGCTTGACAAACTTGTCCATTATATACCAACATCCCCCACCAGTTTCTTAAAAAAGTTGAAGAATAGAAATGCTCCTGAGATATAAGAAATACCCAAAGCATATCTATTTTGCTTAATAAAATTGTTCTCCTTATTATGTTTTTTTCTGAACCCCAATACCAAATTATTATTGTGAAAATATAGGAACCATTTACCTTATTGACATCTCTTCCTGGTGGAAAGCAATAGCAATATCAGAAAGTTAAATGGCCTCCATTGATTAAATCCTCATTGTCCTACTTCTCATAACTCATATTTGAGTGTTTGAGTGTTGACTGACCTTGTTCATTATTCAGCAGGAAACACCAATTTATATTATAAATATTATAATGATAAAACAACCAGGAAAAATAAATGAATAAGGTAAATTACTTTTTTTAATTTTAATAATTTGAGAAAATAGCTTATAAACTTACTTAGGAGAACCATTTGATAATGCAAAACATATAAACATGACATGGAAATATAGAAACTGCACGTGCATTCAATTTGTGAATTGACTGTCATATTAGGATGCAGTTTCTTGTACCTGATAGAAAGAAATTGTTACCCACCCAAAGAACTGTATATTTTGGAACTGATCAGCCTCACTTAGCATATTTTAAGGACCAAAAGTAGAGTTTCAGGGATTGGTTGAATATTTGACATAAGCTGGACAGTTGTTGTTTTGTCCTCAAATCTATAGAGTAATCTATAAGGGTGTTAGAACAACTCAGTTAAAAGAGACACTGTAGTCCTAAAGAAAGGTTTACCTACATTAATTCCAATTTAGCATTAGATGACCTATCATGGTAAGCCTTGGATACATACGTATTAGTTCCTATTGGTTAGTACTTATATCACTATAAGTAAAATAAGTAATGGTTTCAGTATCAATGCCTATCTAGGTGTTTTCTATGCCATTGGCATTTGTAGGGAGTTGCATGGGTTTAGCATTTATAGGGTTCTGCCTGGGTTCAGTGGTGAACTCAAGTGTGTGTCAGTAGACCCACACTGTTGTAAGCACATCCTCATACAAACATTTTCCTCCCTAGCTGGGCTTATTCAGTAAACTCAAAGCATCACTATGTAGCATCACTGAGATTTGCTACATAGAATTAAGAAACTTGGGGCCATGAAACAAAAAATGGTTTGTGTTTCTGACCCACAGATTAAGCATATTTTAAGATTTTAAGCGTATAAAAACATGGCACACCAATAATGAAGATCTGGGTTGACCAAAGACTTGAGAAAACATCATAAAATGCAGGTTGTGTGAGGAAGGGTCAAATTAAATTAGGGGCTTTATTTACATCACTAACTCTAATAACCATTCAGCACTAATGCACGCATGCAAGATTCCCACTCTAACTTCAAGAGACTTTCAGACACCAAATGAACAAAGAACTCCCCTCCTCTGTTTTTAATTGTCTGTATGTTCTCCCTTATGTCTTGGCAAAAAGCATGGAAATATTGGGGATAGGCTGCAATGAACTCAGCTTCTTCAAAGGTTGTCCTTGCAGAACTGTTCTCTTGCAGAGATAAATTCCAGGCCCACCACTAATGCTGACAACCAACCAATTTGTTATATATGATGGGCATGGTAATTGTAAATTATTCCTTATGAAAACCACAGGCTTGTGTACACAGGAAAACAACATGTGCTCAAAATGTTTTTTCGGATGGGATCTGATTCTGTACCTGATAATAACACTTGACTACAGCATATGATCCCTTTATACTAGCCTTTACAAAGGAGGTTAACTTTATGTTAACTTGCTGTTTTGCAAACTTTAAAATCAGTCTTCATCCACAAACTGGATTTTATGGGTTATAATTCTCACTGTATGCTGCTAGTTATTTTTAAAGTATGCCACATTAGTTCCAAACTAAATTTGAACTTTACTTCCTGGCACCATGATATATACCAATATATTTTTGCTTTTCATTGTACCTTATAGAAAAACAGGTACTGCACATTTTTGCCAATATTGAAATGACACTTGAAGCCATCTAATGTGCCCCAACTGGAAATATGTTGACTAAACCCAATATCATTGATACTAACATAGCATCAAATGTCAAACTACTTTAAAATGCTTGATAATCAAACTGCTGCCATAAAAGAGGAAATGATAAACCAAATGTCAAAACATTGTGTTCATTTTTACAACAAAAATCAGATCTTCATTTTCCCCAAATCCTAAAATCTGAAACCGATACTCAAATCTCATGGTCGATTGATGATATTTATATAAGAATGAGTTTTAAATCTATATCCTTGGTTGGCAGATGAAAACTGAGATTTCATTATGTTCATTCAGAGTGTCGTATATCCAAATGGCATTACAGCACCCTAACAGTAGTCAGATTGGGCTCACGGTTTTGTCTCAACTGTATGTAGCAAACATATTATACATTGGTTCAGACAAAAGAATTGAGCATCTAGCATTCATACCAGCAACATTAGTCACAATAATAAAATAGACAAGTGGGCTTCCTAGCACGTCATCAACATACAGGACTAATGTACATTCATTCCATATTTTGTGTGATGCATGAAATTGCATGGTTTTTGGATTTCTGTGTCAGATTGCTCTCATCTCCATAATGAAGGTGTCTATTGTATGTTGACACCACTTTTGCATGCTGCGAAATGACACACAAATTTCACGACATCTTGCCCATCAATCACTTCCACTTAACAGTTTATTTGTATAATGATTTTCTATTCCTCAGTGACTCTGGCAGACGTTTACTCAGCTAACTAATATTTCACACTCTTTCCTCACTAATCCTCTTTCTTATTAGCTTCAACCATCACTAACCCCTGCATTTTTTATTCTTTTTATTTCTATTTACAGAGCGGCCTTATATATCTTAATATTGTTTTTTTTTTCATAGTCGGCAGGTCCCAACTGTTTGATTGACCTTGTGTAGAAGTATCAATGATCATAATAGAAGCTTTGTCTCTCATCTAACTGTTAAAATATTGCTCTTCATCTGAACAGGGAAATGAACATTTAAGGGCAACCTACCTGTATTTTGTGTCAATACTTTAAAACAATAAAATGTAGCTATGTGCAGTAACACTTTATTTGGCATAGGAATGAACATAGCAATGTTATGGACATCATTATATGGTTAAAGGGTTAACCAATATTATTTTATATCTCTGGTAAATGAATAGCAGTTGGCTTACAAAGGAAAGTTAAAATTAGTGAGTGAAAAAAATATTTAGTCCGAAGGAGACAGAATTTCCTGCTGCATTGTATTTTTATTATTTTGAGTACTGTTATTTATCTCTTGTGTACAGAAATAGAAATGTTATTGTTAGCGGTTTGAACTTGGTATGATGAAACACATTATACATTTTTTTCATCAGTCCCCACGAAAGGTGAAAATGAGGTCAATGCAATTGTTAAAAGTTGTTATGGAGGCTGTAGTCATTGGACATCACCTTTAACCACAACGTTGTCCCTCAGTGTTGTCCCTCATCCACCAGAATTGCCTCTTGCCTAGTTTTCTGGTCACCACAGTGATCAGGGCAGTTTACTTTGGTTGCTTATGCTATTGCTACTCAAATGGGCAGCCAGTAATAGGCTGAGATGAAAGTATCAACTAGCTCCTCAGCATATCATGAGCCGCCAAGGCTATCCTTTCTGATCACTGGGGGTGGTCATGGAAAGAAACATGAGGAAGTGCTGTTGGACTCACAGAATGACAACCATGGAGTTAAAACATTTGACTATGGTTTAAACCATAAGGTAAGATTATTCCCAGGCATTCCTGTCCAATAGTTGAGAGAATAGCTGTTATATATGAGGTGGGAATATTCCTTTTTTTATTTTTTTATTATATATATATATATATAAACTATATAAGAACATAATAATATAAGAACATAATAGTCCCACAGAAATCAAACTACTTTTGTTGAAATTTTGTTTCAGCACTCAAAATGTACAGTAGAAATTTAAGGGTGCCACTTTCTAGTTGTATCACTGGATAGATGTAGAAGAACACCCAAGTGATGGCTGCCTTTTGATTATCCAACTGTTGACTCAAAAACAGCTGCTAAGTCAAAACAGCTGAATGAACAAAGACTTGCCCTTGACATGCTTACTGTGATTGAGCTTTTGGTTTTCTTTGCAAATTACTTTTCCAAAAGGGCACAAATATATATTTTGCCCATCACTCATGTCACATCATCCGTGCTTATTGTTATACTCTTAATATGTATGAGACGTCTTGTGATGGAAATATTGAACTATGATGATTTAATCATGGGGAAAATAGAAAACCACTGTGTATTCTGTTAGTAGCAAAACATATTAGTCAGCTAGAACTCTAAACTAGAGAGTTAATGCGTTCAAGTGCATCAACTATAAGTTTATAGGCAAATTAATGGTCCAGTGTAAAATGTCCTTTTGAAGTTAGTTTTTTTTTTTCTAATTCTTTATTTGTGAGTTTTAAACATTAAAGGATCAGATATACAGTGGAGAATGGAACAAGAATCCGAACAGTGTTTTGAAACAGTACAATAAGTTTTGTATAAAATAGTATATGAAGCGAAATCATTATTCGTTTTACAGATTACAATTGCAATTAGTACAGGTCTTACACGCCTTGTGGTATATCATGTGTTCAGTTGCTGTACTTTTGTGTGTTTGACATCAGTGTTGGGGTTGTCAGGGAGTGGGTGATGTCCTAATAGATCAGTTGGGGGTAGTGACTGAATCGTGCTTGATGTATGCGTGTGGATAAGTTCTTCGTCGGTCTTCAGCTTGGTGTCTGTAGTGTTAGTCACTCTATGTGTGTTGGTGTCTTGGGGTTGGGTAGCATGGTGTTGGCATCTGCGTTGGCTGGCCTGGCGTGTGTGGACCTTCCGGTTGTCATTTGCCTTTGATTGCCAGGAGTAAGTTAGCATTTATATGTATTGTGTTTCATGGGTTCATGTCAGGTGTCTAGGGTTGGTAGGTGAGTGGTGGTGGGTGCGTGTCGTGTGTTGAAGTTAGTTTTTAATGTTTGTTTTTATGGTTAGGTCAATGGGTCTTTAAATGTGTTTTCTA
This sequence comes from Pelobates fuscus, assembly GCF_036172605.1. NCBI lineage: Eukaryota > Metazoa > Chordata > Amphibia > Anura > Pelobatidae > Pelobates > Pelobates fuscus. Next base: position 117,638,772 of record NC_086327.1, read on the forward strand.
CATGCAATACATAAGTTCTCAAGACCATAAAACATCCACATGGTATATCATTTATTGCTGCAATTCTAAACAAATAAATTAATATGCATTTGAGTGAGAACAAATTCACAGATTTGAATTACAAATATAGCTGTTGATAGATACCCACTAACGTGCAGGAGCCAACAATGCCAAAAGAAGACTTGCCATCTTTTTTTTTTTTATTCACCATGGATGTTCTCCCAATTAAGAAGAACATATGGTAAATATGTTTAGAATGACCAACAAAGCTTGGGATGTGTAACTCCAGCTCTTCATACATTCAGTGGTTGGTGTACTGTAACTGCCATGATCCACTCCCAGCCATAGCTATGATACACAAGATTTTTAGTTCCATATCAGTTGCCTGATGTGATATATCATTTTATTAGGATTAATACTACCATGGCGGATGCATCAATTTGATATAATGTGCAATTTTGACAATGCTCAAATAAGGCTAAAAATGTTCTTGAGTCAGTAAAAGTGTTGTTTGTACACTGTGAAAAACATGCATTCCTTTAATTAATTTTTAAATGTATCAGCTTATATAAGCCTGACTATAAGTTGATACATTTCACAATCAATACTGGAAGCTTTTTCTTCTGTTAATATGTGAAAAAACTTTTTTTTTTCCTTTAACAGAAATCAAAAGTAGGAGTAAACGTGTACACGCCTGTTTCCAAGAGACTTTTTCTCCAGGGGACATCAAATTAATTACTAAGGATCTGATAAGAGATATAATAGTATGATTGGATTCCACATTTGTTTTTTTTTTATTTCTTAAAATGATAAATGTTAACAAACTCCTAATATGCTTGAAACAAACCCATTATATAAGTATAGATAGGAGGCATCCTAAATTGTGTCCCTCTCTTCTCTTACACCTGCTCTCGAATAAAGTTCCATTTTGCCCCTTACAGATAAAGATTGAAAATAAAAAGATTGATAGTTTTTATTTACTAGTAAGATTATTTAATAATAGGGGTTACCAAGCTACTGGTGTATAATTTTGTGTGTGTGTGAAAAGGTCAGTTGAACAAACCCCACTCCCCAGCATCTTTACCTATACAACAAAGCTCAGCCAAGGCCAGGATGTGCCTGAATTCCTTAGCCAAACCTAGTCCTCCATTTGCTTTCAATTAAAGAAGGTCAAATAAAACTGTTTACAGAGATACAAGTAGTTTACCTGTCAACTTTCTGTTGAAAGCTGTACAATGTATTATAATTTGCAAAGAACTTAGATGGTGACTTCGCTGCTGTGGGTCCGGTGGCCAATGGATGCAGGCAAATGTGAGAACCTGTCCCACAGAGGTGCCGCCATCCTCTTCCGACCAGTCCTCTTCTGTTTGCATATGCGAGAGTACAGCAGTGAGGTCTATGGAGGATCCCTCGAGACTGTGGGTTCTTCCAAAGAAAGACCTTATTTCCTTGTAGCCGTTACTGATGATGGATGCAGAGCTGACACAGCTTGGCGGCGGTAGCTCAGATCAGTGTCAGGAAGAGTCAGGTAAAATACAGTGTCTCTAACCTGTCTTAGTATATCTTTTGAGTAGGTTGGAATTACAGCGAAATTCCAACCCATTCTATATGAATATTTCATAAAGATTCTATCTTAATAAAATACGAATTTTACAAGGGTTGGGGTGCCACTTTAAGCAAGATTTACAAAGTAAGGAAGGAATGGTAAGTAAGGCAACATAATCCACACCACTTATCAGCCACCTGGCATATCACTGTACATATGATGGAAATATGTACAGCTGGTCAGATGCACCATAAGCAGAAATATAAGAAATAAATAAATGCAGCAGCAGAATTTTTATGTTTTTCAAAATCTATGCTAAGTTATTCATGGAGAAAGATCAGGCAAGTGATTGTCTTGAGGGCTGTGGGATACATAGTGCATTTGTTGGTACCTGTATAGGTTCTTCTTTTGTATATATTGGAAACAAAGTATCTAGTGTCTGGTAAAAAAAACATTAATATTATGTTGATTTTATTTTGGGGGGGTGCCTATGGAAACAACAAGAAGAATATATTAAACAGAGTTAAACCACATATAGTAGTTATAGATAGATTTGGAGGTAAAGAGGTTACAAGGGGGTTTTGGAATGGGAAATAACTGATGACAAATGACTGTGCTCAAAACTGAACATACAATGCTGCAGTATGTTGACTCTTTAAAAATAAACTCAGTAAAAAAAAAGATCTAATTTATGTAATCAAATGAAAAAAAAATAATTCTTTCAGGTGAACCAAGTGCTCCTAAACTATTAGGGGTCATGGGAGAAGATGGAAACTCTATCAAAGTGACTCTAATCAAACAAGATGATGGAGGCTCTCCCATCCGACACTACCTGGTCCAGTACAAGCCTGTAAGTATTCTACTATTAAACTACCTGTACACAGAAACATTTAAGCTGCAACATCAGGGTCATGTAGTCATGTTTAAAGGACAAAAGAATTAGAATGTTCAAATTGCTACTTGACATACATTTGATTACCCGAGAAATTCGTTATCATTTTGCAGAGAACAGAGACATGTGGACAAACTAATGTGAAAATCCAGGTGGAAACCTATATGGTGTAAAAGAATTGAACTAAAACTAGTCCTATTGCTAATGCCAAATGATTTAATATGTGATTAAAAATGGGCAAACGCCGTGTTCTCACACACACAGGGTTATTCAGTGTGAAATTCCAGAAATCTAAATGGATTTTTACATAATTTTTTTCGGCTATCATGATCTAAAATATGAAATGTATAGCGAACTCCATACAATTTCCAATCTAATGAATAACATATGATAGTGCCACATCTCCTTCGATTTATAAGCACTACATAATATTATGGTTTGCTTGGTTCCCTCTAGAAAAATGCAGTGGAATGGAAGCCAGAAATGAAATTATCATCTCACAGTGACCACATCATGCTCAAGTCATTGGACTGGAATGCAGAGTATGAGGTATCAGTTGTGGCCGAAAATCAACAGGGAAGATCCAAAGCAGCAAACTACATTTTCCGCACCACATCCAAGCCTACTGTCATTCCAGGTACCATTGTGTTTTAAAGTTCTCACCTGTTCTGCTTAACCATTAATGCGATGGCTCTGCTACCTTCCTAACATGCTTGAACATGCCCCTTACAAGCTGCTTGCTTACAGCGCATCACAATGACTGGTTCTCACATACACAATTTGTAATGTGTCCGGACTGAGTGATGAAAAGGGTCAGTTGTGTTGTTCTGTTTATGATTAGACATCTAGTTCTCCTGCTGAATTAACAAGCAGGGACTCTCAAAAAAGCATTTTATGTTTGTGATATTTACTTTTTCATTGAAGCCAGTTTTTTCTCAGACAAGTTCTCAAGGACTACCAAATCTTCCAGGTTTTATCATTATAATTAGTTATTCCATAACTCCTAGTGGTACTTAATGAGTTTTTTTTTAACCACAACCCCTTAAAGATGTCTGGACAAAATACTGCAGTTTGAGTAACAATATATAATACATTGGGAGATTTTGAGTAGCAATTTGCTGATATACTTCTGGGTCCACTCTGGTATTTTGGAATTTAGCAAACAGTTAACTATAGAGTTGGTCGCTCACTTGTGCAAAATAAAGCATGGAATCCAAGGTGATAGTCCAACATTAAAAGCCAACTATAAATAAACCATTATTTTCATACAATCTACAATATGCAATAGGGAGGAAAGGGGCAGCCAAGCTGATAGTGCTAACTCCGTTTGTGCCTCTAGGGCATTTCCCAAGTCCCTTTAAATAAGCACACCAATTAAATATCCTCTTATTCACATACAAACTTTATATTGTTTCTACAGTGCCTAAATATTTAGTATAGTTTCTCCATATGTTTGCAAATAAAACCACAAAGAGCGGACCAAAAAAAACATGTCACAGAGAGTTGACAATAGCAATGGATATTGAGTGTTTAGGAGGACAAGCATACTGATGACTTTCAAAAGTGAAATTGTAAGAGTTTTAGCTGGTAATTGTGATATTATCTAAGTCCTTTTTGAAAAATTGCATCTTCAAGGAATACAGAATGTACAATGGCATGATTGATGTCTGTTGATAGTGACAAGTGTCCACTGGAGGTAAAAGGGAAGATACAGCCCTTTATCTGGAGAAGAGGGACATAGATTACTAGCAGAATATATTGTGACTAAGAAGATGGGAAAGCTCTTAAAGCTGAATAGCCTGTGCGCTGTCTGAAACAGTATAACAGTACAGGAAGGAATAACTTGTAATCTTGTCACTTAGAAGGTCATTCAATATGTTTGGACCTATTTTAGCTCCATGTGTGACTATCTGTTTATGTTTTTTATACTTTTTGTAAAAACTACCTAAGAAATATTTTAAAATGAGAAACTTATTAGCAAGTGGTTACTACGCGTTTGGTGGTATGCCTTATTAATTAGAACCAGCGGGCTATACAAATAATCTGCATGTGTTGTTCAAAGTGTCTTAAGATATGCAAAGGCCGTTTTGTAGAGAGAGAGGCGAGTCTTCTTCAAAACCACTATTGAATTTACAATGACTTATTGTGGTTGAGACGGTAATGCCGTACATATCCTTGGCACGGAATTATTTCTGTGGTCTTTCTTTTTTTTGTTTAGGGCTACAGATGTCAATTATGCTTATATGCTTTTACGTACAATTTTCCAAAGCTAGGACTAGATTCAATTAGATGAGATAACTGCAATTCTTGCGATTGAATAGCAGTTTCCTATTGACTTTTATGATATTTGCTATTAAATTACAAGAGCTTATCACATCTAATAAAATGTTGCTTCTAATATGGTAATTGGTAGCTTCTTGTTTTGAAGTTTAACTAAAGATATTTCTCTTACTGTTCAAGCAACACGTCACATATATTATTTTGTTGCAGGGAACTATTTAATTATGAAAGGTAGATTTAGAGGACAATATGATTTGTCAAAGAACCCCCCAAAAAAAGGAACTTTCATAATATTTTCGAATTGAAAGCTATGAGCAATTTCTTTCTCACTTTTTAGGATCTAAACTCTGTTTTAGTTTGTGCTTTGAGAAATGTTTCTGGTGAAAGTAAATTTTCCATGAAGGCCCATTGCATCCTTTTCAAACCATTGACTTTGCGCCATGATGTGCATCCTGACATCTAACCTTTAACCCTTGCTTTGCTGATTCAAGCTTTGGCTTCTGAACCTTTGATTTATCTTCAAAATTAATCATTGAGCATTTTCTTAACATTATTATTTATTTACTTGTTTATTTTTTTTTGTTTGGCTCTGCTGTGCTGAGTTGTCTTCTTTGCTACATGTTTTATTTCTGTATGTGTGAACTATTTATTTTCTTATCTGTTTTTCTCTCTCTCCTTTCTCTCTCCTTCCTCTTTTTTCCCTTGATCTTTCCCTCCTCCTTCTTTTGTCCCCGAACTTCCCCTTGTCTGTGTTTGTGTCACTTCAACTGCCCTTGGACATCCATTCTACTACATGCACCAAATATTCCTACCAACAACCACTTTCCCCTGGACTCATTGCATCAGCAATCAATTTGGGGAGATGTCCTGTATCATCCACCTTTGCATCTTTGCTCGCTTTTTTAGTGACTGTAGTTCTCTGTTAAAATGGGATTTTGCTTCTGATACTGTTGCTCTTTGAATCAGAGAGGAGCGTCCATCGAAGCAAACCCATGTCATGTGTCTGGTTTGTTTTATTTTTGGCTAAGTTTAGGGCATTTTAAGATGAACTAATTTCTAACATTTACACACACTTCATTACATATTTCGATCTGGACTTTTTACAACTGACTAGTACAGGGGGACACCGTACCCCCTATTCAACTGAACCCAAACACATTTTGGGTACAGAAAGCATTATGGAAGTCTTTTTAGGTTTTTTTTTTTTTTCTGTAATTCTGCACTTACTTTTTTTTATTATGAGAGTGCAATATCAAAAATGATGTCTTAGGTTTGTTCTACTTTGGCTATATTGGGAACAGTTTGATGGTACAAATGCAATGCAAGTTATGCCTGATTACTGTTTAAAACATTGAACAAAATGTGAACTACTTTAAAATGTACACATTAAATCTTCTATGATGGGCCACAGAGAGAAGCCATTTTGCTGTAGAAAGGTTTTTGGGTTCACTGCAAGACCGATCGAGTGTCCCCCCACATACCCATCCTTTTACATGCGTGTCTGGCAGACTGCATCCTTGGTGATTTAGTCGGTAAGCTGAGATCTAGGTTTGCATCTGCACAGATCCCTGTCACTTCACTTCCATGTGCTGGTGCTGCGTGCAGCTTCTTTTAATGCAGGGGATGTCAGGTTTTAACATCGTAATCCAGCAAGTCAGTGTGAAAATAACTCTGCATGCTGTGCATCACTCTCAATATGCACAGTGCCAGATCCCAAGACAACATTGAAAGATGTCCTCTGGAAACACTGGCTTTAGGAAAAAACGCATCAAGTAATTAAAGAAACTTGCTAATTAACAATATTAATAATAAGAAATAGTTTTTTTTATTAATAATAGCATTTATTTTAATGTAGATTACTGGGTCATCTTGAAAAAGAAAAGTTCTAAAAAGCCATTAAACTTATTTGAAATCCAGTGCTGGGACATACTTCTCTCTGTGACCTTATCCTCCTCCAGTGAGATCATCAATCGTAATTATCTCTGGTCCAATCAGATGGTTCTCCTAGAGAAACATTGAACCATTGAAGACCTACGGTACATGAGCAGCAATTGCCATGATCCATCAATCCAATGCTTCTTAATGCTTTTTATGAGGAAAATTTGCCATTTGGATGATGAAGGTCTTAAAGAGAGTCCCCAACCAAAAAACAATGCTTTGTGAAAACACATTTTTTTTGGTTGCAGTAACACTTACTGGTATGGTCTTCCCCTTATTTAAATAAATTACTCACCTTCAATCCATTCCTAATTTCTCTTTCTCCCTGCAGTTTGATCCACCTTCTGCTAAGCCAGCAAGTAAAACAGGCACGGATATGTAGGGCCAGAAAGTGGCATGGAGTGGTGGATACTGCCGTGATTGGCTGTTCATCACCATCATGCTACGTATGCTGATATATTTTATGCACAGAATTCCCATTAGCCAGCCCAGAACTCTCATTCCTGACTGGCCAATCATGCTGCCTGAAGTGGACTTTCACCTTGGGCAGCTAAATGAAATATTTCAGTATTTGCTGTGTTTTATACTGAAACACAGTACATATAGACCTCTTCCACCATGACCACGTCTAAGTACTGAAGTAGCCAGGCGCTTGGAGTAAAAATGTACAGAGTGAATGCCACTAGTGACTGTCTATCTGAAAGCCAATAGATAGTTTTTTTTCAGCTTCTCAGAACAGTATCTATGCACCAAAACTACTATCTGTAGATGTAGTGATTTTGCTAATTGTAAATGTTAATACAGTCATTTTTAAAAGCATAGTGTCCAAACAAAAGCCAGGCCTTTTTCTAGAATATAGGTTCTGTTAAATTCAAACACAAATGCAACTTATTTTGTAGTGTAAGCAACATTCTGCCCTTAATATTAACGCCCTTAATATACCATCAACATCTATAAGAAATACTGCCTAATAACAGTGTATACCCAATGGATCTCGTTTATCCCGGAATAGTCTGCTGTCTGATTTTCTTTGAGTGTCTCTGGCGTGCACTCATTCTCACTGATGTTACCCAGTGGTACTTGTTTTGTATCCTTTTTCAAAGGCTTACTTATAGATATCAGTGCTTAAAATGCACTAGTTCACAATAACCAATATTTCAACAGTAAGTCCTCTCTTGTTGACATTGTTGTTTATATATCATTTTATACAATGACACGCTTTGTATTCACAGTAGGGAACACAGCATGTTAATTTCATTTGTTCTCAAATAGACAGCATAATTATATTTTCAGAATGTGGGAACATAATTCTTCCTAATATCCTCTAAATAAGCTGCGAATGCTTATTTTTCTGCTTTTCATAAACATCAACCACAAGTATGTAGGGAATAATTACATGGATTTTGTTAAATGTTTTTCTCAGGTTATTGAATACCAGTTGCACTGACCAAGCTGTGTCGGTCTACTGTCCACACTAAGAATTTAATTTTGCATGATAGCGATGACCTGACTGGAACAATGAAATCTCCAATGGATAGCAATGCATTACCTACAGACAAATACTCATAAATTAAAAAAAAATAAGTGAGCAAGATCTTCAGCACGCTTCAAACTGAAGCTTTGTTTCCCAAACATCTTGAGGCATTGCTATTGGAAAGCAAGGGTTAGAATGTTGGGGTTTCTCTAGACCTCCAAACTGGCATGTTCTCTTTTTCTCTATGACTGGAAGTAACAGTTAATATTCCCTTCAACAATTGACTTAGTGAATACTTTCCTCTTTTTTACACGTAACTTGGGATGGGGTTAATAAAAGGTGTAAGGGTTTCTATAACCTCCTATTATGCACAGGATCCTTCCAATCTTCTGAATCCATAAATTATGTAGGTAGAGGTAAAGTATTTGGACGAAAGCTTCAAGCTCCTCTCCCACACTTCAATCTCCATCTTCTTTGTGATGATATGAAGGTTTTGCGCAATGTGACACCTGGCTGATGCCTCTTGATTGACTATGACAGAGCCTCCCTCCCCCCCCCCAAAAAAAAATCTCTATCTTACCCCCACCATACCTTAATACCATACCTTAATCATTAATGTTTCAGTGAGCTGACAAATGACCTACAAAGTCAAAATTGTTAATTTTTAGAAAAAAAAAATTAGTTTCTTGATTTGCAGACCGTTATCCAATTTTTTTTTATTTACGACTTACATTTTTAAGTTGGTTACAAACTCCCTGCGGGTCACTGCTGCAAATATACAATGCTGACTTTGGAAATGTGTTCTCTAATCAGTGAGTGCACAATCACCTTGCAGAATGTTCACCGTGGTTTCAGATGCATTTTAGTTTACTTTTTTTTTTCCCCTTACATTTTACAGTCCATTGCAATGTTTATGTAGGAGGTGTGTCCTTGTGTAAAATAAAATATTTTCTAATATATTTTTAATCAGTATTGTGGTAGATGAAAGGATCATACACCCTGCAGGTTTGTGTAACAGAGTTGCCGTAAGCCAAGCATGCCAACAAAATGATGTGCCAATAAATGTATGTCACAAGATGCACATGCTTCTATAGTTTTGGATGGAAACATGCACATAGAAAGCACACTGAAATTCTATTCTCACATTCTTTATTCCTGCAAAATTCTAAAAAAAAAAAAAAAATTCCCTTTGAGTGCCAGCATTTTTTTAAATTTATTGTCTTATTCAAAACCCCCCTATCCCCAAAATCGAGCATGACAAAATCATTTTTAATAGCTTAGTGAAGAGTAACTTTGTAATTGAAATACACATTTCATCTCTTATTTTGTTGTTATTAAAGATTGTTCGCATCTCAAAAACAAGAGTAAGGCACTTTTGTAGTTTATGATGTTGTTTTTTTTGTTTTTATTTACGATTGACCTTTTGTTAGGGTTTTGTGATATGTTTATCAAATCTACCTTGGCAGAAAATGTGGGAAAATAAGAGTTATCTTCTTCTGCAAAGCACATTACTTATGTACTCTCTCCATGCTTTTAAATCCTCCCTCTTGCACACCAGATAAAACTTATAAATTATACAGTTTTGTTTTCAGGAGAAATTGATGTCTGTAAATAAAATGATGAAAGAACAAGAAGCCATAATGCTCGAATATCTTGTATATTTGGTTCCACTAGTGGAAGATTTCCTATTAATAAAAATTCTAGAAAACAATTAAATGATATAAGATTTTGTCTTTCTATGGATACTTTGGGAATATGGCTGAGAAGACCATCTACCTATCTATCTGTCTATCTGCCTATCTATCTAGCTGTCTATCTGCCTATCTATCTATATATCCATCTATCTATCTATCTATACATCTGTCTATCTAGCTAGCTATCTATCTATCTAGCATAGTAGAAATGCTTAAACATGTTTGCTATTTTCTAATACTTCGAAATACTTGGTGTTGGGGGTGTGGCTTGACCACCAATGGTAATGGTTGCTCCGACAAAGAAGCTCAGTCAAAAAGCACAGTTTTACACTTTAGATTTTTGGCTTTGCATATTGGCGATATCTAGGGGATCACAAAAGGACTTCTGCAAGTATGCCAAGAAATGGGAAATGGGCCCATGGGAAGCCAATCCGTTGCTATGATGAAGGAAACCCTGAGGACTGCACAACAGGACTCACAGGACAGAGTGAGTACACCTTGTCCGGTGTGTCCCAGCACTCTGTCCGCAATGGTTTCTCAGACGATCACATACCCGAGAGTACGGGGGAGATCGGGTGGTCACTCAACAATGTCAAGGAATACCTGGCAGGCAATATTGAGAGTTCTGCTAGGGAAGTGACGTTGGAAATACAGGCACTGGGGGCCCATATGGATGTACTTGAACACAGAATGGAAAGCATGTTTATGGTGCATAATGGTGTGGCTTCACTCACTAAATCCCTCATGAGCAGCATTGTGGAATTAGAATCGGCAAGTATATTATGAGGACATATCTGATACAGCTTGACACAATAATATACGCATAGGGGGACTGCATGAGAATGTGGAGAATGCGGCTTTGGCCTCTTGGTGGACACTTTCAAGGCAAGTCTCACCGACATTCTGGATCATCGCTGACATGTGAAATGTGTAGACTGTGCTTTGAGAGCCCACAGAGCATCTATCTATCTATCTATCTATCTATCTTTATTTTCTATGAATCTGTTTATCTGATCTTATTTGTATCTGTCTGTCTGTTGATCTAGAATAGATTGAAATAGGGCTAGAATAGGACTAAAGTGGATTTCTTTATTTACATTTTATTTTTATAAGGACAGAAATTGAATGATTCCATTGCAAAACAAAAAAATATATTTTCTTAAAAACTAAATTATAATTTGCATTATATCATGCAGAGTTTAAAATATTGACCATCGGAAATGTACAATGATCAGGGCATCTAGTGCAAGTATGGAATATTTGATATAGTTATACTTAGGTACCATCCTTTATATGTATAATGGGTGTACTTGCATGATAAATCGTTTGGAAAATGTCCTTGACATCTTCAACTGAATATCCTTGGGAAACCCAGGCAAATAGCTCGAAACTTTGGATCACCATTACACCTTAACTTTGATATTATTGTTCTGATATTATGCGAATGGCCCATATTAAGTATGCCAGTCTTTCTCAATAATGATGTAATTCTAAGAAAAAACATCCAAGGTAAAATTATATATTTTAAAAGTGTTTTTGATGCAACATGACCACTTCATTGTTTTGAAGTGGTCATCAAGCAAGGACCCTGTATGTGCAGCTCAGTATGAAATGCTACACAAACATATTTAGCCGAGCTGCTAGAGGTGTAACTACACTTATGTCAGCGTCATTACTCAACTTGGAATGAGAGTTTCAGGCTGGAAAATGTCAATTATGTGAATATTCCTTTCACAGATTTTTGTTTGTTGGCTGAGATTGTCCAGTGTCAAGTTTGGTGGTGTTTGGTGATATTTCCAATTAAATATAAGATCTGCAAATATACAAAATCCAACAGTGTATTTTGTAAACAAAATAATATATGTGCCATAAAGTCTACAGGGTATTACTCACTAGATTAACCCCTTAAGGACACATGACATGTGTGACATGTCATGATTCCCTTTTATTCCAGAAGCTTGGTCCTTAAGGGGTTAAAGGACCACTCTAGTGCCAGGAAAACATACTCGTTTTCCTGGCACTAGAGTGCCCTGAGGGTGCCCCCACCCTCAGGGACCCACTCCCGCCGGGCTCTGGGGGGAGGAAGGGGTTAAACTTACCTCTTTCTCCAGCGCCGGGCGGAGAGCTTTCCTCCTCCTCCTCTTCTTCCTCGCGACGTCATCGGCTGAATGCGCATGCACGGCAGGAGCCGCGCTCGCATTCAGCCGGTCGCATAGGAAAGCATTCATAATGCTTTCCTATGGACGCTTGCGTGCTCTCACTGTGATTTTCACAGTGAGAAGCACGCAAGCGCCTCTAGCGGCTGTCAATGAGACAGCCACTAGAGGCTCTGGAGGCTGGCTTAACCCTCAGTATAAACATAGCAGTTTCTCTGAAACTGCTATGTTTATAAAAAAAAAGGGTAAAAGCTAGCTGGACCTGGCACCCAGACCACTTCATTAAGCTGAAGTGGTCTGGGTGCCTAGAGTGGTCCTTTAATAGCATTAGGGCTTCAATACAACCATGTTTGATTCCACTATCGGAAAGGTTTTTCTTCAATTCTCTTGTAATATTATCGAATACTAGAGCAGAAATACAGAACCTAGCTGCAATGTTGTCTGTCTTAAAATAGTTTGCAGTATCCTAAACGTTTATTGTTGAATATATTGAAGAAATAAAGTTGTCACTTCATTGCAAAAGTTTGAAATAAACAGTGTCTTTTATAAAGTGTGCTTGTCATTAAACAATAACCCAATAACTATAGCAAATGTTAAGGAGAAAGCATGTATCTGCACATGGTGCTAGCCATATTACTCACACAAGTATAGATGGTATTTTATATCAGTGCATTATTACACCATATATTTTTATGTAATCAGCACAGAACTACTCACACCAACTTTGGGCTTATTTCCAAGCTTAAAATTAGAAAGTCCCCTAGAGGGCTGATTGACCAACCAACACAATAACTAATATAGGGGGATAGCCGTATGTTAATCAAAATGGACCAATTTTACTTAAAGGGACACTGTAGGGTCAGGAATACAAATGTGTATGCAGTGGCGTACACACAACCCATGGGGCCCCGGTGCGAAAACTGATCCGGGGCCCCCTCTCCCCCCGCGCGAGCGCTTACTCTGCGCAGGCTGGGGCCGCAACACATGGGGCGGGCACCTGGTCGCAGGGCTGCGACCCGTGCGACCGCGGTATGTATGCCAGTGCATGCATAAACACATACACTTAAAGGACCACTACAGACACCCAGATCACATCAGCTCAATGAAGTGGTCTGGGTGCCTGGTCTCTCTAGTTTTAACCCTGCAGCTGAAAACATAGCAGTTTCAGAGAAACTGCTATGTTTCACTGAGGGTTAATCCAGCCTCTAGTGGCTGTCTCATTGACAGCCGCTAGAGGATTTTCTGCGATTCTCACTGTGAAAATCACAGTGAGAAGACGCTGAACGTCCAAGGGAAAGCATTGAGTAATGCTTTCCTATGGGCGGTTTGAATGCGCGCGTGGCTCTTGCCACGCATGTGCATTCGGAGCTGAGAGGCGGATGGGGACGGAGAGATCCCCAGCGTTAAGGGAGTCCGGCGCTGGAGAAAGGTAAGTGCTTAAGACACACACTCTCATGAACAGACGCACACATTTACTGACAGACACATACTCAGTGACAGACGCACACAAACATACTCAGTAACACACACACACACTCACTAACACTAACACACACACTCACTAACACTAACACACACACTAACACAAACACACTCACTAACACAAACACACTCACTAACACACTCACTAACACACACACACTCACTAACACACACACACTCACTAACACACACACACTCACTAACACACACACACTCACTAACACTAACACACTCACTCACTAACACACTCACTAACACACTCACTCACTAACACACTCACTCACTAACACACTCACTCACTCACACACTCACTCACTCACACACTCACTCACACACTCACTCACTCACACACTCACTCACTAACACACTCACTCACTAACACTAACACTAACACACACTCACTAACACTAACACACACTCACTAACACACTCACTAACACACACACTCACTAACACTAACACACTCACTAACACACACACTAACACACACACTCACTAACACTAACACACTCACTAACACTAACACACTCACTAACACTAACACACACACTCACTAACACACACTCACTAACACTAACACACTTACTAACACACACACTCACTAGCACTAACACACTCACTAGCACTAACACACTCCCTAACACTAACACACTCACTAACACTAACACACTCCCTAGCACTAACACACTCCCTAACACTAACACACTCACTAACACACACACACACTCACTAACACACACACTCACTAACACACACACTCACTAACACACTCACTAACACACACACACACACACTCACTAACACTAACACACTCACTAACACTAACACTCACTAACACTAACACACTCAAACTTTTTTTTTTTTAATTTAATCCCCCCAGCCTCCTTACCTGTGTGAGAGCTGGGGGGATTCCCTGGGGTCCAGTGGTGTTGCTGGTCACCCGGCTGGCGGGCGCGCGAGGGAGCACTGTCCCCTGGGTGCTCCCTCTTCAGCTCCCTCGCGCGCCGCGTACTGATACCGGAGCCGGAAGATGACGTCATCTTCCGGCTCCGGTTTCAGTGCGGTGCGCGAGGGAGCTGAAGAGGGAGCACCCAGGGGACAGTGCTCCCTCGCGCGCCCGCCAGCCGGGTGACAGCAGGGCCAGCCTCGGGGGGCCCAGAGGTGGCCGGCTCCTGGGCCCCCCAGCAGAAGAGGCTGGCCCAGTGACCTACATACCTGGGTCGCAGGGCGGCCGGGCCCCCTGGTGGGCCGGGCCCGGTCGCAGCCGCGACCCCTGCGACCCTGGTATGTACGCCACTGTGTGTATGCTTGACCCTATAGTGTTTAACACACTGTTTAGGTGGTCAGTTCCCCATTTACTCCTTTAATAAATAGAAAACTCTCCTTATTTCAAGCACCGCGTAGGTCCGCTGGTACAGGCCCCGATACGCCTCCTTGGCTGACATCATCATTATTCCATAGATAAGCATTGGATTGACTGAGATGTCGATTCTGATTATCTCAGCCAAGGAGGCTGGATGGGGGGTGGAGCCAAATGCTGCCCTGGCCAATCATAATCTTTAATCAAGATGCATTAAATCAGTGCATCTCTATGAGGAATGTTGAGATGCTGAACAGTGCTGCACGTGGTGCAGGACTGACCCAGGAAGCACCTTGAGTGGACGTCAGAGTGAGTGCCACTGGAGGTGTGCATAGGCAGCAATGTAAACACTGCCTTTTCTCTGAAAAGGCAGTGTTTACAGCAAATAGCCTGCAGGGCTGCATCTTATACTCACCAGAACAACTACATTAAGCTGTAATTGTTCTGGTAATTATTGTGTCCCTTTAACGCGTATCCCTTCTCGACAAAAAAGGATTGCCTCCAAATTTTAAATTCAGAGCAAATACTTAATTAGACCTTAATTGAATTAATTTAAATGAAAAAAGACAAACAATATAAAGATAGGATTGTGTGTGGATGGCTAACTTAATTTGTGCAAAAGTATTGAATCTAAAGCAGTTAAACTGCTAACTGGAAAGTTAACTCATCCATAACATGGAGAGTCTACACAACCTGGAGTCTAGTGATCCACTAAAAAAAAGAGTAGACTGCCCTCACAAATCAGCTGATTATTTCAGCACAAGGAGGCAAAAAAAAAACAGCTAAAAAGTAGGCTATTGTAAATGACACCATTAATTTATGTTAGCAATCTGTTTTAGTTGATACTACTGAGGACATTACTGGATAAATAGGCAACTATTGCAATGCCAAAAATCTACAAATGTTAGTTTCAAACATTAAATATATGCATCCTGTACTTTCTTCAGTAATTTGGATAATAAAATATGTACATATTATTGTATGACCTATAGTGTACCATCAGATCATATTTGCATCATGTGGATACTTAAATCACTCTTTGCATTTAAACTGCTCTCTGTAAGTAGGGGAAGAGTACAGTCAATCGAAGGTTCTCTCTAGCGATGTACTCTGTCCGGTAAGTACATCGGGGTGTGTGTTAAGGATGAATTTGTTCTTTCAAACACTTACATAGGATGAGTGGAACTAACTTATAAACTGATTGGAGTCACTGGCTACAATCACTTAATTTATTCAAAGTTTTGAAAACCTGCCAACCACTGATGGCCATGACAGCAGCTTGGTTCTATCTCCAGATTGACGAGGGAGATTGATGGAAATAATTTGTGAAGTATGCAACTTGGACAGACTAGAATAATGGTTACCTAGTGGGCAAGTAGGGTTGTCCTGTAGTATTATAATATATTGAGTAGATGCAATGTACTCTGTGCGCCATTAAAGGACAACTGTCACCTCAAAACTATATTTTTATATAATAATTCTTTCATTAAATAAACACTCCAGGTACCAACACAACCTTATCTAAATTAAGTTGTTATGGTGCCAGGAGGCCCTTGGAGGGACGCTTACCTCAAGGACTCAAACCATTCTTGCATGGTTTTACTCTTAAGTGGTTTCCAGTGCCGATCTCATCTCCCTCCCTGTCGGCACCCGGCTTCAGAATTTTCACAAACAGAGAGTACGGAGTGCCGAAGATGAAGTTGTTTTGGTGCCTGAAGTGTCCCTTTAAGTTTTTCAATGAAGTAAATATAAAGCATGAGATAAACTCATCCCTAACTTTAGTATATTGCAAGATCCTTCTGCTGTATACATGCATCTTGGGTCAGACAGTGTTTGAAAACTATAGTCTTCACTACTTCTGTGTCGGGAGTGAAGCAGGGAAGACAAGAGAGACTTTTGTCGGTTTTCAAACACTGTCCGACCCAAGGCGCATGTATATGGCTCAGGGATCCAGTCATATACAAAAGCTATGGATGAGTCTTTATCATTTTTTACTTGTACTTTATTTAAAAAAAAATCTATTTCCTTTCAAAACTTGATGAAAGGATTACAAAGTTATATAATAGTTCTGAGGTGACAGTTGTGGTTCTATGGAGCTTAGAGCTACCCTTTAAATGCAGAATACGTCGACCTCAATTTAATATTGTTGGATAAGCTTTTTAAATTATTTCATCATATTTTTGGATGCACATTTAAAGATATTAAAATATAAAAATATATCATATTTATAAAAATATTAACATACAAAAACAACAATATTAAATTAATTCCTTATTATCTCACAGAACTATCCACTAGTTCACCAACCGTAACGTTTTCGAAATTGCGAGGGGCAATTTTCTTGTACATATGCATAAAATAGCTTAGTTAAAGCACTTAGCTCCATGAAAGTATCTAGCAGTAGGTGGCATTGATTTTCCATGAGATCCTTCTGTGTTGTGTTATTAGTACCATTTCAAGTATAGTTGCTCCATCATAATTAGCCTTTTAGTACATTCCTCATTCAAGTGCGTACAAGACCCCATTACTAAGGATTGATTTTTTTTTAAAAAAAGTGGTACACAAACACACATTAAGATGATGAAGAGTGCTAGTCTCATATAATTAAATTATATTTTTAAGTTCTAGAAAATATGTGAAGTTATAATAGCGTGCTTGTTAAAGGACCATTACAGGCACCCAGACCACTTCAGCTCAATAAAGTGGTCTGGGTGCCAGGTCCCGCTAATGTTAACCCTGCAGCTGAAAACATAGCAGTTTCAGAGAAACTGCAATGTTTCTCTGAGGGTTAATCCAGCCTCTAGCCTCAGAAGTCTGATAGAGACTCATTATGCATTCACACTGACTGACCATCTTAATATTTTTTGAGTTTACAGTGTTATTCACTAAAATTAGATTATCGGTGTCTAAGGACTCTTAGAATAGGTCTGTACATTCAAATAACGCCCTAGCCACATTTAAAAAATTATGCCATAGCCAGATTTGGGAAAAATAAAAAAGAATTCACCATTATGTAGTTTTACATGGAAATCAGAAATGTATATAATCATAGCTACAATCGAAAACAAACTTTAGAAAACCAAAATGAAGACTATGTATAAAAAGCATTTTGGGACATTTTTCAAAATTAACCCTTAAAGGACCAAACGTCTGGAATAAAAGAGAATCATGACATGTCCCACATAGTCGTGTGATCTTCAAGGGTTAAGAGAGGATGTTTCTCCTGGTCTCACCACTTAAGATCTTGGCCTTAGAGTTGCTCTTTGCATATAACAAACTAGTCCCACGCTGATATGTGATTCACTCTGTGCGGGTGCTCCCACAAACTCCTGTGGTTATGGTGCATCAGAGTAGCCCTTAAAGGTAACATTGTCACAATCCTATCTGTAGCCGCTAGGAGGTGTATAAGTATAATAACCACAACTGGAAAGAACTCTCTGAAAACAAAAAGAGCCATGTATTGATTAGTAGAGTACGCTACACATCTTTGTAAGTTAAACAATATTTATTTTTTTGCACTGCCTCATATGTTAGGGGCTGTTGCAAAGGCAATAAGGCTTACAAGTGTGCATAAATATAATGGATTATACAGTTAGAAATGTGTTTCCCCATTACTCAAAATTAGATTATAAATCTCACATGGAAATTAATTGCAGAAACACATCTTATAAATGGTATTCTATAAAGTGTTTTTTCTCTGGGAAAAAACATAGTTTGAAAGACTATTCTGAAATTATTTAAAATTACAAAATGTTGCAAAGCTTTCCTATACCTGAATTATGGATTTATAACTGTACCTATAACCTTAAATGCAGTGCCAGCCTTTTGGTTAGAATTAAAGTATAGTTATATAACAATTTTAGCTTTGATTAGAGATTACATTCCACTCTAAACTTAACTGTACATTCCACTCTAAACTTAAACTTAACTGTAACCTTGAATTCTATTTTCCTAGCCACCAGTAGCACCAGTTCTGGTTTGGGGACAGGAGCTATCGTTGGCATTCTCATTGTCATCTTCGTTCTCCTGTTGGTGGCCGTGGATGTGACCTGCTACTTCATGAACAAATGTGGCATTTTCATGTGCATCGCTGTCAACTTCTGTGGAAAGGCCGGACCTGGTGCTAAAGGAAAGGACATTGAGGAAGGAAAGGCAGCATTTTCGTAAGTTGTGCAGCAACTTGTTTATTGTTCTGTACATTTTTATTATACAAAAGTTTTTATTAACCTTAGCAAAAGGTATAGGGTTTCTTTGACTGGTTAAGAGCTGTAAGATGGTGTGGAGTTATAAGCTGCAGTCTTTCGTTATGGATTTGATTTGCCAACTTGATAAAGATGCATAGGCAAACTGAAAGGACTGTAATGGTTTTACATGGGTTTCTAGTCCTCCATGCTGTTTATACTATACTGATTTGAGGAAGGGATACAGCAGCGAGAGCCATGCTTTCATGGAAAGAAAAGGGGATAAAGTTACTCTATTCTACAGATGCTCCACACAAGAAGATGTGATTGTGGGTGCAATCACCAAAGTTTCTGTGCTAGATGTTTATTAACAAATATTAATATACCCCGTTATTGCATTGCAAAGGTGAACCCCTTGCTGCCAAACCTTGAAGCAGATCTTCCCAGAGTCTAGTTTCTATACTTTCTTCAGTAGCTCAATCTGTGAGAAATTCACCATAAATATTTTGAGCAATGACTCCAAAACTTTAATTAAAATGAGTCCATGATGTTGCAGCAAATGCTCCCAGCTGACACTGTAAATTACGATTTATTAGATATCACATTTCAATTAATAGAAATTAAGATTTGCTTTACCTGTATTGAGTGGGTAGCTGCAGCTAACTGTGTGATTCTTTCACAGGAAAGATGAATCTAAGGAGCCCATTGTGGAGGTTCGAACAGAAGAGGAAGGAACACCCAACCATGATGGAAGCAACCAAACAGAACCCAACGAGACCACTCCTCTAACAGAACCAGAGTATGTGGGCATTCTGTTGGTATTGATGGTGTAGTTTATTCAATTAAAATTGAATTGCAAGTAATGTCTGTATAAAGACATAGAGAGTGTTTAGACAGCACAGTCATGAATTCTGAAAAGGAGAATATTCACATGCACAATAAGCAACTAGGGGATAATATTGGGTGAGTGGTCACAGCAACAACAAGTAAAGAAGGCTGACTTATATGACACGATCAGCCAGTGCGTAGACACACTATAAGTACTTGGAAAAATAAGGTAAATATGTGGAGTCTAGATGCTGCAGATCTAAAAGAAAATATGGAGAATGTGAAGATTTTTACTGGATTTTCAGGGACAGCTTCATACAACCATAGCTGCTACCACAAGCTGTAGTGTTTATGGGGCTTGGGATGTTTCTTTAAGGCGCAAGGCATTCCCTTTTCCCCTGCCTGCCTGGTCTCAGAGGGTGGGAGCAAACTAGGGCACCCTTTCCTAATTTTGTCCAGTAGATAACCTGTAGGAAAAAGTGAACATGTGAGACACTTACCCAACTCTCTGCAATCTACTTACAGAGGTAGGTGCTACTCTTTTGTAACACCCACCACCAGTCTGCCCAAGCTTTTCCCATGGTCTTCACAGATTGCCCTGCTTGGGTTGCTATGCATGATGAGCAGAAGGCTGTGGAAGATCCCCTCTGAAGAAAAACCCATTTTAAACAGATTTCCTTTTAACAATAAAAACATCCTAGCTACTCCTAAAGCACATTTTTCTGACATACAACCAGTGATGCAAGAGTCAAACACAAATCTGGTGCTCATCAGTGATGATAAGCTATAATCTATTCTTTGAAATCTCTAAAATATTTTTCATAATTTGTTTGAAGATGATATAAGCATTATGTGATCTGTATTCAAGGAAAAATATCCTGTTATCGGTAGGGAGAGAGTTAGAATGGATTGATGCCATACAATGGGAGAAAAACATTACACATTATGGCCTTTAGGTGGCACTCATGCTAAAATCAAGACCAAAATGTATTCTTATAATTTAGCTTAAAATATGCAAATTATATTTACAATACATTTAATTATTACTCTGTCAGCATATACATTGACTCCACAGGGTAACATTTTAAAGTGTTACAGGGTATGAGATAATGTAAGTATTTCTGGGGTAGAGATGAAGATGAACACCTTATAAAAATTTAATTTGGGAGAGAAAAGTTTAAAGAACCTCAAAGAATGTAACATAATAACTTTCGTGATTTGTGCACGTAGGTTACAATAGTTTTTTTTACGTCCACCAAAAAGTACTTGTGGCCATTGGTATTTGATAGGGTCATCGAGATTATATCATCTATGGTGTATTATGTTTGTATGGGTAACATTTCCCGTGTTTACAAAACTCATCAGAGTTTTTTCTCAGCCTTGCGAAAGACTTTTGTGGGCAAACTTGCAAGACAGTCACTTTTTTTGTAATAAAGGGCATTTCATGTGCTTGTTTGGATCAAAATAAGAGAATACAAAAAAGCTACCTTATAGACAAAGGAAAGCAATTGCGTTTTCCAGTGCCCTAAGCCCCAAAAAAGATAAACTAACAGCAATGAAAATTGTTTACCCTGCTTGTCCATTTTTATATTTAAGATCACTAATCAAACGACACATATAGTCATGAATAAGTTATATTGTTAAAGGTCTAGATAAAGTGATCTTTTGTCTTATATGTCAAAATGGAAATGTCAGAGGCATGCTGTAGGACATTCCTAGTTATACACAGAGAAGATATTCATCCTAAATTGTGATACCTCTAAAATTTTTCCACTAAGGTGAGCACACAGGCTTATTTTTCTGACTCAAAAGTCAATAATAAATATGTATTTTCTATGATATCAAATGAATACAGAATGAAAAATATTCCTGCAGTTCAAACAAAAATGGACACACATCCCAGAGCGCGTTGTAAGTCTTATATATAAATAATTTATTTACTCTGTTGGAGTGCGTAGGACACGCAGTAAGAGTTCCTGAATATATCTGTGTTCCTGATCCATAAAACGTTATACTAACCCAAAATAATAGCATGCCAATGCACTTCCCTGCTTTTCTATTTCCAGTATATCAATAACAATTGTTCACCTGTCTAAATCCAATAATCAGCTCAATGTTACTGAACCTCTGTGCCTATAACAATGTGCTGCTTGTAATCTGCATGTTTTGTCTGTTTTGCTTCCTTGTGCCTGTCATTTGTTTTCTTCATTGTCTACTTTCTCTCTCTACTCATGTGCTTCTCGCAGGCATCCAGCTGACACCACAGCTACTGTTGAGGACATGCTGCCTTCTGTAACCACCGTCACCACTAATTCTGATACAATAACTGAAACTTTTGCTACTGCTCAAAATAGCCCAACGAGTGAGACCACTACTCTAACATCCAGCACTGCCCCACCACCTTCTAATGTTCCTGACTCAAATTCAGTGCCATCTGCCCAGGCAACTCCTTCAAAAGCAGAGGCACCTTCTGCCTCATCGCCCCCTCCAGCCTCATCTCCAAAGGTTGCCCCTCTGGTAGATCTCAGTGATACCCCATCTACTAATAATCCATCTAATACTTTAGCTACCCAAGGGGTAGTCCTGAACCCCAGTACTACAACCAGTGTAGCTGAGGCTCCAAAAGCAGTCACTAAACCACCTGCAAATACCACTAGTCCACCAGCTACTCCTGAACCAAAACAGGGGAAGCAAGAAGCATCAGCTACCAAAAGCCCAGAAAAGGAAGCAGCACAACCGAGTATAGTGAAGAGTCCAGTGGAGGCCACCAAGGTTGATACTCCTTCCCTCACCAACACAAAACCTTCCCAGAATGAGGACTTTCAAATTGATGGGGGGACCTTCAAGACTCCAGAAATTGACCTTGCAAAGGATGTTTTTGCAGCTCTTGGAACTTCTACTCCTGCCGCTGTGGGTAGTGGGAAAGCTCCTGAGCTGGTTTCTTCCACTGCAGCCACCTCTGTACCGCCTGCTTCATCAAAGACCGAGTATGGCCTCTCTTAATCCTCTGTTGGTTTTGTCTTGTGTTGTCATTTGTTGGTGCTGTGTTGTGATTTGTGGTTGTCTTTTTTTCTTAACATTGATTGTTATTTAACAAACTAATAATTGTCTCAGGAATAAGAACATTTTAGAATTCGTAACTGTAGCATTTTTTTTTCTTTTATCCATCTTCTGAGCTGGACCTACTGCACTCGTCTTTTCTTCATTTAATACAAGAGTGTAATAAGACTCAAACACTCTTTTTTTCTAACACTATCAATGCACCAGCAGTAAATGTACAAATTGAATAGTCACTATATTTTTTACATGTAAGGCAATCAAACTCTATATTCCATAGATTGTTATTGAGATCCATTTTTGGCACCTTACCTAGGATTGCATGATATAAAAGTAGTTCACAATGTCTCATCTCTTTTTAAACAAAACTCAGTAATCCATGCAATCCATAAAATATAAGTATGCACGTCTCTCAAATGGAAACAAAACTCCCAAAGTATGTTTCTTCTAAATAAAACCTCCATATTCCCAAAATGAAATCCAATTTAAATACTATCTTACCACATTATATTTACAGTTGGGCAGCGGTCACTTTTAAAGGGGGAGTATAGTGAATACCGCTGCTAGAACCTGAAGATTGACACTATAAAAATGAAATACATTTACATAGCAGTAATATGACATTTAATTGTCTGCATTATAGTTTAAAGGAAACATGTCTTAATATTTATTAATAAGCATTAGGCTTGTTAGCATACATATGTTTTACTTTGTACATCTTTACTAACACGTGGGATGATTATATTATTATTATTATAATCCTGCTTCTCTACAATTAATATATATAAAAAAATAAAAGTTGCTAAAAAATGAAATAAAAAAACAAAATAATTCTACCTATTATTGAGGCTTTTCAATCTTGCTAGTGAGAGTGGTAAAACAATGATCAGGTATTCCCTAAACCGTCTAACTAGAGGTCATTCAAGACACAGTCTTCCCTATATTAATACCTGCTGTGCATTGAGTTACAAAGGTGTGAGTATTATTATGAGCTAAAAAAAATGTCCCTTGCTCCTTCTACTATTCGTGAGCAGTAGAATCCATCCATCCATTCATCCAACCTTGTCACTCTCACTCTTTGTCTATTTATCTGAGGATTTAAAAGTAAAAATAAATGGGATGTAAAGGCAGAGAACTGAAATGCAAGGATAGGGTTAATTGGTGGTGGGTGGAATGGTAGAATTTTTAGGGCACGGGATAGGGAAGAAGTAGGCGTTGTAAAGATCTAAGGTAATTATTATTAAGCCATACTCCATGAGCAGGATATGTAGAATTAGAAGGACTACCTATTGCCCCCAGTTTATTTTTTTTAAGCAAACAATGTGTCTTTGACATGATTGACTGCTCTTAACAGACAGTTTTTTTTAGACCACCCTCCAACCAACATTGACAGAGGACTTTATCTGTTTTGGTTTTATTTTTTATCTTCTTCACATGAAACAAATGTCATGTACATAACTTTAAACAGCCTATACATATCTTAAAGAGCACATGTCAACATTTTACCATTATAACAACATGACAAATTCAACCTTTGGAAATCATTTTTGGACCAAACGTATTCTTGAGTTTAGTGGTATTTAATTATTTTACAAGACAGGTATACACAAAAAAACTCCAAAGCCATAATTACATTTTTTAATTTATTCAAATGTTGTGTATGTTCATGTTATGTATACTTTATCTACATACCTACTGTTTGTGGTCTTGACAATAAATACCATAGGGGTCATGTAAAAAAAAATATTAAATATATCCTTGCAACTTGGAAACAACAACATGGGTCTTGTTCTCAGCTCAGAAGTGAATTGATTTCTGGTTCCTGTATCGTCTGTTTTTGTAACATTGTCTATCTATGATTTGTTTGCAGGAAGGCCCCTGTAGAAGAGAACTCAAAGCCAGAGGAAACAGAAAGCAAGAGCACTCCAGCAGAAGTGACCACAGTTCCCAATGAAGCCACTCAAACAAACGTGAATGAGAGTAAAGCATGATTCCGCCTTGGGGGTGGGGGGTGTGTTAAAGGGGAAGGGGAAAGTGAATATTAAAAATAATGTCTGGAGAGCCTCATGCTAGCCATTTACAGAGTGAGGTACACAAACACACACTTCATCATTCCTCTCAAATATTGGCCTTTGTTGTTTTTCTTTTTTTAAGGAAAACCTGTTTGTTTTGTGTGAGATTGTAGAAAGAATTCATCTCTTGTGCACATGCTTTTTATGAATAAAATCAAGGGAGAAATATCGGTAAGAGAAGTATCATTCAGTATCCTTGATACTGCCGAGAGCATCCTAGCTGTTCTTAACCTATATTTATCAGAACGAGGGTAGAGAGCCAAGAGCATTGCATTTAAATGTGTCCATGCATTTCCTATATTCTTCTCTAAAAGGGGTTGTTTGAAAAAATTTACCACTCTAGATAAATAAAAATGAAAGAACACGTTATTTGTACATGTCCTAAGGGTCTTTTATAATCGTACAATTTGATTGATTCATAGTATAAAGAGTTTACCATCCCGAGCCATGCTTATTCCCCTTCTTTCTTATTTTTTTAATTTTTTTTTAATGAATTGTTTACATAAGTGTTCCATTTTTATCTCATCCCACACAGGACTTAGTCTTCTAGAAATAGCACTAATTGCTTAAAGTCAATGATGGAACTTTGATAAAGGAAATAACTGTATGATAAAGTAACAGGAGATTGTCATCAGGACATTAGTTGACAGATTCTTCACTCATTAATTGTATGTCAGTATAGACCACTAACCCCTTCAGGATTAGTTGGTTAGGCAAACCTGATGATTTAATGATAGTCTTTGCTTGTCATATGTTATGAAGAGTTTACGATGAGGTTAGAGAAAAACTATCCAGAACAGAACAACATGACCATGCATATGAGGGCATGCCTACCTCTCTTAAAAGTAAGAGAGGCCAATGATCTGTACCCCGTCATAGCATGAAAGGTATATTTTCTGTACCTTCCTTTCAATACACATTAACTTAAAACATTGTCGTTGTTTACATGTCACTGCCTAATTCTAAGAATTGTGTAGTATATATTTCATGTGCTTTTGACATCTCTTTTTGCTACTCTGGGAAGGAATATTGCAACATTTGTAAAGTTTGCATTGAAATTTAAACTTGCACTATGGGTACATCTCAGTACTCGTATTTGCCATCTGCGAGGCATTGACTCCACAACATGTGCGTTCTAGCACCTTGCTCTTTGTCATGTGATTGCTTCAAAAGCTGGTTTTTACATGGAAAAAAAATACATTCAGACTTGTTGAAACGTGGCAATATGGTTTCTAGTGGAGCGTTAGGGGATTCTTACTGGGATCGACGGTCCAGATTCTCTCATGGGCCAGACATTACAGCGATTATAAGGAGGTGTCTCAGTTAAATGCACCACTTTCTTGAGTAGTAGAGTTTGGTCTCTAGCATAAAACTCCCTTAATAACTTATGTTTTTAATAGTGCAACATTTTAGCCTCTACTCTTAATGAAAGATCTAATCAATTTAGCCAATAAGAATGAAAAGCATTTTGCTGCCTTACCTTTGATATACAAAAGACTCCTAAATAGACTAATCAAGATGGAAATCAATAAAACATAGATAAGACCTGATACCCATCAGAACCCTTTTAAGTTTTTATCACAGGCCACCAAAATATGTTGTAACTGACTAGCTGTTAAGACAATATATTTCATCCCTGTCTTGTATTCCAATATTAGAGTTACCTTTCTAATGATAGACATACATACGGTACTTCTAAATATATAGAAAAGAGGTAAAGATAGAAAATTGTTCTGTACTTCTCTTGCCTCGGCTAAACATCAAATCATCCAGTAACCTAGCCCTAATCAAACCAATTTCATGTTCCACCCCATTCCAGCTCTGCAGAAAACAAACTTCTCTGAATCTGTACATTTTAAGCTTTCTTTTGTAGGATGCCAAATGTATATTTCAATTATTTTTTTTGTTATATTTCATTTTAGCAGTATTGACATATGTGCATTTTGTTAACCTTGTGGAATATGTGAAACCACACACAAAGGTTTTTTGGTTTTTTTTTTTTTCTAATTATTATATTCTGTGTTTACAGATTATCGTTTTTCCATCTTATGTTTTTTTTTTTGTGTTTGAGCATTTGTGTGACGGCTTTTTTTTTAATAGACATGGTATATATAAATATATATATATAAATATTAGATTATTAGCATGCGTGCTTTGCTATGAGATGTGTTGAGGGGGAAAAGTGAATTTTTACAAATGTTAACTCCTGTCTAATTTTTTTGGGCATGAAAGTCACGTTACTAATTTTTGTTTTGTTCCTGGACATGTACAACAGAATATGTAATTAACATAAGATAAAGGTACGCCATCTGTTAAAATTCTCTCCAACCGATATCCCACATTTTAGCGCCCTGTTTTTAGAATACTGATTGATGTGTTTAAAAAATGTTATTGCTCCATTTGAGCCATATTAGTGTGTAGTACGATTTATCCTACTTGAAAAAGCACTGAGGTTTAGGAGCCTTTACAGGTTTAAGTGTTTGTTTTTCAAACTTAAAAGAAACGCTCAAAGCACCATAACAAACAACAGTGTGCTGTAGTGGTTATAGTGCCATGAGGGTCATGGTGCATCCCCATTGTAAGCAGTCAAATAATTTTAGCACAGCTCCTGGCACCTAAAACACTGCAGAATGCTTAAGTGGTTATGGTGCTCGGAGTGTACATTTGTGTACATTTATAGCTTAGTTACTGGTTGATATTTTCCAAATGCCCCAATAATGATATATTGTTCACATCGCTCTGTTTCCAAACTAACACAGAGCAATGTATTAATTAAAATCACCTAATAATTCACTTCCAACCAATCACAAATAATCCAAATGTCAAAGCTGTCTAATAAGTTCTGTAAGGGACATTGTGGGACCACTGACTTTTTACACAAAATCTATTTATACTGAGAACAGGGCATGTCATTCCTGCAGAAAAAAACTCACCACCTTATATGATGATGAGATTATTAAATTGGCTGATATAGCAGCTGTGAGTCCACTTTAAAACTCAGGGTTGAAGCTTTGGTTCCCCCCAGAGTCAACTGCACTGCAGAACAAAATGAGAGAACAGTTCAACACAGATAACACATTATTGAAGGATAAAAAGAAGAACAAAAAATGAAATTTACTGTATTGTCAATAATTTATATATAACTCCTAATAGTTTAGCATTGTAGACATGTTTACCAAATCCATATTTTCTATAACCAACTCAAGTCAAGCACGTTTCCTTAAGGCAAGTCCAGTGGAAATCAATTGGTCTGTGATAACTACAATATGACTTTTTTTTTTTAAATGTAGGTACTCACTCGGAAAACCAATTATGAGTAAAAGATTTTTACTAAGCCACCAGTGACTAAAATTAACTGTCAGTGACTGTTCCCATGGCACTAGAAGAAGGAAATGCTCATTATAAATGAAATAAAAAGCCACTTAATGCTGTAACCGTGAAAAATATGCATACAACGTACAACTTGTAATATCCCCGTACTAAGATACATTTGGTTACATAGCACTGTTTTTTTTTTTATGTTACTCTGTCGGGATTCTAAACATTTTATTTACAGAACGGCACAGTGAACAAGTCATCTAGGTTTGATCAGTAGATGATATTTAACTTTTTTTTTGTTTCTTTCATTAAGGAGAGAATTTAGGAAGATCAGAAACCAATCATTTATAATAAAAAAAAACAAAAAAAAAACATTTTCCCAGTTTGCTGTCAGCTTGTGCACAGTACATGCGTGAATATTAGTGTGAAATGTGTTTTTGTCATAGTATTTTAAGAAATAAAACCATATAGTTTTGGTGGTGGAAGGATCATATTGGCTAGTTCTGGTGAAAATGTAGAAGCCTTTAAAGAACCATCTTGGATCCTACTGATTACTCAGTATATGTCAAGAAGGAGACAATTCAATTTTACTCCGGTGCATTTATGCCTTTAACCATGTATGACCATGATACAAATATTCATTTAAAAAAAAGGGATATTTTTTTTCTCTTT
Source organism: Pelobates fuscus (assembly GCF_036172605.1). Classification (NCBI taxonomy): domain Eukaryota; kingdom Metazoa; phylum Chordata; class Amphibia; order Anura; family Pelobatidae; genus Pelobates; species Pelobates fuscus. The sequence continues at coordinate 117,667,722 of NC_086327.1, forward strand.
GTTTTTTATTTTAATTTTCAATGATGTCTGAACAAGTGAGAATTGCTAATTACTAAGTAAATTTCAAACTGTGAAAAAATGGTCTTGTCATATTGCTCAGTGGGTTGTTTAATTTTCCATTTTCCTTTACGTGTTTTATCAGAAGTTGCTAGGGATGGAAATGGAGGGATTTACAAACTTCTAATGCAGCACGGGGTGGTATATGTAACTCACAATTATGCATTTATCTGTACTTGGGATTTTGACGAGTTATGTGTTAATGCAACTCTCACGTATGTACTTGATTATTGTAAACCCAACCATCGTTAAGCAAGGCATAAAAACCAATGTTTAAATCAATTGTGCACCCCTCTATACAATACAGGTGTAATCGCTTCCTAAGACAACACTAAATAAATTGTGCCTGTATGGGAGTATATATATGTGGAGAAACCCTCAAAATGTTTTTCCCTGTGTAAAGCAAGTCAGCCATTGTCCATTTAATTACAGAATGCACAAGAACATATAATGACACGCACTTCAGAAAAACAGAAAACCAACTTTGTCCTAAGTCACTTTTTTGTTAACACTTGAATTTTATTATTGACATTTTATTATCTTAGGGACCAAGAATTCCTCCCTACATCTGGTAATATATATAATTCATGTATAAGTACATATGTATAATTCTAATGTTTAAGCACTGTATATTTATCAACCTGCAGAGGAGAGCAAATCACATTACATCCGTTGGATAGTCAAGTGTTATTTTGTTTAATGTGAAACAAAGAGTGTGTTTATTGCTTGGGATAAAGATCTTAGTTTTTTCATGTTCATATATGACTCCTGGTTAAGACCATGCGTTAACCCTTGGCCTATTGTGTGTTACAATTTAAATGCCTCCATTCACATCCCTACCCACAATTCCCTGCTACTGGGGCCTTCTCTCTTGTTACAAAACCTTTTTACCGAGTGAATCATTGACTACCAACTTTATTCCCATGCTCACTGCTGTAAATACTGAGTACTAACGGAGAACTTTGCATTCTGTCAAAATACTTGTGTTCAATAAAAATTACAGAAAATCAATATGTTGGCCTGATTTTTTTCTTACGTTTTTGTGAATACTTTGCATTCAATATACATAACGTACTTTGTGATCCATTGTGAATAAAATACTTATAACTGAAAGGACGGTCTACAGGGCAATGAATAGTTGCTATTGAGAGCCTCTGGTACCCTGAAAATAGGACACTGCTGCTGAAATCTCACCGCTCTGTAGTGTATTGCAGAGTGTAGGGAATACATGGTAAGTTCTCAAAGTTTAAATAGTCCATATTAAAAATTTTCCTTGGGATTTTTTTTTTTTTAATTACCACCCAAACTGAATTTTGATGTTCAAAAATGTACATCATTATTTCTCAAAGTAGATACTAGACTTGCGCATGATGAAAAAATTAGTATCAGCCAAACCAGTTTATCAGAAAATAAACCAAAAATTGGCACACACACATTTCTGCCATATGGTGCATCAGCTCGTCTGAATTCTGTTAACGAAAAGAGATTCGGAAAACAAATCAGACAAAGCAAGAGGTTATCAAAACGGGCCAATCAGTGTACTGCAAAATATATTAAGAATATAAAGATAATGTATGCATTTTGCCTTACACTGATAAAAGAGGAAGGAAAAAGAGGAGTAGTAAAAAAATCTATGTTTCTATATTTTATTTTTATTAAATATATAAATATAGATTTTTTATTTTTTTACAGATCCTAATTTTTTCCCACTGATGGGCACTTTTCACTTGATCTATAAATAAAATCAACATTTAGGAGCTGTCCTGCAGCTATAAATCACCTGTTTTCACACAATCATCTCTTTCATTTGTGAATTCACAATTCAAAACAAATATGCTGGTCCAATTGCTCTTTCTATTTGATTTGTGATTTGGCTACATTTCAGCTCTGGAGGTCTGGAATTTGGACAATTACCCGATCGGATCAAATTCGGAAAAAATGCAGCTCGGAATGAAACAAATCTCCAAGTCTAGCAGATGCTATTCCGAAATAATTCTAATGTATTTCTAAATCTTGGACAGCAAGTTGCAAACAAAATTAATGTGACTTCAGTAAGTAATGCAAAGAAAACAGGCTTGATGAGCCTTTATCAAGCTAACAAGGCACAACTAACACGGATTATATAGCATGAACGTACTTACAAAAAATTGATTTGCATTTGGTAAGTAACAATATTTCAAAAGCTCCCCATCCCATGCAGCACTGTGTCATCAGCCCATCTTTATCCATCCATTCATCCTGGTGGTCAACCATAATGCTTGCAATTTTTGTCTGGTATTCGGTCAAAATCTAGCTATATCCACTTTATGGTCTTATTTAAACTTAACCAATTCCACACAAAAAAAGACGTGTGAACAAAAACGTTGCATACTAGAATTTTGTTTTCTTCTGCTGACTCTTTTAGTCTCCAAAGTTCATATGTGAAACTCACTGGTCTGCAGTTGCCTGGCTTCTATATCACTTTATGAAGCAACATGTATAATTCATCAGTCATGTAAAACACGTCATGCTATCGTTAAGGCTTATAAACCTTTGGTCTTTTTAACAGGGCCAGATTACCATAGGAGTTGATGAAGCTCCTGCTCCTAGCCCATGTCCCAAAAATAGTCCCTTTGTTACTCAATAAAAAATGGTATACTCCTGCAGAGTGTAGCCTGTGGACAGTGCCAGTTCAGTCAGTTTCTGCAGAGCAAGGGGGCCATTAGCCTTTCTGATGCTCATATTACACTTTAATATACAATACACTGTCTCTCTAAAGAGAGAGAAAAGTGGACTGGCTGACCAAGTGCAAGTCAGATTGCAACTCGTGCTGCATGTGCATAATACTGCACTGAAGGTGGGACTGCATTAGTCAGTGTGTGTTTGGGTAACTGTGCGTGTGTGTGTGTATGGGTCACTGAGTGTCTGTGTGTGTTTGGGTCACTGAGAATGTGCATGTTTGGGTCACGGAATGTGTGTGTGGGTCACTGAATGTATGGGTCCCTTTGTTTATGTGTGTGTGTGGGGAGAGGGGCATTGAGTGTGTGTGGGTCATTGAGTGTGGGTGGGTTATTGAGTGTGAGCATTTGAGTCACTGAGGCTGTGTGTCTGGGTCCCTGAGTATGTTTATGGGTCACTTAGTGTCTGTGTGTGTTTGGGTCACTGAGTATGTGCATGTTTGGGTCACTGAATGTGTGTAGGTCGTTAAGTGTGTGTTTCGGTCACTGAATGCACACTTGGGTCACTGACTGCATGGGTCCCTTTGTGTATGTGTGTGTGTGTGTGGAGGGGGGGTCATTGAGTGTGTGTGGGTTATTGAGCGTGTGTGTGTGGGTCATTGAGTGTGTGGGTTATTGAATGTGAGCATATGAGTCACTGAGTCAGTGTGTCGGGGTCCCTGCATGTGTTGGTTATTGAGTGTGAATGTATGGGTCACTGAGTGTGTGCATGGATCACTAAGTGTGCGTGTGTGTTGGGGTCACTGAGTGCGAGTGTATGGCTGTATTGCCGAAACTGGATGTCAATAATTTATAAGATAGGAACTCGTTCACTGACAGAGAGTATTTGCTGACACTTTAACCCAATGAATGATTTCCCATCTTGCACAGAATTAACATGAGGCATTACAGTCTGATAAGTGAGTGGTGTGGGCTCCCAGCATGACCGAGGTGAGTGTCACACCATAAAAATAAACAAAAACAGATTGATTGCTTCAGATCGGATGGCTCCTGGGCACTCCAGGCACTGTAACCACTACAGCATGTTTAGTTTGATAAATTTCCATTAAAAGGCCCAGCTATATCCTCAGGAACAAACTTGTTTTCCTGGCACTATAGGGTTATTAGGTCCCCTCCACCCTCATGGCCCCCTCCCTGCTGGGCTGAAGAGGTTAAAACCCCTCCAGCCACTTACCTTTCTCTAGCGCCGGGCTCCCTTGGCGCTAGTGACCTCTCCTCCTGCTGCTTGCCAAATGCAAGAGCCGCGCGCGCATTCAAGCCGCCCATAGGAAAGCATTACTTAATTACTTAATGCTTTCCTATGGACATCCAGCGTCTTCTCACTGTGATTTTTACAGCGAGAATCGCGGAAGCGGCCTGTAGTGGCTGTCAGTGAGACAGCCACTAAAGGCTGGATTAACGCTCAGTGTAAACATAGCAGTTTCTCTGAAACTGCTATGCTTTCAGCTGCAGGGTTAAAACTAGATGGACCTATAGTGGTCCTTTAATCAGGCCCTGCTTTTCATACCTGTGCCCTTAGGACTCATAGGCTTTAGTGCTCTAAAGCAATATAATCCCTGTATGTAAATTACATTTAACAAAAATTGAATAGACCCTTTGGTTTTGGGGAGGGAGGGGGTTTGGTGTAGAGTCCCCTCATGCCCCTCACCTATTGCTATGGGTGAACTGTTAAAAAAAGTTGAGTTGCAAGCTGCTTTGTGCCCCCTACAAAATGCAGTGTCCCCCATGCAACTCACCTTATTTGTATAGAATAACATTTATTTTTATGCTGCCTCATTTTCTGTGTTCTCTTTACTATCTATTGAGTTAACTGCATTCCCGTGCCCTTCAGTAATTATTTGCATGGTGTAACTGACTTATGACACTATATATTTACATGTAATAAATACATCGTATGTAAATATAGATGTATTTTTTTTTACAGTTTCTTCTCTTTTTTCCCTCTTTCGGTTACTGTTTCTAGTTTATTTGAGAACCATATGGTGGGGAAATGCTCCTATCAGTGTACTGTAAAACATATGCATAATATGATGTATTTATATTATTTTGCAGTACTCTGATTGGGACATATTCAAGTTGTTTTTGGTTCATCTCATTAATTTCCAAATCTGGCTTTTGGTACTGAAATGCTGCTGTGCCAAATCAACACATGGCTAAAATTTGGGCATTCTCAAACAATATTCTATTTTTGGTAAAACTGTACACTTGTGCGTGCTGAAAAAAAATTGGATAGGGCTATTATAATTACCCTTACATTTCTGTATTTTAGGTTGACTGGTACAATTTAGTGGCAGTAGGATTAGTTACCACTATGGTACTCTAACTTGAAGAGTGCATCATTTAATTAGCCAGGCATTTCACTTATAATATTTATCTGCTTCAATCTTACCACGTATGAGATAAGGGAGAACCTTCATGGGAGTCTGCAGTATAGGACACAAGGAGGCAATTGTCTCACACATAGAATTTGCCTTTTTTTTTTAAATTAACTATACATTTTACAAAATATCTTTAAAAGTACCCAAATCAGCTAATTTTGCTGGTTTCTCATTTAGACATGGAATTTTGTATTATTTAATATTTTGATTTGCTATTATTAGAAGGTGCATGTTGTCTTGTCATATACATACTTTTTTCAAATTTCATTCCAAATCCTAGAAATATATTGTGATCAGTGACGGCAAACCGGTCTTCCTCCAAAAATCATTTCTGGCAACAGGTAACCTATTGATATGCATTGACAATATTATGCTATGAATACAATTATCCTTCATTTATTTTTGGCATATGCTGACACACAATTTGCTGTTTATTTTGGCACACTATGTTCATCTCTAACGATGTACTCCAAAATTAAACATTCTCAGCAATTTTAATCATCTTTAAAAAAACACATTCTATGAGCTATCCATTAATTTGCAGAATAGTCTTTTTTATATTACTATTAACTACCACAAGAGGTCAGCAGATTTCCAAAAGCTACTTTACAGTACCAACTGCTGATACAGCTGAACACATTGTTTAATTTAAAAAAAAAAAAAAAACAGAGGGAAGAAACTTGCATTTGTATTAACAAGCAAACCCAAATTCTCAAAGTTACTCAAATTCTCAAAGTTACATACTAATTTTCCTGCCACTATAGTGCCCTGAGCGTGCCCCCACCCTCAGGGTCCCACTCCTGAAGGGGGATGAAGGGGTTAATCCCTTACCTTTTTTCCAGCGCCGGGCTCCCTCGGCGCTGGGACTCTCCTCCCTCTTCTGACGTCCCTGGCTCAATGCGCATGCGCGTCAAGAGCCGGGCGCGCATACAGCCAGTCTCATAGGAAAACATTATCAATGCTTTCCTATGGATGCTGATGTCTTCTCACTGTGAAAATCACAGTGAGAAGCGTGGAAGCGCCTCTAGCGGCTGTCAATGAGACAGCTGCTAGAGGCAGGATTAACCCATAGGTAAACAAAGCAGTTTTCTGAAACTCCTATGTTTACAGCAAAAAGGGTTAAACCTAGCTGGACCTGGCACCCAGACCACTTCAATGAGCTGAAGTGGTCTGGGTGCCTATAGTGGTCCTTTAAGGTTCTAGTAAGTAAAGATTTTTTTTTTTTTTTTTTAAAAACCTCTTTTTGTTTGTATTACTTAGCCAGCACAGTTCTTATGATTTTCTACAGATGCAATGACAAAATTGAGAAGAAATAGATTGTGCAGAATAACCAAGAGTGAAGCAAAATCTGTACATGTTTGTCTAGACTTATAGTCCTTATTAAAATCTATATGAAAAAACTAATTTTCCTTAAAAGAGTGCCCCTACTCAAATCGAATATCAGGAGATCACAGCAGACCTTTTTCTGTCTCTGCAGAGTGACCGGGGCCAGATCTTAAAGGAGCAGCAGGTCCACACCTTTATAGTAAAAGGGGGAAGCCATGCTAACCCTCACTATAGCATCCTATAGTCTGGAAGAAGCGGAACCTCATGATGAAATTCCTTAGGGGGTTGATGTTTGCTCTGTGGGCTCTCAAAGCACAGTCTGCACATTTCACATGCCAGAGATGATCCAGAATGTCGGTGAGACTTGCCTTGAAAGTGTCCACCAAGAGGCCTTTCAAAGCCGCATCCTCCACACTCTCATGCAGTCCCCCTATGCTTATATTATTGTGGCAAGCTCTATTAGATAGGTCCTCATAATATACTTGCCGATTCTAATTCCACAATGCTGCTCATGAGGGATTTAGTGAGTAAAGCCACACCATTATGCACCATAAACATGCTTTCCATTCTGCGTTCAAGTATCCATATGGGCCCCCACTGCCTGTATTTCCAACGTCACTTCCCTAGCAGAACTCTCAGTATTACCTGCCAGGTATTCCTTGACATTGTTGAGTGACCACAAGATCTCCCCCGTACTCTCGGGTATGTGGTCGTCTGAGAAACCAGAGTGCTGGGACAGAGTGCTGGGACACACCGGACAAGGTGTACTCACTCTGTCCTGTGAGGCCTGTTGTGCAGTCCTCAGGGTTTCCTTCATCATATCAACTGATTGGCTTCCCATGGGTCCATTTCTTGGCATACTTTCAGACGTCATTGTGTGATCCCCTAGATATCGCCAATATGCAGATCCAAAAATCTAAAGTGTAAAATTACTTAATGTGCTTTTGACTGGGCTTCTGTGTCGGAGCATGCGATTCAAGCTACCATTAACATTGGTGGTCAAGCCATGCCCCCAACACTAAGTATTTCTAAGTATTAGAAAATAGCAAGCATGTTTAAGTATTTCTAAGTTTTTATTTTTCTACAATGATAGATAGATAGATAGATAGATAGACAGACAATGTAACAGTAATTGTTGTTGAGTTGTACTGACATACAATATATAATTGTGTGTGTATATAATATATAAACATTGTCACCTGGAGATGTATGCTAGCTTTGTACATTAAATGATAGACTGCACCTGATACTTTGTGTTAATATCTAATTTGCCCACTAGATGGTGATGTTTATCCGCACTTGACTTTGAAAGGAATTCGAATAGCATGTCATGAAGATCTCCAATTGCTAAACAGTTAAATTATCTAATTGTCTTAAATAGCAGTTAATTACGTATGTAGGGTATTTGACTTATTTCAAATCCATTAACATATATGGCAAAAAATTTCTAGGATCACTTCTGCATAAGTCCTTTTAATATTCTTATATTTAATTTTGTTATTGTCAGGGACTTAGCAATCATCCAAATTATGGAGTTATTTTTTAATTAAGGCAGCAGACACATTCCAGACAATCAGCAGTAGACCCTCCCTCCCAGACCCTCCCAACTCCTGGACAGCATCCATTTTAGATGCATTCGGAAGCTGCATTCTTTTTTTTGTATTTTTTTTTTTTTTAGACAGAAGTGTGTTATATTTGAGCATGCTAGGCTGAACGTGCGTATATCATGGCTAGTTGCACTGAGGGTATGAGTATATAGCAGTACATTGTTGTGAAAGATGGCTGTCATGTTTAGGGTGTAGCTTGCATGTTATCAACTGAGTATTTATATCAGCAGCTCCACCACTAGTTATAAATCAAGTGTGAGTCGCCCCATGAGATGAGACTAGTGAATAACACAATACATGAGATGAGATTAGTGAATAACATAATACAAGGCATGTAAGGAACTACAACAATAAATTCTTTAGGAGGTGAAATAATGACATGTTTAAACGCTTGCTACTTTACGATTAATGTGCAGAGAGCAGTTCATGTGATCAAATGCATGGTGTGGAGGATTGGCTATAGTGGGACATGCTTGGAAGGCTGCTGTTTACTGCTTGTGCTCATCCGATCCCTTCTGGGCGCCAGGTGCAGACCCTGGGAGTCCCTGATACCTGCAACAACAAAGGCAAGTCTCTGGCTGAGTGCCGGGTTTGCGGCTTGAGGTGGTGGAAGTTTGTTTTGTCGGGTGGTCGGATCTGTCCTGGTGGTGCTTCACGTCCGGTGCGGGATTGTGGTGGCTTAAGGTGGAGGTGAGTACTTGACGTGGGGCAGGCTCTGCATTTCTGTTTGTGCCTCCGGTCCCGTCTTCGACGCCTTTTGCGTTGGTGGATTTTAATGGGGACTGCTTCGCTTAGCTGTGGTGGAGCTTGTTGGGGCTGTGGTGGAGCTTGTTGGGGCTTCCTGCTTGTTATTTGCTTCCAAAATTGATTAAAGTCTGTCCAGCTTAGACTCAATATCCTGCCATGCTTTGCTGGTACCAGGAGGACACGCGGCTGCCACCATATTGGGAGAGTCGCAGATGAGTATGTAAGCCTGGGCGGCTGTGCTCTGTGCGTCCATTAGCTCCAGACAGCCTCTCAGGGGTGGACCGGGATAACCCCCACCGGTCCGAGGGGTGGGGTAACGGAGCTCCTGCCGGGAAGTAGCTGCTCCTGGGCATCCCAGGATCGGGAGATCAGCCGCCTCTCCTGCCCAGTGAGCACCAGGCACAGTTGCCATGCAGAGGTAAGTAAGACTCTGTCGAGTTGCTGACCACTATTAAGCATGTCGGGTCGGTCAGGTAGGAGCAACATTGCTGGGTCATCCCCTTCTGGGGTGAAATTAGCTTGTTGATAGCTGCTTAAAGTGAGATATTGAGGGAGCTCACACGAAGTGCGTCTTTCCTCCATGACAGCTAGGCCCCGCCCCCCGGAAGCTGCATTCTTAGTGAGAGGAGGGACAGTGTAGCTGCTGCTGATTTAATAGGGAAATTGATAGCTAGGCTAGTGTATTCAGTGTCCACTACAGTCCTGAAGGACTCATCTGATCTCTGCTGTAAGGACAGCACCCCAAAAAGCCCTTTTTAGGGCTAGAACATCAGTCTGCTTTTTTTTTTTTTTCCCTGTGTTATCTAATTGCAGTTGCCTGCCTGCCAGCGTGTGTGTCAGGCTCACAGCGTATACTGTGCCCACTTGCCCAGTGCCACCACTCATATCTGGTGTCACAATAGCTTGCATTTAAAAAAAAAAAACCTTTTTTGACTGTAATATAATAGCAGTCAGTTTCCTTCACACATGTGCGTTTCAGGGCCTGCCAGGGCACAGTGTCACACCAGTGCAACTCATATCTGGTGTAACAGTAGTGTACATTTAAAAAATAAATACAAAATTTTGACTGTAATAGATTGAATAGCAGTTAGTTGTCTGCAAGCGTGTGTGTCAGGCCTACAGCGTCTACTCTGCCAACTTCTGCCAGTGCACAGTGCCACTCATATCTGTTGTCACAGTAGCTTGCATGCATAGTACCACTAATCTAAAAAAAATGACAGGCAGAGGCAGGCCACCCCGCAGGGGCCGTCGTGGTCGTAGTGCTGTGATTCCCTTTGGCCCTAGAATAATGCCCAGTGTTCAGAGGCCACGTACCCTGAACTCGAAAAAGTTCTGAGGACATAGTTGACTGGCTAACACAGGACACCCAATCTTCTACAGGTTCCGCTCGGAACCTTGACGCACCATCCTCCTCCAGCTTAGCTTCGGGCACCTCTCAAGTTACCACTCGCCCGCCTGCCGCCACCACCAACACTAGCACCACAGCCGCTTTACTTGATCTGCCAGAGGAGTTATTTACACATCAGTTGGAAGAAATGAGTAATGCGCAACCATTATTGCCAGAGGATGTAGATAACAGGGATATGTCTCAGTCAGGCAGCATTACACACATGGACGTACGGTGTGATGATGATGATGTTGTCATCAGTGAAGACAAGGAACGGGACATGGCTAGCTTGGTAACCACCTTGTGCAAATGGGGAGTTTGCGATTGTGCAAATGGACTGTTTGCGGTTGTTTGCGGTGCGTTAAACAGGGAGTTTGGTCTGTCACTGTGAAGCGGGCGTAACCCTTACACTACCTGATCGATACAACATCATACCTGATGTTTTAAAGCACGTTATTCCAAACAATTTAGGAATGTTAGGTGATTTATGCCCTTTATGGATTAAAACCAGACTCTGCATCAACTATGTAATTTTCCATGGGAGTTTTGCCATGGATCCCCCTCCGGCATGCCACAGTCCAGGTGTTAGTCCCCTTGAAACAACTTTTCCATCACTATTGTGACCAGAAAGAGTCCCTGTGGGTTTTAAAATTCGCCTGCCTATTGAAGTCTATGGTGGTTCGCCCGGTTCGCCCGTTCGCGAACATTTGCGGAAGTTAGCGTTCACTGTTCGCGAACGGAAAATTTTATGTTCGCAACATCTCTAGTATTAATTAATTAATCATTTAAAATCTCACAAGACATTTTCACTTGGGTATCAATGTGTAGCTCAATGTGTAACAATGTGAACCTGTGAATTGGTACTTTTTAAAGTATGATATGTCTCCACTGACTCAAACACAATTCTCAATCTCATCATCTGATTATCATAAGGCAAACCTTACAATGCTACTAAATCAGAGCTTGTTTATGAATACCAAAACAATAAAACATATGAAAACTATTAAATAAAATTTAATAAGCACAATTTTCCCCATAATGTCATTTAAGTATATTTATACTTAAAATATTTTTTTTATTTTTTTGGATATAAGCAATGTTTTATTATTTATTGCCCAAGTATAAAAAGAAAAAAAAAATAACATTTAAAGTTACTTCAAGAAAAAAATGTAACAAATCATTCTACAATGTTACATTGACACCCTGCATTTGCAAGAGATTTATGACTTTTCCAAAAAGATTCGCATTTACAATTTTTTTGCTTAATATCACACATTCTATGTGGGAAAATGTCTTCTCAAAGCAGAAATAGCAAGCGATTTCTCTATAACACAGATATAAAATGAAAATCTTTGCCCTGTAACAGTGAAACCTGATGTGACTAACAATAATGAATTATTTAGAATGGGCAATTAATCTTGCTCTACGGCAGTGGGGGCTACAGCTTAGGTACTGTAGATGTGTAAGCAGCATTGCTGCAGTGCAAACGTTAACTATTGATCTGGAGTGAATGTTTATGAATCGAGAACTTAACATCAACATTTTGACCAAAACAGAAGAGGTGCTTGGAGATTTGGAGACTTGGAGATTAGTTTTGAAACCGAGTGCAAATCAGTCAAAATTGAGCTGATCGGATGTTCGTCAGAATTCCAAAATTCCAAGCCATAATATACCCAAATTACACACAATGCTGGCCATGTTTCAGGGAGGGTCAATGTTCTGAATGCCAACTGTGGTACCTATAATCGAAATGACTGATGGGAAAAAAAGATAATTGATGGCTGGGGACAGTCACTAAATGTTAATTTTATCCTCAGATCAAGTAAGAAGTGATCAATAGAAGGAAAAACCAGGAGGCGCAGAGAAAAAAATAAATCTATATTGATATATTATGGACTTAATAAATATATCATATATACATAGATAAATAAATATATATTTTTACAATGCCTCCTGTTTTCCTCTCTTTTGGTTATTTTTTTATCACTTGATAGGTGAGCCAAATGGCCGGAAAATACATAATGTAGGTATTTTGCAGCATACTGACTCGCACATGTTGGTGTTCTATTTGGTTAGCTCATCTGGTTAAGTTTCTGAATCAACATTTAGCTAAGCCAAACCGACATCTGGCAGAATTTGGGTGTCCCAAAAAAGGTTCTATCTTTGGTAAAAATTATTCAGCAGAACTCGGCACCGAAACAATGCAGAGTCAGATGCCTGGTTTCTCCCCACGGCAGTGAATATGCCAGAGGGTCAGGCGTGTGCCGAGGAGGGACTCTAACGACCACGGAGAGAGATGTGCCAAGGGAGTAACATTATATATATATTCACAATGGTCTTACAATAAATTAATAAAATACACTTTAGTTTATTTAGCACTAGCACTATTTAATTTGTTTCCCACTTTGGAATTAGCATAGAACCCACCGATATTGGGGTACTGTGAAGTAGTGGTGGTTCCCTAACACAATATGGCCATTTAGTGGCACTGAATCTCCATTTTTGTTCACTGGATAGGTGATTTTAAGTAGCCTTATAAAATTTTAAAATGTATTTTTATGTGTGTGCTGTTCCTTAATCTGTATGAGGTATAACATTTGTTCACTATGGCAGCACCATTCCTGCAAAATGCATGTTCTTCGTGTGCCCCCAATTCTTTATTTTCGGTTTTGTTTTCTTTCTTGTTGCAGCCAATTTTGCAGCCAATTCCTTTTTGTCTTTACCTTACAGTGTTAACATTCTTACACCGCAAAAACTATCATTTATTATTTCTGGATTAGGCGTCACCATCTCCTGTAATCATTTCCTAAGAACAAAATTATAATACTAATCATTTATTTCTCCATGCCTCAAAATGCAAACTGCAATGAACTCTTTCTGCTCATAATGCAAATTAAATTAGCAGTTGCTTCAAACAACCAATGCGTCTGAGTAATTAGTGTCACAGAAATATAACCATCATTCATATTCCATGAATATTCAATTACCTCCTGTGTTACGTTGCTGATAAAGTGCAAAGGGTGGGGAACTTAAAACTAATTTAACTGCAGATTTTATTCACTGAGCAGCAAACAACGCATTATGATTGGATATGTTATTGATATAATTATGATTGATATGACAACTGACTTAAAAAATTGAATCACCTTTAAGCACATTAAAAAAAAAATCATACTTTTATTAGAATTGTTTTTTTTCTTCCAAACTAACTATTTTTGATCCCAGGGCACCTTCCTTCCTTTCAGTGTTAAAGGGTTTCTCCAACCCTTTTTAACTTGAGGTTTTTTTTATTATTATTTATTTAGAATACCCTATTGCTCATTATTAACTTGGTCCCTCCTGATATTTACAAAAAACAACAACAACAAAAATTCAATATGCACATATTTTCCTAGAATTCAGCACCGGGAAAAGTTCTCTTTAATGGTCTACATGCCCCTTTTGTAGTCACTGATTCTTCTCCGTAGTCTAATCAAATCCTTCTCACAGTAAAGCATTTGATTGGACCAATCTCCAGGCAATGAGGGAAGTAAAGGAAGGGGGGGGGGGGGGGGCAGTAGGGGAAGGCAGAGAGAGGAGATCTTAAAAAAGTCAGAATGAAGGGATTTTGTAATATCTGTATTAACCCTTTATTATACAAGTAATGTATTAAAACGAATACTAAATAAATAAATACAAAGTTACCCATCTTTAAATGCTGGTGCACTGTTCAGTAAGTGTGCTGCTTATAGCTACAGGCAGACAGGGAAAGATGATCCAATCAGGAGTCTTGTTCTGCAATATGAGACATAATATTATAAGAGGTTTGTACCTTATGAGCAATTACATTCATAACACTGGATAAGGACAATTGCTCTGCAAGGTGAGTGCAGATATAGCATTAGTTCAAGTTACAAAAGCCATGTTCACAAGGTTTAGTGAAAGAAGAAAGATGAATGAGAGCCCAGTCCAAGTTGTACGTGTGATGATAATCAGTTGTTGAATCTAAGACTTCAGGTAAAGGGTCCTTGCAGAAAAACAACATCAACATCTGAAATGAGTTTGATGCTTAGAGTCACCTTTTAAATTGTGTCTGGGATAATGGCTTCATTTTAATAGCTGCTCTGTAAATCATTACCGATTGGAGTGTTTAGATGTTGGGCGACTCTCAAGCTACAGTGTAGCGGAGAGGCAGTATAATCCACAGATCTCCGCTGGTAGACAGGAACGCAGGCAATAATCAGCATAGGCAGGTACAGCATACAATATTCCAGGTAGCGTAGTAAGAATCCTTCCCTCCCAAGAACTAGACGAAAGATAGGCTGGGAGTCAACTGAGTGCTTTATTCCAAGTTGCAGCATTTATGCAGGTCCCCATGCAAGGGGTTTCCATAATGACATAGCAGGGGTATTTCCCACATTTCTCCCATCATGCATTGCATTTCTCCCATCAGGCACTGCTGGACGAGAGAGATACTCCCACTGAAATATACAGTTAAGTGGATTATCCCCTCGTGCAGCAGAACTGACAATTTACATTTAAAATACATAACTTGGCTAATATTCGGTACATTAACATGGTTGGACGTTCGGTAGATAGCTGGGGTCTGAGCGCACATTTCGTGAAAGTACCGCTCTGATCCCAGCTTGTCTAGCCGAACGCCGCACGAAATACATATGATACTTTTGCTTGCTTCAAACTACCGATTGAGCTTAGGAGACCACATTACCGAAAGACCGGGGCTCCCGAACGGCTTGGAAGTCCAGCGGTATTCGTGCCATCGAGTAGCCGATTTTAGTTCCAAGCGCTCGACGACCAAATACCGCTGGACGAACAAAGGATCCAAAATGGCCGACCGCCGCATGGTCGGTAGTCGAACGACGGCCACCCTGAATCCTCTTAAAATACTGATTGCAACATTGTTGCAATCCTTAATTGAGGCCACACGACCTCCTGTGTGTGGTCTCCATTCGGTAGTCTGTTTGTTTCATGAATGGTGTTGAAATTCACCATTCATGAAACGATTACTTAAACGCTGGCGGTTTACATGCTGCCAGCATACGAATGCTAGCATTCCCCTGAACCAAAATATACATAATACATACACACTTGGTTCTTTTAAAGGGGTATACACATACATTAATTAGCTGATTTGCCACATACAGTATGTCCTGTTCATCATGATGCGGGCATAGTAGGCAGCAAATGCCCATTTGAGAAGTGCAGAACAAGTCCCGCTGAGAAATAAGCATATTTACAGACAAATAGGCCATTTCAAACAATGTATTTGGAGATGGGGTATTTCACAAGCTCCATTCTGGCAAATCTCAGCTTTCCATCATTGGCAGGTGGTCAGTGATTATTATGCCCTTTAAAACACTTACTTGCTGTTGCTTTGGAAAGGTAACTTGAGCCCTTGTCCCTTTCCGACTGTCCTTCATCTAGTGTCTTTCAACTATAATATCAGTAACTTCACCAATATTCATCGAGGGGCAGCTTGGGTTTGACGAATCCACGTCTTGCTCTCGTTTAACTCAACATCACTGTTATCATGAGCAGTCCTTGTACAGAAACCCTCCAGTGTAAAAAAGCCTTTGTTTTTGCTTTTTTTTTAAAGTTTTTTTAGCAGCTGCTAATTCTGAGTCCCCACTTTCTTGTGCTTTGCAGGTTATCCCAGCCACTTCCTTGGGTAGAAGTACTCCATTTAGTATTTCTTGTACTTGGTGTCCACTCGGAACTTTTTGCTACTGTAGCTGCAAGGTATACTCTTTCTATAAAGCCCCAAACGTATGCTGAATTTTAAATACATATTTGAGTCAATGTAAATATTTGTCCTTTGTCCTTATTCAAGATATAATTCTTGTTTTAGAGCAAACAACTCTTCTCCATGCTGACACGTTGGGAGATAAGGGCTGTGCTTGAGATTTCATATGAAGATGCCACAACAGGTACCGATCTTCTCTTCCCATCCATCAGATGACTTGGAATAATAATAATTTACACAATTTCTACACAGTCCTGCTTTACTTCTGTGGCTTCAGGAAGAAGGATTGCTGCATTCTAAATAGTGAACAAATCAAAAGTGAGATTAAGATTTAAAGTCTAAAATGAGGATTTTCATAAATGGCAATAACTGAGACATGACGTTCAGTTATTTATTGCTGTCAAAACATTTACTGGGGAATGATAATTCATTATTAACTGCATCATTACCAGAGAAGCCGGAGTGTATGCCTCCAACGTAAAGCGTTTCACATTACACATTCACTGCGAACCTCGCAATCCCACTGAGTAAAACAGAACAATTCAGCCATGTTAAATTGCTCATTACCTCAATAACTGCCAGAGGTGATAACGTTTTCAGGTACAAAAACATAATTATTTCAGTAATTAACTGTAGGATGGAGAGCATATTTGCAAAGGAACTGCAAGCATTGCAGTGTACAAATTTGAATAAGTGATGGTCCAAATGTTGGATGTTTCTCAAGATATTAGCTTGATGAAGCTGTACTTCTAAACTGTTCACTAAGCAATACATGTTTGCCACTAGCGAAGGCAAAAAAAAGAGCCAAGATATTGTTACATTAGCACTAAAAATAATCTACTTCCATTGGGAGGCTTGAAGTAAGCCTAGAGATATTTAATTTTGGTCAATATAAATAGTTCTTTAATGATTGAAGTAGTAGACGTGCTGTTGAAATTTTAAATACTTAATGCGAATTAAGCTTCTTTGAATTGTTTAGATAAATGCGGCCTGTGGGTAGATGATGCAGTGGTGCTATGGGAATCAGTCTGCCATCGGTTTAGATGGCCTTTGGTATAACCCTTAGATCATGGCAGTCTGTGATTAAAGATGATGTTTTTGAAGTGTATGGGAGAACATTGATTTGGTCTCCTAGAGCTTGTGTGAACCGGGAGAATTTTATTCAAAGTATCTAAAAGAGGAAAATGTATTAAATGTAAATCTATTGTAAAAATTATTAAAGAAAAAAGGTACAGGGCCCTTTGAAGAGCCGACTCTCAGCGAAACGCGCGTCGGGACTAGTGTTGTGGAGGATGTGGGAGGCAGACAGGGACGATGCTGCAGCAGTGATTTCGTTAGATTAAGACAGCCACCCTCTCTACTTGATTTGATTTTATGCTAGACGCTTAGTTAGATTAATTTTATCTAACGTCAGACTTCATTTAGATAGCGTTAGGAGTTGGAGGGAATTTAGTCTATGGTGATACTGGGCGATAAAAGTGGGGTGATAACGCTGGGCTATTTGGCTCTATCCTTGATTTAACCCTTTTTTTCCCTAATCACCTGTGCCACTATTTGATTTAACCGGCACGGTCTGACCAACTTCTTCATTACTCGCTCTCTCTCTCCTTTTGCTACTTTATTTTATTTTGGATATATAATGATTGTGCTACTTTGGTTTTAAAATTGCTAATTAAAAGTTATATTTTATTGAAATATGGATTGCTACTAATGTACTAGTAATCTGTGGGTATACTACTTAGACTCCATGTACCCCACAGATGTACCGGTACCTTTTTTCTTTAATTGTTATTCAGTAGGGGTTACCCCCCATTCTCGTTTGAGCAATCTGACACATTCTTTCTTTCTGTTTCCTCTCTAATAATCATATTATAAAAATTATTACTAACAAACTGTGTAGAGGTAAGTGGTGGAGAGGTCCTAGAAGTATTTATAATAATAACCCTTTTATATTCTGGTGCAGCTGTTGCCAGAACCCAGGGACATTTACGGAACCCGGGGACAGTTCTGGGTTAAATATCTGTGACTTGAGCAGAAATAATTTATGATTCCTACTCTAACAGAGAGTTGGGAATGTGTAATGGCATATCCCTGCCTTTCTATGTTATGTCAACTCCTGTCTACTCTCCTGCTGATGCTCTCTGGGATCCCAAAGAAAGCTGGAAACAAATACTTTTTACACAATCAGGCATTACATGAAATCATACTATCTAACTTAATTGGAAAAGTGTGCAGCAAAGTTCTTTTCCCATAGCATCCCCTACCGACTGACACCTGGAGAAGCACCGCCCACTCCCCTGGGGCCCAAGCTCAAACAGGGGACAACTCTGACTGTTAGGGGGAGATCCTTTCTGAGATGGCATGGAGATCAAAAGATCTATCTGCTTGGTATTGCATGCCCCCACTGCTTCGAAGGAGTGCTGTGGTCTGCACCACTATCATGTGCAGGACATTTTAAAGACTCTTTTCAATTACTCAAATAATAAT
Source organism: Pelobates fuscus (assembly GCF_036172605.1). Taxonomy (NCBI): domain Eukaryota; kingdom Metazoa; phylum Chordata; class Amphibia; order Anura; family Pelobatidae; genus Pelobates; species Pelobates fuscus. Next base: position 117,686,171 of record NC_086327.1, read on the forward strand.
TTTCAAATATTTAAAAATTTATCAGCAAGACTAAGAGTAAAATATTATGAGAAATAGCAATGCATTGGAGTTATATATAAAATACTACATACGATTATTCCTTAACATTAATGTTCGATTAGATTACTTTAGAATTGTGCGGTTTATTCCTCAAAATTTGAGTTGTGGTGAACTATACTGGGTGAAAATAGCCAAAAGGTCTTTTTCAAATAGGAGCTTTTTCCTTGGTTTTTAATTCAATACAGCTTGATGCTAAGCAAATAAATCTCTATGCATCAAAATGTCAATTATGTATGGAATACATTCAATATTCAATTCCATAACATAAAATAAATTAAGGAACACAGCATTATATGAATTCCTAAAATCCATGCACACTGTCATACATGTGAGTCATTGTTTGAGGTGTCTGAGATCCTGTACTCAAAAATACCAGATTAAGCAATTCCTGAGCATCCATAATTCAAATATCGAAAAAAGGTTAGTTGATCAAGGTCTAATGACTAAATAGGCTTCCAGGAAAGAAAATGAATTACAGTAAGCATTAGATTTCTGTAAAATGCAATGCCATGCAATATAGTAAGAAGTTTTGTTCCAGGGAGATAGAAAACAAAATGGAACACGGCTTTGTCTGGAAAAAGCCATCTCAACCTTTTCAATCTTTCCATTGGTGGTCCCACTTCGTAAAACTCGATCCCATGTTCATAGCATGACATATGACATGTGTATCTTCATAAAATTCTAAAAGAAAAGGGCTTGCCTACAGGAGGAGTATACATAAATTATATTAGTGTTAAGCTCTTGGGCTGTCCTACTATGTCCATCTGGTGGGTTGGACCATATTGTTTCGGAACCAATGTTAGTTCTTTTGTTTTTGGGTATGTGTACCATTATAACCTAGAGGAAGTGATGGGAAGGCAGATGAAACACTGGACAAGGGTTCTCTAAGTTGCCCCGTTAAAAAAAAAACATGTCCAGTTTATGAGCAGAGGGTGATCAAAGCATGCCCCGAAGATTCCAATATTTGGCAATCCATATATGTACATATGCTTTCTTTATGTTAATTTATTTTTCTATTTGAGTTACAGCACTCAAGCAGGGTTATTCACTAAGGTGTGAATTGTGGGGGATAGGTCACAATAGCTGAATTATAAAAAAGGTAAGCTATTTTACCTTTTTTCATGGTTATACACCAGACTCTGAGTTGTAAAATGTTCTTTAATGGCTGTTGGAGTGATACTAAAACCCTTATTCAAATGTGCACAGGGATTTGGGTTAGTCCACAGATAAAAATGTTTTAATAGGTATTTGGTTTACCATAAAGTAAATGGTGAGAGCTCCTTCGATCAAGACCAGGTTAGTCAATCCCTCATTATCATCACAGTCCTGAAAAGTTGCCATCCACAAAGGGGTTAATGGCACCAAGACAGTTTTGAAAAGACTTTAATTTTATTTCATTTCATTCTTGCTCATCATGGGTTTTCACATGCCCCCACACATGTCCTTCAGTTTACCAACAAACTCCTTTTTTTTAGGCCACACAGGACACCTATATCCTCGGAGCACCTGGAATTCTGGTCCTGTTAACATAATTTAAAGGGACACTGTAGGCACTACAACTATTTAAATCTAATTGGATTGGTTATAGTGCTTGGAATCTACCTAATATAATCCCACCATTCAGTGTTAAACTGAATGAGGGTCCCTCAGCCACCTACAATCTGGCCCCCACTGGAAGTATGGATAAGGCAGAGATTACACTCTACATTAGCCATAGCAACTCCTACTAATAATGCACACTGCCATAGCCTGAATACGACCAGCTGACACTCTCAGCCAATCGCTATTGTCTATTGATGCTCAGGCTAAAGATTCCTCATTATCCCAAGCAGCATAGAGAAGATGGGCTGCTTTAAGCTATTGTTTAGCATTAAACTATTCAAAAACATTTTAACAATAGACAAAAGGATGGTGCCAGGGGACTCCAGACACTATAAATACTTATTTGAGATAGAGTAGTTGCAGCGCCTACTGTCCATTTAAATGCAAGCAAATAAAAAGTTACAAAAATAAAAAGTTCATTATTTTGAGGCATTAATAGAATAGGTTATTAAACAGAAAAAAAAATATTGTGGTTAATTAGTCTCTGTAAACGTATAGCTCATTATTTCTGCCAATTAAGCCTTCCATATGTATTCTAACCTGAATAAGTAGCATCTATGTTAGCCCCTGAATAATACCATTCTGTCTTTTTAAATGTATCCTAGAATACTTCATTTACCTGCTAAAATATCATTTTGTTTATTTTTTTTTTTTTAAATTCAACTGAGCCTCAAGTGTATTGAAGCAATTGAATCAGCTTTCCATTTGTTTTGATGTCAGTTTGAGTTTGCCCGGCGCAAAATCTTTTGACTTACCCTCATGACTTAGTCACCTTAGTTCAAAAATCTAAACATTTGCTCATATGTACGCAGTAATAGGAAACCAAATTATCATAATGTTCTTCTGGATATATCTTTCCAAAGATTTGGTTTATGCTAAGTTATGTTTCGCAGTTTTAAAGATAAGAAAGTAAAAAAAATGAAGAATTAACAGTCAGGAAGAAAATTGCTTTAACCTCCCTGGCGGTATGATTATGTCAGGAATTTTGTACCAAAAGCGGTACCATTTTTTTGCATTTGAATTACCCGCCCAGTTCCGCCTCCATGTCAGGCATGTCAATCAAATTTTAATTAATCAAATCACATAATTACGTTAAAAGATTATTTAAATATACATGTAGAATTTTAATATATATGCATTTATAGGTATTTAAATTCTACGTGTATACTAATGTAATTTTTTATGTAATTATATGTATTTATCTCTATATATATATTTGCGGTTATTTGTATTTTATATATAGATAGATATATATAGGATGTCATTCTAAGTGTATTTTGTTACCGATATATATATATTAATAACAAAATACAGTTAGAATGAAATTACATATGCGTATATAATTTAGATAAAATTTTGTTTCAATATTTTATTTATTTATTTTATTATTTTATTTATTTATTATTTTAATTATACGTATTTATATATAATATATATATGTACATCTATTATATATATAATATATACCGTATTTTTCGCTCCATAAGACGCACCTGACCATAAGACGCACCTAGTTTTTTGAGGAGGAAAACAAGAAAAAAAATATTCTGAATCAAATGTTGTACTAAACTATTTAATAAACTACCAGTATATCAGAATAATATTTCAACCATGTAAAGTGAACATTGGCATTAAGTCAACAGTGGTATTAAGAACCATCATCACTGTCATTAACAAATGAAGAGAGACTTTAAGGTTTGAGTACTCTTTTAGTCTTCTGTGAACCCCAAGAACTCATCATTGCTAGAGTCAGAATTTAGGAAGCTCAGTTGCTCACAATCACTGGCATCACTTTCTTCGCTATCTTCATATAAGATATCATCTTCATTTCCATCCAAAGCATTGCTAATGCCACATTTTTTGAATGACTGGACAACGATTTCCTCCTTCACAGAGTGCCATGAAGTTTTCACCCATTCACAAACTTGAGTGATAGTGGGCCTCTTCATTCGTCCAGCAGGTGTCAGATCATGATTGCCAGCAGCCATCCATTTGTTCCATTCTTCTCGCATAAAGATCTTAAATGGTTTGTTGATGGAAACGTCGAGAGGTTGCAACTGGCTGGTAAGACCTCCAGGAATTACAGCTAGATGAGTCTTCACTTCTTTAAAGCACTTTTTTGTAGTTTCACTAATATGTGCTCTAAACTGGTCAAGTACTAATAAGGCAGGTTTTTTCAGAAGCCCTCCAGGACGTTTGGACCACACTTTTTCAATCCATACTCTCATTCCATTTTCGTCCATCCATCCTTTCTCATGAACATGAACAACAACTCCTCTTGGAATCGCTTCTTTTGGAAACGTTTTCCTTTTGAAAATCAACATGGATGGCAATTTGGTACCGTCTGCACAGCAAGACAACACAACCGTGTAATGGGTTTTCTCATGTCCGGAGGTTTTCACGGTGATTGTTTTGGCACCTTTCAGATCAACAGTCCTATTAGATGGCACATCAAAGGTTAGCGGGACTTCATCCATATTCCCAATCTGGCCAATTTCATACCCATTTTTCTTCCTAGCATCAATGACAAATTTATGAAAAGAAAGAATCTTAGATTCATATTCTTTTGGCATTTTTTGCGCAATTCTGGTTTTGGTGCGCATAGCAAGGCCACATCGCTTCATAAATCTGTAGCACCACGATGGTGATCCAATAAAATCGTGAATGCCTTTCTCTACAGCAATGCGTTTGGCTTCATATATTATCATTTTTGTAGAGACTGAGAAGCCATTATTCCGGTGATTTGTGATCCATTCTTTCATGGCCACGTCTAACTGTGGCCACTTTGCAGCATGTACACGAAGAGTGTGCTTACTTTTATCCCCTTTTTGCAGCTGATCCTCCTGTTTCCTCCACTCTCTTATCATTTTTTCAGTTGGAGGTGGCCCAAAATGTCTCTCTGCTGCTCTGTTTCCATGCTCCTTAGCATACTTTACTACCTCTAGTTTAAAAGGAATCTTATATGCTAGTCTTTTCTGCTTGCTCATCCTTGTATGTAGAATGGGGGAAGGTTTCTGCAAGAAAATACAGTGATGAAGGAACTGTCAGTAATGTACCGTATCTCCAATGTGTACCACTGAGTGCTGACCGTACCTTTAAATAATGGCATCATAGCAAACATACGTAGTACCGTAAGTGATATCTATAAAATTCCACAAGGAAAATAAATGTGCAAATTCAACTTGCACTTTTCAGAGAACTGCCCCATTAATCTGATCCCTGACAATTTAAATAAAATTAATATTATATTCAATATATATTAATGTACGGTAATTACTGTACATGTTGTAATATGTTGTAATATATTACAACATTTTGTGGGAATATAACAGTGTTTAATCAGCGATGGGTTTTGATCGCTGCTAACAGTGCTGTTTAAGTGAGGAAAGCTAGGTGGCGATAGAGCTCTTACCTCAAATCCCAGCAAGACCACTACTGTTGAAGTGAGGGAAGCTAGGTGGCGATAGATCCCAGCAAGACCACTGCTGTTCAAGTGAGGTAAGCTAGGTGGCGGTAGATCCCGGCTACGAGCGAGTGGGGAAGAAGCACGGTGCTGGACAGACGCAATACCGGAACCCCAGGAGCCTCCTCTCTGCCGCACGGAACCCCAGAAGCCTCTTCTCTTCCGCACGGAACCCCAGGAGCCTCTTCCGCACGGAAGCCCAGGAGCCTCCTCTCTGCAGCACGGAACCCCATGAGCCTCCTCTCAGCCGCACAGGAACCCCAGGAGCCTCCACGATCCACATTTCATGCCTGCACTCCGGCGTTTTGACTCAAGGTACCACAAATTCGCTCCATAAGACGCACATACATTTCCCCTCACTTTTGAGGGGAAAAAAAGTGCGTCTTATGGAGCGAAAAATACGGTATACATATTATATATATGTAACGTCATTCTAAGTGTATTTTAATATTAATATATATACTTATATTAATATTAAAATACACTTTGTATGACGTTACATATATATAATATGTATATATATTATTATATAATATATATACATATTATATATATATATAAAAATATATTTAATTTATTTTTACACTTGTCTTTTATTTATTTTTTTATACTTCCCACCAGCAGGGGGACTGTCTGATATTTCAAACAGTCCCCCTGCTGGCAGATCCACAGCCAGCTATAGAGGGCCATGTGATCGCTCTTTGAGAGCGATCACATGGCCCCCGGGGGCCTGATTTGCCGTGGGAGGGCTGCCTGGGCTGTGAGGCAGTCCTCCCGAAGCGGATCGCGGCGGAGGTAAGTACATCTTATCTACCCCGAGCATGACTCGGGGTTACCGCTTCTGGCAGCGAAAATTAACCCAGAGTCACGCTCGGGAATACCGCTAGGGAGGTTAACATTCTGAAAATAAAATCTCACACATTATCATTTGCTGCAATGTTGCTAAATAATGTCACTTACTCATTAACAAATACACTTTTACTCATTATCTTATTATTATTATTTTTAATTCAGTTTAGTAGGCACGAGAAATCAAAACGAAATACCAGGCTAGAAGCATTATTAATTAACAAAGTAATAGATCTGTGTTTCTTTAAGGGATTCTATAGTGTTAGGAATTCAAATCTGTATTCCAAACACTATAGTGCCCCCCGTCCTACCCCCATAGCAGATAAAGGGTTAAAAAAAACTTTATTTACTCCCCTGATTCCAGCGCCAATGTCTCCGGAGATTGGCGCTGTGTCGGCATTCCAACCCCTCCCAAATCTTCTGATGGGGAGGCATAATGCGCATGCACAGCGAGAGCATTTGGACCTCCCCATAAGAAAGCATTGACTCAATACTTTCCTATGTTGATTTCACTGACACTAGATGTCCTCATACAGAGCAGGATGTCCAGTGTTATTTAAGGGACTTAGAGTGTGCTAGAATCCAATAAGTGCCTCTAGTGGTTGTTTGGTAGTCCTGCACGGTAATTACATGATTTTGCTATTTCATGACGAAAAGTCATGATTTTATGAAAGACACGGAGGCGAGTATTGCTTAACCCTTTCTTTACTGTCCACCAATAGCAGCAAAGTATATTAACAGTAAGAAAAAACAGTAACCATAGAGATAGGACACTCCCATATCCAGTCCCAGTATAATAGGCAGCACCTCCTCCTCCAATTCCTCTTTCTTTGGAGATGCTACCCGCCAACAGCTAACCGGAAGTCAGGAAACAGTCCAGCACTAGAAGGGCCACGGCCCAGAGTCCTTGTTGATACAGGAACAGCGGATGCCCTTGAACATAGGCAAAACCGGGAACAAATGGTGAAACTTTTAACCATAGGGAGTCCATCTCTTTGTCAACTCTTGAACTTCAGCTAACTTGTGGAAGTCCTGAGCATAGAGACGTCCTTCATGCGATGCGCTTAGAAGTGGATCAACCTGTGAAGACATAATGACAGGAGCCCAAAGGTTAAATCGGTACTAACACTATTTGCCCATGCCAAGATACGGTACATTGGAAACCAAGCCACCCGTTAGTGTACCCCCATTCGTACCTGAGTAAAGAGTCCCCATGTATGTGAAGTGTCATGAGTCAGATGTACATATAAGTTATACATTCATGGAAGGCAATGTTATACTTACCGCCCGAAGCGAGAAAAGACAGGGGGGGAAATTCTATAAATAAGTAATAGGGAGGGGCAATACTCGCCTCCGTGTCTTTCATAAAATCATGACTTTTCGTCATGAAATAGCAAAATCATGTAATTTTATGTCAAGACACGGAGGCTCATATTGCTAGTTTAAAGCTGATCCATGACCGACGAGAAAACGTGTGGCTGAGGTCGGAAGTAGAATTCCCTGAAGGTGGATTCTCTGGACCAGTCCGCCATCCTCATAAGGTCTTCCAGGCGTGCTCCCGAAGAGGCCATAGACGTAGCTGAAGCCCCACGTGTGGAGTGGGCGCTAAAGATGGATGTGTCCACCCCCGCCTGCGACATAATCCACTTCACCCAACGAGCCAGAGTCGTGCTGGATACTGGGGTGAAGGGTCGACGGATGGAGAGGAAAAGTTGAGGCGTTGTAGCCGACCTATGGGCCTTCGTCCGAAGTTCGTATTCCTTCAAACATGTCACTGGGCACAACATCGGGTTATTAGGAAAACTCGGGTACAAGACTGAGCGTATGGCCGTCTTAGTCCTTCTGGAGACATTGAATGTCACCCCGTCCGGGGTGAAGGATCTTGCATCGTGGTCCAGGGCACGTACCTCCGAGACTCGTTTACAGGAGATGAGGCAGAACAGGCATACCAACTTGGCAGAGAGTTGTTGTAAGGTGAGGTCCGAGTTGGGAGGCCAGGAGGAAAACAGCGATAGGACGCAGGTGACGTCCCATGTGGCTGTGTATCGAGGTCTGGGAGGACGCGAGAGGCGTGCCCCTTTGAGAAAGCGGCATACCAGGGGATGCTGGCCCGCTGGGCAGCCGTTGAAACCATGATGAGCTGACGAGATGGCTGATCTGTATAGGTTGATCGTGCGATATGCACGACCCTCTTCAAATAATGATGTGAGGAACTGGAGTATCGTCGTCACAGGAGCCGCCACGGGATCCAGGTTCCTAGCCAGGCACCAACCAGTCCAAGTTCTCCAAGCGGTCCCGTATGAGCGTCTAGTGCCGGGAGCCCATGCGTCAGCCAAGAGGCGTCGAGTTGCGTCCGAAATTCCTGGGACTTCCCAGGGATCCCCGAGATTCTCCATGCGAGTAGTCGCAATGATCCGTCCAGTAGGAGTGGATGTTGTTGGCCTATCGGGTTCAGTAGAAGGTCCCGGCTGGGCGGTAGAAGAGCAGGGATGTCTATAGCCAGTTCTAGGAGTTGTGGAAACCACGACTGGGTACCCCAGAATGGGGTTAGTAGGACCATTTCCGCCATCTGGCGACGTACCTGGAGTAGCACTCAGGGGATCATGGCAAATGGCGGGAAGGCGTAAAGGCGCGATTCGGGCCATTCCGGGCGCCAGCTGTAGAACCTGGGTAGTTGGGTGTTGAGTCTGGAAGCGAATAGGTCTATGGAAAAGGGTCCCCAGAGGGATGAGACAGTGGAGAACACCTCGGTATCCAATTTCCAATCGCTGCTGTCTGCTAGATAGCGTGAGCTCCAATCCGCATGGGTATTGTGAAGGCCAGGAAGGTATTCCGCTTGGACCGTCAGGTTCCTGTCTAGGCAATAGGTCCAGAAATATTTCGCCAAGCGGGCCAGCACCGCAGAGCGTGTGCCGCCCAGGTGGTTGACATACCGAACCGCTGAAATGTTGTCCATCCGCAGCTTGATGCATGTGCTGGCCGTGCCGTTCGCAAAGCTCTTGATCGCAAAGGAACCAGCCAGTAGTTCTAGGGCATTGATGTGGAGTCGGGACTCTGCGTCTGTCCACCGACCCCCAGTGGTCACCCAGTTGCAGTGTGCGCCCCAGACGTGGAGACTCGTGTCCGAGTCCACCGTGAACTCCGGCTGGGAGCCGAAGATGGCCTTGCCATTCCAGGCGGATAGGTTGTGGATCCACCAGGTCATCTCGTCTCGGGATTCCGCGTCCAGGGGAACCAAGTCTGCATACGAAGCCCCTTTGTTGAGGTGTGCTATCTTCAGGCGTTGGAGAGCTCGGTAGTGGAGCGGAGCCAGGAACACCGCCTGGATGGACGAGGTCAGTAGTCCAATGATTCGTGCCAGGTGTCGCAACGACAGCTGTTGTCTCGTGAGGGCACGTCGTAGTTCCTTGCGGATGGAGCGTATTTTGGCTGGAGGGAGACTGAGAGACTCCGCTTCCGAGTCGACCGTGAACCCTAGGAACTCCATGTGTCGGGAAGGGGAGAGGCAGGACTTCTCCCCGTTGAGTAGGAAACCCAGTTGACGTAGGAGGTCCATTGTCCATTGAAGGTGTTCTAGGAGGGCTCTCCGATCTTGTGCCATGAGGAGGATATCGTCCAGATAGACTATCAGTCTGACTCCTCGACTGCGTAGCCAGGCCATGGCCGGTCGCATCAACTTGGTGAAGCACCACGGAGCGGATGAGAGTACGAATGGGAGGCATGTGAAACGCCATGTTTCGCCTTTCCAGAGGAACCTTAGTAGGTCTCTGGATGACTCGGCCACCGGGACAGTCAGGTAGGCATCTTTGAGATCTAACTTTGCCATCCAATCTCCGCGGAGGAGAAGGTCCCGCAGGAGGTGGATCCCCTCCATTTTGAACTGGCGGTAGCGCACTATGGAATTCAGGGCCCGAAGGTTTATAACTGGGCGCATCTGGCCGCCTTTCTTTTCTACCAGGAAGATGTTGCTTATAACCCCAGAATGTGCCAGCGGGGCACGTTCTATCGCTCCCTTCGTGTGGAGTGACAACAGTTCCTCGTCTATTAAGGCGCGGTCTGCCTTCGAAAGTACCATAGGGTGAGGGGAAGGAATGTGGCCCGGGGTATCTACCAATTCTATGTGGAACCCCTTCACAGTGTTCAAAACCCAGGGATCTGAGGTGATTTCTAACCAGGCATGGAAAAAATGACGGAGTCTGCCCCCTACACAGATATTGGAAAAAACACAAGGTATGTGTGGTCTTACCGTAAGGGCGTCTGGAATCGGGGTTCCCTCTGAAGCTTCTGGAGCGCCATGGTCTTCCACGAGATGGGAAGAAGGGAGACTGGTGTCTTGTGTCCTGATACGGTGGCCTCTGGGTATAAGAGCCTCGTCCCGATCCTCGGGAGTTAAAATTAGACCGGCCGGACAGACGGCTCCTGAATCTGCCGGCCCTGGAAGAGACCCGTCCTTGAAACACCCTCCTCATGGAGGACTGGGCCTTGTCTAGGGCTGTGAAAGCACCAACGAAGCGCCCCAAATCCTTAATAAAGGAGTCTCCAAATAGCTGGCCCTGAGCCTCTTTACCTGCCTCAGTGAGGGCGAGGTTGGCCAATTTGGGCTCGATTTTAAAGAGGATGGCTTTACGCCGTTCTATAGACAGGGAAGTGTTTACGCTACTGGCTATGCAGATAGCCCTCTGCACCCAACCACGGAGTTCCTCCGGGTCGACCTGTCTGTTCTCTGTTCTAGCTATCTCGGCCATGTCGAATAATTTAGCCAGGGGGCCAAAAATGTCCAGGTGTTTGTCCTGGCATGACTTTAACGCAGATTCCAGGCCCTTACAGGGATTCCAACCCATCTTGGCCAGAAACTGCGTCATTTTAGGGTCTACAATGGGTGTCTCACAGACTTTGTTAGGGATAAGGGGTCTAGGACATTCCGCCCTGAGCTTATTGCGCGCCGTCTTGCTAAGGGGGCGCCTAACCCAGTTCTCAAGGTATTTCGCCACATGGGCGGCTGGGAGCCATTCTGCTGACCTCGGGTGATGGAGAGCATCCGGGTCAAACATAGGTTCCCCAACCGGGTCTAAGAGGGTCGAACCCGCGGTAGCGGGAGAGTCACTGCGAGAGTCACTGATTACCAATCCTGGTAGGGTAGGGGCAAAGGGGTCAGTGTCCTGCCCATCAGACTCGTTCTTGGAGTCATCCCCGGACTCATCCATAGCCTCCTCACAAGACCCGATTTCTGAGTCGGAGTCGCTCTCTGTAAGTGCTCTGGCACATTTCCAGTGCCGCGCCCGTTCTGCCTGGCGCGGAAAGGCTCTTTTGCGTGATATAGGCACGCTATCTTTGGTGGATATTTTAACACCAGTCTTAGTGGTTCTGGAGGCGGGCGGGGTCAGGTGCTTAGATTTGGCCTTAGCCTTTCTAGGGTTGTCCCCTGGGTTGTTCTCTGAGGAACGAGATAAGCGTGTAGGCATGGTAGGTGCCTCTGCGGGTATAGATTGTGCCAATAAAGCCTGAGATATAGACTGGGACAAGGCTGAGGACATTGAGCCCATGGCGGCCATGATGGCGTCTGTAACTGAGCGTTGCAGCGCCATGGCCTGGGCATCATCCGGCACAGACATAGGGTCACCCGCAGAAGAAGGGGGACCAGAGCTGGCAGAGTTAGGGCCAGCCAGCGCCTGGGGAATATCCCTATCCTCAGGGGAGAGAGGGGAGACAGGTCCCTTAGGTTTAGGCATAATAATAGTTATATTGAGTAATGTCAAACTCAAAACAATATTTCCCTATATAGGCAAATATATATAGTGTATATAGGGATACAAGTGAAAAATATATATATTCTGTGGTAAAAGAAATAGAGCTGCTAACAATGTGGAGGATGCACTAGCAGGAGTTAATCACCCCAGGCTAGGCAGAGATAACAGGGAAAAAGGAGGGAGCTCACCAGGGTCCAGACCGGCAGATAAGGAGAACGGAGGGAAAAAGAGCGCCAAAGTGACTGATAGAAAATGGCCGCTGGGGGGGAACACATAAAACAGGTGAATCCAGCATTCGAATGAAAAATTCGAATGCAGCAATAGGAGAATAGGCAGGCAGACTGGTTCACATCAAACAGGTGAATCCAGCATTCGAATGAAAAATTCGAATGCAGCAATAGGAGAATAGGCAGGCAGACTGGTTCACATCAAACAGGTGAATCCTGCATTCGAATGAAAAATTCGAATACAGCAATAGGAGAATAGGCAGGCAGACCAGTTCACATCAAACAGGTGAATGCAGCGTTCACATGAAAAATTCGAACAAAGTAATAGGAGAGAAGACAGGCAGACCGGCAGAGTAATGGAGGGAAAGTTTAGAGCGATACCAAGGGAATCAGAGAAGGTAGAGCAGGATAAAGCCGGACAGGGATGGTCTGGGACCCTGGGCTCAAACAAGGTATACAACAGAAGGTCAAATAAATACAAAATACAATCATACATTAACCAGTGAATGGTACAAAATGTCAGCAGAGAAAAATAATTTTTGAGGTACTTATCTGTCTGGTAGCAGCAAAGAAAGAGGAATTGGAGGAGGAGGTGCTGCCTATTATACTGGGACTGGATATGGGAGTGTCCTATCTCTATGGTTACTGTTTTTTCTTACTGTTAATATACTTTGCTGCTATTGGTGAACAGTAAAGAAAGGGTTAAGCAATATGAGCCTCCGTGTCTTGACATAAAATTATTGTATTTTATCTACAACTGTAATTTTTTTATATTGCAGCACAAACGGGGACAGTGACTGTACATCCAGACCATTTCAATGAGATTAAGTGGTCAGGGTGCCTATAGTGTCCCTTTAAACATTTGGGTTAGCTTGATGATACAGGATTATGATACCCATTATTCGAAAGCAATATATTACGCATACAAAATGCTATTAATAGACCCTGCACTGTGTCATAAGATTCTCCAATGCACTTAAAGAGTTACCCACTACAGCTCACTGTAGTGGTTATGATGCTAGGAATACCCTGGCTCCATTTCCCATTAATATGGCAAACATTTTTTTTCAATGGTTTGCCCTCTTACCTAATCCTGCCAGGATTAAGTATCCTCTATGGCTGGCGGTGATGTGTATGCGACTTCGGCAGAGCTACAGAGCTAAATAATGTTGGCTAAATAATGTTATCCTGCTGGCCACTCATTGGCTGAGAGTGTCTACTGACGACATAGAAAGATGCACAGAATTGACATTAGTCAGACCAGAACTACACTGATGCCCCAGTGATGATTCGAAGGGTGGAATTAAACCTCCGACAGCGGAAAGCTAATCTCCATATGTGCTGTGTTTCATAGTGAACAACTGCACATAGAGACTACAGGCACCATGACCACTTCATATCACTGAAGGAGTCTTTAAGGCAGTGCTGCTATCGTAATCGGTTTATTGGTTTACTGTGGGTAGTTGGCTGTCGCATAATCAATACAAAGTGCCTTATTCTAACTATTTAGATCACACTAAAAAAGCATGGGGACACAATTTGGAATCAAGACCCTGGGAGTAGGAATCACTGAGATTATTAAAGACGTTTGTTTAATAACTTGATAGTTTGAGTTTAAAGCTGAATAAACTGCTATAATTCATACAGCGCCTACTAGTTTATAATGTTTGTATTTATTTACTTATTTTGCTTTCAGTTTATCTGTATATTATTTATTGAAAATTACACCACGTACATATTCTATAACAATATTCAAATCTATATTTGTGTATTTGGTTTCATTTCCTTTTTCGTTTGTTTTAATTGTTATACCTATATTAACAGTGCTTTGGAATGTGTTACGCAATGCATGAAAGCAACTCTCCTTTTCAAATAGCTTTTATTGAATCTTTAGGGAAGTGTTACAAAAGAGAAAAAGGGAATTTGTGGGAGAAAAATATAGTTACATAGATGTCCAAAGATTGATCCTCGCTGTAGCTGTATAAAGTAACACGTACAGACTCTCTCATAAATATTACACAACCTGTAAATTAACGTTAAAGGATCACTATAGGGTCAGGAACACAAACATGTATTCCTGACCCTATAGTGTTTAACCCACCATGTAGGTGGCTTATCCCCTCTTAGTCCCCCTATAAAAGTTTAAAACTCACCTTATTTTCAGATGCCGCGCGGGTCTGCCGGTGCTGGCTCCACCCCCTTTGTGATATAATCAAAATGGACGATTTTTAGCCAATATAATGCTTTCCTATAGGAGCGGGGCCAAATGCAATCAATGCATCTCTCTGAGGAAAATTCTGCGTCTCCATGCAGAGTGTGGGGTTGTACAGCAGGCCTGTTTACTGTGCAGCACTGAGCCAGGAAGCCCCTCCAGTGGCCATCTAAGGAGTGGTCACTTGGAGGTGTCCCTAGGGGCAATGTAAACACTGCCTTTTCTCTGAAAAGGCAGTGTTTACATGAAAATGCCTGAAGGGAGCTATTATACTCACCAGAACAACTACATAAAGCTGTAGTTGTTCTGGTGACTATAGTGTCCCTTTAAACAAAAAGAGAAATTGATTAACAGACTAGGATACACTGCAATGTGACAATGATTTTCTTTTATTCATTTTATTCGTGTCTTCTCATGAGTGAAGCAATTACCAGAATGTATAAAATAAGAGTAGAAATTAGTGAAACATTTCATAGACCAATGTCTTGTTTTCGGCAGAGAGGTTTGTTCCCTAAATAAATTATGGAGAATAGTATTAAAATGAAAATAAACTACAAAGTAAAGCAGATCTAGATTCAGGACAACAGATCCTAATTTGAAAAAAAAGTCAACAATTTAGTTTAATATCCAGTATGGCTTAATACAGTCAAGATTCTGCAATTCCCTTGTTGGTTCTTGTATTTTAATATTTTGTGACTAAATCTCCACGTTTCTCTCATCTTTTTTAAAAAAAAAAAAACAACTGTAATAATCCAATATTGTTTCAAGTTCATTCTGACTAAAGGCAACTAATGTTGCCTCTTGAGATAACTCAAAGCAATGTTGACATTTTATATTTTCCCATAGAGTTTTCTTAGTTCGTATAATTTTAATGTCACATTTTAGACAAAATAAAAATAAGCTGAAATCTAATGAGATTTTATACATTATTCATTACTTTAAAGTCTGAATTCTAAGCATAATCTTCAAGAACTTTGAAAGGTTGTGCTATCGGCAAATATGAAAGACATTATCAAAGGAATGATTTGCTAAAGCTCTGGCTAATGCACTCTTTGAGATTCCTTATAAAGTCCCTTTCTAAGTAATGGAAAACAACCCAAAAAAATAATAATATATGTTGCTAATATTGGATAAAAATTGTAAACATAAGTTCAGTAAGAAATTTGATTCCACACTTTAAATTTAACTTTTTATGACAAAAAAATGTATTTTCTTAGAAAATACATTACTAACTGTGGTGAACAGAACTTCACCATGGGCTTTTGGAGGAGCCCGCTTGCCAGCCTCCTGCCCCAGGACTATGGCCCCCTGCAATAGACCTGGATAAAATACTTCAAAAAGGCTCTGTTCGTGCAATTGGGATTATATATAGTAAAAATAGAAAGGTGCGCTGTACCTTTAAAAATTTAAAGTGCAAATAAGTGCATCAATATAGTGCAAATAGGGAGTGTCTGTCCAATGTAATCACACTCTATATAACAATTGTGCAAAATTGCAAGTGAAAAGGGAACACAAAATAAAAAATGATAACTTACAATAAATAATATTCGGTTATTCCAATTTGGAGATGTGGTACATACAAGGGAAAAATATAAAATCACATAGCATAATATTGTATAAGACTGGTATAAAACAGCAAGAAAAGAGAATAAAACTCACAAGGGAGGAGCAGTAAAAGTCTGCTCCAACTTCTTCAGCATATCGTCCACACCATGGGACTTAGAGTAGAAAAACAGCAGGACGCCAGCTAGTTAAAACGAACTTTATTTCTTCCAAAAAAGGCTCCCTCTCCCACATAGAAGGCCAGTGTCCAGTAGAATATTGTGCAGAGATGAACACTCAAATATTTTTCGGCACTTCTCAAGGCACTTCCGGGTTCGGAGCTCCGTACAGTCACGTGATAGCGTGATGACGTCATCACGCTATCACGTGACTGTACGGAGCTCCGAACCCGGAAGTGCCTTGAGAAGTGCCGAAAAATATTTGAGTGTTCATCTCTGCACAATATTCTACTGGACACTGGCCTTCTATGTGGGAGAGGGAGCCTTTTTTGGAAGAAATAAAGTTCGTTTTAACTAGCTGGCGTCCTGCTGTTTTTCTACTCTAAGTCCCATGGTGTGGACGATATGCTGAAGAAGTTGGAGCAGACTTTTACTGCTCCTCCCTTGTGAGTTTTATTCTCTTTTCTTGCTGTTTTATACCAGTCTTATACAATATTATGCTATGTGATTTTATATTTTTCCCTTTTATGTACCACATCTCCAAATTGGAATAACCGAATATTATTTATTGTAAGTTATCATTTTTTTATTTTGTGTTCCCTTTTCACTTGCAATTTTGCACAATTGTTATATAGAGTGTGATTACATTGGACAGACACTCCCTATTTGCACTATATTGATGCACTTATTTGCACTTTAAATTTTTAAAGGTACAGCGCACCTTTCTATTTTTACTATTTGTATTCTTTGTACGGTGTTCTTTGAGCTTGCACACTTTTAGGTGCTGCTCTACCTTTATTTGTAAATTTTGCACTAATATTTTACACTTTAGCGCCTATATTGCTTGTTTTTTTTTTTTTATTCAATTGGGATTATATCTATATTATATGCACGAACCAGAGACCACCCTGGAGCTTGTTAAACCCTATTAACACTTGGTAACAATTCTAACCGCAGTGTTCTAATTGTCTGTTTGGGTGGACGCTGTACGCATGAACAACCACGAGGTGGTGGACATATTATTCGCATGAATGCAGGCAACAGTGTTTAGTCGTCAAATTCCTGGAACTAAAATCAGACACAGAAACTCCTGAACACCGCTGGACTTCCATCATCGTTTTATACAACTTAAAAGGGCACTGTTCGGTGGAATCGTTCATCTGGATGAGGGGAACAAGCTCCAGGGTAAGAACATTGACTAGGTTCTGTAGTTTGTTCGGTTTTTAAACTACCGAACTTGACCGACCGCAAGCCCTGATTCTATAGAGCTGTTTTGGGCATGGGACCATGCGTGCGGTCGGTCAAATTATAACTTCCATGAAATCCCTGAACCCTTGAAGCGATCTGGGTGATTTTTGGATATGGTGGTCACCCAGATCATGGCTATTAGGGGATGTAACTTTTGTGGGAGTTTTGTGTGTTTAAATGTATTTTGGGGGTTTTGTTAAAATGTATGTTTTCTGTGCCTGGAGATAATTGAGTTTAATACAGTGCTTGACTCAATTATCTCCCAGGCAAAGAGGAGGGATTATCTTGTTTTATGAGGGAGTGCCCTGGACCTGACAGCCAATGTAATCATGTGTATGTTTTTACTGTAGTCTACTCTCAGGTCCAGGGGGGAGTGCCCCTTGCATGGGTACCTGCATATAAGGCCAGTTGTGGCCACCAATAAACAAATTCCTTCTTACCCTCAATATAGAGTCTCATCTCATGTGTGGGGGGATTGCTATATCACTATACTCCCTCTGGAATATAATACTTGCTCTTTTAAGAGCATGTTGCTACACTCTCTTGGAGGAGAGTTCTACCCACTGGAAGCTGGATCCTGGTCTTGGGTACAGGGTGGGTGGAGGACAGCGAGACCCCAGCCAAGCTGTAACACTGGAAGTGGGGACTACAGTGCTGATGGTGTCTGGTGCGGTGCTTGTGGTTCTCTGTAAGCACTAGGAAGCAGCGATTGTCGGAGGCAGCCAGTCGGAATGCAAGGCAGTCCGCTACACTAACCTATGAAACAGAATATTTTACTGCACAATTCTTTACTATCATCTTTCATCTTTCCTTTTATATAGAGTCTATATGGTCCTTCAGTGCTCCAGTAGTATTTGATGAAGGTAGGCAGCTTGAACACTCGATCCAGAGTCTCTCCTCTTTTCAGATAAATATAAATTGCTCATACAGGAAGGGAGGGGTAGTGCCTTACAGTATTTCTCGATTATATTTGTAACAGAGATGGATAAATATATATATAAGTTAGAAATACACTTACAGATTTTGTGATCTCTTGAAAGCTCCACTTGTATGTGCGTGAGCGATACAATTCACGCTTGTGGATTCTTGTGGGTTCCCTCGGTCTCAGTCAACAGTCTGTTTAAAGGAGTTTGTATAAAAAATATAAAACATACAGATAGACTAATCTAGTGTAGTATATCTGGATAAACATGGATAAGTAATATAATGAAAATGGACTCACGTGGTTTGGAGCCTGTGTGTTGGCTCCCAAATTATCATAGAGTGATGTCAGTCAGTGACAGTGACAGTCCTATCCATATATATGGTATGCAATAAAACAGAAATTAGAAATATAGAAAGATGTTACTTAGCAAGACTGGAAAATTGGGAATGAAATATAAAAAAAAATCAACTTTCCAACTTTAGTTCCGAGCAAGCTAAGTGGCTCATAATCATGTGAGTGGGTCCTTTTATGTGCATACAAACATTTTAGTATATACTATATTACCCTATTGTATTTTACTCTTTTTAATCCACAGATCAAATATTAATTTACAGAATGTGGTAATGATTTTATTTGTGTGCTGTCACTACTATCTGTTTTTAAAAAAATAATAAATATGAAGAACTTATCATGACTAATGTAACATTTTTTGTTTTTTAACTGCAAAAAATATTGGGTGGGCACTGTTTCATCCACTCCTACAGACCAGCTTCTACTGTATATCATGTATATTACCATATAAAAGGAAAATGTGAAATGAGATGTGTCATCTTTCAAGCTACATTTTTTTTTTTTTACTGACTGTTTAACATTTTAGTTTCAACTCTAGATTAGGGATGCACATGGGCAAAAAATGTGTTTCGGTTTGGAAATTCGGGTAAGTAAAAAAATTTGTCTGCTTCGGCAATTCGGACCAATGCGTTCGGTTCGGCACTTTGGAACTGCCGGACGTCGTCACTTCAGACCTTCGGCACTTCAGAACTTCGACACTTCAAGCATTCATAAGCATCAGAATGTCTGTATGGCATGAAATTTGTACAAATGTACATTCGGAACAAAACAAATTGCACATGTCTATTGCTCATTTCATTGGACAGGGAATAGTGAATCCAGGATATGCACACAAAAGATGTGGAAATGGTGGCGCTATATAGTTGTTGTATAAAGTTATTAGAATGAATTTTAGCTGCTATATACACTCCGTGGGTACTCCTATTAACCCACCACACATAAAAGATCACCAAAAACAACATAGAAACTTTAGATTTAGCAGGTGTTTATACCCTTTAAACCCTCAGTTTTCACGAGTGTGGCGCTAGGTATAAATCTGAAGAGTGAGTGAATACGTGTATATAGTGCTTTAAAGGCACTTACCCTCTATATCACACTTGTATTTTCATGTTACATATAGAGAGAAAAATAGAAAATATACAAATGATTGTGCAGTATATCAGAAAAAGGTCCCAGAAAAGATTCTTTTGTTATGTGAGTTATACGTTTGAATAAACTCACATGTTTTAGAGCCTTTTACAGTTGTAAGGCTCTAAACTTCCAGACGTCTGTGTCTTTTTGGGTCACTGTATCATTCTCAATAAGTATTTATCTGACCGGGAAACATGGAAAATACAGTCCATAGCAACTTAAACGTAAAATCCCACTTAACTAGGGACACTGCAGTCACCAGAGCAACTAAGATTAATGTAGTTGTTCTGGTGTCTACAGCCAGTCCATGCAGGAATTTTAATGTAAACAATGCCTCAGAGAAAAAAACCTACATTGGCAGTCACTCAGATGACCACTAGAGGTGCTTACTGGGTCAGTGCTGCCCAGTGTGCTCTGCATGCTGAAAGCTACACATAAAAATGCATTAATTCAATGCATTGATATGAGGAGATGCTGATTCGCGCAACAGGGGCGGTTTGCCGCGAATGTGCAATAGTCTTCCAATGCGTTAATATCGGAAAGCATTGGATTGGATGAGATCATCAAGTGTGATGATTTCAGCCAAGGGGTCAAATCCAGCTGTTAAAATCACCTTTTACTTTACTGACAGGGAGGTGGGCGGTCACCTAAATAATGTTTTTACAACTATAGTGACAGGGATACGTTTGTATTCCTGTAACTGTAGTGTTTCTTTAAGCCCACCCTAAGTCCCCCAAAATTCCCCTTGTGGACCCTTAATAAAAATAAAAAAAAAACACCAGTCCTAAATGTACACCAGCTTTAAAATTCCTCAGAATCTTTACCTTATTTTGGCTTCCTTGTCATTGGTGGCTTTTTGTGTGCGTTTAATGACACTCTGATCACATGAACAGAGTAGCGTTATACTGTAGCCCTGTTTAATTTATACATTGAACATTCTTTGTTTAACCCCTTAAGGACCAAACTTCTGGAATAAAAGGGAATCATGACATGTCACACATGTCCTGTGTCCTTAAGGGGTTAAAGCTCTTTAAAAAAAAAAAAAAAAAGCCGTGCAAAAATACTAGAATTTGTCTGTTACTAGAATATTATAAATAACATGTTTAAATAACGTTTATTGTTTAACATGTTTATTGTTTAACCCCTTAAGTCCGGAGGGCGTACTATTACGTCCTTTTAAAAGCGGCTCTAAACGCCGCCGGACGTAATAGTACGCCCTCCGGTTTTTAGTAACTTACCCGGTCGCCGGCGGTCCCACGCCGGCGATCGCGGTTGGGGGGACTCCCAGGGAGCCCCCCCGCGGCACATCTTCCTCCTCCGGTGCCTCCCGGTCATGTGAGAGTGAGGTCCTTGCGAGGACCTCACAATCACATGGCCGGTATAGCTGGCTCCAGCAATGCCAGCAGGGGGACTAACTGTAATGACAGTTGGTCCCCCTGCTGGCTGAAAATAAAATAAAAATAATGTTAAAAGTGTAAAAAAATAAATTTATACTTAGATCATATATATATATATATTATATATATATGATCTAAGTATATATATACACATATACATACACACACATACACCGTCTAGGTGTATTTTAATATTAATATATATATAATTATATATATATATTAATATCAAATTACACGTAGACTGATACTGATTAAATATATATATAATTATTGTTATATTTATATTTATAAATAATATAAAAAAAATAAATATGTAAATACGTAAAAAAATAAAATAAAATAAATAATTAAAAATAAAATATTAAAAAATATATAGATGTGTTTTATTTCGTTCTAACTGTATTGTGATATTAATATATATATATATTTATATCAAAATACACGTAGAACGAAATAATATATATATCTATATACATAAATATATACGTATATATCACTATATATATACCTATATATAAATAAAAATATTTAAAAAAATATATATATATATATACGTATATATACACATATGTATATATATACATATATTAATTCTACACATATATTTATGTAATAATTTTACATAATTGGGTATCCTAATTAATTACAATTAGCGGGACCTGCCTGACCACCCATGCCGAAAGTATAGGGAATTTAATTTGCTAGCACTATATTTAACCCTATAACTTTCCAAGACACCATAAAACCTGTACATGGGGGGTACTGTTTTACTCGGGAGACTTCGCTGAACACAAATATTAGTGTTTCAAAACAGTAAAATGTATTACAACCATGATATCGACAGAAAAAGTGACGTTTTTTGCATTTTTCACGCACAAACAGCACTTACAGGGACGATATTATTGCTGCAATACTTTTTACTGTTTTGAAACACAAATATTTGTGTTCAGCGAAGTCTCCTGAGTACAACAGTACCCCTCATGTACAGGTTTTATGGTGTTTTCAAAAATTACAGCGTCAAATATAAGGCTTGTGTTTAATTTTTTTCACATTAAAATTCGCCAGATTGCTTACGTTGCCTTTATGACCCTATGGTAGCCCAAGAATGAAAATTACCCCTATGATGGCATACCATTTGCAATAGTAGACAACCAAAGGTATTGCAAATGGGGTATGTCCAGTCTTTTTTAGTAGCCACTTAGTCACAAACACTGGCCAAAATTGGCGTTTTTTGCATTTTTCACACACAAACAAATACGAACGCTAACTTTGGCCAGTGTTTGTGACCAAATGGCTACTAAAAAAGACTGGACATCGCTTATTTGCAATACCTTGGGTCGTCTACTATTGCAAATGGTATGCCATTATGGGTGTAAATTTATTTCCTGGGCTACTATACAGTCTCAAAGGCAACGTAACCAATCTGGCTAATTTCAATTTCAAATGTAACACGCTATATTTGACCCTGTAACTTCCCAAAACACCATAAAACCTGTACATAGGGGGTACTGTTTTACACGTGAGACTTTGCTGAATACAAATATGTGTATTTTATTGCAGTAAAAGCAAACAGTATTATGACATTGACAGTTAAAATGTCATGTAGAACGAAAAAAATCCAAAAAAATCTTATTTTGTCCCATTTTTTTCATATTAAATTATGTTTCATAGCTAAATATTTGATATTAAATGAAAGCCCTGTTTCCCCTGAATAAAATGATATATAATAAGGGGGGTGCATTTAATATGAAAGAGGTGAATTACGGTTGGACAGACATATAGCGCAAATGCCAGGTTTTGTTTACGTTTTGTTTCGTTCACAACTTGTACATTTGGCTGCGGTGTTAAGGGGTTAACATTGTCAGTTGATCTGCTCCTTGTGTTTACATTTGTGAATGAACACAAAGCAGCAGTTACAATGATGGGAGGGGTTTAGAGAGGGATTCAATAAACACAAGTTTGTGTTGATTAATTTGCTAGGCAACCACAACTTCCCAGTGCAGGCCTGGGGCTGTCTGTACAGTGGGAGCTTTGAATTTACTTGCTCACAGAGTATTCCAGCCTGGATTAGCACAGGTACAGTATGGGACTTTTATCAACATTCTAAATTTAATAGTTTCAAACTGCTGAGTTTTAACTCTTTCAGTGCCCGAGCTGTGCCACACACTGCTTTGCAAGAATGTGCTGGTCATATCTCTGGCACTTCATGGGTTAATTTAAATATTTAGAGCTTTAATAGATGCAGCTTTATTAACTGAGCATGTTCACAAAGTGTTGTCATTTTCCAGGAGGGATAAAAAATGCTATTTATGTTTTCAGATAAGCTTCTGAGACTATTTAGAAAAACAAAGATAGGTATTTATAAATGTAGAAAAATCAAGTAATAAAAATAAAATATTAGCATTTATATGCAATGTCATGTTGCTATTACATATATATATATTTATATATATATATATAGAGAGAGAGAGAGAGAGAGATTTGTGAGTGTTTCTATTTTGATGTGCAGCTTGTTGTTGTTGTTGTTATTATTATTGTTATTATTATTTATTTATATAGTGCCAACAAATTCTGCATCACTGTACGATACCTTATAAGTGCTGGTTTTAGGACTTTTTTATAGCATTTTACATTTAAATGGTGCGTTTCTTTTTTTCATAAATACATTGATATCTAACTTGCAGTATTCAAATGATGCAAATTGCAAGGCAACATTTTTTTTGTGCCATTGTGTTTGAGGAGTGTGTCCATTAGTGGGATCTTTAATAATTTTGTTTTGGTGTCATAATTTTTTTTTTTATTTATTACTGGTATTTATAAAGCGCCAACAGATTCCGCAGCGCTGTACAATTAGTGGAGAACGTACAATATACACAGACAAATACAAGCGGTAGAGAGAGATGATTCTACTCTATATGTTTCCTATTCCTAGCAAACAGGGCACAGATTTAACTGTTCCAGAATGGTTAAACCCGTTGAGGTTAGAGTGCCTCTGGGGTCCTCCTGGCACCATAACAACTTACTTTAGATTAAGTTGTTTTGATGACTGAGTGTCCCTTTAAGCTGCACACTGATTGTAATTTAATAATGGTGAATTTCAGCAATATATTTATAAAAAAAAAATTGTGGACCTAATGCAAATGCACGGTGAGCGCATTTAAACTTTGTCATATGAAAGCATTGAATCAATGCTTTCCTATGGGGCTTCTACATCACCTATTCAAGCTTGAATCGGTCAGTGCCTCTAATGGCTGTCATACTGAGGACTTAACCCTGCAATGGTTCTAAAACAGATGCCTACGGATCATTAAAGCTGTAAATCTAACTCTACAGCACTAAAACTGGCAAAGTCCTTTCCACGTTCATGCTCTGGATCCATCACTGGAGCCAATAAAGCTGCCATAAAAATGATGGCTATGATACAATGAATTCACAAAAAAAGTTAACGAAGCTCCCTTGGTCAAATAGCTGCATTCAAGGTATTGATGAATAAAGGAGACATTATAACCTTAGACAATTACTTTCATTTGAAAAAAAAAAGGAATGAAGTTGTTTGCTCCCTGTTTTTATTCTCTTGCACAAATTGCTTCAGTTTGTGAAAAATTCTAACTGTAGCTGTGTCCATTAGAGGCTAAGCAGCTGTCCTCGGTATAGCAAATGGGTGTACAGGCCTTATGGGATGGGCCTGGATTGGGTGTACAGCATGGTATCATTTAAATAGCTCAGTTAGTATATTCATTCAGTAGAGAGGGATATCTATTGCAATCTATATTACACTATAGTTTAGATGGAAATGAGGGAACATCAGTGCTTTCTATTCTGTCTATAGATCCTTTGTATTACTTGACCTATCCTTTACATCAGAGCTCAACACATAGAGACATAGAAATTGTATTGCACCTCGGACTGAGATTATAACTCCCTGTCATTTAAGAGAGATTTTATGAGATTGTAAACTTGTTTGGGCAGAGCCTTCTTCACTTACTGTTCTTGTATGCATTGCATTATTTGTTAGAATTAAATGTCTGTCTTGTTTCCCTATTGTACAGCACTGAAGATTATGTTGGCACTATATAAATTATTGTAATTGAGACTCCAATCTGACATTATGGTCTTCAAGTGAGTTGGCTGTCTGCATACTGTGGTTGCACACACTTCTTTAGGGCTTCCTTGCTCTCGCATATTCTGACTAACAGCACCTGACAGTAATAAAATTTAATGTCCTTCTCACACTATCATCACAATAAGTATTTTTCCGGAACCCCTGATCTCCTCCTTTTCTTTCTAACTGTGGACACAGTGGAGCTGCAGGGTTAGCTGAAAAACAAAGAACTTCATTGAAAGATTATAAATAAAGCTCTAGGCTATCTCTCCATGTAAAATAGATCACATAATTCCCAAATTGATGCAATATATTGTATTTTATTACTACTAATACTCTGTGCATCAGGAATATACTTTTTAATAGGTTGGATAGCAACTTCTTGATCCAATGATTCTGTGATTCTGGGGTCAAGAAGGGATTTTTCCTAGTTTGTTGCAAAATTGAAAAGCGCTTCAAACTGTGTTTTTTGCCTCCTTTTGGATCAACAGCAAAAACAGATGTGAGAAAGGCTGAACTCGATGGGCGCATGTCTCTTTTCAGCCGATGTAACTGTGTGACTGTTTGCAGGCACCGGTTTGCCCACAGTTTATTGGAAATTAAGATTGATTGGATTACATTATGTGCAGGACACAAAACTGTTGGATAAAGAATTTACATTTCTATGACAAGAAGAAAGTGTAAAGCATTCATCTCAGGTATATGCGGTTATATGGGACCATAATTATAATGCATGCTACTAAGATACTAGTACCAGAAAGAAAAAGTACCACAGGATTTGCCAGGCAGTGAGGTTAGACAGCATAAAATAAGTAGGTGATAGGCTATCTGGGAGCATGACTGGCATGAATTGTAAGACAGTATACGATTTTACAAAAGTATTATGAGAATGCTAAGCCGTCAGACAGTTAAAGACCATTAAACAAATAAAGACGGACAGGCATTAAAGATTACTGTAAAGTTCTCTTTTTGTTACAAGATCAGGGAACACTTTGTCCTGTCGCCGTAGATAGAGTAGATCAAGTCCTTTGTTGTCTGTGCTTAGACATATCCGCAGTGTAGATGAGGTCAATAAGTGTCCCAGATGGACCCGGGGTAGGTGTTGGGCTCTTGTTGCCTGTTTAAGGTAGTCAGCTAGCTGGTTTCGGATCTTCAGCGTCTGTAGTCCGGTCGCAGGGATCCACTGTGCCCCCTGTGGTTGCTTGGTTCGACCTGGGTGGTTGCTGACTGTTTGGTACGTTATTGGCTCTCCGGTCTTTGCTCCAGTGCATGGTTCCCTCTTGTGCGTTTATCTGTGAGCACGAGATAGTTCCCTCTGCAGCGCCTTCTCAGTGCTCTCTGCAGTCGGGTGCGGCGTGGCAACATTCAGGTATATTAAATGCCCCCAGTCGCAGTGTCCATAAGCTTTACTGCTCTGTAGTAGGCTGGTGGAATAATAGTAGGTGTTTTTCTCATTAGCTGCGTTGGATTCCTCACTTTTGAGCAAGCTTTTGAGTGACCCGGGAGAGCGGCCGTCCCATCCCGACTCAAGCCCCAACGAGCTTCGAGCCCAGCCGGGTTACTGTCAGTGCCGGACAGGTTCCCATGTGATATCCTTGCTCTCCCCAGTAACTGGGGGTCTGTGTGGACGTCGGTGGGGTTGCTGGTCGCGATTATCCTTCACTTTGCTTCGGTTGCTGTCTCCAAATACTGTCCACAGGCATACATACTGACATACATACTGACATACATACTGACATACATACTGACATACATACAGACATTCCTACAGACATACATACTGACATACATACATACATACATACATACATATATTCCTAGAGACAGACATATCTACAGACATGCATACTGACATACAGACATGCATACAGACAGATATATACTGCCAGAAATGTATGCCCATGTCCTGTGATGTAGATCAGCTGTTGCCTGTGCTGCACATGCGTGCTAGCACTCCTGATGGGTATAGAAATCTGATGGAGCTTGGTGGTCATCAGCTGTACAGGTAACTCCTCCTCATCAAGTTCCTGGTTAAGGTGTGTTATGTTATAGTTAGGGAATAACTAAAGCACAGGCACATGGGACATTTAGTTTTAAGTGAGGGTTAAAATTAAGCTTAGGTACTACTTTAACCTCTCTCACTCCTTACTCTAACCCTAACCCTAGGAGTAAGGCTTAAATAATCCTCTACATAATTTAAAATGTCATGTTTTTTTTTTCCCCAGGTGCTCCTAATCTCTAAATAAAAATAATTTCATAAATCTAACCCTAATTTTAAACCTAACATTAACCCTACATTTCCCATGCCAGCACACACAGTACATACAGCCAGCACACATACATTACACCTAGCCACCACACACTCTGGGGGAAGACAGGGACGAGAAAATAAATAAATACATTCCCAATTTTTGAAAATTAAATCCAGGGGCAAAAGCGTGGTAAAAATAGACCAATCTGACTATAGCGGAGTTCGAGAATTTTTCTAGAGTAGCTATTTTTGTCTTACTTTTTCCATTTAGATTTAGGGGTTAGTGAACAACCCTGCCAATATCCAAACCTTCTAATTTGAAATTATTTTATGTCAGGAGAAGATGATTGGGCAAATACCGGTACTTTCCCATGTTAAGTATATATCTTTTCTTTAGGGTTTTATAAATGTCCACACTCTTGGTTATTTATAGTAACTAATACTTCTAGATAAATTGTCAGCAAGGAATAGCCTTAGTGACGCTCTGCACAATACAGCCTGTGCCAAAGCCCAGTGATAATGATCACTGTGGAAATGGTTGTAAATCAGTGTCAGAGAACCTGCAGGTAAGCACATAGAGATGTACAGATGTAGCAAATGCTTTCTCAAACGGGACTTGAGGCAATCATGTGCACAAGCAATATTAAAGGGCCATAATGAGGCCTTGCATTGCATTTTAATTTCATTTTCATATTATACATATTATAGCTGAAAATAAAATTCTCAAAGTTAATTTTATTGGAGTTTGAGAATTGTGTTGCTGAGTGTTTTTTTTTATAAGCATAACAAAGTTCTGTAGTCTTCAAATTATGTTTCTTATAAATGTAGTGGCTGCTCAAAAACATGTCACTCAACTCATGAATGTTAAAGGAGAACTGTCACAAATCACCTGGCCCTCTGCTCTCCGCCCCAGTCTCGAAGATGGGTGTTACACTTCTAAAACCCACCTCCGATCAGCCCCCGTTCTTTCTCAGCTGTGCGATGATTTGTCTTTCTTGGTGACACTTCCCCAAGCAGGTCAAATGTTTTCCAGAGGACATCATGTCACTCCATTCCTATACTCCCTACCCAGCGCTAGCAGCAACATATTGGGAGTTGCCATAGCAACCACCATGCATGTGCTGTGGCTACTCTGGGTGGAGAGAAGAGGGATCTCTTGTAAGAGGTCATTTCTGTTCTCCTTGTCCCTTAATTCCTCCTTTAATAGGTTTTTCACCCAATCTATACATTTGCTAGTAAAACTGCTAGCCCAATGGGTTTAACTGGTTCCTTTTTTAAATTTAGGCTTTCATAGTTGAATTTTGAAATTTGGTTTTCAATTTACTACTAATTTAGAGTTTATAGGCACCAGAACCACTGCAGCTTAATATACTGTTTTTAAGGCATATAGCCTGACCCTGTAGGCTGAGTTGGGTAAACTCAAAGAAAAGGAAGTGCTAATACTGCTGCCTTATGTCTCATCTAGTGGCTGTCACTCTGACAGTCACTCACTAGATGGATTTCCTTGGTCCGGTGCTGCAAAGACTGCAGGACTGAAGTACAGCAACATTCATTTCTATGAGAAAATACTGATTGGTGCAGGGCAACTAGCTTCCCAATGCATTCCTGTGGGGAAGCATTGAATTGGCTGAGATCATCAAGATAGACAGACTCAACCATCTGAGCTGGGACAGCCACACAGAGAATGATGCACCTGGGGAAATAAAATAAGTAAATATCTCTTTTTTTTATTTGATTTGAGGAGTTATAAATAATTGCTAGTTAATAGAACTCTATGGTTTAGGAATACATGCTTGCATTACTAATGATATAATGTTCCTTTAATGAATGTTTGAATTCATACTGTTGTAGCTGGCGTGTTTAGGGTATCCCTTCACGAAAGAACCTTTATTATGATTATTATTATATTGAATGCAATTCTTTGCACCTTTTTTGCTCTCTTATACAAATGACAAAGAACAACATTTTTTTTTTTCAGGTTTCTGGTGATAATGTCTACAGACAAAAATCTGGATGTTTTTTTGAAAAATGTTGATGAAATCGGTAAGTGTGTTTTTTTATTTTGTAAATTGTACTATCTAGTATGTATGTATCTCACAATTGTCTCATATGGCTGCCATCAATTGAGAAGTAAAACATCAGCTGTGGTTCTCCAGTTTCTTGAGACTCCAAGACCTGTGTTTTTGCAGTTTGTATAAAGAGCCACCAGAAGGAGCTGTGGTAGGGATAACACCGCTCAGCACAACGGTTTGCAATGCAGTAATGCAACAAGTCAGAATATTATGTTAAGCTGCATTACTACAAGCTGCAAGCATTCTGTGACAAGTGGAAGCATATTGCACAAAGATTTCTGTATTGAAAATTAGAGTGGCATAACTTGCCAGATCTATTTCCATATTACTGGCTACCGACCTTCACATGTCAAATGCTATTATTATTATTATTATTATTATTATTGCAATTTATATAGCGCCAACAGATTCCGTAGCGCTTTACAATATTAAGAAGGGGATTTAACTATAAATAGGACAATTACAAATAAACTTACAGGAACAATAGGTTGAAGAGGACCCTGCTCGATCGAGCTTACATTCTATAGGAGGTGGGGTGTAAAACACATTAGGACAGGAATTTGCAATCAAATAAGGTGGACTGCCCTTTAGGAGAGGGCAAGAGACAGGTATGTGAGGTATTGGTTAGTCTTGGAGGCCATAAGCTTTCCTAAAGAGATGGGTTTTAAGGCACTTCTTAAAAGATGCAAGACTAGGGGAGAGTCTGATGGCGGTAGGCAGGCTATTCCATAGGAAGGGAGCCGCCCGCGAGAAGTCCTGCAAGCGCGAGTTGGCCGTACGAGTGCGGACAACGGACAGGAGGTGGTCACGGGCAGAGCGGAGAGACCGAGAAGGGACATACCTATGGATCTGTGAGGAGATATAAGAGGGGCTAGAGTTGTTCAGTGCTTTATAGGTGTGAGTAAGTACCTTGAATTGACTCCTATAGCATACAGGAAGCCAATGTAAGGACTGGCAGAGGGGTGAGGTGTGAGAGAATCGACTAGAGAGGAAAATCAGTCTAGCAGCAGCGTTCATTACGGACTGTAGGGGTGCAGTACGGCTTTTGGGAAGACCAATCAGGAGAGGGTTACAGTAATCCATGCGGGAAATTACTAGAGCATGGACAAGCTCCTTGGTAGTATCTGGTGCAAGAAAGGGGCGGATGCGGGCTATGTTTTTAAGATGAAATCTACAGGATTTGGCAACATGCTGGATGTGAGGCTCAAAGGTGAGACCAGAGTCAAGTATGACGCCAAGACAGCACGCTTGCAAGGATGGACTGATGTTGGTACCACAAACTTGAAGGGAGAGCGAAAGAGGAGGATCAGTATTAGGAGGAGGAAAGACAAGGAGCTCAGTTTTTGAGAGATTGAGTTTCAGAAAGCGGGAGGACATCCAGTCAGAGATGGAAGAAAGGCAAGCAGTGACACGTTGCAGGACGGCAGGGGAGAGGTCCGGGGAGGAGAGATATAGCTGGGTGTCATCAGCGTACAGGTGGTAGTGGAATCCAAAAGAGGTAATAAGTTTGCCAAGAGAGGCAGTATAAAGAGAAAATAGAAGGGGACCAAGGACGGAGCCTTGGGGGACACCAACCGAGACAGGGCGAGGGGAGGAGGTATCATTAGAAAAAGAGACACTGAATGAGCGTTGGGAGAGATAAGAGGAAAACCACGAGAGGACAGAGTCACAGAGACCAAGCGATTGAAGAGTTTGAAGAAGGAGAGCATGATCAACGGTGTCAAAGGCCGCTGAGAGGTCAAGAAGAATTAGTATGGAGTAGTGGCCTTTGGATTTAGCTGCGATTAGGTCGTTATTGACTTTGATAAGGGCAGTCTCTGTAGAGTGGAGAGGGCGGAAGCCAGATTGAAGGGGGTCAAGGAGAGAGTTGGAATTGAGGAAATGAGACACACGGGTAAAGACAAGTCTTTCCAGAAGCTTTGAGGAAAAAGGGAGCAGGGATATGGGACGGTAGTTAGAGAGGGTGGATGGGTCGAGGGATGGTTTTTTTAGTATAGGCACTACAGTGGCATGTTTAAGGTCAGCAGGGACGATGCCAGAAGAGAGCGAGCAGTTGAAGATGTGTGTTAGAGAAGGCACGAGACAAGTGGAGAGAGATCTGATAAGGTGAGATGGGACAGGATCGAGTGGGCAAGTGGTGGGGCGAGAGGAGCAAAGAAGAGCAGCCACCTCTTGGTCAGTAGCTGGGGAGAATGTCTGAAGGGTAAGATCTATGTGTAAACAAAGGCAAAGGAGAAATGAGATACGGCTGTATACAATCTAAAATAGGAACAGAAAAAGATACATAGTGTAATACAGTAAAACACAAAAATGTTGCGCCAAGATAATATTGCACTCACGAGATTGAAGTGAATAATGCGCCTGAACAGGTGCCTGCCCCAATACGTTTGGGCGGCTGGGTGTCTCCACTTTCCCCTGGAACTCCAAGCGGACCAAGAAATGGACTGAGACTTCAGTAGAGGTAAGTAGAATAAATATGCAGATTTATTATAGAAAAAGGCTACAAATAATAGCCGTATTCAATAAAAGAATAAGTAAAAGAGAGGTCCTACGCGTTTCGTTCCTATGCAAAGGAACTTCCTCAGGGACCGAGATTCAAGTAAAATCAATCAATACATGAAAAAATGCATACAATACTATCCCCCCAAAGAGTCTCTTTAAATAGGCTAAGCCTATAGTTCATTGGTGGATCCGGTGGGAGTTACCATTGATTGTAGATCCTGTTCAGTTGCAGGGTATTCATCAGACCTGTTCAGGTGTAGAGAGGTGTTCCAACATTCGATTTCGGCGCCAAACGGAAAAACCGGAAACCGGAAGTAGTATTCCGTTTTCACTTCCGCGTTCCATTACCCTGTGCGTTCCAACTCAGAGATGAAAAGTGGTTAAGCATATCGCCACCTAGAGGTCGCCTAGGGTATAGCAGTTTTAAAACATTTGCAGAAAACAAGCACATTATAAAGAATGTCTTCCTAATGAAGATGATAATCATAGTGCAATTATTTAGATCCATATAACTAAAACCCTCAAAATAATCAGTGTTTACTTAATTTTCTACTGTTACAATTAAATGTATAACAGTCACATTTGAACTCTTTGATAGTTAAATTATATGTGTATTGCTAATAGTGGAAAACTTTTCAATAGCATTTTGATCATATGCGATCGATAAATTTGATGAAACATTCTATAGCTCCAATGATCATGTTATATATAGGTGCTAAACTAAATAATAATTAATAATGTCACACTTAAAGGCAACCAGAAGGTGCATATACAATGTGTAGAATAATTATCAGTATCAACGTCCTAATATAAACTATGTTGATAGATTCATTATAAATATAAACCAGTGTTACATAACTTTATTTATTTTGTGCTCGTATAGATTTATGTAGTACATGTATTATAAAAAACGGATCTTAATATCCATAAAGATTCCTTGTGTAATGTATCTTAATAATTATAATAGTATCCAATGTTTGATTATCTTTTATAGAACTGTTCCTTATTTATTCAAGTGAATTTGTCTCACATATTCCAAATGTCCTGACCTTTGTCATAAAGGAAAGGAGCATATAGAAAAGAGGAAGGGGAAAAATAAACAAAAAAAGGGAGAGGAAGAAAGAGAAAGGGGAATCCTTCCCATGAGGGCACCATCGCGGGGTCACCAACGGAAGATAATTATATTAGTCAAGGAAGCATATGAGGTCAATATCATGGTTGAGTCCCTTTGGATGGAGGGTCTGGAGTTTGTGTATCCAGTATGTCTCACGTTGTGATAGTTTTTTGAGTCTATCCCCCCCTCTCCAATAGGGCAATACTCTCTCAATTCCCACACACTTAAAATGAGAAAAAGAAAAATGGGGGCAAGCGTTACAATGAATAGGTACAGAGTGGGTCTCAAGTTTCTTCTTTATATTATTAAGATGTTCCATTAATCTTATTTTGAGGATCCTTTTTGTACGGCCTACATACTGTTTGCCACACGGACACTGCAGTAGATAAACGACATAGTCCGTGTGGCAACCAATATCCGTCCTGATATTAAACTATTGGGAGATAAACCTCGGACAGATACACCTCAGGTGAAGGAATTTTCTTCAGCCTTCCTGACACAATTTAACACCGACCACAACAGAATCAAAAAATGTTTACAAAAACATTGGCCAATTTTGCTGCAGGATCCGGTGTTGGGGGCTACCTTAACACAACTGCCTAGAGTCATCTATAAGAAAAACAAAAACTTTAAAAACATGTTAGCTCCCAGCTATGCCCTTAAACCTACCAAGTCGAATAATTCTACAACATTGGGATCTTTTAGAGGTTGCAACACGTGTAAGGCTTGTACTACAAGCCTGGTATTTAGAACAAATTCCTTTTGCAGTTTCAGCACAGGAGAAAAGTTTAATATCAGGACGGATATTGGTTGCCACACGGACTATGTCGTTTATCTACTGCAGTGTCCGTGTGGCAAACAGTATGTAGGCCGTACAAAAAGGATCCTCAAAATAAGATTAATGGAACATCTTAATAATATAAAGAAGAAACTTGAGACCCACTCTGTACCTATTCATTGTAACGCTTGCCCCCATTTTTCTTTTTCTCATTTTAAGTGTGTGGGAATTGAGAGAGTATTGCCCTATTGGAGAGGGGGGGATAGACTCAAAAAACTATCACAACGTGAGACATACTGGATACACAAACTCCAGACCCTCCATCCAAAGGGACTCAACCATGATATTGACCTCATATGCTTCCTTGACTAATATAATTATCTTCCGTTGGTGACCCCGCGATGGTGCCCTCATGGGAAGGATTCCCCTTTCTCTTTCTTCCTCTCCCTTTTTTTGTTTATTTTTCCCCTTCCTCTTTTCTATATGCTCCTTTCCTTTATGACAAAGGTCAGGACATTTGGAATATGTGAGACAAATTCACTTGAATAAATAAGGAACAGTTCTATAAAAGATAATCAAACATTGGATACTATTATAATTATTAAGATACATTACACAAGGAATCTTTATGGATATTAAGATCCGTTTTTTATAATACATGTACTACATAAATCTATACGAGCACAAAATAAATAAAGTTATGTAACACTGGTTTATATTTATAATGAATCTATCAACATAGTTTATATTAGGACGTTGATACTGATAATTATTCTACACATTGTATATGCACCTTCTGGTTGCCTTTAAGTGTGACATTATTAATTATTATTTAGTTTAGCACCTATATATAACATGATCATTGGAGCTATAGAATGTTTCATCAAATTTATCGATCGCATATGATCAAAATGCTATTGAAAAGTTTTCCACTATTAGCAATACACATATAATTTAACTATCAAAGAGTTCAAATGTGACTGTTATACATTTAATTGTAACAGTAGAAAATTAAGTAAACACTGATTATTTTGAGGGTTTTAGTTATATGGATCTAAATAATTGCACTATGATTATCATCTTCATTAGGAAGACATTCTTTATAATGTGCTTGTTTTCTGCAAATGTTTTAAAACTGCTATACCCTAGGCGACCTCTAGGTGGCGATATGCTTAACCACTTTTCATCTCTGAGTTGGAACGCACAGGGTAATGGAACGCGGAAGTGAAAACGGAATACTACTTCCGGTTTCCGGTTTTTCCGTTTGGCGCCGAAATCGAATGTTGGAACACCTCTCTACACCTGAACAGGTCTGATGAATACCCTGCAACTGAACAGGATCTACAATCAATGGTAACTCCCACCGGATCCACCAATGAACTATAGGCTTAGCCTATTTAAAGAGACTCTTTGGGGGGATAGTATTGTATGCATTTTTTCATGTATTGATTGATTTTACTTGAATCTCGGTCCCTGAGGAAGTTCCTTTGCATAGGAACGAAACGCGTAGGACCTCTCTTTTACTTATTCTTTTATTGAATACGGCTATTATTTGTAGCCTTTTTCTATAATAAATCTGCATATTTATTCTACTTACCTCTACTGAAGTCTCAGTCCATTTCTTGGTCCGCTTGGAGTTCCAGGGGAAAGTGGAGACACCCAGCCGCCCAAACGTATTGGGGCAGGCACCTGTTCAGGCGCATTATTCACTTCAATCTCGTGAGTGCAATATTATCTTGGCGCAACATTTTTGTGTTTTACTGTATTACACTATGTATCTTTTTCTGTTCCTATTTTAGATTGTATACAGCCGTATCTCATTTCTCCTTTGCCTTTGTATATGTTGTAAAAGGTCGGGACTGGGCCACGACCTTGAGAGGCTGTTCTTGATTGTATCAGATAAGTATAAGTATATTTGGATACCATTGTTATTCACTCTAAGGTATCATACACATATATATACTGTTTATATTTCTATAAGATCTATGTGTGATTGAGAAACAGAAAGGCAAGGAGGGGAGACTTCTTTCCTTAGCTGTTCAATCTTGTCAGTGAAGTAACATGCAAAGTTATCAGAAGTAAGGTTAGTTTTGGGGGTGGCCACAGCAGGGCGAAGAAGAGAATTAAAGGTGTCAAAGAGACGCCTGGGGTTGCGGGAACATGAACTAATGAGAGACGAAAAATAGGACTGTTTGGCAAGGGCAAGGGCTGCACTGTATGAACACAATATGAATCTATAATGGAGAAAGTCTGATTGGGTACGAGACTTCCTCCAGGAGCGTTCAGCACAACGGGAGCATCTTTGCAGGTAGCGCGTTAATTTAGTATGCCATGGTTGGGGGCGGGTCCTCCTCGAGGTGCTTGTTTGTAGTGGCGCTGCAGTGTTCAAGGCAGATGTAAGAGTAGAGTTATATATGGAGATGGCCAGTGAAGGACAGGAGAGGGAAGGGATGGACAGCAGTTGTGAATCAATGTCAGCTGACAACTGTTGGAGATCAAGAGAATTAAGGTCCCTCCTGAGTTGAGGGGGGTTAGGCTGAGGTTGTTGGGTGAGGGGGTACGCAAGAGCAAATGATAAGAGGTGGTGATCAGAGAGTGGATATGGAGTGTTGCAGATATTAGTTACTGTACATGCATAAGTGAAGATTAGGTCAAGGGTATTGCCAGCTACATGGGTGGGAGAATTTGCCCACTGCGATAGCCCGAGGGAGGAAGTCATTGAAAGTAGTTTAGTGGCTGCAGAGGTCAAAGGTGGGTTTATAGGAATATTGAAGTCCCCGAGAATTAGGGATGGAATGTTAGAAGAGAGGAAATAGGGTAGCCAGGCAGCAAAGTGGTCAAGGAAGAGAAGAGGGGAACCAGGGGGACGGTAAATAACAGCAATGTTAGCAGAGAATGGTTTGAAAAGGCGAATTGAATGTATTTCAAATGACGGGAAAGAGAGGGAAGGGGGGGTGGGAAGAGGTTTAAAAGAGCAGTGAGGGGAGAGGAGAAACCCAACACCACCACCTTTACATTCAGAGTTTCTTGGGTTGTGGGTAAGTTGGAGACCACCGAAGGACAAAGATGCAGGGGTGGCAGTGTCAGAGGGGGAGAGCCAGGTTTCTGTTAAGGCTAGTAAATCTATTGAACGAGAGATGAAGAAGTCATGGACAGCAGTGGATTTAGTTATATTGCAAACAGAGCGTGCGTTCCAGAGGGCAGTATTGAAGGAGGATCTAGAGGAACATGAGATGGGTATGAGATTAGTGTGGGTCCTTGGGTTAGTATGTGCTGTGTTTGTTGAGAGGGGACCGGGGTTTGGAGAAACATCACCAGCTGCTAGGAGCAGAAGGCTAGAAAGGAAGTGAAGGTGGGAGTAGGATTTGAAAGTTTTGTAGGAGGGTATGTATGTAGAGGGTTTGGGAGGAGTTGGTGGAGATAGGCTGGAAAGGTATGTGTAGAGTGCATGGGATGAATAGAGAGGGGAGGGGAGTAAGGTGGCAGTAATGATGATTGTGTTGCCAGGGACAGGTGAGTGAAAGGATAGGGATATTTTAGTGATCAGAGAAGTTAGTGTTAAAGTGAAAAATAGAAGGGAGAACATTAGAGACAGGTGGTTGCTATGAAGAAGAAATAAGATAGCATTAGTGGAAACATACATAATAATCATCTGCATTCACACTCAAATACCCATCTGCATTCACACACTGACCATCAACACAAATACCCATCTGCATTCACACAGTAGCCATCAACCCAAATATTCCCCTACATTCATACACTGACCATCAACTCACACATGCTGATCATAAACATAAATACGTCCCTGAATTCACACACACTGACCATCAAAACAAATACACCACTCAATTCACACACTGACCATCAACAAAAATACCCCCTGCATTCACACACCATCAACACAAATACCCCATGCATTCATACACTGACCATCAACACAAATACCCCCCTGCATTCACACATGCTGATCATGAACATAAATACCCCTTGCATTCCCACACTGACCATCAACACAAATACCTCCTGCATTCACACACTGACCATCAACACAAATACCCCCTGCATTCATACACTGACCATCAACACAAATAACCCCCTAGATTCATACACTGACCATCAACACAAATACCCCCCTGCATTCACACATGCTGATCATGAACATAAATACCCCTTGCATTCCCACACTGACCATCAGCACAAATAACCCCTGCATTCACACACTAGCCATTAACTCAAATATCCCCTTGCATTCATACACTGACCATCAACACAAATACCTCCCCTGCATTCACACATGATGATCATAAACATAAATACATCCCTAAATTCACACACCACCCAATAACACAGATATACCCTGCATTCCCACACTGATCATCAAAACAAATACACCCCTGCCTTCACACACTACCCAGTAACACAAATACCCCCTGCATTCGCACACTGACCATTAATAAAAAATACTCCATGCATTCACACACTGATCATCAAAACAAATACCCCCTGCATCCACACGCTGACCCTCCACATAGATTAAAATAATAGTATTATGGGAATAGTGGCACTAATTTATGTAAATAAATTAGAATTAAGAATATTTAGTCTGCTTTATATGAAGTCAATTCAGTGACAGGGCCACGTTAAGTAGAAAAGGATGAGATAGTTCGTAAAGTGCTTTGTTTTAAATGAAAAAGGGCCGCTCTGCTTGACATTTTTCAGTTTACCTACTGAACGCTTTTGAAATCAAAGGAACAGAGCAATGTAGCCTTCTACATTCTGAATCGAGAACTACCTGGGGTTCCTGTCAATTCACAAACCTCGACAGAGAAACCTTTTGTCATACACATTGTTGGCAGAAGTTTAGTTATCATACTTGAACATGCTTGAAACTACTATAAAAATGGTTGATATCCACATGAAAGACATTATGATTCGACAGGTATACACTAGAATAAATGAAGCACAGTTGGATAGATTTTTTAAAAGGTCTTTTTCATTTAAGCTCTGCCGTGCCAGTGAAATATTGTGGCACAATTTTGCTTTTGCAATATGTGGAGAACAATGTTACTGTTCTCCTTTGATACCCTCATTTGGAGTGTGTTACAACATCATTTTTTTAATGTTCAATCTCTTTCTAGTGTAATATTTCTCAGTAGTAATACTCAACAGTAATAGGGAAACATAATTTTGTTTATGTTAAAAAAAACGAATTGTGATTCGTTATATTTACATAAAGTAAATATAGATTAAGTCCACTTTGAACAGTCAGGGGTAAGTATTCCTCTCTTCCAGAATAGGTATTGAGTTTAGATTTACTGTCAGAGATTTATTTTTCTAATTTGCATAATTTATTGTGTGGTATAGGCTTTCTTTCTTTCTTTCTTTTTTTTTTTTTGTATGTGTGAGTGAGAGTGTTAAATTTAATTTCATCAATTTAGTCCTTAGTGAATTTTACAACATGTGTGCAAAGCAAAGTCAAAACCTAAAAAAACAACATAACGAAAGAAGATTTGAGAACATGATCACAGTAAAACATAGCACTGATAAAATTATCACACATAGAAAATTCAATGAAGAATGTCACTGCCTATGAGAGTAGTAAAATAATACAAAAACATTATGGCATGCAACTGGGTCAGGTTTATCTCCAATTTTAGTTTGTTTTGGAAGTGTCTGTACTCCAAAATTATGTGCATATCTAGAATCAGGCTTTGTGTTGGCAGTTC
Organism: Pelobates fuscus; assembly: GCF_036172605.1. Taxonomy (NCBI): domain Eukaryota; kingdom Metazoa; phylum Chordata; class Amphibia; order Anura; family Pelobatidae; genus Pelobates; species Pelobates fuscus. The sequence continues at coordinate 117,725,655 of NC_086327.1, forward strand.
CAGGCAAGAGGACACTATTTCTCTGTGAAGTCTGCTGTAGTACCTTTCCTGAGTCCCTTCTGTTGACACGGAGAATCCAGTGTCATCATGTTGGACTATACGGGGCCTTTTTCCCCCCTCCAGTGATACTTGACTCCTTGATCTAACTTTATGACAGATCACCTGGTCAGTTAGGACTTGTACAGAGCTCCCAACCACCACATCCCTGTAAAAGAACTATGATCACTGACCTATTTCCCCCTCCAGACCGGGTTTCCAAGCCCAGCACCCTATTCAGAGGTCCTAGAGATGTTAGAAACCCAGAGGGGACTCACAGAGACATTGTGTGCCTGACCGGGAGCAACCTACAAATCACCTGGAACTCCAAATTGGATTGTGAAGTTGCTTCAATCCGGTAAAAGTTCTTTAAAGTCACTTTAGGTCCCAAGACCTATTTGGAGGGGTGACGAGGAGTTGGTAGGGCATCAAACAGTACCAAGGACTTGAGGGAGCTCGATGTACTAATGGAAAGCGCAATTTGTTGAAAGTGACCAAGATTTCCCACCCAGCACCAAGGAACACTGCACCAGATTGGAGAATGCTGGAGTCAAAACTTAACATCCAGACCATTCAGGCTTGACACCTCCAATCCAAGCACTTTCTGGACAGAATGGGCACTCCAGGAATAGCTATCCAGGAATGGGGATGTGGGTATGGGAAGATTATTTTTTATGTTTAAATGTTATTAGGCGCTGAGGTGTCTTGCCACTAATAAAATTATCTGGTCAGGTACAGACATCTAGATGTCAGATGTGCAATAACCATTGATCTCCTGGTAATTCCCTGTTGGGACTCCAATTAATCAGTTCTTCACCCTTCACTAAGTCTCGGCTAGTGTTTGGGTGGAACAGTTATATTAGCTATAATCATAAAAGGGGAAAGGGAATCAGCCACCACAAGCAGTGACTTTGTTGATGTAGATACGCATGCTTTTGAAGAGATCATTAAATATTACTATGTGGATGTCCTCAGAATTTTTTTTTAGGATTTTTTAGGATCCTGCAGCAGCCCAGTACAGCATTTATGATCCCCAAATCTCTTGCCTCCTATCTTGTTTATTCATCTATATGAGCCAAGCTGTCTTATAGCCCTAGGTCATAGAAGAACCTCACTTCCCTATTAATAATTAGAGATCAGAGACGGGTATGTATTTGTAGCCATTTGTTTCAATTTATGGTTTGATGGTTAAGGATTTAAGATCTCTTTAGAATGGTATCTCTAGAACTCAGTGTCACGACTTAACTCCGCTCCCTCTGCTATCTCGTTGCTCCGATGGCAATTTATAGTTTGGAATGTACTACACATTATTAACCTCTTTATTTTCCAGCTCATATTATAGAATGTCTAAATTCCACAGATGAATCTTGTAGAAAGGATGCATTTCTTAAAGCAGACAAAAGTCTTGCTGTGTTAAAGGATGAGGAAGATATTGAAGGAACAAGAACAAAGGAGAATAGGACCTGCATTAATAAATCTTCTTGTGCGAAGCTTCATCATCCTGTAAGTTGCACCTTCTACATCTTTAAGATTACTGTGTGAGGGAAAAAAACATTACATCATTACCATTTTTTATCCTGCATTTTCTTTTATTTTTTTTAAATTCTTTATTTTTCAATGCATAAAGATAATACATGAATGCTTGCATAGCCCCAACAGCACAATCAAGCTCAAAAGAATACACAGAAAAACAGTGTTGTGGCTTTTGGAGAAGTGCACCATTTTTTTTTTTTTTTATAAAGACATGACATATGCAGGCAAGACTTTCCTATCCAGCATTGTTCAGGACAGATTTAGCTAAATACGTGTACATATTAGAACATTTAGGATTGGCAGGTTTGAACAATATATAATTTAACACAAGGAAAGGATAGGATACAAGCAGTATTGACCACTGGGTTGCGTGGGTTTAACGATGGTGGTAAAACCCACGCATGTAGTGGCACAAGCCTAGGCACAAGCCTAGGAATTACAAGATTAGCAGCAGCATCAGCATGGGGGTATGGGGGCATAAAAAAAGCCTTGTGGTGACAACGGAGGCACAGGTAAATGGGCCATAATTATATTCGTCTAGCATAAAATACGTGTGGCATATCTGTCGATGGAGTTATGCTAGGTAGGGTTGGTAATAGGCTAGTATTTGTATATAAAAAAACATGTTTGATCGAGCTGCATTAGTAAACCGTACATATAATTGCTGTGTAACAAGCTGCTAAAAGTAAAGTATGCAGAGAAGGAGAGCGCTCCGTGAGAGTTGGAGCGTAGAGTGCGAGAAAAGTACTTGTTAATGTACTGCTATCAGAGTGTGTTGCGTGGAAATCCATAACTTGGATGAAATTAGGTCTACTGAGCTTCTCTTAGCCTATGCCCACTGATGGCAGGTCACATTCTCATGCTATGGCGCTGGTCGCAGGGTCGTGTGTTAGGAAGACTGGCGATCCTTGGTGGCAAGATATACGATGTGTGATATGCCACATTCTGCTCAGTGCCTCAGCCCGTCTGGGTGCTCCCTGTCCCGACTTAATGGAGTCACGCTTCATCCCGGGTGCTTCTGGTCTCTGTCTTCTCTGCTTCGTTTTGTGCTTAAGCAGGGGGCTTTGCTTCTTTCTCCGCTGTTTTGGGGCCTTCTCTTTTGCGTGGACTGAGGGCATCTGCTGGGTATGTGGCGCTGCTCTGCGGGTTAGATATGTCCTTGCTTGTATTGGGCCACTCTGTCGCGTCCTCTGCTCCAGTTTGCGCCAAAATTAGTCAAAGATTCGTTGCAGCCTGGTGTGTATATCAGGCTGGGCTGCACTGGAGTCAAGGGGGCATGCCATGTCTGCCATGGTGGGTGAGTTGCTGCTTGTACTAGCCTCTCCATTTGTTTGCTGAGCGGGCTGTGTGGTGGCCATCTTGGACACTTCGTGTGGCTCTCTGCTTGGCGGGATAGTCCCTTGTTGCAGGTAGGTATGATTCTCCAGTGGGGACCGGGATAACCCCCACCGGTCCATAGGGGAGGTAGCGGGGAGATCAGAGAGCTGTTGTGCATTGCGGACCTAACCTCGGAAGATCGGCCGCCTCCCCCGGCAATCAGGTCACTTTTCATGCTAGGCGTCAAACACAGATCTCGGTGATTCTGCATTAATAGTCGCTTGTGCAGCATCAAAATGATCCGTGTCGCTTTGCCTGTCGAGTGGTCACCCGTTTGTAGCTTTGCTGGTCCAATTTGTGCCCTTTCACCTTAGTTTGTGGCTTTCAGAGCAGGAGCTGTGCCTACATGCGTCTGCTCAGTTCAGAGTTCAGGCCCCGCCCTCCTTCTATCCTGTATTTTAAAGTTCTGTGAGCACCAAAACATATAAATGTGTTTACAGGTTAAAATAATAGCACAGCAGTAGTAATACATGTCCATTTTATTGCCAGAGAGATCCACTTAAGGTCGAGCTGTGATGACCTAGCATACTACTAGTACTTACATAATGCAGAGTCAAAAAGCTGTCTTAGAGAAAAACTTTCAAATTGGCAATTTCGATAAATGTAAGTTGTTACAAAGACTCACATGGGATGGAAAACCAAAACAGCACACTGGCCATATCGCTATATCATTATGGCTCTCAGCTAGCTACTCCATACTAATGTGTTCATAACTACTGTTGCATTCAACCTATGCATTCATTTTGTAACAGTTTGCTTTCCGCACTTTCACTGCTTCCAGGTCTTCACAAAGTTGATGGAATGTTCAAAATGTGTAGTACGCATCTAGCCGTGAGAGAATCTTGTAGTGCATGCCATGCATGCAAGGACACACATGACACACAGGCATGATAATCGTACAGATTTCATGATTTATTTTTTAGTGATTTTAAACATTCAGATTTAAACATTCAGATTGTTTCAAATGTCACAACATAGGACCAAATAATAACGTTATATGCTGTTTATGGTCTTTCTATTGGTCCAGATCCTTGAAGGTTTTCATGTGACTACATACGGATGACACTATTTCCTTACCAGGTGAAGCATTTGCAACCCATGTTATCCTTGCAGCTATGCATTTAATATCCTCCAACTGGAAAAGTACAAGAAGCCCCACTTTAAGAAAAATTGTGGAAAAAATATTCATAAATTAGATATATGAGGAAATGACAATACTCACATAAACAAAGCAACCTGTTTAATAAAATATGGGCCCCTTGGCAGTCCTTTCTGTGCAAAACACACTACTTTACACATATGGAAGGATGGTACAGCTCCCACTATGGTATGTCAGATTAATCAAGGTATTAAGGTATCAAGGTATTAATTACATTGACACCTAATACAACATTGCAGAGCTGTTTTTTTGCAGAGAGGAAGAGTCGTGCATTTTCTTTGTTTTATACCCTTCTTATACTATATTCATGTCGCTAATTACCATATCGCAGTGAATACGTTGTTACAATTATGAGCAATATTGCAATAAATATTTATTTATAAGTGATGCTGCACGTTATAATGTAGTGCATGGATTTATACCCAAAGTGCCATACGTTCTATGTAAGATGCGTATTTATAGATGCCAACATACTTTGAATTGTATTTTAATGTTTTAGGTTTTGGACATTAAAGGGACACTATAGTCACCTGAACAACTTTAGCTTAATGAAGCAGTTTTGGTGTTTAGAACATGCCCCATGCAGCCTCACCCTCACTGCTCAATCCTCTGCCATTTAGGAGTTAAATCTGTTTGTTTATGAACCCTAGTCACACCTCCCTGCATGTGACTTGCACAGCCTTCCATAAACACTTCCTGTAAAGAGAGCCCTATTTAGGCTTTCTTTATTGCAAGTTCTGCTTAATTAAGATTTTCTTATCCCCTGCTATGTTAATAGCTTGCTAGACCCTGCAAGAGGCTCCTGTATGTGATTAAAGTTCAATTTAGAGATTGAGATACAATTATTTAAGATAAATTGCATCTGTTTGAAAGTGAAACCATTTTTTTTTTCATGCAGGCTCTGTCAATCATAGCCAGGGGAGGTGTGGCTAGGGCTGCATAAACAGAAACAAAGTGATTTAACTCCTAAATGACAGTGAATTGAGCAGTGAAATTGCAGGGGAATGATCTATACACTAAAACTGCTTTATTTAGCTAAAGTAATTTAGGTGACTATAGTGTTCCTTTATGTTTCTCCTAATTTCCCTTTTTCTTTTTTGTAACCCTAAACTAAAATTTCTCAATAAAATATAATTTAAATAAAGACACGTAGGAACTTTATCAGACCATCTGTCAAAAGATGCTGTGATTTAATGACTCTTATAGCATAATTTGGTTTAAACCCTAAACACTGTATGTTTCAGTTGCAAAATGTACTCCAAAACAGCTTGAATGCAGAATTTTACCCTCTAAGCTATTTTCAGCTAAATTTTGCAAATTTACTGTTGGTTCGCCAGAATGTGTTGTTTAATGAATAAACCCCAAAGTCTAATGGTTATAGATGTTGTGTCTGAATACCTGTGATCAATCCACTTCCAAGTGTTCCAGAACAGCAGATTAAGACACTATAATAAGCAATGCTTGCTCTATTTGTTGTGATTTTCCACTTGGGACACACTCCAAATTCTTTACAATTGTGATTTATTTCCACCGTGAAGCAGCTATTACTGCAATCCACGGATTTAACAGGCTTTTATTTTTTCCTTTATATTTTTCGTTACATTTGCTCACATGTTCCATATAAGCCGAAAAATATTTTTACTCAAAGTGGGCAAAAAAACTCAACATACAGCGGCAAGCTTCCAAAAACATTAGTACCTCAGAAATCAATGTGTTTTGTGCCGACTGACACTTTATCAAGATTTGAATAAAGTATCAGCCGACACAAACCAAGCTTCCTACTTTTTGATTTACCTTTTTTTTTGTACACAATGACATGCCCAATAATTAGTATTGCTTGCAGTCTTCCACTACCTATGCTTATAATAGCTCACTAAAGTTTATCTCTCTCATGATACCCAATGCAAGATAAAAATGTGATTTATGTAATTAAAAATTGTATTTTAAATCCAGAGAAAAAAAGATAAAACGTATGCTGTAAGAAAAGCAGTCTTTACATTTTTATTGTCTCAATGGTTTAGACCAGGGGTTCCCAATACATTTTTCCCGTGGATCCCTTTGACATAGTGTATCAACATCATAGAACCCTCTCCCCCTTTTCCCCCCTGTAAAAAAAACAAAACAAAAGAAGTGCCGTTGCATAAACCTTTTTTTGTATGTGCTGGTGTGTATCTGTGTGTCAATGTGTATCTGTGTGTGTGTGTATGTATCTGACACACAGATACACACACTGACACACAGATACATACACCTTGACACACAGTGTCTATCTGTGTGTGTGTATGTATGTATCTGTGTGTCAAGGTGTGTATCTGTGTGTCAAAGTGTGTGTATCTGTGTTTGTATTTGCCGGTGTGTGTCAGTGTACCAAGGTGTGTCTGTCTGTGTTTGTATGTACCAGTGTGTGTATCTGTGTGTCAGTGTGTATGAATCTGACTCACAGATACACACACTGGCACCTAGTGGCACACAGATACACACACCTTGACACACAGTGTGTGTATCTGTGTGTCAAAAGTGTGTGTATCTGTGTTTGTATTTGCCAGTGTGTCAAGGTGTGTGTATCTGTGTTTGTGTGTGTATCTGTGTGTCAGTGTGTATCTGTTTGTGCGTATGTATCTGACACACAAATACACACACTGGCATATAGTGGCACACAGATACACACACTGATACACAGATACACAGATACACACACAGTGTGTATATGTGTGTGTGTGTGTGTCTGTATATATGTATCTGTGTGTCAAGGTGTGTGTATCTATGTGTCAAAGTGTGTGTGTCTGTGTTTGTATGTGCCGGTGTGTGTCAAAGTGTGTGTATCTCTATTTGTATGTGCCAGTGCGTGTATATGTGTGTCAGTGTGAATCTGTGTGTGTATGTATCTGACACACAGATACACACACTGGCACATAGTGACACACAGATACACATACTGACCGATACACACACCTTCACACATTAGCACATACACACACACACAGACACAATGCCACAGACACTGACACACATATATACACACACACCTTGACGCACATACACAAACTGGCACATACACACTCTCAGATTCACACATATTGGGAGATACACACACTGACACAGGTACACACAGACACATACACACACAAATATGTTTAAATGTGCTGTTTACTTAAATTTTTTCTGCAGGAGAATCTTCAGTGCTGCTGGCTGAGGTTGGTGTGCTGCTCAGTCCCCGCTGCCCCCTCGCCCCCTCGTCTTCTCAAGGTGGCACGCTCTGTCTGGGAGGAAGTACTGTCACTTCCTCCCAGCATCCAATACTACAGGGGTCCGGTCTCGTTTTTAGATGACCGCGAAACCTGACCGGATCCCTGTTTAGCGATACCCATAGGGTGGCCCTAAATGCTTGGGCCACCCGATGGGCAAATCGCTGCGGAACCCTAATTTTGAGTACACTAATTGGGAACGCTGGTTTAGACAATACAGAGGATTAAATCATTCAGAGTTACTGAGTTTCTTAGTAAATGGGACAAGCTGTATCAAGTGTACAGCTGGACACAAATGAAGATGTTTACTTTGTTATTAACATTAAATGTTACAGTGCTGTATGCCTTTTACTTGGTTGACATTATACTAAACTAACCTTTTTCATTTTTTATACTTTTGCTACTTTGGATATTCCTATTACTGTGTGAACAAGAGGGTGGAAACGAGTCAAGGTAAGAACAGCAGAAAACACAAATTATCATTTAATTAACATTAATTGCATGCCGAATGTAATGTTATGCACTTCTTAAGCTTATTAATGTGATAAATGTATCTACAGATTCCGAGTAAACAGCTAGTGCTAGAGGAATAAGTAATTATTTTGTTTTGTATACTTTATATAAATAGACAATAAAGAAATATTTGCATTTTCAACACTGGGCCCACTGGGATTTAAATATTTAATCTTAAAGGTAAAAATGGAAACTTACGCGTGTTATACATTTTTGGGGGGGTTTAAAACAGTTGTGCCAGGGTTTATGCCAAATACAAATTCAGCTTTTTAAGTGAGGGAAGACTCCTCCTTAACTTTCCTTTAAATGTGTGCTGCATTTGTACATATGTTGGAACCAATATGGCGTATACTTATGTGTTGTACAAACATCAAAAAATATTCGCCCATACCTTGTGATAAGTTTTCCCACAAACAAAGTGAATCATCGTTTAAATTAGCGCACCTTACAACAGGGCATTTCAGTAAAATGATGGAGGAAATTTTAGCTACAAGACTTGGTATTGGTAACTCTCTAGTTGAGTTAGGAAGGCCAACTGTAACTTTCTAATGGATCAAAAATAAATATTACAATATTTTGTAGGATTTTTTTCTAGATATATGCACTTTAGCCCAACACAGATTTCTCTTTAATTGATGAAAAATATGTAAAAAAAAGAATCAGCCCTGTATAAAATATACAGTGTCACATTTTTCAAGCCTGCAGAAAAATACTCAACTCAACACAATTTGGTCATAACAGATGGCCGTATTGAGCAAATTTCAACAGAAAGTTTCAGTATGGCATCATTGGTGGGTTCTAAACTAATTTTGGTATGTGAGATAAGTATAATCCCTGCAATTCTTTGGCATTTATCACATCACACCATCTGGACCACAGGCATCTTATGGAGCTGCTTTAAGAAGTAGTATAACTTATGCAGGTCGCATATTTATTTTCCCCTGTTAAAATTAAATCAGTCTTCACCAATATAGGGGTTCTTTAAGTTAGCAACCTCACGTGAACATATATCACTGATAGGACACATGATAGCTCATGTTGCATTTTTTCATCTGCGCAAAAAGATTTGGATTTCTCATTATTGTGTGTCCTCAGATAACTTCCTACAAGAGCTTGAACAAGATGCAAAACAACGGGCAGAAAAACGCAAAGAGAACCAAACGCTCGCAAAAGGTAACCTTTGAGTGTGTTTTGTATGGGGAAGGATATGTTCTGTAAATTTATAAATAAAAAAATGTTATCATCACTTCACAATGAAGTTAACATCGTAATCAGTGGTTAAAGGACCACTATAGTGCCAGGAACACAAACAAACAAACTTGTTTTCCTGGCACTATAGGGTTAAAAGGATGTGCAAGGTGCGAAAGTGAGGTAATCAAAGTGCTAAAGCAGTGAGCATGTAGCATATTGCCAAGGACCATACTGTATGAATAGGAGTGTGATATCAGATTGAATTTACTTGGAAACATTTGTTTTTTTAATAATAATTGATTAAATGCAAGGACAGCAAAAGGAAATTGCATATATACAAACACTAAACATATCATTTATCCACATACATATCTGTTATCTTGTCTTAAGTGCTGGCCACCCAGTTTTAACCCCCAAAACACAATAGTAAAGGGACATATAGTCACCAAAAACACCTTTAGCTTAATGACATGCCCATTTTTCTGCCATTTAGGAATTAAATCACTTTGTTTATACAGCCCTAGTCACACCTCCTTGCATGGGACTTACACAGCCTCCCTAAACACTTCCTGGAAATATACATAACAGGGCTGTAGTGTGATGAATACAGATATGTATTCCTAATTGAGATGTCGCGAACATAACATTTTCCGTTCGTGAATGGCGAACGCAAATTGCCGCAAATGTTCGCGAACCGGCGAACCGGGCGAACTGCCATAGACTTCAATAGGCAGGCGAATTTTAAAACCCACAGGGACTCTTTCTGGCCACAATAGTGATGGAAAAGTTGTTTCAAGGGGACTAACACCTGGACTGTGGCATGCTGGAGGGGGATCCATGGCAAAACTCCCATGGAAAATTACATAGTTGATGCAGAGTCTGGTTTTAATCCATAAAGGGCATAAATCACCTAACATTCCTAAATTGTTTGGAATAACTTGCTTTAAAACATCAGGTATGATGTATCGATCAGGAAGTCTAAGGTTTACGCCCGCTTCACAGTGACAGACCAAACTCCCCGTTTAATGCACCGCAAACAACCGCAAACAGTCCATTTGCACAACCGCAAACTCCCCATTTGCACAAGGTTGGATACCAAGCTAGCCATGTCCCGTTCCTTGTCCTCACTGATGTCATTGAAGGTCTCTTCCTCCACCCAGCCACGAACAACACCAAGGGTCCCCGAAAGGTGACAACAAGCCCCCTGGCACGCCTGCTGTGTTTGGTCTTCCATCTCCTCAAAGCCACTGACTCCTCTTCATCAGACTGCTCTCTCTGCGTTGCCTCTCTCTGTGTTATTATAAGGTGTGTTAAGTAGTACTATTCCTATCAGTTTAATCCCTGTTACGTCCCCTATCAGGGGACATGTATATGGCATCGATTTTAGGAACCGGAAGATGGAAAAAGATGCTTGGTTGGTCCTCCTACTTCAAATTTGGGGCACTGCGCGTGTATTCTATTGTGCCACCAGATAGGAGTGGTGTGTTAAGTAGTACTATTCTTATCAGTTTAATCCCTGTTACGTCCCCCTCATCAGGCCTGTTTTAGTCGAATGTATCGCACACTGTCAGTCCCTTCGGGATCCATCCCTCATTCATCTTAATAAAGGTGACTTTTTTGACGTAGGCGCCTTTTCTTCTCAGTGACAATACCTCCTGCTGCACTGAAGGTCCTTTCAGACAGGACACTTGAAGCGGGGCAGGCCAGAAGTTCTATCGCAAATTGGGATAGCTCAGGCCACAGGTCACGCCTGCACACCCAGTAGTCAAGGGGTTCATCGCTCCTCAGAGTGTCGATATCTGCAGTTAAGGCGAGGTAGTCTGCTACCTGTCGGTCGAGTCGTTCTCTGAGGGTGGACCCCAAAGGGCTGTGGCAATGCGTAGGACTTAAAAAGCTCTGCATGTCCTCCATCAACAACACGTCTGTAAAGCGTCCTGTCCTTGCCGGCGTGGTCGTGGGAGGAGGAGGAGGATTACTTTCACCTCTTCCCCTGTTAGATTCCCGTTGTGCTGTGACATCACCCTTATACGCTGTGTAAAGCATACTTTTTAATTTATTTTGGAACTGCTGCATCCTTTCCGACTTGCGGTAATTCGGTAACATTTCAGGCACTTTCTGCTTATACCGGGGGTCTAGTAGCGTGGACACCCAGTACAAGTAGTTCTCCTTTAGCCTTTTTATACGAGTGTCCCTCAACAGGCACGACAGCATGAAAGGCCTCATTTGCACAAGGTTGGATGCGAGCTACTCATGTCCCATTCCTCGTCCTCAGTGATCTCACTGAAGGTATGTTCTTCCCTCCAGCCACGTGCAACACCACGGGTACCAGATAGGTGACAACGAGCACCCTGGGATGCCTGTTGTGGTTGGTCTTCCTCCTCCTCCTCAAAGCCACATTCCTCCTTTGACTCCTCTTCCTCACAATCCTCTTCCAGCGTTGCCGCAGGTCCAGCAAGTGATGCTGATAAGGCTGTTTCTGTTGGTGATGGTGACCACAACTCTTCCTCTTCCTCTTCATGCTCATCTACGGCCTGATCCAGCACTCTTCGCAGGGCACACTCCAGGAAGAAAACAAATGGTATGATGGTGCCTTCGGTGCGACTGACTAGGTTTGTCACCTCATCAAAAGGACGCATTAGCCTACAGGCATTGCGCATGAGCGTCCAGTAAGGTGGCAAAAAAATTCCCAGCTCCGCAGAGGCTGTCCTAGCACCCCGGTCATACAAATAGTCGTTAACGTCTTTTTCTTGTTGGAGCAGGCGGTCGAACATTAGGAGTGTTGAATTCCAACGTGTCGGGCTGTCGCAAATCAAGCGCCTCACTGGCATGTTGTTTCGCCGCTGGATATCTTAAAAGTGCGCCATGGCCGTGTAGGAACGCCTGAAATGACCACACACCTTCCTGGCCTGCTTCAGGACGTCCTGTAAGCCTGGGTACTTATGCACAAAGCGTTGTACGATAAGATTACACACATGTGCCATGCACGGCACATGTGTCAACTTGCCCAAATTCAATGCCGCCAACAAATTTCTTCCGTTGTCACAAACCACTTTGCCGATTTCCAGTTGGTGTGGAGTCAGCCACTGATCCACCTGTGCGTTCAGGGCGGACAGGAGTGCTGGTCCGGTGTGACTCTCTGCTTTCAGACAAGTCAACCCCAAGACAGCGTGACACTGCCGTATCCGGGATGTGGAATAGTACCTGGGGAACTGGGGGGGTGCCGTTGATGTGGAGCAGGACGCAGCAGCAGAAGAGGACTCAGCCGAGGAGGTTATGGAAGAGGATGGAGTAGGAGGAGTAGAGGAGGTGGCAGCAGGCCTGCCTGCAAGTCGTGGCGGTGTCACCAACTCCTCTGCAGAGCCACGCATTCCATGCTTGGCAGCCATCAGCAGGTTTACCCAATGCGCAGTGTAGGTGATATACCTGCCCTGACCATGCTTTGCAGACCAGGTATCAGTGGTCAGATGGATCCTTGCCCCAACACTGTGTGCCAGACATGCCATTACTTCCTTTTGCACAATCGAGTACAGGTTGGGGATTGCCTTTTGTGCAAAGAAATTTCGACTGCGTTGTCCAAATAGCTACAAATTTTTGGAACGCCTCAGACTCCACCAGCTTGTATGGTAAAAGCTGGCGGGCTAAGAGTTCAGACAAGCCAGCTGTCAGATGCCGGGCAAGGGGGTGACTTTGTGACATTGGCTTCTTACGCTCAAACATGTCCTTGACAGACACCTGACTGTGGGCAGATGAGCAGTAACTGCTCAAGGCGAGAGACGGAGTGGCGGATGGTTGAGAGGGGCCAAGGAGGACAGCAGTGGTTGACGTGGCTGAAGATGCTGGACCAGGAGGAGGATGGCGGCTTTGAGTTTGTGTGCTGCTTGTACTCATGTGTTGATCCCATAGGTGTTTGTGATGTGCGATCATGTGCCTTCGCAAATCAGTTGTACCTAGGTGGGTGTTGGACTTCCCACGACTCAGTTTCTTTTGGCACAGGTTGCAAATGGCATCCACGTGACATCCATGGCACCCACGTGACATCCACGGACGCATCGTCATCATCAACCGTTTCACTTGTATCTGACAACTCAGCAAAGGAAGCAGCAGCTGTTACAACATCATCATCATCATCACACCGTACGTCCATGTGTGTAATGCTGCCTGTCTGAAACATATCCCTGTTATATACATCCTCTGGCAATAATGGTTGCACATCACTCATTTCTTCCAACTGATGTGTAAATAACTCCTCTGACAGATCAAGTGAAGCGGCTGTGGTGCTAGTGTTGGTGCTGGCGGCAGGCGGGCGAGTGGTAACTTGAGAGGTGCCCGAAACTAAGCTGGAGGAGGATGGTGCGTCAAGGTTCTGAGCGGAAGCTGTAGAAGATTGGGTGTCCTGTGTTAGAAAGTCAACTATGTCCTCAGAACTTTTCGAGTTCAGGGTACGTGGCCTCTGAACACTGGGCATTATTCTAGGGCCAAAGGGAATCACAGCACCACGACCACGACGGCCCCTGCGGGGTGGCCTGCCTCTGCCTGTCATTTTTTTTTCGATTAGTGGTACTATGCGTGCAAGCTACTGTGACAACAGATATGAGTGGCACTGTGCACTGGCAGAAGTTGGCAGAGTAGACACTGTAGGCCTGACGCACACGCTTGCAGAAAACGAACTGCTATTCAATCTATTACAGTAAAAAAAATTTTTTTTGAAATGTACACTACTGTTACACCAGATATGAGTTGCACTGGTGTGACACTGTGCCCTGGCAGGCCCTGAAACGCACACGTGTGAAGGATACTGACTGCTATTATTTCACAGTCAAATTTCTAGTTTTTTTTTTAAATATACACTACTGTTACACCAGATATGAGTTGCACTGGTGTGACACTGTGCCCTGGCAGGCCCTGAAACGCACACGTGTGAAGGAAACTGACTGCTATTATTTCACAGTCAAAAAAGTGTTGTTTTTTTTTAAATGTACACTACTGTTACACCAGATATGAGTTGCAGTGGTGTGACACTGTGCCCTGGCAGACCCTGAAACGCACACGTGTGAAGGAAACTGACTGCTATTATATTTCAGTCCAAAATTTTTTTTTAAATGCAAGCTATTGTGACACCAGATATGAGTGGTGGCACTGGGCAAGTGGGCACAGTATACGCTGTGAGCCTGACACACACGCTGGCAGGCAGGCAACTGCAATACGATTACACAGGGAAAAAAAGCAGACTGATATTCTAGCGCTAGAAAGGGCCTTTTGGGGTTCTGTCCTTACAGCAAAGATCAGATGAGTCCTTCAGGACTGTAGTGGACACTAAATACATTAGCCTAGCTATTGATTTCCCTATTAAATCAGCAGCAGCTACACTGTCCCTCCTCTCACTAAGAATGCAGCTTCCAAATGAATCTAAAATGGAGGCTGTCCAGGAGGTGGGAGGGACTGGGAGGGAGGGTCTGCTGCTTATTGGCTGGAATGTGTCTGCTGACTGTGAGGTACAGGGTCAAAGTTTACTCAATGATGACGAATAGGGGGCGGACCGAACATCGCATATGTTCGCCCGCCGTGGCGAACGCGAACAAGCTATGTTCGCCGGGAACTATTCGCCGGCGAACTATTCGGGACATCTCTAATTCCTAATACTCGAATGTTACCTTAAGATCCAGTGCACTCACTCATTAACTAAACAGCAACTTCAAAGCTCACAGAATGTACTTGTTTAAGCTGAAATAATGTAGGTTTAGTTACACTATAGGATCATACATCCTCTCCTAGCACTTGCTCTATTGAGATTAACCCACTTACTTGGTAAATTCTTCCCTCTGGGGCTGTCTTTAGTACAAGGTTAAATAGGGTCTTGGAATGAGGCACCTGTGACAAGGAGGGTGCAACGCCTACACCTTCCATCATATTATATTACATACAAAAAAGGTATACATTTAGATATTCTTATCCACTTACACACATCGTACAGGTGCATGTTTATCCACATATAGATATATCCACATATCAATACATTCACAGGCCGAGGGCAGTAACAACATGGAATCCTCCATTTTCAAAGTTATTATTGCCTGGGCTATTTTAATAAATAGCAGGCGCTTGGTTTACATTATTTTATTCTCATCTTAAATCTCTGGTCGATGACCAGGTTTGGAATCGTAACCAGATCCATATGGGCTGAAAACATTAAGGCTCCTGTTTCGGCCTACAACATTGTAAAAATCTGGGTTTCTTACAGCAATATAATTTGCAACAAGCAATTTCATAAATGTTTCATAAACTGTACATTTTTTGCAGTTTGTAAATTAACTTAAAAGCCTATTAAAGCAACGCACCTCTTTATAATTTTTAATGGCATAAATGGTCGTTGGTCAAAATTACAGTCCTCTTCTGGCATTTTTCCGTTAAGATAAACTTATATTTCATCTATATTGAATTGTAATTGTGATTTTACTTTAAATGGTTTCAGTCATAGTGTAAAAATGTTTGTTTAAAATGCAAAGGAAATTGCATATTTTTACATGTGCATACATATTATTCTCCTTTACTTCAAGCACTTAAAGATTTGGGGAATGAGGCATTTGCAAAAGGAGACTATGAGACTGCAGTTCAGCGCTATACTGAAGGACTGGAAAAACTCAGAGACATGCAGGTGTTATATACAAATCGCGCTCAGGTGAGATCCTGTAGTGGTACCAACATCGCCAGTTTGGTATTAAAGCTATTTTCCGTACAACAGCTAAGACAAAAATCTATAAATTGTGCAAAACTGGAGATATTCATTCAAGTCATAATGTGTTAATTAATTTAAATTAAATGTTCTTGGCTTTGATTAAAAAAAAAATCTATTAGAAATACACTGTTATAGAATTTTTCATTGCACCTTCATATCGTTTTTAAAAGATGCCTATACCATAAATGTAAATATGTTCAGTAGTTTTCTATTTTAATGAAAATTACTTTCAAGATATATTGCTTACACAGTATCGCTTGTGGAACAGTAACTCACTGAGAATATAAAAATGTTAATAAGATATCGAGATGACTGCCCTTATGCAGAAGAATTGTGAATCATGGAGTGAATAAAGGGACACTATACACATTATAACAACTTTCTAATCTAATTGAAGTTGCCATAGTGCTTATAGAAGTCGCCCCTTCAATTTGCAGCCAAAATGTTTTATTTTAATAGATAGAAGGGTTGAAAGCATGGCTTCAAGCCACACCTACAAGCCCTCTGGAATGTAAGGTTCCTGGTCCTCATACCCAGGCATACTCTGACAACATGCACACATGCACATTGCTCCAATGGCTTGCCTTAGAGCAGGGCTGCCCAACAGGTAGATCCCCAGATGTTGTAGAACTACAACTCCCATGATTGTTTGCATGCCTTTAGAATGCATTTAGAATGACAAAGCATCATGGGAGTTGTAGTTTTACAGCCCTGCCTTAGAGAATCATGTCATCCTGCCACGCCTCCAGAATGACATGCCATGGGGAGGAGTGGGCGGCTGGGCCAATGGAGACTTGGTGCTGGAAAAAAAGGCAAAGTAAAGTGTTTTTTTTTTTTTTTTTTAATATACTGCAGAGGTGAGCAAAAACTAACTGGAAAGGAGGATTGTCTACCTTTAGGAATTCAGAGTTGCATTCCTAACTCATTTTGCAATGTTCAAGTTACCTCATAGTTGTAAAGATCTAGTGGTCACATACACTGTGAAGAACGAACGTTTCAAAACACTTGTAGATCAATATTAGATAAGGGCTGAATATTCAAACAAAGCTTTACCTCCTGATATATTGTGTCCTTAGTATCTATCGAATGCCATTTTCATTGTTTGAGTACTCCTGAGGTTGCACGCCTAGCAAAGTGCAGACAGTATCTATCCCAAAATAACAGAAAATGGTGGTTTCTACACACATTTGTGGTCTTGAAGGACTAAAAATTATATAACACGAGAACTTTGTGAGTCGCTGTAACGGACTGCCTGGCACCCCGACCGGGTACCTCCGTCTATCGCTGCTTCCTAGTACGTGTGCGTACCATAATCACTGCACTGAAACACCATAACCACCGTAGACCCCACAAACCACCACAGCTTGGTTGGGGTCTCACCGTTCTCCACCCACCCTGGACCCAAGACCAGGATCCAGCTTCCGGTGGGTAGACCTCTCCTAGTTCAGAGATCGTGGCAGGAACAAGGGAACAAACCGCAGCACTTCTGCCCACAGTCGCCGTGGCTTGACTGGGGCCCTGGAACCGCTCCTTCCTGGAGCCGAATGGGGAATTAGCTCTCGTCCTTACAAGGACTTTCCCCATTGAATCCCCTGCAAGCTGGAACAGCAGACACAGGAGTAAATCTTCTTTCCCTCTAATAACAGGATGACACACAGTTTTGGAGTGTAAGCTGGAATAGCATTTTAATGGAGGCACACTAGCCTTTTATGCAAGTTTCCCAACAAAGGTGATACCCAGGTGGACCTTGTTGGGCACAGGGACACACACTTCCAAACCAATAACAACACATTTACAATGTAAGGCACTCCCACACAAGGCAAAGAATCCCTCCCCTCTGCTTGGGAGATAATTGAGTTAATTCCTGTATCAACTCAATTATATCCAGGCAGAAAAAACACACATTTCTAAAAAGTCCCAAAAGTACCCCAAAATACAACATATCCCCATACGTCACATCCTCTGATAGCCCTGATCTGGGCGAACAACATATCCAAAATTCACCCAGGTCAGAGCAGGGGTTCAGGAATGTCCTGGAAGTCATAGTTTTGACCGACCAAGCACATGGTTCTATACACAAAACCGTTCCAGGGAAATCAGTGCTAACAGTCGGTCAAGTTTGGTAGTCTTTTACAGGTTTCCGTGAAGGGCCCATAGTCTGTGGGCAGGAGGCTGGCAAGCAGGCTCCTCAAGGAGCTCGTGGCAAACTCACTTGGAGAGGGGAGTTTGTCACAGTCGCTTAATTTGTTCTTTTGTTGAATTGCTTTTTTCCGTTTTACTACACCCAATGGAGCGTAGTACCGCTATCTCGGACCTGCAGACATACTTTGCCAGTACTGATATAAAATGATGCTCTTTTCATGTCATCCATCTGTGTGGATATGCCAAGTCTAATCAAGAATTGTTTTTGCTGAAGGTAACTAAAGTAATTTTATTGATTATCAAGTCAACGTCTGCACTGACTTGATGGATGGATATATTACACTAAACAGTATTTTTACTTAAGTAGCACACTGCCTAATGTCTTACGGCTGTCACATGCAGTTTGCTTATCTTGCTTTCCTTGATGTATTGCTGTTTGCTTTTATCCATTTCTATTTGTATTAACTGAAGGACTAAGCGAGACAGAGAGATTGTATTTGATTTCCTAAATCTGATGCAGCGTCAAGCTCCTTGGTTTGAAATGTGTCTCCGTATCTACTGTGCTTATGTATATATTAATCTCCAGCATTTGAACAGATTTCTCCATTTCAGAGTATGCAATAAATACCCCCATTTCATATTCCTTCTGATCTACCTTTTTGAACCTTTCATCGGGGTTGAGCTTATATTGATCCTGAAAGAAACATAGCTACATTTACAAAATTGGACACATTAGGAGTGACATGCTATAACATATTTGCTATGACTTGCTTTATTCAAATAAACCAGTCCCAGAAGGAGTTATTTGTATCTCTGATTTAATAGAACTGCTATTTTGAGCTTCTAGGATTTTTACTTGGTATCATTCTATAATGTAGCCTTTATTATTCTTTATTGATCCTCTCAGGCTGGGATGCAGAATGTGATATGCTAACTTATTGGACAGAAATTATTGACTTTTTTTATCTATACTTTTTTTTTCTTATGAAACTACATTGCCTAAGTTAAAAATCTAGTCACGGTCCCTAGAAATCGGGAGACAGCTAGAAAATACTCACGGGCAAGGAAGAGAGTCAGCCTAAAGGAACATTGGGCATTTGTAGTTCACTTGGCAAAGGCTGTATCCAGTCTGAATTCCCCCCCCCCCCCCCTCCCCCCAGACATATGGGGAATTGCAAGTAAAAATGTCAGTATTAGAGGGACAATTTCTTAAATATAGACTTCCCAGTGGGCACATAATCATTTCCTTAACATGCACAACGACGCAAAATGTATCATTGTAGGGAGCAAAGTAGCTATTTTGGAAACATAATCTGTTCAATTACTGCCAGACAATCTGTAATAATATCTTTGTCTATCTGGCTCTGTCCAGAGCTGCCTTATTGCGACCTAAGCTGTCTTCATTTGCCAGAAGCCACCACATCCTGTCCACATTACGTGGATAAATATCTGGGACTCTGATTGTGCAAGGATCTCAAGTGTAATTGTGTAAGATTGCAAATGTTCACTGCCAAAAATAAACTCTATCTACTTCTAAGCTTATAAATTCTGCAATACTGTGGGTTTTATTATAAGTGAAATATGAGTCTAATAGTTTTTCAAAAGGTCTGCTGCATAATGTTGTCTATTTTTTAGGCTTATATAAAATTGGAAAAATACCACGAAGCTATATTAGATTGTGAATGGGCTCTAAAGGTATGTACAATTTTCATTTTCCATAGAAATGTTATCAATGCAATGGACACATTAATATCTGAATAATGATATATTTGGCTTACATTATAAAGATACATTACATAATGTAAATCCCTACTTTGTTATTAAAAAGATTGTGGAAAAAACTAAAACAAATATTTGAATGCATTATACAGATAATGCAAAGATTTATGGAATAATAGTGTTGTTAATAGCTTTTGTATTATTTCCCTAATTGATATGATCTTGATGTGGTTGCTATGCCTTGTGCACACAATAGTATAGTTCATAGTTTATGTGTGTAATATGTATATGGCAGGCATACACAAATCTTCACAGTTCGCTCTGCATTTCAAATATCAAGAGTAGGCTCAGACTGAGGCTTCAAATTGCAATTCAGTTCTTTATTAACAGTAAATCACATGAATATTTGTAGGTTTGCTCTCAATGTGCAAATTCACTATATGCAAGAAAAGTTGAGATCAGACAAAGTAGTCCCTAATCTTATGGTATCTTTTGACTGTATTGGAATTGTATTGATTCAAACATAAAGACTACCGTACTCTCACAGTAAAAACCAGGTGCATCAAAGACCGAGTTGGCAAAATCTAATTTAGTTTAGACAAAAGCCTCTGTGAAGGCCGAAATTTTGCGAATTCAGTTTTCAATAAATCCGCCTCTTTGCAGAAACCTTGAGTGCCTGGACCTAATTTCTACTAATATGCTTTGGAATTGTACCTTTGGAATTGGGTAGTAAAATCCCAACAAGTCTTTGTGAGCAGTTAAGAAAGATTTTATCTTTGTAAAATCACATTTGTTTTGTTTTTATGGGGGGCGGTGGGGGTACTGCTTTCTGTCTAAATCTGAGTCACTAACTTGCCCCTAACTGATCCAGATGCTTATTTTGTATTATTTATGCAGCTATTTGTGTCTTAAGTAAAACGATTTCCAATATCAAAAGGCCTAATGATGTTTACTTATGGATGAAGTATAAATATGATCTTTTTGGTTAAATGCCTGTACAGAAAAATAGCTGTGGTAAAGCACAGTCAAAACAAGCAAGTCATCAGGATAGGGTTTCATGGCATTGTGAGATATATTTACAACTCAGACTCATTTATTATATGTATCTATAGGACATTAATCATAAAAATATGGTGTCAGGTTTATTGTCCACAACACAGAGTTGGAATAATTGTCATACTGTTACTCATTACCTGGTGTATTTTTTTTTACCAACTATTTTCACATTACATTCAACCTGAATTCCTTCCTGGGAATATGATGCGAATGTGTTTATTTTCTGTGGTATCCTGCCATCATTTTTTAAAATTGTAAAAAAAAAAAAAAAAAAAAAGGCAATTGGGAACACACTTGGAACATGCATTTCTCAGCAGTGGTGCTGCCGTAGAGACCAACATTTATACAAAATACAGATTAAGGTACAGCGCACACACTAACTAATATGAGGAATCTGTTCCACCATATGGCCATATTGTGTTAAGCCACAGTAACCAAATATCGGTGGGTCCTACACTAATTCCAACTTCGGAGACATTATATAGTGCTTGTGCTAAATGAGCTATAGTGTATTTAAATAATCTGTTGTAAGAGCATTGTGAATATATATATAATGCAAAATTAATGTGATAAAACACAAAATGAAAGAAATTTTTTTTTTTCAAAACTAACCAATTAAAATGATTGCTCCTTGATGCATAGACTTACAATGCATATGATATATCTGCTCTATACCAAGTAAAACGTATAATTAAATTGATATTGCTATCTAAAACCTTCTCAAATTTATACATTCCAGTGGTCACCTGCAAAGGGGCATCTGAAGCTGGGTGCGCGGGGCGGGGAAAGCAATGTCACTTTAGTTCTAACTTTCATTTGATATAGAGCAAATATATCATATTTATTATTAGTCTATACATCAAAGCACTATCAATTTAGTTGTTTAATTTTCACTTGATTTGAAGTAGCCTTGCAAAATGTAAAACTGTATTTTCGTGTGTCCTCTGTTCCTTAACCTGTGATTATTTAAATTGACAAGTAATGAGAAAATGTATTTATAGTTTAAAAGTAACTTTTTCTTAATATAATGCATAATTTTAAATTGCATGTTGGGTGTTATAACCGAAAGAATTCGTAGTCCCTAAAAAATATATGAATCTTTAAAAAACCCTATTTCCTTGTCCCTAAAAAAAAAAAAACCTTGTGTTATTTTTCTTTCCTTTTTTGAACAAATATGTCATAATTTTTCAAGTAAATCTCAAACAATTCAATAGATAATATAGGGCTTCCACATTTTATTGTATTATCCAGTATATTAGACCTATTTGAAATGATACATTATGGCCCAATCCGAACAAATTTATGCTAGTGAAATCACGCTTATTCAAATCTGAAGCTCACATATGGAAATGGTAAAAAGTCAGTATTCATGTATTTCAAGTGGATTTGGGTGAATAAATGCTATTCTGGTGTCAAGGGCTTAAGAAATGCATGAATGACAAGTGGAATATTGTGCGGGAGGATGTGATGCACATAAGATGAGACACGAGATCAACAACCTGTTATTACTTATCTATACACTCTATTGTTCCTTTGTTTAACATTTGCGGCTGTTACTTGCCTAAATGTGTTGACTTTGTGTTCGAATAGAAAAAAATAATATAGAAAAGTTCATGTACGGGTAGATGGAAGTTGTTTATCAGAATACAGAATTGTGCTTCCATTGACTTCACTGCGTATTCGATAAATGTCAGTGCTCTAATTGAATTTTACATTAAAATTGACATTCAGATGTACTTTTAAACGCATCTTGCGTCATGTAGTCTAATTGTATGTATAGCTCACATGGGTGTGATGTGCATACAATTCTATGTTTGTAATGTTTTTTCCTTGAAGGAAAATACACTAAATTATGGAGATTGGATTTATTATGCCCATACTCCACCATGCTAATTTTAACAAAGTTTTAGTTTATATTTTACTGCAAATATTAATTATAAAAAAAAAATACATATTATATGTTTTTGGATTGGGGTCATCAGTTATTTACGGTTGAACCCCTGCAATCTTAATAGCTTTGGACTGACAGAAGACAGCGCCAGTCAGCTCATCACCATATCTTACAGCCAAGTTCAAAGCTTCAATGGGGAAGCTCGGACTTGGCATTGGTGATTGGCTGAGGGTGTCCTCTGATGCTATTGGCCTATCACTAGCTTTCCATTCAGAAAACTGTGTGAGAAATGGAAAGGAAAAAAGGGAAGGTTTAGGAAGCTTTGACATGTCCACATAAATAACATAGTATGCGTTACGTTCAATGTGGGTGAACATTATGGTGAGGTTGTGCCTAATCTAGTAACCTTTCTATGTCCTCAGTATTACCCTCATGTCTGGTCACGGCCTTATAGTTAAGGTAGTCTAGCCATTGTAGCGGAGTACAGTATTAGAGTCCACGATCTCCGCAGGTATCACAGGTAAATCCACAGTCAGCGCTGAAAAGTAAGGCAATATCCCAATCCTCCCAATAACCGGACGAAACACAGTTTGGGAGTCAACTAACTGGCTTTATTCACAAGCTTGCATATTTATACAGTTCCCCATGCAAGGGGTTTCCTTACAGAGGTTTCAGGGGATTTATCCCATCATGCAACATAATTCTCCCAACAGGCCTTGCTGCACGAGAAGGATACTCCCACCAAAATGGACGATTAAGTGGATTATCCCCTCGTGCAGCAAAACTGACAATTTACTTTAAAATACTGTTTCTGAGTTTTATTTGGTATACAGAGTTAACCGAATGTTCGGTAGATAGCTGGGGGCTGAGCGCATCTTTTGAGAGAATACTGCTCAGTTCCCAGCTGAACTGACCGAACGCCGCAACAAATACAGTTATACATGGAAGTCCCCCTCAATCTGCCGATTGCACTTAGGGGAACGATCCTACCGAACACCGGGCTCCCGAACGGTCTGGAAGTCCAGCGGTGTTCGTGTCATCGAGTAGCCGATTTCGGTTCCAGGCGCTCGACGACCAAACACCGCTAAAGAATAGACGATCCAAGATGGCCGACCACCGCATGGTCGGTAGCCGAACGACGGCCACCTAGGAGAGCCCGAATTACCGATTGCAACATTGTTGCAATCGGTTAACAAGCGCCACACGCCTCTAAGTGTGTGGTCTATCAGGGGAGCCCGCATTCGTTCCACGAACAGCCTGGATAGCCGCTGTTCGTCGAACGAAGTGCTCGCATGCTGGTAGCTTACGGCTGCCAGCAGGCGAATTACCATAATCCCAGATACACAGTAAAGTTACATATACCACACAGTACTCATAGCAAAATACACACAGCACATAGTACAGACAACCTGTCTACAATACAGTCTAGAAGTGGCTAGGTTTGCCACAGCCATGTCTTCCAAGTGCTGTAGAAAGTGTCAGCCTGTATGTGTGACGAGATCAACATCTTTTCGTATATATAATATTGGTGGAGCTTATCTAGGAGTTGTTGTCGGGATGGGCAGAGTTGTTGTTTCCAGTGTAGGGTAATTCATTTTCTAGCCGCCATTATGGTTAGAGCTATCGGCTGACGGGTTCGCTTAGGGAGTTCTTTGGGGAAGGACAGGAATAGACCCATGTCTATGGTGATAGGCCTGGTAATATTCGTGACAAATTTAAGGATTTCATTCACTACGTCCCATAATTGTTGTAGGATCTTACAGCCCCACCATATGTGTGTCATGTGCCCATCTCCCTCTCCACATCTCCAATAGCCCCCTGGCACATTCGTAAATTTTTTTGGAGTCTGTTAGGTGTCAAATACCATCTATAGATGAGTTTTCTGTGTGCTTTCATATGTGAGTGACATTTGTGACCCCCTTTAGGGGATTAATAGAGGAGATCAATTCCGCATCTGATCTTGTGCTGTTTGTCTCTGTGGCCTATTGGTTCGTGAAGGGAAGTGGTTTGCGATGGGACCCGAGAATTATGGTTTTATAGCAGGTTGACAATGCTTTGGGTTTAGTAGGTGCTCAATGGCACCTGTCATAGATTGTGGGTGCTTTTACAAAAAGTGGGGTGGTCAATTCAGCCCTGGAGTATACGTGTGTCGGTAGAACACTTTTGATAATAAGGAAATATAAAATAGTTTGGTAGCTTATAGGCTTTTTGTAGCTGTGAGAAGGCTTTAGCGCCTGTATTGGTTATTATGTGTTCAATAGAAGAGATACCCACTTTGTTCCAGGTGTGTAGTGTCAACCATCGGCTTATTGCTCTTAAAGCCGCGAGTGGGGCATATGGGTGGAATTTGAGATGGGCGCCATGGGTGCGTTGAAATAAGTCCAGTGGTGTATTGTCAGTAGCATAGTTGGAAAAAAGTGCTGTGTAGTTGGGTGCAGCGCTTTGGATGTCCACAGAGCTTTTTGATTGTACCTCTTGTGCCCCTCTCATTTTCCATGTCTGCCCATTGGTGCATCTGGTTGGGGGCATGTAGTCGTATGGTCGATTCTAAATGTGCAGCTTTGTAATATGCGTCAATGTTGGGAAGACCTGTCCCCCCTCTGAGGTGTTTCTTTGTAAGAGGTGGCCACAATAGCTTAACTGACTTCCATTTAAGAAGTTCCTGCCTACACATCGTGAGCAGTGGTTTGAAATTATATGCATACATCTCATCCATAGTATGTGCTAACTTGATCCCTAGATACGTGATGTGTTTGTCCCTCCAATCGAAGTTATAGGTGTGTTTTAAGGAACTTATTGTATGGGCCCGGATACCTATTGGAAGTACTTGTTTTTTAGCCTGATTTAATTTGTAGTAAGAGATAGATCCATAGGTCTCCAAGAGGGTTAATATCGTCGGTAAGGATGTTTCGATGTTACTTATTGTTAGCAGAATATCATCCGCAAATAAGGAGAGTTTGTATTCTTTGTTCCCTATAGTTATACCTGTAATCCCTTTGTGTGATCTAGTCTTGTGTGCTAAAGGTTCTAGTGATAAGATGAACAGAAGAGGTGATAGTGGACAGCCCTGTCTGGTGCTGTTCATTATGGTGAATGGTATAGACAAGAATCCTCCGTTGGCAACTGGGGCAGATGGGTCATTGCACAGGTCCATGGTGCCGGCAATAAAAGATGGGGAGAAGCCAAAGGACAGTAGCACTTGTTCAATGTATTTCCAATTTAATCTATTGAAGGCCTTCTCCACATCAAGTGCTAGGAGAAGACCCTCGATGTTCCCTGCGGTAATGTGTGATAAGATATTAACTATTTTTCTGGTGTTATCCGAAACTTGCCTGCTTTTCACAAATCCAGATTAGTCATTATGAGTGAGTTTTGGGAGGAGAGTGGACAGATGGCTAGCCAGGATTTTAGCATAGAGCTTGACATCATTATTTAGCAAAGAGATGGGTCGGAAATTTTGACATTGGGTAGGAGGTTTACCCGGCTTTGGGAGGGTGGGGATATGAGCTCCAAGCATGTCACTCTGGAGTTTTCCTTTATTGAAGCATGTATTGAACAAGGTAGTTAGGTGAAGTGCGAGAACGTCAACGTATGTCTGATAGTATAGGTTGGTGAAGCCATCCGGCCCCGGGGCTTTGTGTTTGGGCATATGTTTAATTGTTTGCATTATTTCAAGCGTGTCGAAGGGTTGAGATATGGAGTCTATGTCTGTCTGGTTGAGTTTGGGCAGTTTTATGTCCGAGAGGAAAGTTTGTATAGAGTGATTGCTAGGCAGCGTGATGTGTTGGTCATCAAATTGTAGATTTCGCTATAATAAGCTGCACATTGATTGACTATCTCTTGTGGGTTTAAGATCTTACCACCTGTTTTTGTGCATAGATATGCGATTTTTTCATTTCTCATGTGTGTCTTAAGTTTTGATGCCAGAGGTGCTCTGGCTCTATTTCCCTGTGCAAATAAATTATGTTTATATTGTCCAAGGAGGTACATTGTTTTTTTCTAATTCCATGTCCCTAAGTTTGGCTTCTTATGCTAGTAATCGCATTTTTAGCGCGCCAGTGGGTGCCGTCTTGTTCTTATGCGTCAAGTTTGTTAATTCCTGAATTAATGTAGTGTATTGTTGAGCTCTTAGTTTTTTTGGCATAGCTCGCGTGTTTGATGAACAGGCCTTGAATTACCGCCTTGTGTGCCTGCTAAATATTTTTCGTGTCGGGTGTATTGTCAAGGTTGACATATTTGGTAAGTTCCTTAACAATCTCTGATGTTATGTCGGGTTTTCTGAGTAACATGATGTTTATTTTCCATGTGTCTTTGCCAGCATTTATGAAGTGTTTGTGTAGGGACAATATCACTGGGACATGATCCGACCAGGAGATGAGTCCTATTCTGGTTTCGTGTATTTTGTGTATGTTTGCAGAGGGAGTAAGAAACCTGTCAATCCTAGTGTAGGTGTTGTGGACATGCGAGTGGAATATATAATCCCGTTCCGTGGGGTGGAAGATTCTCCACGGGTCTATAAATTCCTGTTGTAGTATGTGTTCGCAGGTTTTGTGAGTAACATTTTTTAATGTTTATTTAAGGTTTATGAGTACTGTTAGATAGATGTTTTTTTAACTATTTTGTTATCAATTGATCAATTTATATTTATGTGCGGAGATCTACAAAGTGGATGTGGAGTATTTTTTTTTTCTTTCTATTATCTAACAAATATTATATTATTGAGGAAAATGTTTTATTATCATCTTTATGTAAAATGTAAAGGTTTTGCTACTATTATTTGACAAAAATAGAAATTAGCAGATACAGTATTTGATTACCGGTTTGTGTTTTGAATATTATTGAGAAAAGACGATATACACTTGCGTCCATTTATATTTTTCTGCATTTTTATTAGGTTGATAGTTACTGCTGCACAATGATTCTGATATCTTTTTGGTAAACAGATTTTAGTCTAGAAAACAAATTATAACACTTCAAATCCTGTATTGTACAGTATGACACCACTCTGTAACTCACAGAGCTTAAATACAAATGTAACACAGGTGCATACAAGTATGTGCAAAGTTTATTCTCCTCAGCAACTTGCTCAGCATATTAGTACGGCAAAATAGGTAAAAAAAATAATTGTAGTAGCTGCTTCAAAGCAGTAGCTTTGCCTGCAACCAGTGAAGGGGAATTCAACAATTGTGTGTGTGTGTGTGTATATATATCTGTGTTTGCATAAAATAGTAGCAAAATACAATCTCAGATATTCCAGGTGATGTTGGAATATAATATTTTTAAGTAAATAATAATTCTTTATTTGAGTAGAAACATCATGACAAAATGTGTGTTATGGGTATATAATGCCATTGTTTGGCAAGTTTACTAAAAGTGGACCCAGCACGCTCCTGTTAAAATAGTAACAGTGTGTTTTATCCCTTCTGACAGGTTGTGCAGAGGGGAGGCGGATCTGCCCCTCTGTACTGTTTGAGGCATTGAGCACAGATGGATGGTGGACCAATGAAAAATCACCATTGGTCCAAGCCGTCCAATAAAAACACTGCACAGGAGCCAGCTATGATAGCTGCTTCTCACTGACAGTCATAGGAAGGACACATGTCTTAACACACAGGCCAATCCGTCAACAAACAGTAGCATTGTCTATTTTACACATTAATACTTTTGCGAATTGCTTCATAAACAAAATGGTTTTTGAATTCTTGGTACATCATGAGTATCAGTAGAAAGTTAATTGAATAACGTGCAAGTAACCCACTGTTCCTCACAGTCAATATAAATGTAAAATGAGGGTTTTTAATAATGTTGAAACAGTTTCCCGAGATCTCTTTCAATTTATAATAGCATAAATGTGGTTAATGAAAATTCCTGGGCATAAATGTACTAATAATGAAGGTGAGGATTAAATTTTCACAGAAGTCATGAATCCTACATTTTATCCATGAAAAGGCAACAATTTATCATCTTATGACTTTAGTGCTTGTATTTCTCCAAAGGTTATCTTTGCTTTTTGGGGACGTCGCCTTAATTTTGACACCTACTGTGTGCATTTGCTTATGTCAGTCAAACTAAATTTAATTTTATTATAAGCTTTACTCAAATGTCTCCAATGCTCATACCTATGTTTGTTAGTTAATTTAATTATATTGTTATTACATTGTTATTTAAATAAATGTATTAAAGGGAGAACTGTCACCTCTAGAATCTACAACATTGAATAAAACATTGAAAATTACCTATAACTCACGTTAAACTTATTTTTCCATTTACTTTTAATTTAGCTTTAGCAAATTACTTTATAATCCAGTTCATAGTACAAGGCAAAGCCAGTACAAAAATTACAAATGAAAAGAAGTAGACAGGTGCAATTCGTTTCAGTCCGAATGTGAATTCGGACAAATTTCGGGCAGTTCAGACATTCTGATGCTTCCGAATGTCCAAAGTGACGAATTGCTGAAGTCCTGAATTTCGGAAGTGCTGAACCGAATTTTGGATGTGCCAAACCAAACCGAATGGCCGAAGTGCTGAATTTCGTAAGTGCCGAAGTGCTTTGGATTTCTGAAAAGTGGCAAAAAAAGAGAGGGAGGGATAATTATGTGAATGATGACAGGGTTAGGGTAGGGTTGAGTTAGAGTTAGGGTACGGTTGGTTTTGGGTAGGGTTAAGTTAGGGTTAGGGGTAGCAGTAGGGTTAGGGTTGGGTTGGGTTAGGGTAGGGTAGGGTTAGGGTTAAGGTAGGGTTAAGGTAGGGTTAGGGTAGGGATAGGGTTAGGGAGACCTACAGATTTTTCGAATTGCCAAAGTCCCGAATCGAACCGAAGTGCCGTAGTCCTGAATTGCTGACGAGACAAATTTTTTTTTCTCACCCGAATTTCCGAACCGAACCAAATTTTTGGATCACGCACATCCCTAAAAAGAAGAAATATAAACAATATTGTTTAATTTGTTTCTCCTCTCTGTATGAATTCTCTATGCAGAATGCCAAGTGCAAAGGGCAGAGCTAATAACCATGATTGACACAAAGCAGGGAGCCAAAAAAGAGATGTATATTTGTACAATTAATTGTATTTTTCATGCCTAACAAATACATGTTTTTTTTTTGCCAATCATTTCTTTTTAATTGAGGCATAAGCATAACAGACAATTGTTTTTTGACATAGTGACTTTTACAGAAAAAGAGTATGATACAGCATGGATATATTCGGTAGGCAATTGCATTCAGTAAAACAGCTGGTACAGCACTTAGTAGTTGGGTGATGCAAAGCTGCAATAGTCACAAGAAGGTTTCAAGGCTCGTTTTATGTTAAATGATAGGGTAACATGCATAGAACATCTGCACAGTGTCATCGACAATTAACTAATAGTGTGGTATTGGCCAAAAAGTAGCCACCAAGCCCTTAGTAAGTGAGCTGGGAGTATACAAATACTAAGTGCAGTGTTAAACAAGATAGGCACAGTGCCAGCATGAGGGATAGTAACACAGAAAAAACAGGCTGGCAGGACACTCACTTGACAAGAGATACAGTTGGTTGCAAATGGAAACTGTGCAAGCAAATAGTAATGAGTGAACCACTGGGCCACAAGAGAATGAGAAAGAGAGACAAGACATAAGTAAAATATAGATGTACAGCCAGGAGTCACCCACTATCATAGGCTGGTCAGTGCAGCTCTCTAATTAAATAAATGCAACATAATAAAACAGGTGGTTAACTAAGGAGCTGACTAATATATGGCAGTGCTGCTCAATAACACTCAATACTATCTGTTCAGCCTACTCTTACATCAGGGATGTCTAGCATGTGGAGGGTTCGGGTCATGTTGATGTACCAAAAACGATGCATGGCATCCCTTCTGCACTAGGTCAGGTCATAGGCCTGCATCTGTATGCCATAGACTCGAGGGTAATAGTCCAAGTCTATCATCCTTATGTTTGTACAAATCATATACTACTTTAGGCATATATCAGCCTAGATCTCTAAATGGTCCGAACAGCACATTGTTATAACTGGACAGATATTAGTCTTTATACGTATTTCTTGAACTGTACGGTATACTAACTAGTCAGCATTTTTGTTTTCTACTATTGTAGTGCAATGAAAAGTGCATTAAGGCCTATGTACATATGGGGAGAGCTTATCTGGGACTGAAAGACTACAATAAGGTAAGTACTGCACCGCTTAATATGAATAAGGACATTTAAATTAATTAATTTTCACAACACTGTTCTGTCCAGCGGACTGCAAAAGACCAAGACTTAATAGCATCTTTAAATTGAGTTATTTTCCCCAGACCCTTGCAGCCCAATGTACTGTGAAATTGTTTTAATTTAAAGGTTATAATCTGTATTTAACTGCTTGTACTTCTCAAACTGCAATAAAAAAATGCAATAAAAACAACTTAATTTTAATGTTGTATAGTGCCCTGTGTACATTTAAAAATTCACTGTCGAAAGGTCACGTTGTACATGACAGTCTTGCTTATAGCTTAGCAGTAATTATCCTGCTAGTAACAATGGAACCATTTAGAAAAACACTGAAAATGGACAGATTATGGTAAGGTTCAGTTGGAGGTAGGTTGGTTTAACCCCTTAAGGACACATGACATGTGTGACATGTCATGATTCCCTTTTATTCCAGAAGTTTGGTCCTTAAGGGGTTAAGGATCTGTAGCATTAGACAAAGTAGGGGGTATGAAGTTTACGATTAACTAGTGTTTTTGGTTAAGGGAACTTAAGGTTATTAAGGTAGATTTAGGGGTTGGGGTACATGCCTTCAAGATGTTGTGGACTGTAAATCCCATGATTTTTCATTACTTTAATTAATTAAATAATTAATTTTTCAGTTAACCGACTAGATCAAGGGTAGGCAATCTTTGGCATCCCTGGTGTTGTGGACTACATCTCCCAAAATGCTGTTAGAGCCACAAAGCTGACAAAGCATAAAGAGAGATGCAGTCCATATCATCTGACGTGGCGAAGGTTGCCTACATCTGTACTGGAAAGTATGGGTAGCAGATTAGCAGCAACTGTGTTGGGATGTAGCAAGTCCGCTAGTGTAACAGTGAGGTTTACAGAGAGCTTGGATGGGGCAAATTCCCATATAATGTTTTGACGTTTCACTGTTTGTCGTAATATCAGGATAAGACATCTTGAGTGCTTGTTTTGTAGTTGAAAGTCATGACTGTATATATAAAAAAATATATATAATTTGGTAACTAAGTAGATAAGTTATATGTCATATTAATTATATCATGAACTCTCTGTTACTATTATTTTACCAATGAACTGTCTACCTGGGTTATCGGAACTTCAATTTAGCATAGCCAAAAAGGATCTGGAAATAAGAACCCCCACCTGTAATGAACAGAACCACCAGAAAAAAAAAAACTGTTAACAAATTACAACACAACAAGCTATCACTCTTACCAAAAACCCAGCAATTTTAATTGAGACAAACAGTATTACTGGGGTAAAGATAGTCAAAGAAATTCAATAATGAAGGGCAGGTACACTAAAAACACAATCCAATAGCTTAATCTGGCATGATGTTCAATGTGCGTTAATAAAAAAATAATAATAATGATTGATATTATTGAGAATATATACCTAGAATATATACCACCTATACACATATAATCTGTGATTAAAGCCTTATACATCTTTTCAGAAAAAAAAATCTAGTAATTAAAATATCAAAAACAAGCCATGAGCATCGTCATGAGAAGACAAAAACACAATATAGCCTTTCAGCAATGCAACGGCATCCACTTTGTTACAAAACATTTTGTAAATTGTGCTAAATTCCCAGTAGTGTGTTTACAGAAGTACTTTTTAAAATTATTTTTATTGTATCATTATTGCATTTTTTTTTATTGCTTAACATGTTATCTTAGAAATGTATCTATTTTATTTTTAGTGATTTTTACTTCAGTTTTAGTCCCATAGGAAGTATAGTATGATTATTCAGATAAGTACAAATGTAGCAGGCGTATTCATTCTCTAAAAGCCCTCTCCATTTCAGTATAGTGTATACTGATATTTTTCCATTAGCTCGTCTGATAATATGTCATTTTTATTTCAACAGGCTAGAACATGCTATTTGAAGGTCACAGAGATAGACCCCAGTCAGGAAAAGCTGGTGAAAGGTAAGATAATCAGATTTTGATTAAATAAAGAAAGTAAATATCATAATCTCAGGCATTCTTACTCAAATTAGATATAACACAAGTCAAAATGTCAACATTGACATTTAGCATGTGTTCAGAATACTACTTGTTTTTCTTTAACTCGTGACGAAAAAGATTTTATTGTTGTTGTCTGATTCAATCCCATGTGTTTGACGCTTTAATTTTTGCTCGGATGAATTGTATTGAAGGTTTTAACATGCAGAAAGGACTGATTTTTTTATAATAAATCTTTTAGTGCTTCCTAACTGCAGCGGATCACGTCACTTAGAAATAATCAGTGGTCAATCCCTTTCTTTCCTTTCCACAAAAAATCTTACATTTAAAAAAAGATTTTGCTGATCAATAGAAGCTCCATGTTAGCATAGGAACCTGGAAATCACACACTGTACTCCAGGTATCATGTACATGTGAAGTATCTAAGGAGGCCACACAGACACAGCTATTAAAAAATAGACAGTTAGGGATTCCTAGGGTCACATACTAATCAGGAAATACTGCAAGTTTGACCTTCCTTATCATTCCACAAACATGTTGAAAGTTTGAGGAGATAGTGTACAAGATGCTCACATCCTGTAACCACATTCCCCATGGATAAATTACCAATAATGTCAATGAACTAGGGCAGTGATGGCGAACCTTTTTGAGCCTGAGTGCCCAAACCGCAACACATGCCAAATTTTTTTCCTTAAAGTGCCAACACGGCAATTAAACCTGAATATTGAGGTTTAAGTTTAGAAAAAACAACTCGGACTGTTGTCCGAACTAATTAACAACTTTTGTTTTAAAGTAAACGCTTTGTTTGAAAAGCCAGAGCAAGAATTTTCTTTGTGATTGTCTACATTAGTAATATTTCCCTTTGCTGGTGACTGCTGTGCTCATAAAAATAAATGGATGCTTTTCTTGAAGTATCTGCACTAAAGTAACATGGCTATTAAATGTATTGTAAACCGAAGTTTGGTCCTTAAGGGGTTAAAAGAACACAACAACAGAGAGTTCAATGATACAAATTTTAAATAATGATATAAATAGATAAAATTAAGCTTTTATTTATTAGTGTCTCCAACAAATGCAATACATACACACACAGGCTGCTGAATACATACACACAGTCTGCTGAATACACACACACACACAAGACTGCTGAATATAGAGACTGATGAATACACATACAGACAGTCTGCTGAATACACATTTAGACAGTCTGCTGAGTACACACACAGGCAGACTGCTGAGTACACACACAGAGACTGCTGAATACATACACAGACTGCTGAATACACACACACACACATAGACTGCTGAATACACGCACACACAGACTGCTGAATACACACCCATACTGCATTGAGGGGTGTAGTGTATGTGTTTGTGTGAGGGGTGCTGTGTGTATGAGGGTTGCTGTGTGTGAGGGTTGCTGTGTGTGAGGGGTGCTGTGTGTGTGGGGGGGTGCTGTGCTGTGTGTGTGTGTGTGTGTGTGTGTGAGAGAGGGGTGCTGTGTGTGTGAGAGAGGGGTGCTGTGTGTGTGTGTGTGTGAGGGGTGGTGTGTGTGGGGGTGTGTGAGGAGTGCTGTGTGTGTGAGGAGTGTTGTGTGTGTGTGTGTGTGAGGGGTGGTGTGTGTGTGTGTGAGGGGTGGTGTGTGTGTGTGTGTGAGGGGTGGTGTGTGTGTGTGTGTGTGAGGGGTGGTGTGTGTTTGAGGGGTGGTGTGTGTGTGAGGGGTGCTGTGTGTGTGTGAGAGGGGTGCTGTGCTGTGTGGGGAGGTGGGGTGCTGGGCGGTGGTAAGGGTGCTGTGTGTGCGGGGGTAGGGGTGCTGTGTGTGGGGGGTAGGGGTGCTGTGTGGGGGGGTAGAGGTGCTGTGTGGGGGGTAATGGTGCTGTGTGTGGGGGGTAGGGGTGAAGGGGAGGGATGCTGGGTATAGGGGAGGGGTGCTGGGTGTGGGGGGGGGGAGGGGTGCTGGGGAGAGGAGGGGTGCTGTGTGGGGGGTAGGGGTACTGTGTGGGGGGTAGGGGTACTGCTGGGGGGCAGGGGTGCTGTGTGTGGGGGGTAGGGGTATTGTGTGTGGGGGGTATGGGTACTGCTGGGGGTAGGGGTGCTGTGTGTGGGGGTAGGGGTACTGCTGGGGGTAGGGGTTCTGTGTGTGTGGGGGGTAGGGGTACCTCCCCACCCCCGTCTTACCTTTAATGAAGGAGGGGGGGGGACACAGTCATCCCGGGTGGTCCGGTGGTGGTAAGTACTGCTTCCGGTTCGGGAGGCAGGGGGAGGCAGGGGAGGCATCTTTGAAGCAGCTCCCCTGTCCTCCCGCGCGATGCTGTGTGGAGCGTTGCCATGGTAACGCGCGGCAATGTTCCACACAGTTTGCTCGCGGGAGGACAGGGGAGCTGCTTCAAAGATGCCTCCCCTGCCTCCCCCTGCCTCCCGAACCGGAAGCAGAGTAGGCGCCTGCCGTTTCGGGCAGGCAGGTGCCTACTCTGCAGTGATGGCAAACCTATGGCCACGTGCCCACAGAAAGGGCCCGGCATGCCACAGGTTCGCAATCACTGAACTAGGGGATCTCCAAGTATTTGACCCAAATATATACACAGAGCAATAGTGTATATACAAAAGTAGAGCAATTCATAAATACCTCAGCTGATTCTGCTATATATTTTCTAGCAGATCAAAGGTGTTTTATGATACATATTTATCACTTTCTGTGCAATATTTATCTGCTTGTATGCCTGGACTGTTTCATTTATAACCTGGACTTTCTCTTTAGATTTCTATACATTGCTGCTACACAGGACTAATGCATTATATGTTGACTACTTTTCTGATGCTTTAAGAGTTTTTCAAGCCCCTGGATTATTCTAACTTTATCATTTTTTGATGTTTTATATGTTGTATTTATGCTGATATTTCCATTTATTTTATATTGCAGTATTTGTTTGAAATTTAATAGCTGCATTATCTAATATCCTATTCATATTTCTAAGCTCCTGGATTACTTTATCTTTACACTTGTTAATATCTTTGGGATTTGGTGAAACCCCACTCTTTCCAGTTTTTGAGCTTTTATTCACTTATTTGCTGTCTCATTCCCTCTTACTTAGTTTCTGATAGACACACTTTTTGGCTATCAGGACTTACTACTACTAGTGCAAGGGGACTTGGAATAGTAGTGTATATGTATAAGATCATGAGGCTTCCAAGTGGAAGAAATATAAAAGATCTAGCCTAAGTTTGGCTGAGATCATTAAATGGGCCTACTCGTGTTATTAAAGGACCACAGCTCTGACCGGGCCACTGAGGACACAATGCCGTTGAGTGGCCCTAATTTTATGAGCCACTCGATGGCCTCTCTAGCGTGAGGGCCTGCTGCACGCGATAATTTCTTTTAGGATCGGCAAAAATAAATTATTGCAGGCAGGGGGCAAATGGGGCAGCTGAACGGGAGTAACTGGGCCCAGGGCAGCTGCCCAGTTTGCTCCGCATTAAAGACAGCCCTGGCTGTATTAAACTACAACTTGCATTTCCCTTGTCAGTTCCCTTCAATTCCCTGCATAGTTAATAACTCTCTATATCCATGCTTTTCATACATACATGTGACTTAAATCATTGCACCTGCATATTTTAACTGCATGTAATAAAATGATGGTCATGTACATTCTGTAATCATTAATGTGGCTTGTCATTGAAAATTAATAGATTCATTTTGTCATTGTAATGACTGCTGAGTTCTAGATCAGGGGTAGGCAATCTTTAGCTCTCCTGGTGTTGTGGACCACACCTCCCATAATGCTCTTACAGCTGGCAAAGAATCAATGAAAATATGATCCACAACAGCTGGAGTGCAAACGGTTGCCTACTCCTGTTCTAAATGTTCCACAGTCAGACAGAGCTGCTTTAAATCCAAATTCGGGATTATTCTAGCTTTAGTGACCGAATAATCTAAATTTTATTAAAGACAGGAGGCGAATATTTGCTTATCTTTCTTTACTGTAACTCCCAGCAGCAAAGAAACAGTTAACAGTAAGTAAAAATTTAACCAATCAGAGTGCACAACAGAGTATGTCCAGCTATCAGGCTCCTCCCAGCTCCTCTTTCTTGATGCAGCCGTAGAATCAACCATGTAAATATAACAGGAGAACGATGAACAGTTCAAAGTGAAGTCAACCATGTAAACGATTTTGAAGAATGTAGGTAATTCCTTGGGAGGATAGTGAAGGGTTTTCACACTAGGAAAAAGAGAGAGAGGTCGTGAAAGTATGGTTTCTTGGGTAAGAGAAAATTACTTAAGTACTTTAAATGACATGTTTCCAACCAAAGAGTACACCAAATATTCTGACAAGTCTTCAGTTATGTTTAGTGACTGTGGGTATTATCTGTAAGTGTAGTTGTAAAGAGTAGTCTGGCACCTTGATTACGTAAAATAATTGGTGTGTGAAGTAAAGGTGTTGTGTAATACCTACCTAGATGGGTTGGGCGCGTATTCCAGCGGGCGGGAAAATATTCGCCTCCTGTCTTTAATAAAATTTAGATTATTCGGTCACTAAAGCTAGAATAATCCCGAATTTTATGTCAAGACAGGAGGCTTCATATTTGCTGTTTTAAAGCGATGATAAGATGGAATTGGATACATGAGGGCATTGTCTGAAATAGAATGTTCTGAAAGTGGATTCTCTGGACCAATCTGCGGATGTGAGGATCTCCGTTAGGGAGCCTCCGGACGTAAATGCAGAAGAGGCAGCCGCGCCTCTCACTGAGTGAGCACCGAAACATGGGTCGATGCCTGCTAGGGACAGTAGCCACTTGATCCAACGAGCAATCGTGGGGCATGACACTGGTTTGTGAGGTCGAACATAGGACACCAGTAGGGGGCCTGTTTGTGGTCTAAGGTCAGTAGTGCGAAGGATGTAGTGTCGGACGCAGCTAGCTACGCAGAGCGTGGGTTTGTCGTGGAAGTAGGGGTAATTTACCGTAGATGAGTTAGTTTTGGTGCGCCGGGTAATGGAGAAGTGTACTCCCTCAGGGGTAAAATCAACGGCATGGACGTCAAATGCTCTGATGTCTGAAACTCTTCTAAAAGACACCAGACAGAGCAGCAGTGCCAATTTGGCCGACAGTTGTCGGAGAGAGAGCTCTTCATTAGAGGGCCAAGTCTCTAAGAAGGAGAGCACAATAGCAACATCCCAAAATTGATTGTATTTGGGAGCCGGGGGTCTCGCCAGTCGGATGCCCCGCAAGAGTCTACATATGGAGGGGTGTTTGCCAACCGCGGAGTTGTCAACAGGAGTATGAGCTGCCGAAATGGCGGAACGGAAAACATTAATTGACCGATAAGACTTACCCTGTTCGAAGAGTGATGCCAGAAAGTTCATGATGTTAATCAAAGAGGCTGAAAAGGGATCGACGTCCCTCTCCAAACACCAGCTATTCCAACGTTGCCACGCTGAGAGATAAGAGCGTCTTGTTCCTGGGGCCCAAGAGTCCCAGAGAAGTCCTCGAGCAGCAGTCGAAAGGCCAGAGACGTTCCAGGATCCCCTGAAATGGTCCAGGCCACCAACTGGAGGTGGCCTTGTAGTGCTAGTGGATGGAAGTTGCCTGAAGGGTCCCTGAGGAGGTTGTAGGAGACGGGTAGGAGTAGGGGGTAGTCCACTGACATCTCCAGTAGGTAGGGGAACCATGGTTGGGTTCGCCACAGTGGGGTCACCAGTGTTATCATGACGCCCTGTGTTCTGAGGTATTGTACCGTGCGTGGGATCATGGAGAACGGGGGAAAGGCATATGCCCCGGATTTTGGCCACGGTTGGAGGAAGGCATCCACTGCCAGGCACGCTGGGTCTGGAAGCCAGCTGAAGAATGCGTCCGTCTGACGGTTCAGGCGAGATGCAAACAGGTCCAGGTTGAGTGGTCCTCTCAGAGCTTGTAGTTGAAGGAAAATTTGTGGATCTAGTTGCCAGTCGCTGGAATCCCTCCAGTGGCGGGAGAACCAGTCTGCCACAAGATTGTCGGAGCCTGGGAGGTATTCTGCACGAAGGGAGATGTTCCTGTTGAGGCAGAATTGGTACAATTCCTTTGTCAAATCCGATAGCATCTTTGATCGGGAGCCACCTAGGCGGTTCACGTATCGTACTGCTGAGACATTGTCCATCCTCAGGACAAGGCTGCAGTTGTAAGCTTCCTTGGCGAAACTGCGGATTGCGAAAGAACCAGCAATTAGCTCGAGGCAATTGATGTGTAGTGCCTGTTCTGATGGGGACCAGAGGCCTCCGGTAGAACGTTCCGAGCAAGTGGCACCCCATCCGAGGAGGCTGGCGTCTGACTCCAGAATGAAATCCGGTTGTCGGCCGAAGATAGCCCTTCCATTCCAGGCTTCCATATGTTGAAGCCACCAGTGGAGTTCCAATTGTACTTCGTCTGTGAGAAAAATCTGTTGTTCGTAAGATGTTGAACGACGTAAGTAGTGTGTTTTCAAACGTTGCATTGCCCGATAGTGAAGTGGGGCTGGAAATATTGCCTGGATTGAAGCGGAGAGTAGTCCTATTGTGCGGGCTAAATCCCTGAGTCGGAGATATGGTGAAACCAGCAGTCTCCGGATGTCCTTTTTTATGGTTTTGATTTTTGTGGTAGGGAGTTGGAGGACTGCCTGAATCGAATCTATCTGAAATCCCAGAAACTGGACTGTCTGAGACGGCGTTAGAGAAGATTTTTGAAGGTTGATGACAAAACCCAAATTCTGGAGGAGAGCCGAAGTCATATCTGTATGGAGACGTAGAGTCTCCTCGTCTTGAGCCATAAGGAGGATATCGTCCAAGTAAATGATGGACCGAATCCCTTGTGAACGGAGTAGTGCCATCACCGGTTTCATTAGTTTGGTGAAACACCAAGGTGCGGAGCACAGTCCGAAGGGGAGACAGGTGAACTGCCATAGTGTTTTGCGCCAATGGAATTGGAGGAAGGTGCGGTGTTCTGGTGTGATTGGTACTGTGAGGTATGCATCCTTGAGGTCGAAGCGGGAGAACCAGTCTCCCTCGCAGAGGAGGTCCCGTAGTAGATGGATGCCCTCCATCTTGAAATGTCTGTATTTGATGAATTTGTTCAGTTCTCTTAAATTGATGACTGGTCGGAACTCGCCCGACTTTTTCTTGACCAGAAACATGTTGCTCACGAAACCTCGTGGGCTGGGTGCTTGTTCGATGGCACCCTTGGTGATAAGGTCGTCGAGCTCGACCTGAAGGGACATGTCGTCTATTTGAGACATTTTGAGGGGGGTAGGTAAAGCAACTTGAA
The DNA here is from genome assembly GCF_036172605.1 of Pelobates fuscus. Lineage (NCBI taxonomy): Eukaryota > Metazoa > Chordata > Amphibia > Anura > Pelobatidae > Pelobates > Pelobates fuscus. Next base: position 117,765,700 of record NC_086327.1, read on the forward strand.
CTGGGTTCTCTGTGAACTCTAGGTGGAAGCCAGACACGGTCTGTAGGATCCACGGGTCTTGTGTGAGTCGAGACCACTGTTGGGAAAAATGGGTTAATCGACCTGCTATAGGTATATGAGAAAAATGAGAGTCCATTACCTGTAGGAGTGCGACCGCGGAGGGAAGCGGATCCACGTCCTCTAATAGAGCCACGAGATGGGAAGAAGGATCTGTGATGGAAACGGGTATTGCCCGAGTTCCAGTGTTCGGAAGGTCGAGGCCTGTAGCCCGTGAAGGCAGCTCTGCCAGCCGACCGGCCTCTGTAATGGCTGGCTCTCCCAGAAAAACGTTGGGTCCTAAACACCTTGCGTAAGGAGGATTGCGCTTTGGTAAGCGTTGTAAACACCGCAACGTGTTTGCTCAACTCCTTAATAAATTTGTCTCCAAAAAGCATGCCTTTTGCCTCAGGGCCAAGCTCTTTAGTGCCGAGTTCGGCGAGCTTTGAGTCAATTTTGTATAGGGCGGCTTTCCGCCTTTCGGTTGACATTGCTACGTTGGCATTGCCAAGTAGGCATAATGCCCTTTGTGCCCATTCACGCACCATGTGCGCATCTAAAGTGCCACCTGCCAAAGCCTCATCCGCAATGCTGAATATTTGGATAAGCGGTCCCGCTATATCCAATATCTTGTCTTGAGTTGCCTTCAGGCCTTGTTCCAAACCCTTACGGGGATCTTTCCCGGATTTGTATAGAAAGGTGACCAGCAAGGGGTCAAATTCTGGGGTAACAGCTACCTTGTCTGGGATAAAAGGTCGTGGGCATTCTGCTTTTAGTTTAGCTCTCACTTCCTTTTCCAAAGGTTTCCGTAGCCACATCCTGCAGAATTTAGCGATGTGGTCTGGGGGGGTCCACTCAGTCGACCGTGGGTGTTTGATGTACCTAGGGTCGAACAGGGGACGGCCAAGGGTATCTAGTAAGACCTCCTCCGAAATGGGGTTAGAGTCAGAGGGGGGTTCATTTAGTTCGTGAGAGGGAAAATCCTCGTCTGAATACCCTGCACAGTATTCGTCAATGACTTGAAGTTGCAGGTTGGAGGTGGAACCCTCTAATGGATCCCGGTTATAGTTGGGGTTATTATCTGGAATGGATAATTTAGGCGTCTTAGCCGGTGCTTTGCCTTTACCGGCGGTAGCACTATCGCCCTTCCAGGGGCGTTTGCGGGGGTTTTCCTCATGGTCTGAGCTTTTTGACTCTTCCGAGTCTGACAGATGCACAAAAGGAGCTCTAGAGGTAGATTTTGACTGATCGTGGATAGCTGCTAAGGCTTTTGGAATAGAGTCCGCAATGGCGTTATATAGCCAAGCTTTGAGCTCCGCAGGGACTGCGGGTTCAGGTAAATCGGACATAGTTGGTAAAGTGGGGTCACCACTAAGAAATGTATTTTTTTTTTTTTTTTTTTTTTATATAATAAATAATTCAATAGGCGGTGGACTTGTTTTCGGTAAAGTAACGCAAAGCGTTGTATCAAGAGTGGTGTCAGTCACCAATTGAGCGTGGAGTCACCCACAAATAACATGCGGTATAGATTAATAAGGGGGTCACCCTTTTGGAGGCAAAAAATGGTTTATGAAGTAGAGGGGGTCACCCTCAGTAATTTTCAGGCAATATTAATATTCTTTTCAGAGGGGGTCACCCTCTATAATGAGGCAGACAAATATAGTATAGAGGGGGTCACCCTCTTGAGACAATATTATTTAGAATAGAGGGGGTCACCCTCTTATGCAAGGATTTTAGATTTTCAATGGCAATCTGAAAATAAAACAAAGTGAAGGCACTTTAATAAAAAGAAATGTAACAGCTAAGTGCTGTTTAATTCGGTGTATACATAACATGTATGTTTGTTTTAAATGCAACTTACCTGACAACCAGAAGGCGGCGCCGGAGAGCCGTTTGAACATCACCCTGTTGCAACTGACGTGATGGCCGGAGAGGAAGCGCGGGAAAAAGCCCGCGCAATGCAGAGGGAAGGAGATGGCCGCGGAAGGACGGACCCGTCGCTATGGTGACGGTAGGGGAAACAAATGCGGCAATACCGGCGGTGTTACCGCCCGAATATGGCAGCCAGCCAGAAGCTGCGATCAGGTTACCGACGTGGCTCCTGTCAGTAATCCGATGTGTTTCGGATGTGACAGGAGCTGCAGACGGCGGTAGTGTTTTAATTAAAGTGACAGTTTTGGCATTACATGTAAAGTACTATTGACTACTTACAAGGAATGAGCTATAAAGCAATATAATTTTAAATGGAAATAAATTAGACCATTGCTAATATATATATATTTAGAAATTGATTACATGCTGTTATTGGAATAGACTCACCTGGGAGGCTAGCAGCAAAGAAAGAGGAGCTGGGAGGAGCCTGATAGCTGGACATACTCTGTTGTGCACTCTGATTGGTTAAATTTTTACTTACTGTTAACTGTTTCTTTGCTGCTGGGAGTTACAGTAAAGAAAGATAAGCAAATATGAAGCCTCCTGTCTTGACATAAAATTATAGGCAAAAGAGGTTTAAAGAAAGCCATTCTGGACAAGAAAAAAACATCTGATCTGCCACTTACAAGAGTACTGTCAAATATTTTGATTTCAATATTATGTTTAGTTATTACTATATATAACAAACATCTATTTGTGAAGCTTTTGAAAAATAAAATAAAATGTAGAAATCGGCACCTCATTATCCTGCAACTGGGTGCTGTCAATCATTGTTAAGCTCTGTCCTTCGCACCAAGCATTTTGTGCTAATAAAGCATACAGAGAAGACAAGAAATGAAGCGATGTTTCTGTTTCTACTGCTCATTTACAATGTGTGTTGTGCCTTTGACTTACTTCAAATGAATTATGATATAATCATAAAAAATGGTTTCCGCGAGTGATTTTTGTTGTGTTATGTAATGATGTAAATTCCAGATAAGCGATAGTCCCCCTTTAAATTACTTTGCAGAACTGAACATCTCCATATGTGGGTGATTTAAACATCTTGCATGACCTTGGGCAAATATTTTTTTATACAGTTTGAAATTGCCCCCCAAAAAAGCATTAACAAAATAACACAAAAGTATGAGTAAAGAGAAATATGCATGCAGGCGCCTGAATATCTATTTTTCTTTTCCATATAACATTATATTTCATGTAGTCTGCCTCCCTTTTTAATAAAGCTCTTAATGCATTTTGACGTTATTATTTTGAGATATGCCTTAGAGATTTACTTCTCCAGTACACACAAAACTTTCCCTTAGGCAATTACATATTGTCCAGAGCTCTGTGTGAGCTAGTGAAAACTTGGTCAGCTCAATATCCCACGGAGACAGAAATAAGGTCAGTTTCACAGCTATGAGAAATAAAGCCAAACTGAAACTGAATAAATCCTTTTTTCCTGCAGTTAGAAAATGCTAAGACTTTTTTCGTGCCAGAAACTTATATTGGATAATATTAAATCTATAATGCAATGCCAAGACATAGAACAGAACAAAAAAAAGCATTGAGAATACAAATGTGTTTTCCTAACACTATTGTGTCCTAGTCTCTAGATTCAGCCCCCCACACAATTAACATGCAAACAAATAAATAAGAAAAGAAAGTAAAGAAGTAAGACCTACATTTCTGCTTCTTTACATCGCGTGGTAAGAGTCAAAATATCTTTGACTCTTACCACGTAGACCACCTGGTATAAAAATTCTATGCTTTTTTGCATCTATTCTATGTGTTTATGCTTACATATTACTTATGAGATGTTCCATCAGTCTATAGTCGGGATCTTACCTGCTCATGTTGCCTGCTCCGCATGTATATACATCCGCCAGTTCCTTAGCAAGGAAAATATCGCTGTTGGTCAACCAGTAAACTAACCCTTCACTATAAACTATTCCAGTAATTTACTTTTTTTCATGCAACATGAAATACATCATACCTTTATCACTTGTGTCACTTTACCCCACTCCCTCTAGAATGTAAGCTCATTTGAAAAGGTCTTTCAACACGCTCAGTTCCTCTGCGTCCAGCTCATCTGTTTGCAATTACATGTCTATTAGTACATCTATTGTTAGCACTATGGAATTTATTGGAACTTTATAAATAATAATAATAGTAATAATATGGAAATATTACACTATCAGAGGCCTAGTCTGTGTTTATTCTCATTCTGTATTGTGACCGTTTGAGGACAACTGGTTGTCACAGAAAATTGTCCGTCACTCAAGAAGTCTCTACCCATAAGAACCTAATCTGGACTATTGTAATAAGGCAAAATCTACCATATTTCTGGACTTTTCCCCACTTTATATATATTTACTTTATAGATGTAAAAAACAGATACAATTTGTATCTTGTAATACCTTTTTTTATTGGACTAACAGAATTTTAGTAGTAACAAATATAGTATATAGTACATACTACACATATCCCTACACATCCATCCACACACAAGCACCAATACATGTACCTAAACATATACTAATGTGCCTGCACATACATAGTCCCATATATATGTATATGTACACATACACCTATTCACATATGCATTCATGTATTCATGTATATATACACTTTATACATACACACATACAAATACATACATGTATACGCATACACATAAATACACAAACACATATACTTGTATATGTTTATATATAGTTAGGCACTGTGCAATCTGCATACCTTTATTACTACTAGGCGCAACATGTTTCTTGTCTCTTAAATAAGCCTCTAGCGGTGTATTTAACTCTGCAATGTAAGTATTGCAGTTTCTACAAACCAGTTGTCCTTTACGTTGCATTTTACGTCGCAGAGTTAAAACGCCAGGGTCACTTCACTCAGACCACTTCATTAAGAGGAAGTGGTCTGGATGACTTTAGTGACCTTTTAAGTGATGCCTCTTGGGTTGTTAGTGGAGAACAACAACCATAAATCTCAGCCCAACTTGGCTAGAACTGAGGATTGTAGTACAGTAAGAGTGGGTTTAAATTAAACATTTGTGCATTGTATTCTTTGGAAATTACATGTCAGAAGTTCGGAAGTTGTTTTGCATTCGTTTTGGTAATTTTTTTTTCTTTCATCTATGTTTTTGATCACATGTATTTACTTTTAAACAATATTGCGTGGACTTTAAATCCTTTGACTCATTCAGGTAAATACCTTGTATTGTCTTTGTACACATGTTGAATATAATAAACGTGTATTTTTATAAAAGACAAAACATAGAACAAACTGATCACAATGCAATACGTGTCCCAGTTGTTTTGCTTGTATTAATGAGCCTTCTTATACAGGTTATCTGGATAAGGTTGACTCCCAGGAGAGAAAACACAATCAGGAACAAAAAGCTCTAAGGGAATGTGAGGCTGGGAAGGAAAGTGCGGTAACGGTAGCTCATCTAATCCAGAAACTTTCTAGAGAAGATAACATTCCACTCTATTATTCTGGAGGCATCAAACTACTGATTGAAGTAGTCTTGGACTGTGAGTGTTTCTTTTCAGTTGTTATTTTTCAAATAGTTCCAGACGAAAAGAATAGAATTGGAAAACAAAAAAATTGCATAAGATGTATAATCTGGTGGCATTTTGTCACTTATTTCTGTATTATACGTATAGTACATTTCAGTTATCCCTAGAGAACTTATAATTTGGTGCCGTTGGTCAACTTTCTCTAGTTATTGTCCACCCTGCTGCAAGATATTTGTTAATAGTTAAAAAAACAAAAAAAAAAACAGTCATACACAGAATATTATCCAAACAAAACTTCTACGATGAACAAAAATGAAAGACAATGTCCCCTTAGAAGGGAATTGCAGTTTAAATGCTAATTCTTTATACCGGTAGTCATTGGTATTTTCCGTGTTTTTTTTTTTTTTTTTGCTTTAGCTCAGGGATTAAAAAAACAAACAAACAAACAAACATTACTGTGTGTGCCTACATTTATTGAGGATTTCATATACGACTATACAGATATACCTGTTCTGTAATGGGTTTCTAAAATGGCTGTAATAGTGATAAATTTCCGATTTCCGATTTTCTCCTAAATATGCATTTCTAATATTTTTCTTCATCAAGTCTATATTCCTCCAGCTTGCTTTAATTTGCATTCACAGCCATTCTTATTTAAATATCCTTTCTATTGTACTTTCTAGACATATGTTCTAGTCTCCCTCCCTCTCCTTTCTTTCTATTGTAAATCCAGTTATATGCTTTAATGCACTTTCACTGGATTCATCAAAGAGGAAATGTTATCTAAATCACAAAATACAAATATGTTGTTTTTCCAGGTACAGGACAGACGTTATTCCGAATGAATAATGGATTTGATATAATTGGAAATAACAAAGTTATAAACTGGTATGAATAACTTTACTTGTTGTTTGTAGTTTTTAGTATTAAAACGTTATCATTTTTTGTTAATGACTTTTAAAACATTTTAAGAGAGTTCAATAAATAAACATATACATGTTTAGAATGTCATAGTTATTGGCCCATACTGGTTGAAGGATTTTTCTATCTCATTTGTGATTTGAGCCAGAACGTTCATATAAATATTAGTGCACTGGTGTACCAAAAAAAAAAAATATATATATATATATATATATATATATATATATAAATAAATATATATATATATATATATATATATATATATATATATATATATATATATATATATATATATATACTCTTGTCTGTTATTTATACACATTGACCTGTATACAACTCTTGTTTGTATTGGGAAACATGGTACGTATTTTGTGAGTTACCCATAGGATGAATTCATCTGAATTAAGTCTCTACTAATTTCATTTGAGACCAATTTCCGAGAAAAATTAAGTTTATACGTGTCCTATAATCTAATAGTTATATGCATTCCTTGGTGTTTTGAATAGGAGTCTGCACTCAGCACTAGAAGATGATATCCATAAAGATCTTCGTCTATCTGTTCTTACCCTCTGGAAGACTGTCTGCAATGAAAATGGTAAAACAAAACCTACATTGTTACTGTATTCAGATATATATGTTCAGCTACAGTTGATTTATATCAGCATGCATTATTGTAAAATGTAGTTTTTTTGTAGTATGTTTTATTCATTTATGTTATTCTATATTGTTGCTATGTCGGAGTATTTATGAAATTAGAAATGCAATGGTTTAAATGTGATTGTCAAGAAATGCTTTTTGTTGTTGGATACAGAAGAGAACCAGTCCTTGTTGATCAGTCGACCTAGTGTAAACAAGCAAATCCTTACGATGCTTTCCTCAAAGGATCCCGATGTTCAAAGAGATACACTTGCCCTGCTTAGTGTTTATACCATGACAGAGAGAGGAAGGTCTCTTCTTCTCGAAAATACAGATGCTCCCAGGTATGTTCCTTAAATTTAATTTATCATGAGAGCTTTGCTTCCAGTTTTAGAGACCTGGGTTCATTCTCGTTTGGACATATTTCAGAACACTTGATGACACAGATATTTTGATTAGTTATTTTGCAAGTTGTTTGGGAAAATTTATGGCTATCTTGGAGGATATGGGTTGTCCAAGCATAGCAAATCTAGAAAACTGTAATAAGAAGGTCACACGAATTGATTAAAACAGGGTTACATGATGTTTGTAAAATAATTTCAGCTGTAAAGACTAGAGGAAGTTTCATGATTGAGGGGCACATTGTTTGCTAAGCCTCAGTAGATGCACACTTTTATTATGTTTTATTTGTATTTGTGGGGTACTAGGCATCATGCAATATTCATAAATAATAATGTCAGTGTAGGTTAGATCATTGTGCATGGACTAACGAATGATTAAAGTTAAAGACAGTAAGGATTAAACAATACACTGCAGAAGTAGGGATATTTACCGTATCTTCCAAATAGATTTTCATTCCATGGCTCTAATTAAATAATAGGCCCTCCAAAAATGTGTGTGTGGGAGGGAAAAATATGTATATTTACAAAGTATACAAGGATGAAACATTAAGTGTACATTTCACACATCCTGATTGATATTGTTAATCAAAAATAAAGCTGACTTGGAGAATTATTCTAATTAAACACGCGTGGCCTAAAATTTGAAATTCGTTTTGAATTCCCAACAATTTGCACTTTAGTTAATCTTTGAATTTCCTACACAATGGGATAATTATTATATCGTTTTGAGTGTTATACAAATGTTTTGTCCAATTTTTATCAGATCTTTTCTGGAGGGTCAAAAGTAACCAGTAATTATATGAGCCATCTCCTCTAAGTAGTCAAACTGTTTGACAATTACCTGGAGTCCACCGGCCACTTGTCTCAGTCCCTGGAAGAGCTGGACGATTCTAAAAACGGTAGTGCTGGGCAAACTTAATGCAGTGAGTGCTTCTGACTTTCCTGGGAAGGTGACTGACGTCGGGTTGAACCTGGGAAAGTTTTCAAACCATTTGCAAATGGTTTGCCTAGTTACCCTGGGACAGTGATAGATTACCCTGACATCATAACTGCAACAGCATGCTTAAGTGGTTATTGTGCTTGGAGTATTCCTTTGAACTTTTTCCATCCTTCTAATAGTAAATTCATAATAGAAATAAGTTGTAGCGTAAGCTATAGATTTGTGTAAAACTAGTGAATGTATAAAAGATTTATATTTTAATTTGAAGAAGCATCCTCATACCGGTCCAGTCCAGTATGATGCTTGGGTATGAATAAAATCTGACATTTCACTGTACCAAATAAAATAGAAATAGAAAGCCTTCTCAGACACAACATTGTTGCATTGACAGTTACATACACTAATCAGCTACTACATTTAAACCACCTGCCTAATGTTTTCTACATTTCCCCTAATGATACCAAAGCAGCTCTGATGCATCGATGCATTGACTCCAAGGCATTGACTGTGTTATCTGGCACCAAAACATTAGCAGCAGATTTTGTAAGTCCTGCAAGTTTCCAATATGGGGCCTCCATGATAGGATTTGTTGTTTAGCACATCTCACAGGTTAAGATCTGTGGGATTTGGAGGCCAAGGCAACACCTTGAACTTGGCCTCAAAATTTCTAACTTTTTGCCATGTTCCTCAAACCATTCCTGAAACGTTTTTGCAGTGTGGCAGCATTATCTTGCTGAAAGAGGCCACTGCCATCAGGAAACACCATTACCATGAAGGGATGTACATGGTTTGCAACAATCTCTAGGTATCTGGTACATGTCAAAGTGACATCCACATGAACATCAGAACATTGCTTAGAGCATAACACTTCCTCCGCCAGCCTGCTTTCTCCCCTTAGTGCATCATTCTGCCATCTCTTTCTTGGGTAAATGATAAACTTCCACCAACACTTCTATGTGATCAGACTAGACAGGCTAGCCTTTGTTCCCTTCTGTGTGAGCCTAGGGCATCCATGACCGTGATGCTGGCTCACTGGTTATCCTTCCTTGCCCACTTTAATAGGTAATAACCACTGCATACCAGGAACAACCCACACAACTTGCCATTTTGTAGATGCTCTGAGTGATTTTTCTACCCATCACTGTTTGGCCCTTGTCAAAGTCACTCAGATTGTTGGACTTGCCCATTTTTTTTCTGCCTTCAGTGCATGAAATTCAAGAACTGACTGTTTGCTTACTGCCTACTATATCCCACCCTTTAACAGGTACCACTGTAACAATATATTCAATGTTATTCACTACACCTGTCAGTGGTTTTAATGTTGGTGCAGATCTGTGTAAATACTTATAAAGGTTCAACATTATTTTTATTTTTTTTCTTGCTTATCTTATGTTTGTTGACCTTGGTTAGCAGCACACACATATATTCTTTATGTATATATACACACATATATATATATATATATATATATATATATATATCTGTGGTTCGTTGCACTCAGGCTGTATAAATTGCCAGGGCTCCAAATTATCCAATGTTTTGTAGTAAAATGGCTGCACTCTCGATCTTGAGTAAAATTCTAAACTTTATTACTTTATTTTAAATCCATTTAAAAAAGAGATTGACATTTTGGTCCCTTTAAAAGACTTTCATATTTGATCCCTTTAGACTCTAAGGGTGTAGTGCGCCCTTATTCTTCAATTATATATATTTAGAGTTTGTGTTGTTTTTGCTCAGAAAAGCTTTAGACTTGAGAAAGGAAGGTTCTTCTGAAAGCTTGTCATTCCTAAATTCTACTATACCAATAAAAAGGTATTACAATATACTGATTTAATCTGTTATATTACATATGTAGACATTTATTTATTTAAAGAGAGAGAGAGAGTCTATTTGAGCCATTCAATACTATCCGTGTCTTCTGGTTTACAATACATTTAATAGCCATGTTACTTTAGTGCAGATACTTCAAGAAAAGCATCCATTTAATTTTATGAGCACAGCAGTCACCAGCAAAGGGAAATATTACTAATGTAGACACTCACAAAGAAAATTCTTCCTCTGGCTTTTCAAACAAAGCGTTTACTTTAAAAGACAAACCTAAGCACAGTTGGGTTATAAAATAATCAGTAGTTAGGTAAACATCAAGCATGCAACAGATTGAAAAAAAACAATAATGAAAAAAGAAAATCACCCTAAAAGGAGTTTTAAGGATGAAATATCAATTTTATAACAATGTAAAGATATTGACAATTAATCTTTTTTTTTTTTGTAAATATTGTTAAGAGACGTGGGTGGTCTAAGAAGAGATTTCTATTCAGCTACAGTCAATATCAACATTTAAATCACACATAAAACTGAATTGATGATCTCCTCCAGAAAATGAGTCATTATGAAATCTTTTCACACCTGACCTGCACACTTTTATTTTAGTTTTAAGGAAAAAATATTCAGCAATACTTTTAGTAAGCATAAACCCCATTCTCTGTATATTACTGTGTATGAGGGAAATTAATTTTCCTGTTGAACCATGACAGCATACCAATATTATTAGTTCATCTCTTGATAGTAAGTAAAGTGACATAAACGTTTTCTATTTTAATAAAGAATTAGGCTGAAGGAACACCCAGAAAAGAGGAAACTTTTGACCACAGACCAGTCAGAGTGCCAATGTTGAGCCCTGTCAACTGCTGAAGTCCCTGGGAACATTGTCACCAACTTACCTGTTCCTGGAGCTTACGCTGCTCCCTTCTTTGGCCCGCGTCACCCACATGCTCCACACGGACCTGCAGCCTGAACAAGAAATATGTACCATTCGGCCCAGCAAACAGCTTCCTCTGCTGGTTCGCACTGGGAAAAATACTGTTCGCTGTATTTTTCCCTGCATTTTATCAGAATCTACCCATTAATGGCGCGTCTTTAATAATTCAAAACATAGGATGTTACGCCCGACCTTAAAGTGACCACATTATCTAGGCGACCAGATTACCTGGACTATAGAACAATGGAAGAAACCTGGTCTGATGAATAATGTTTCCTTTTAAATCAGGTTAATGGCCATGTGCGTGTGCATCATTTACCTGTGGAAGAGATGGCAGCAGGGTGCACTATGGGTAGAAGGCTAAAACTTTTCAGGGATGGTTTGAGGAACATAACAAAGCGTTCAAGGTGATGTCTTGGCCTCCAAATTCTCCAGATCTCAATCCAATTGAGCATCTGTGGGATGTGCTGGAATAACAAATATGATCTATGGAGGCCCCACCTCGCAACTTGCAGGAATTAAATGATCTGCTGCTGATGTCCTGGTGCCAAATACCCCAGAACACATTCTGATGTGCGTCAGAGCTGTATTGGCAGCACAAATATGATACATGACATTAGGCAGGTTGTTTTAATGTTGTGGCTAATCAGAGTATATGTGCAACCATGTGTATGTATATATGTGTAGCAGAGTGTGTATGTGTAACAGGGTGTGTGTTTATATGTGTAGCAGAGTGTGGGTATGTATATGTGTAATAGTGTATGCATAAATGTGTAACTGAGTGTGTGTTTAAATGTGCAACAGTGTGTCTATATACATATGTGTAACAAATGTTGTGTGTATGTATGTGTAACAGAGTGTGTGTATGTTGGCAGTGGTGCCACAAGGCCCATCAGGTCATTGTACGACTCGTTAGGGCTTTTAGATCAAGGGCCTTTAATAGTGGATCGCACCTGGCCCCTGTCACAGCATTGTCATCCGCCTCCCCTCCTGCAACTCCCAGCTGTGCAATGAGGCAGGAGCAGACAAACACACACATGAGGGGGGAGGAAAGCTTAAAGAAATATTGCTAAAATTATGTTACTATTTATATGCAATTGTGCCTGTGTGTCTGTGTGTGTTTGTATGTTTAAAAATGTCAGTATGTAACAGAGTGTGTCTGCATATCTGTGTCAGTGTGTGTATCTGTGTGTGTCAGTGCATACATCCCAGCATTCAAACACCAACACTGAACACAAATTCTCCCCAGAATTCAAACACCAACAATGCACACAAACACAACTCTGCATTGAAATATCAACATTGCACACAAATACATCCCTGCATTAAAACATGCAAACACAGCCTTGAATTCAAATGCCATTACTACAAACACACCACTCCATTCAAACACACACACTACACGCAAATACACTTTTTTTTATAGTTGTAAGAAAGTAATAAATTACATTTGTGACATTATGTGAAACTGTTCTTTGTGTCTGCTTTTTTTTTTCTATGCACTTGTGTGTATATAAATCGTATGCATTCGGCCCTCCATACCTATTTCAGTGGGCAATTTGACCCTCCAGAACAAATGAGTTTGACACCCCTGTGCTAAGGAACACATCAAAGAACAGAAAATAACAGCTTGTGAGAATACATGTTTTATAAACTTGGAAACAGCAAGTCCCAATAGAGAACTCCGTACTGAAACTGGCACAAGTATAAAAAGAGCTTTGTTCCACGATACTGACAGACAGATCCTGAGAGCTTTCCTCCCACTTTTCTCGACACAGAAAGGAGAGACTCTGGATGAGGTTGTTCAAGCTGCCTACCTGAACTTTTAACAAGCAATAGAAACCTTAGACTTTGTACTATTTGGACCTGGAATGGAGGACCCCCTCCTCCCCCCCCCCCCCCCCAAGGAGCTGCTTCCCTCCTCCTTTTTTCTACACAGATCCTGAGGACATAGATGTTAAAGCACAGTCTTGCTTTACATTGCCTGTGTTTTTTTGTTCTCTATATATTTTACATATATAGAACCAAAAGTTTTTTTTGTGTGTGTGCTGTGTACGCTTCCGGTATCTTTAGATGCTATTTAGTGACTAACCATTCATCTCTTTTTAGGGAATTTGCAGGAAAACATCTAAAAGTGTTTTTATTTATAAATTGGCTCTACGATTGTGAAAAAGAAATGACATGCTGATTTTAGACATGTTTGCCGGATATTCTGCTGCAGGCAAAGTGCAGATATTTGCATCTTTTGATTAGACCATTGCATTGGCCTGTGTTCTATTTAAACAAACTCAAATTTTAAAGGGACACTGTAGGCATACAGATCACTTCATCTCAATGGGCCTCCACCACAGCCCTCACGGCATTACTGCCAACATACGCACACACTCTGTTACAAATATATACACACACTGTTACTGTTTCATCTCAATGAAGTACCGTATTCCTGTGGTTCTAACCCTGCAGGAACAACAATGCTTACATTACAGTTTTAAATGCTTCTTGTGACTGTCACTGTGACAGCTACTAGAGGCACTTGTGCCAAAATAGATGAATGAAACTCATGCACCAATCAGAGACTATCTGATTGGCACAGTGCTGCCTTTTGCCGCACATGCACACTAGACTCAAAATGCTTTCCTATGGGAGAGCATTGGATTGGCTGAGATCATCATTCTTGAAGAGCTTAGCCATAGAGGCGGGGTGGTAGTGCGGTATCAGGCGCTACAAGGGAGCATAGGTAAGGAAAACTGCAAGTTTACTCCTCATAGGTAGGGCCGGGAACCTGTTAATAGTGGACTATGCTATAGTGTTCTTTTAACATGTAATGTTATTTCTTAACTACTATCCTCTTGCCCTCTATGGATTTCATAACCTCTAATAATGATAATGAGCCTTTTTTCCCAGCTCTAATTTCCAGCAACACTAAGTTCTCATTCAATTTCCTAGCCCTAGCCCTTTTCACAAATCTATATGTCTTCTTATGTTTGTATAACAGACATGTATAACATTGTATAACATTGGGTCATTGTCCTCCCTTTAAACAATGAATACCTAGTAATTTATAATGAAAAGAAAAGTTATTTTTTTTCCTAATGAATCGATTTTATCACTTCATGTCTTTCAACTTTTGTTTTATTTTTTTCTCTTGCATTCCCTTTTCTTCCATATTTGGACACACAGTCAGTGAAAATCATCCATCTTAATATGGATAATAATAATAATAATAAGCACTGCCTATGTATGCCTATACTATAATTACAAAATAAATAAATGAAATCCAATAGAATCCCGACTAAAAGAAAAAATAAAATGTAAATTTGGTGTATCGACAATTTTTTTTTTATCAGCCAGCATTTTAAAAAAACGTTTATATATATATATATATATATATATATATATATATATATATATACACACACATGTCATCATACAGTTGTCTGTTGTAAAGAATAATAGAGTAACTAATATATATTTATATATAAATATGCATATGTTCGTTAAATTTAAAGTATATAGATAATATATTTCTTGCCAGAATCTGTGTCTTGAATACAAAGTGTACATTTGACTAGTGCATCCTAGTTTCTCGTTTTAATGATTACCCAATTTAATGGAACTCTTTTATGGAAAGGAACTGATATTGTGTGTAAGTACCATTGTCTTCAATCTGCTAATCATATCATCTATATACCAAGGTCACAATTACTCTTACAAAAGTGTTATGTATACAGAATCTGGGTCAAATGCACATTTAGTTAAAATTATGTGTGATACATTTCTTCTGAGCCCTAGATCTCCTGGCATCCATAAATAACTCTTGTATAACATAGACGCTTAATTCTATACTTATTTACTTATCTACAACTTACAGATAAGATCCTTTTATCGAATTTGTCTGTGAATTACGTATTTTGTCAGGTGATAATAACCGCTGTTACACAGCCTTACTGTACCCCGTAATCACTGTCATATTAGGTTGGTTAATTACCCAAGAGGTTATGATATCTGTGGCTGTTTAATTACCCAATATTTTTTTTTCATTGCACAACATTTCTACAAGTTAATACAATCATGTCTGCACTATAAAATAATGTTTTGAAGTTATAATATCTGATGTATTCCAGTGTTTTTATAAGTGGTATCTATGTTTTTTTCAGATTGTTGCAGATACTTCTAGAATATGTGATGCTCTTGGATGTTAGAGCAAACCTTGCCATTGATCTACTTTATAATCTAACACTGGAGGAAAGGTAATCAATATCACTTGGATATGATTTATGTTGGTACACCACTACTCTCCATGTGAGTAAGGCTATATGTCTCTTTTATTGTGGAACTGTTTGGGGGTATAACCTCAATGTGAGCATTCTTTGGATCCTTGGAGAAAACAAGTTCATTAGAGCCATCATATAACTCACATGAGTGTGATCCTTAAGGTGTTCTAACCCATACTATGTACCATCGTATAGGATATTATAGGATTCGATGCCTTGTTTAAAATCATCATGTTGGCATAGAAGTAGATATTTTTTCTACACGTGAAACTAAACTCAGCTCTTATCACAGATTGGCTATATGTCTTTGGTTTTGCTATTCTGAATTAATTTGTGAAAATTTGGAATTTAATGAAGAACCCTGATTAATGCAGGTTATATTAGAATTTTTTTGACTCATTTTAGACCGTGATGAATACACTATGTCGTAAAAGCATTATTTTTTCTTTCAGGGATTCTGAAATAGATGAATTATTAAATTACATAAACGTTTTCTTATTTGTTGTGCTATGGTAGCTATATATCATGTGTTTAAAAGAAATGTATAACATTTTGTTTATGTTCCAGCTATGTATCACATGATAAATGTTTTGTTTTTTAATTAAAAAAATGTCAAATTGTTTAAATTTTTGGAGATCCATCATATTTAATCATTACATATGACAAAAACTACCTATATTGATCATTTTGAATCCGTTCTGCATTTTTTCTGTTTTAAATAGAATAAATAGTTTTAGCTAACCTTGAACACAAAAGGAAATCTACGTCATAAGAATATCGAGAGAACCTTTTTGCTCTTTTCTTCACAGTTCATAGCTGAATGCTACGCAGTAAATTATAACTCTCAATTCTCTGCAGGGTTTTTATGATTAACTGTCACTGATGGTTTGAAAAATTATAATACAATTCGAAAGTAACTACACTTAAAATCTGTCAGAAATTCAAGAGTGAATTACAGCTAAACTTACTACGCTTGGTTACATGAAAATAATATAAACCTTTTCTGAGATTATAGTTTTAAACAGTTACACAATCATTAGTTATTATATTTTCTAATTCAAATGCACTTATATACGCAAAATTATATTTTGTCTATAATTTTTAATATTTATTAGTATTCCTCAGATTTTTTGATTTTTGCAAAGAAATGGGGTGACTTTTAAATACGGTAATGGGATTAAGGTTTAGAGAATACCTCAGTTCTTGATGGCCATCTCTTCTCAACAAAGATATTCAGACAGTTCAATGTGTCAAGTTGTTTGGTAGCCTGACATTTTCAGTAGACACTTTGTCTTAGCGTTCATAGTACAACCAATTTTGTCTAGCTTTTTTACTTATTCCCTTCTACGTGTCTTTTTTTTATACTTTTATTGTTAATAACAGGTTAAAAGTCAACTTCCGAGAAAACTTTTCTTCAGCATTATTGCCGTGCATAACTGGTGTGCTGGTAAGAAAATTCAAGTTAATAAGACACATTGTATTTTGGAAGTCATTTATTAAACTATGCACGCAAGCCTTCGATTCACAAAACTCTGTCAGTATAATACTTCCCAGCCAATTGCTGGCAGAAATGTACGCAAAATGAAGGCCAGCAACCGATGGAGAGCCAAAGTGGAACATTCTTGCCAATGAGAATTGTTCCGTTTATCTCCTAGGCACTTCATGATGACACCCATGCTAGAAACCTTTTAATTCACAATGTATTTGATACAACATTCCATTGCCACAACCGGAATTTATGGCTGTTAATAATTAACATTAACCATAAACATTATGGATATATCATCTGATGAAACATAAACAGTACAACGCTTAAAGCCAATGAAAGGTATACCTGTTCGATAATCCCTTTTGAATATGAACATATTGTTAGCATAGCTCACATTTTCAACCAAATTAGTATATTTCTAATTGTACTGGTCCAGCACGGTAGTGGAGGTAATGGTTTGCTGAGACAAATCCTAGCAGAGACAAATCCTAGCAGAGATATACTATAACTACCGGTATTTAGATATTGTAATACAATAATTAAATAATTACATGGGATGTTCATTTAATAAACTTTGAAATTATGCTTTGCTTACTATGCTTGCTGTTGTTTTTCTTTTCCATTTGTGATAATAGAATTTGAAAGAAAATCTTTGGTTGACTATCACTAAAATTAATTTGAGCTGGTTTGTCAAAACCAAACTTTTTGTAATCCATACCTGAAGAAATTATTGAAGAATAAGGCTCAGCAAGCAAATCAATTCATTCAGTTATAGATCAAAATTATTCTGATCGTTACGAATTCTGTAAAACAAATATTTGCCCAAACCTAATAATCACTACATTAGTATACACCAAAATTTGATTCAAATGAGCTCACAAATGAAATCCACCTGCATTAGTTCAAAATGATCTCCAAACATCCTCCTACACAGTGTGAGCGTTATTAAAAAGTGCCCGGTCCACTTGATAGGTACTTTTTTTTTTATTAATGACACTTTTTCAAGCACATTATAATCACTGCTGCTTATTATAGTAGATATGGTGCAAGGAAGCTTAAAAATACATTTCCTTGGCACCATTGGCCAATCCCCTATGCTCAGATCCTATGCTATTGTTGCCCTGAAGTGGGTCAAAGGCAAATCAGTGCATCCTAATTCTCCTCCAGCACACCTGTGCTCACCACCTCCCATTGCACAGCCTAAGCACACGCATATTTTGTGCAGATATTGAGAAAGTAAAACTTTTTAATATGATGTCCCCCCCCCCAGCAGATGTTTGACATAAAAAGTATTTTCACCATAATATTTTTGCAATAATAACCTCCACAGCAAGTTCTAATTGTTTTGGTATATTTAACCTTCTCGTCATTAACCGTAGTGTGAGCAAATAGTTTGCCACAAGTCACTAAGACCCCCTAGTCATTCAGTGACGCTAAGGACCCAAATTTGAATTTTTTTGGTTTTGTACCAGCTCCCTTTAAATGTAGATATTTTTTTTTTCATGCAGAAAGTCCTACAAGCAAACATCTCTAAATTTGAGACCAGTTCTGTTCTTGATAAATGTTCTAATATCCTATACTCAAGTGACATCCTCTCCACTAGGGGATGCAACTTTTGCATATGTTGCCTTAACTGAATACCGTGTAATATTATTCCTATTTATGCTTTAGTATAGTCTCTCACCTAACTCTTTTGTGCCACAGAGCAAGGTTCAGCTGGTCGGTAAGGAACTGTTTCCACGATGTATCAGTGTTATAGGAAATCTGATTGAAGACCAATACATAAGGAAGCAGATGGCTGGTTCTCTCGAATGTTGGGACTCCTGCTTGTCTGTGGTGGTATGTCAAGTTTGAGACTATTTTTGGGGAAGGTTTGCTTGCAGACAAACTCTGTTACTCAGAAAGTGCCTACCTTAAGGAATTGCTTTATTTTCGTTGTCATTGGGTTTTTTTTCCAAGGGATAACTCAGATGTAAATACAAAGAATTTAGTGATACCAGCGCTTTGTCATTATAATGATGATTTCTCTTTCCATTTAGGATGAATGTAGTATGCATGAAGAAGAGAATAGACACATTTTATCAGCCTTGCTTGGCCTCATGTTAAACATGTCATTGGAACAGAACGGAGCCATCCAGGTAAATAATAATAATAATAATCTAAGAGCATACTGAGCTGAACATGTGGAGAGATGTTGCTTTGTAAGGTATCTTATTTTATACATTTTTTTTTTTTGTAATTTCATGACAAACAATTGACCTGCTATTATTAAAATAATTTAGCTACTATCAATAGGTAGGAACACAGGCGTGCACTAGAGGTTTGCAAGTTGTGCCAAATGTCCCCAAACACACCCTATTGCAGGGACAAATTGTCCTCCCTGTTTAGATATAGATGCCTATGGGCACTTTAGTGCACCTTTGGGTTAGCTCATGTGTTAAAGCAAAACAGTTTCAGTATACACCTACTTATTACTAGAGTAAAAAAGTGAATTTTAGTGTTTAATTATGTTTTTGTATTTTCACGCAAGGTTTAGATTTTAGTTTCCTTGAGTGCTACCCCATATTTAATGGGCTGAACACATCTATGGCTGGGAAGCGTTATTTTTTTGTGGTATTATTTTTGTATATTTACAATGTACTATATCCACTATATACCCCACTCCCTCTAGAATGTAAGCTCATTGAGCAGGGCCCTCCCCCTCTCTGTTCCTGTACGTCCAGTTGTCTGGTTAAAATTACATGTATGTTAGTCAACCAATTGTACAGCGCTACGGAATGTGATGGTGCTATATAAATAATAAAAGAATAATAATAATTATAATAATAATAATATCAATATTTCTATTTGCACACTTAGAGGGTTATTGGGGGACTTTTTTGTATCTCTGAGTGCCATTACAGCAGAACCATGTAAAGTGGACACACAATGTATTAAGAAAAATCCCAACTGCACCCAAATCGCTTATGCAGAAACCCCACAACATACTTGAAATTTAAAGGAATTAGTGCTATGCATTCAAGATAGAAGTTAGTTTTAAACTTTAGTGTTATAGGTGAGTGTTAGGCATTGAGGCTCCGGTTTCAAAATTAAGGAATTTACCTTACAGCACCCATAATTCTCATGGTGCACCAATAGGACCACGTTCAAGCCACTACAACAAAACATACTAATACATACGGCAACTGGTGAATCCATGGAATATTAACTAATGACTAGACTTTTGTACAGTGAGAAATTTGGTTCTGCCACATATTTTTTTCCAAAGATAGAATTAATTTCTGGGACACTAGACATTGGTTGGCTTTTTGACAAGCCAAAAAGGCATGAAAATTGTCCAATCAGAATGCCGCAAAATATATACATAATATAATAGTATGTATATATATTTTGCAGTAAACTGATAGGAGCATTTTCCAACCATTTGTTTCTCAGGTAAAGTAAGAAAAAGTAGCCAATAGGGGGGAAAACAGGAGGAGCAATGAACAAAAAAAATTACACAGCCATAAATCATCTTTTTTTGCCATCAGTCATCTCTTTTTTGGCAGTACAGGCAGAATTCTGAATATTGAAATCCCAGTAAATGTTTGAAAAATTCACGTTTTGATGTCAGTAATTTGAGTATATTTCTGCTCAGAATTTGGGAATTTTGCACAAATTCAGCCCAACTACAGTTCGATCCAAAACTATTGACCACTATCACCTGGCTGAGATGGTAGAAAACAAATGACAACATATCTCTTCAGATTTAGCAGGCACATTTACTGGTAGAAGGAACGTGGTGTACACATGCAACTAAGTAATCATCTTACCAAATAATGGTTTGTTGCCAACATTAACTTGTTAATTAATACCTGTTCATTTATTGTTAGAGATTTATAATATCGCCCCTGTAATTTGCTGTTTGCCATTAATCTTTCTAGGAACGAGCCATGGATATAACATCCAGGTGTATACAACTGTTATGCAGCAAAGATGGTGTTTTTCTTACAGTAAGTAAAAATTTAATCATCCTGCAAATTAAATTATGTTAACTGTAAATCCTTGTCATGTTTTAGATACTTTTTGACTGCTCTGAAAATATTTACTAAAATACAGAACGTTAGGTCAGTTTAGTACCAAAAACTCACTGTAGTTTTCTGCAAATGTTAACACAACTCAGTTTAACGTCAGCCAGTTTCTTTTCTGTATGACACAATCGTCATTTGCCATCAAATCAGACTAATTACGTTAACTGAGCATATGTTGTTGATTAATTTCTCATAGCCATAACAAACTGCAAGCTGCAGTCCATAAGGTATCATTCAAATTACATGTAGCTGTTACTGAAAATAACACTTAAAAAAAAAAAATATATTTTCCACAAATATTTCAGAAACACAACAAACAGTAATTGTAAAAACGCACAAAATAAACAGTTACAACACCTATGTCAAAAACAAAAAGAATCCAGTGTTTTTAGTATACACCTAATACCTTTCTCAATTCATTTCTAATGCCGTTCGATATTAAATGATGAGCTCTCACAGCCTACAACTGTTCTGGCGTTACCCATTATGAGCCACTCACATGATCATTGTCTTTATATTTTATACGCAAATAAGTAAAGTCATTAAGTGGGCCAAAACCCAAAATATTAAATGTCATTATATTTTGTTATGTAACACAGATTATCTCTAGAAAAATATATAAGAAATATATTGCATGAGGTCTTTCTAGTTTACATACGTTTTAACTGGAGGGGGAGCTCTTTGGGTAGGTGGTCTTTGACATGTATGACCAAACCTTGGAATGTCTCATTTTGCATTTCCAAGATGCTACCCCGTATTATAAATATAAACGTATTAGAAATCCTGTTCTGAAAATCATTATCTACAATAACCACTTTATTAAAGGAAACAATATTAGAGAAATTATATTAAATCAAACGATGTATAGCTTGTTTAAAAGATTAAGAAAAACATAGTAAAAACCCAAGTGGAACTTAATTATCATTAATATAATTTCTGTAAAGGTACAATAATGGTGCAAAGTAGAAATACAGAAATTACAATATTTACGGACAAGTAGTCAAATTAATTTTACTCCATAAAAAGTACATGGTTAGTTTTTATTGCAGTTCTTGTTAATGTGTAAAGTGACTTTTTGTGAAATAAATAAATCAACCTAGGGCAAAAAAAATACAGCTCTAAATGCAACAAATAAAATTACAACTAAAAGGAACATATTTAAATAAATTATATTTAATACAAAATATGGATTTATAAATCTAGCTTTGTAAATGTAATAAATACATAGCTTTTTATATATAAACACCAAATTGCGATCACATTCGTTTTATGTGTCGAATGTATTTTTAAATGTTTTAGCGCATTCACCATAATAGCTGTGCAATTATCATCCTGAAGGCTGATTTGCATTCAATTGCAACATCCTTTAATAGTGGCAAGTGTTCTTTGGATTAGATTGGATTAGATTGCCCAGAACTTCTGTGGACTCGGATTTAACTCATGTGCCCAATGCAGGCTCAGTATGTTTTGCTATTCAGTAGCACGTAAAATCGTTGCGAAGGCTCCACTACCTTCAAAGACAATGCGACCATGCGACATGCAGCAGTGCCACCAGTGCAGCAAGTTGAGACAAGAAATAGTAAGCCTTGGAGACCCAAAGGGGGACTTACACAAGATTAGGCTGGTGATTTTAACGTTGTGGCTGATCAGTGTAAACCATAAATGAAATCATTACATTTGTGAGGCATTTCATTACTTACTTCATATTTATTTCTCTGCAGAGAAGTGTGGGAATTTTGAGCAGGGTCCTCCCACAATGCACAGCGGCAGTGCAGCATGCAGTTCAAGGAGGAGTTGTCAAGAAGCTCATCAAACTTTTGAAGGTAATTCAAGACACATATATTGTAGGAAACCAATAAATCGCAAGGCATGCCAAAAAAACAAACAAAATATAGAAAGAAACTTTCTATGTAGGAAAGAAATGTGATTTCCTCAACAAAATGAACAAAGATGTGAGTGAGGCTTTGGCGTGTTAGTTTGTTAGAATGATTGCAAGTAATTGTTGTACCATGTTTCATTATGATTAATCCATTTAGTGAATTAAACAAATCTCCCTAATGGTTGATAAAATGCAGACCTTCAAGCATCCCATTTTCGGCAGACAGTCCCTATTTTAGGATCCTGTCCTGCCATCACAACCTAGTTCCCTGGTGTTCCCAGAAAGAGTAGCATAAGTACACTATTACATATGTTTGTGCTCTGAAACACCCTTATCTGCATGATCTGCCCTTGATGGGTAAGCCTGCTTTATTGGTAGGCAGCCTGGACTGCTTTCATGCCAGGTTGACCTGCTTTGGGTGGATCCACAACTCCATCCTTTTGGGGCGGCACCAGTGACATAATTATTGTCACTGGCCCACCCCGTTTGACCCCACCACTGGCATCCCTCTTCAAAGGAAGATTTAAATTAATGTTTCACTGTTTTTGAACGTTGTGTTGTTACCCTATGTTTTTCATATGTGGTAATATTTACATTTCCTAGTGTGCTCTCACCATTTCTTATTTGTTTGTATTGCACTTTTGTGTGGTGGAGTGACCCACATAGGTGATTGCAGCATCACAATGTACTCGGTTAAAGCGATCCTTAAGTACTATCTATTTTTATGGTACCTACAATGTCCATTTAGTATCCAATCTATGGACATCGCATTGACCATCCATTGTTGATAGGCTGCAATTCACTACAATACAACCATTACACACCCATCAGCCATGAAACATCACTAAATGTAAAATTACACATATCTTTGCAGATGTACGCAGCATTTTCTCTAATCTGTCTGTAGTCTCTTTGCTATTTTTGGTGTTGCTTAGATTATTTTCAAGTAGAATATTACTTTTCAAACAGATTTTCTATCATTGATAGCTATTGGAGGGTTTTTAGCCAAGAATGGTAAACGTGACCCTAGGGAAAGTCTCCCGCATACTCTCATTTCTTACTTTTTAAATAATAGATATCCTGCACTTCTGGCTCTGATTTTCTACGTAGTTACTGTATCCTTTGGGCAATCTCTTGTACTCTTTATGATACCATTTAATGACATCCACATCATTTTCTGGCCTCTGTTTGAGCGCGTTGAATGCACTTTAAGTGCTGAATATATTATCTAAAACAACAATACACGAACAGACATGTATTGTATCCAGGCAACACTGATATATTCAAACTAACATCAGAAGTATAAAAATGATATGTCGAAGCTTACTGTTACCTGCAGCTGTGCTATTATCATATCAGATGACTTGTACGAAGTAATAAACCGCAGAATTTCCTTTTCGCTCAACAGTGACCACTTACAAGGTTGTTACTAAAATTTGAATTGAGTCCCAATGGCAAAATTGAAGCTAAATAGTCAAGCTGAGAATGTAGCTAAATTAAAAGAAAGACTCAAATTCAGCTATTTTAACCTAACTTTGCCATTCAGATTTGTATATATATATATATATATATATATATATATATATATATATATGTATATGTAGTACTACATTCATTCCATTTAAAAAGAGTTCAGAACAGTGTAGAGCAGAATAGTTTGATTGACATGTATTCTATTCTTTAAAATAACCTCATATATAGATTTTTGGTTAAGAGCAAGTAATTAAGGAGATAAAGGGTGGCCTAATTGTAGACACAGCTGTTGTAGAAGTAGAATCACAGACCTGAGCTGCTTTTAGCCACCCCTGGGACAGGTCGACTCAGAGCAGGGAAACACAGCTGAGTTACGGCAGTTTGCTAAACCAGTTCATATATTATGTTGAATAATAATGTTGAATTAACCATTCCTAAGCCACGTGTAATTGTAATATTAACTTCTAATGCTAAAATAATCTGCCTCTAGAATAATAAGATTTTTCCTTTTTTTTTTTTTTAAGTGTTTCTTTTTTTTCTTCTTCTTTACAAATAATCACATAACACACAGAACCACAGGAGTTATAGTTCGTGACTACTACCATGCCAATAGGAACATTAGCTATATTTCTGTAAATAGGCCTATTGTAATCCGCAGCTCCAGCTTGTCTTCCAATAACCTTGACACCATAAAATGTTTCTGGACTACATTTCCCATGATGCTCAGCTAGCTTTTAGACTCTAAAAGCCCCACTGGACCCCAGGGACACATCCACACCAGCTCTCCAGGTAGGGAGGCTGGGTGGATATTAATATTTAATTGTGTGTGTCTGAAAGTGTATATGTGAGTGTGTGTGTGTGTCTGTGAGTGTGTGTCTGTGAGTGTGTGTGTCTGAAAGTGTATGTGTGTCTGTGAGTGTGTGTCTGAAAGTGTGTGTGTCTGAAAGTGTATGTGTGAGTTTGTGTGTGTGTCTGAAAGTGTGTGTGTCTGTGATTGTGTGTGTCTGTGTCTGAAAGTGTATGTGTGAGTTTGTCTAAATGTGTGTGTGTCTGTGTATGTGTTTGTCTGTGAGTGTGTGTCTGAAAGTGTATGTGTGAGTGTGTGTGTATGTGTCTGTGAGTGTGTGTGTATGTGTCTGTCAGTGTGTGTGTATGTGTTTGTCTTTGTGTGTGTATGTGTTTTTCTGTGAGTGTGTGTCTGTATGTGTTTGTCTGAAAGTGTATGTGTAAGTGTGTGTGTGAGTGTGTGTGTGTATGTGTCTGTCAGTGTGTGTGTATGTGTTTTTCTGTGAGTGTGTGTCTGTATGTGTTTGTCTGTGAGTGTGTGTATGTGTTTGTGAGTGTGTGTCTGTGTATGTGTTTGTGAGTGTGTGTCTGTGTATGTGTTTGTCTGTGAGTGTTTCTGTGTGTGTGTGTGTCTGTGTATGTGTTTGTCTGTGAGTGTGTCTGTGTATGTGAGTGTGTGTATGTGTCTGTGTGTGTCTGTGAATGATTGTATGAATGTGTATGTCTGTGTGTGTGTGTGTTTGTGAGTGTCTGTCAAATCAGTGAGAGTATGTTTGTGATTGAGTGTGTGTCTGTCAATGAATGAATGAGTGTGTGTCAGATCATTGAGTCTGTGTCTGTCAGTGACGTCTGTGTGTTTGTCATTGAGTGTGTGTGGCTGTTAGTGTGTATACACCACTGAGTGTAGCGTGGCGGAGCGGAGCGCAGTACATGAGCTTCTGTTTCCTGTACCCTGCCAGACTGAGAGGAGGTGCTCACTGAGAGAGCACTTCCTGTCAGTCCAGCCAGGTACAGAAAACTGAAGCTCCTGTAGAGGGTCTGCTCCGCAACGCTACAAGACAGGTAGGAGGCACACCAGGAAGGGGAGTGTGACCGCTAAGAGAGTGGGGGGTGCACCAAGGGACAGAGAGGGGAGGGGAGAGAAAAACCAAGGGACAGGGAAAAGAGGGGGGAGGGGAGAGGAACACTAAGGGACGGGGAAGAGGGAGGGGCTGGTTAGGAGGCACATAGGTGAAGATGTTAATTTTAGAGGGGGGGGGGCGGAAAAATTCATCTTCGCCTATGTACCCAAAAATCCTTGCACCGGCCCTGTAGCCATCACTAAATTAGAGAATGAGAGGTGGGTCTCAGAAAAAAAAATATTTAAAGCAAAATAATCCACAGTAAACCTAAAAAGTGTCAAAATATAAATCACATAAAATATCTGCTACATTCAGAAACAGATGCTATCAAAAATTCCATGGTAAACAAATGAGAACATTCATCAATTATATGGATCTAGTTTATGCATCTCTACCACAAATCTATCTTGATAGCTTCAAGTCTCTATATAACACATCAGATCACTTTGTGCTGCCTTGTGTATAGTTGTCATTGTAAATCTCAGTAATGGGACACTCTAGGCACCCAGACTACATCATCTCATTGAGGTGATCTGGGTGCAGTGCACGCTTCATTAATTCTGCAATGTAAAACATTGCACTTTTAGAGAAACTGTAATGTTTATATTGTAGTGTTAAGACTGCCTCTGGTGGCATCCACTAGAGACGCTTTCTGCTGTTTCACAGAGTTTGACTCCGTGTAATGATGCTGGACCTGCTCATGCTTTGTGTCTTCAAAATCCCCATAGGAAAGTATTGATTAAATGCTTTTCTATCAGGAAAGCCCAAAGCTTGTGTAGTAGGTTACATCCATCGTTTGATGTTGGTTGGAGGAGGAGCCTGACCCAGTGCCGAGGGATATCGGCACTGGAATCAGGTAAATGAAAAACAAGTTTTATAACCTTTTACATCACTGGGTTGGGGCCACTAGGAAGAAGCAGGGAAGGGGGTTCCTACAGTGTTAGGAATACAGATTTGTATTCCGAACACTATAGGGTTCCTTTAATACAGGTACACCCTATGTTTTTTTCTGGTTCATAAGCATTTTATTTATAAGTTCCCACCCTACCTGAGGAGTACGATCAATTTAGCTCCCCAAACCATTGACATCATTCTGTTAACATCCAAGTCTTTATTCTACATCATTTTAAATTTGCCATTTTAAATAGTAATAAAGTAACACAGAGTATTTGGGGAGGGTTTGCACTCTACTATGCAGTAGAAAGAAAAATATATCTCACATAGTATTGGAATAATCAATCAAATTGAAAGGTTACTTTTATAAGGTGATGCTTTTCTGTTCCATTCCACCGGATATTTAAAGGAATGACAACCCTATTGTAGTGGTTCCATAAAGCAGCTTTTTATGCAGAACATTATAACACCCATATACAGTGTCGTTATTACAAGAAGCTTAAGTCCATTAAATGAACATGCCACCCCTATTACCCATAAAGGTGGCTAATACAGGCTCAGATTGCTTTGACATTTTTATTAATAATTCTCTTTCAGTCTGTGAGTTATTGGTGTTTTGAACAGGGCACATGCGTTATCGAAATACAGTAGCATTTACAATAAAGCATTAACACTTCTGTTCTAAACACAATACCTTGTGGCTCTTTTAAAAAAAAAACAAAATAAAGCAAAAAAGATAAAGGGAATACGGAGTTACATTACCGAACTCTGCAGAATAGTTTGTCTTACAGATTTCACTTCTCTTAGCAGCTTTTAAATTAAAACCAAACAATGCAGTAATCTAAAGCGTACAGAAGCGAATTAGTTGATAAACGACATGTCTGATTTTAAATAAAGCAATGATTTGATTAAAGTAGCTGTTTTCTTTTTCCAACATCGTGTTACAGTATAAAATCAGGCAAAAGAAACTGAATGAATAGCCAAATCTTTACAATCTGCATTTTGTTTTTTTGTCAATCTCTTTTTTTTTAAATTTGATATCAGTATAGAAATACAGAGAGGGTACATAATTAGAGTACAGAAAGATAAAACCGTAGAAGGAATGTAAAATACGAACAAATGCAATCCTTATTACAAATCACATATGGCCATGAAACCTAAAACAGAAATAAAAGTACTTTGCACGATTAGTGCTGCAGTTAATATCAGGGGTGTCAGGACAGCTGCTCCGGGCAGGGATCTATGAGGTGTCTCCAATATCCGTGTGCACCTGTGCCACTGTGCATAATCCTAGTTAGGGGTTGTTTGGTACACTGAAACCAGTGAGGCGAACCATCCATGGGCAGTTTCAGTTATCTATTGCCTGGCCTAATAAAACTGTCACTACAGTAATCATGATCTACATTCCCACCAAGCTTTAGATATACTGAACCCCACTGTCAAAATTCATGAAGCCCCAGCCTGAATTATCATGGGAATAGTATCCTGAAACAAACAATTTTTTTTTCAAAAATAGGAACTCTTCAAGCAATACTATCATTATTGCCTAGTGATCTCTGTCACACATGTGGGGGTCCAACACCTGCTAACGCGCCTACAACCAAACGAACAAAGAACAAACTCAATCACACTTCTTCTTTGGGCGTGCCATTTGAAACCTGCAAACACTTTTCCTTAGGACATTTATCTATAGACAATGAAGTGGGCAAATGAACTTGGTTGACTTAGCCTTATTACCAAATCAATACCCTGAATATAATCCCCGTATCTGAGACAAAACTGAGCAATGGTATAAATCCTACAATGACTTCAGAGGTTTCGTGACCTTTAAATTATTTTGTTTTTACCAGTCAACATTACAGCAAGTGAAGAGCCCAAATCCTCTACATACTCTAGAATGGAACGCAACTCTGTAAAAAGGTTTAATAAAAATAAACTCACATGTAGAGAAATCACAAACCTCCCTGAAGGCATAACGTTCATATTGATTTTCAGCCCAGACAGCAACCAAGCTACCTTTGTTGGCCGAGTATATAGCAGTATATCATTAGAGAACCCTAAGGCAGACACGTCTTCTCTCGTTACGAAAGTTCAACTGTTATAACTTTCGTTCAATCTTTCATGTAGCTGAACAGACTGGGATAACACAACTAGCTCCCTACTTCCACATGCTTTGAAAATTGGTCTTCTGGGACCTTTCTTAGAATTGGAGTATATATATATGCTATTCAGTAGCACGTAAAATCGTTGCGAAGGCTCCACTACCTTCAAAGATATATATATATATATATATATAATATAATATGAATTATAAGCTTTTCAACTTTCTCTGCACTCTTGTTTGTGTAGCCAGTGTTCTTTCATATATATAACCTTATCCTACTCTCTTAATGTAGCAATGTTCTATAAAGAATACAAACATTTACTATTCATTTGATGAGTAACTTGGTTTATGCAGCATATGTCATATATCTGTCCACTTAATTCGCAACTGCTACTGTGAGCTTTGGACTGTGGTTCTCTGGAGACAAATTATTGATGTGGGCCCTGCCTATCGTCCTTGAGCTATTGTGACCATCTCTTACAAAGTTACACCTTTTGTGAAGACTAGTACGCTGTCCATTTTTTTATTCATCCAGGAGAGCTAATACAAGATATTTCAAGAGCTTCAAGGTAGAATTAGATGAATCAGATATACTTGTTGCTTTCTAAAAGAACAACTATTTTAGCTACGGATATTTGTGCCGTTATAAATTGCTCTAATTTCGAGATTATTTTGTATCTGTCAGCATATCATTTCATTATAAAATAAGATAAAACCTTAACATCAGCAATCAAAGTTTTCCGTAACAGACACAGTTTATCTTTGTTTATTTTATGGAAGATAATATTGCCTTCTTGCCAAACTGTTCTGCTGGGGAAAGTAAAACATATTGGAATAATCTCGAAATAACTCTTAGCATGATGACTCATCTTCGGAGTTGTGAGTGGCATAAAGTGATATTATCTCACCGGAGATAAAATAACATACTTTGAGAAATTCAATCTTTATTGTAACTGTTGATACAGAATATCCCTGCTGGTGCTAGTCATGATATGCTTGAGAACACATAGAACACTTGAATTAAAATATCTATGTCTGTAAGTAGGAAACATAAATCATGTTTTGATGTTCAGCCATAATTAAATGGAAACTTGAAGCTGGAGGTGACCCACAATTTTGTGAAACTTTAAATAGTAAAACAATAGAAATATGTAACAAATAACTTAAATGCATAGATTTCTGAAATTAGGCATTCTGGGGATATGAAGCTTATGCTTAGAGGTTTCTTCAGACAAGGATTTAGTTGAATAATCTTCAGCTACTTATGGCACTCCAGCAATCAAAGAAGCTTGTGGAGAAATCCCTGGCAAATAATAATTAGTTAAATAAGTTTATGTCTAACACAGTTCATGCATCAATGAGTAAATACCCCTGAGGCACAAAACACATTAGGTGGTGGTGGGTTCTTCTAGCTTGCAGGATTTGTTTTTGTTCTTTCTATAATAATGCAGTTAGTTTGTATGTAAATTGTGTGGTTACTTCCTAGTAATTTTTTGGATCCTGTCCATTTGTACTTAGCTTATTCACTATAGGCACTCTTGTTACTTTCTATGGGAGAGCTGCAGGCATCCCATAAACCTCTGTCCAGCAAAAATGTATGAGCTGTGTAGTTCAGCACTATACACAAATGCTATCATGCAAAGAAATGTTTCAATCTGCATCCCAAGCTGGTAAAAAGCCACGGATGCCTTCTCCTCACTTATAGCTATGAATGTAAAATTATAAGCATGTGGGTTTCAACATTAGACAGTGGGGATTTAAGTAAAGTAGTGGACTTAAAGGAACACTATAGGATTAGGAACACAAACATGCACTTTTGACAATATAGTGTTAAAAACCCTATCTAGCCCCCCTCCACCCCCTCCACCCCAACATCCCTTGCCCTCTTAAATATAGTAAAATCTTACCTTTATTTCAGTCTGCTAGTGCTGATGTTCTCCGTCAATCACAATGCTGTCCATAGGATATCAGCCAGGGAGTCGAGCCAGGGGCGGAGCCAAATGCCACCCTGGCCAAGCAGAATCTTCTCATAGAGATTCATTAAATCAATGCATCTCTATGAGGAAAGTTCCCATGCAGAGGGTGGAGACACTGAATGTGCACTGCCCCCAGGAAGCACCTTTTTTAGCCATCTGAGAAGTGGCCACTGGAGGTGTCCCTAGGCAGTGATGTAAACACTGCCTTTTCACGGAAAAGACAGTGTTTATTGCAAAAAGCCTGTATGGACTGACTATACTCACATGTACAACTACATTAAGCTGTAGTTGTTCTGGTGGCCATAGTGTCCCTTTAAAAACTACAACAGTTAAAAGATGCATGCATTTAGCTTTGAAACAATGTTATATATAGAATCATTCTAGAATAATATATTTATACACGGATGGGTTGATTGTTTCATGTAAAGTGCTGCGGACTGTCTTGACAGTTTTATGAATAACAATAAAAATATAGCTTTCAACATGTAAACTATATGTACAACTAGCAATATTCATGACAATAGCCCTAAATGTAACCTGTTCTATTAAACTTCCTTGTGAGAAATAGAAAAACAAATTTACACTTACCACAATATTTTGTTATTTTTTGTTGTGTTTTTAATGCTTCTCCCAGAATGTTTCCTTAGTCCTGTTTCACACATATAGTACACTTCTGGAGTAGTATCACCAAATGTTGTGTTTTGTCCAACCAGCTTTTACTATGTGTCTTGGTTAAAAACTGTGTATAAAGCAACGGGGAGCTTTAAAAAAAAAAGTAACTCACACATATCCTTAGGATAGATTCAAAAGAGAAATGCTTTCTGTACTTATTTGCATATCGCTGCATGACATTCTGGGAATGTGGTGGGAATGCAATGACCCTTGAATTGCTGTGCTTGAAAATGTGTTTGTTTTTTAACCTATTTAATGTTTAGAGAATGCATACTAATGCACTTGAAAAATTATACATAATTTTAGATTTACTACATGTCGCAACTTTACAAAAAAAAAAGCTGTGGTCTTAAATATCGCCTATAAAATATTGCATTTCCATAACACTCCCAGAGTATCACCCAGAAATGCCAGGACCGACACACACCAATATATTTAGAGACATGCTCTTTGGTTCTCTAAGGCTCTCTCAGGCCACTGTGTAAGGTACACTTATCTGGTACTAGGTACATTCTATCTCCAAAGCATACATTTAGTCATGTTAGCTCATGCTATATGTACTGTAACATAAAGGACATTTGCAGAGCAGATGTCGGTTTCTCAATCTTCAGCCACCCAATTTTAGTATTCATAGTCTTGCTCTGGTTTCATCTTCCTGATTTTAGCTGACAGGGGTTATACTAGAAAACAAATTTGCTTTCTGCTCTTGTATCCCCTTTACTTTAAGATTCTATGTACATGTAAAAAAATATATATATAAAAAATTAATCATGTAACAGACGTTATTTTGCTTAGAGGGCTCCTATAAAAGAAAATATGTGTGTAGTAGTTTGTACTTTTGTCTACGATCCATATTTTGTAGTGTGTGGTGTTTCTATATTAACAATATATTTGCATTAAACAGAAGAATATTATTTGTTAATTCAGGCTGGTGGCCAGAGAACATCAGTCTATGCGGTGAAGGCTCTTGCTGTGTGTGCCAAAGAATATACTCAGGCAAGGAAAGATGTGTTCAGATATGATAAGAGTAAGTATTACTTGGTGTCTTAAGAAAATGTGACGTGCACGTGGAATACCGAAAACAGAATGGAGCTTAATGCTTTGAATTAATTTCTTTCCTAAATTATGCATTCATATTTGGTACTAGACTCACAAAGAGTCAAATTAGTTGATGGGGATGTGCCAATGACCATTGACAGGGTACAAGATATTATTGTCTCCTCCATGGATGCAGCTAAATTAGCTCTTTACTTTACATACACCTTTGATAATTTTTTTTAGCTATTATATATAACACCATTTTTCTACTAATGACTGATTGAGCATGAAGATGAATGTAAACTACAAAAATACAGATAAATATTATCAAATGAGTTACAGACCAAGAGAATTGAATTGGGTTAGTGAGTGAATGTGAGTTGTTGGGTGGGCTAGGAGATTTAGTATGAGACCAATTGAGTTGGTTGGGTTAAGGTGGCTAGGAGCATAGGAGCAAGTGATTAGGGGTGGTAATTTTGACAAAGTGAGTCACTCCAGCTTGGGTAGATGACTTGGGTTGAGTCAAGGCATGTGGTTGGAAGGAGATATATGAGGTTAGATAGGTGACCTGGTATGTGACTGGGTCTGTGATTGTGACTGTTTGGCTGGCTACTTCAAAGGGACTGGTGGTTGATTTGGGACAGGTTGGGTAAATGTGACTGAGCGGGTTGTGGTGTGTGACTGCATGAGAGGCTTAGTGAGGGAATGTGACAGGGTGATGGTGTGTGTGACTGTATACGAGGTTAAGTGAGGATATGTGAATGGCTGGCTCAATGTGACTGTATAGGTTGGGGTATGTGTCAGGGTTGAAGCTATATGTGAGGGCAGTTGCGGAGGAGGATTTAGATGCTGGTGTGTGAACTCAGGCTGTAACCATTCACATACTAGTAGTTTCATACTTCTACACTTAGCTGTGTGTAGCTGTGGTGATCAGGTAAGGAAAGATAACACTACAGTTCACTTTAGTGGTTATGGTGTCAGGAGAGGCTTAGCAGCCTCCCATTGTAATTTTTAAATGTTTTTTTTTTCAAATTCATGTTTTCTTG
The DNA here is from genome assembly GCF_036172605.1 of Pelobates fuscus. NCBI lineage: Eukaryota > Metazoa > Chordata > Amphibia > Anura > Pelobatidae > Pelobates > Pelobates fuscus. Next base: position 117,799,652 of record NC_086327.1, read on the forward strand.
AGTTTTTTAAAACAACCTTGTGGGGGGGGGGTACAGAAGGAAAGAATGGGAGGGGTATCTAAAAGTACACATTAGACAGTTACATTACAGTTGTTACAAACATATTGCATTTTGTTTTCACAGATATATACAGATGTGTATCTAGCCTGTTTTCATTTTTTTTGTATCACGTGTTTAGGCGTACAGTCTTTTGCAAAGTTGTCTATATGTGCATGGTAAATTACAGTGGGCTCTTAGTTTCGGTTATGCAGTCGCACCATCGTAGCCAATTATTATGTGTGATGTCAAAAGTAAAGACAAATAAGTCAATGGGACCTGATGGAATACACCCAAAGCTATTAAAAGAGCTTAGTGGTGTACTAGCAAAACCATTAACAGATTTATTTAACCAATCATTGATAACAGGTGTAGTCCCAGAAGATTGGAAGTTAGCGAATGTTGTGCCCATTCACAAGAAAGGTAATAGGGAGGAGTCGGGCAACTATAGGCCAGTAAGCCTTACTTCAGTAGTGGGGAAAGTGATGGAAACCATGTTAAAGGATAGGATTGTTGAACATCTAAAAACACATGGATTTCAAGACCAGAGACAACATGGGTTTACTTCAGGGAGATCATGCCAAACTAATCTTATTGATTTTTTTGATTGGGTAACTAAAATTATAGATCAGGGTGGTGCAGTAGACATTGCTTACCTAGATTTCAGTAAGGCTTTTGACACTGTTGCACATAGAAGGCTTATCAATAAACTACAATCTTTGAGTTTGGATTCCAATATTGTTGAATGGGTAAGGCAGTGGCTGAGTGACAGGCAACAGAGGGTTGTAGTCAATGGAGTATATTCGAAGCTTGGGCTTGTCACCAGTGGGGTACCTCAGGGATCTGTACTTGGACCCATTCTCTTTAATATTTTTATTAGTGATATTGCAGAAGGTCTTGATGGTAAGGTGTGTCTTTTTGCGGATGATACTAAAATATGTAACAGGGTTGATGTTCCAGGAGGGATAAGCCAAATGGAAAATGATTTAGGTAAACTAGAAAAATGGTCAGAGTTGTGGCAACTGACATTTAATGTGGATAAGTGCAAGATAATGCATCTTGGACGTAAAAACCCAAGGGTAGAGTACAAAATATTTGATAGAGTCCTAACCTCAACATCTGAGGAAAGGGATTTAGGGGTGATTATTTCTGATGACTTAAAGGTAGGCAGACAATGTAATAGAGCAGCAGGAAATGCGAGCAGAATGCTTGGTTGTATAGGGAGAGGTATTAGCAGTAGAAAGAGGGAAGTGCTCATGCCATTGTACAGAACACTGGTGAGACCTCACTTGGAGTACTGTACACAGTACTGGAGACCCTATCTTCAGAAGGATATTGATACCTTAGAGAGAGTTCAAAGAAGGGCTACTAAACTGGTTCATGGATTGCAGGATAAAACTTACCAGGAAAGGTTAAAGGATCTTAACATGTATAGCTTGGAGGAAAGACGAGACAGGGGGGATATGATAGAAACATTTAAATACATAAAGGGAATCAACACAGTAAAGGAGGAGACTATATTTAAAAGAAGAAAAACTACCACAACAAGAGGACATAGTCTTAAATTAGAGGGACAAAGGTTTAAAAATAATATCAGGAAGTATTACTTTACTGAGAGGGTAGTGGATGCATGGAATAGCCTTCCAGCTGAAGTGGTAGAGGTTAATACAGTAAAGGAGTTTAAGCATGCGTGGGATAGGCATAAGGCTATCCTAACTATAAGATAAGGCCAGGGACTAATGAAAGTATTTAGAAAACTGGGCAGACTAGATGGGCCGAATGGTTCTTATCTGCCGTCACATTCTATGTTTCTATGTTTCTATGTTTCTATGTCTCTATGTCTGGGTGTCGACGTGATTAACATCTCATATCGTAGGTATTGTTGTATTTTGTGATGTAGCAGCGTTGGTGTCGGGCAAGTCTGTTGTTTCCAGTGGCACGCTATAAGGTTAGCTATATGGCTCGCACCATTAGAATCAATAATTGCTTATCTTGTGGAGAAATCTGAGTAGGCATTATTAGAAAAAGACTGATGGTGGGTGAGAGTGTTCTATTTACAATTCCCAGAGATTTGCCCAGTCGTTGGACTTCTGTCCACAATGGGAGTATACTCGGGCATTCCCACCAAATATGACTCATGGTGCCTATAGCAGTAGTGCAACGCCAACAGGTGTTCGGAGTTGTTGGGTAAATTTTACTCAATTTATATGGTGTGCGGTACCATCGGTACACAAGTTTCTTGTGCGCTTCTATGTGGGTTATGCCTTTTAGTGCTCCAAGTGACTGTAGCCATTGATCATTAGTGATATTTGAGTGTCCTTCTTTGTTCCATTGGATCGCAAAAGCAAAGTCCATTGGAGGAGGATGTTGCCTCAAGGCGGCATATCCTAGGGACAAAGCTTTGGCTTTGATTGGTGTTCTCTGGCATCTGTTATATATAGCGATAAGATCAAGGTTTAGAGTGGGTGGGTGTCGCGTCAGAGCTTGTACCATCTTTATAATTATGCTTTTGAGTTGGAGATACGGGAATATGAAGTTGGACGGTATGGCATACTTGAGTTGTATGTCAGGGAAGGGTATTATGGCCCCTTGTTGACAGATATCAGTGATGTGGGTGATGCCCTTGTCTCTCCACTTGTGTAAAGATAACCATGGGGAAATGGAATGAAGTGCTGTGATGGGAGCCCACGGGGAAAATTTCGCAGTATTCGTGTGTTGTTTGTGGAGGTAGTCCCATATTTGGACTGTGAGTCTAGACGTGGGGAGCAGTGGGTCAATTTTGTCCCTAAGATGTTTGGGTGTCCACAGTAGGTCCACTACTGAGTTGTGTGGATAGTAATTGTTTTCCATGTCCACCCATTGGAATGTAAGTGAGGGGGCATGTAGTTTTATTGCTGTTTCCAATATTGCAGCCTTATGATAAAGCATAATATTAGGGAGGCCTGTCCCTCCCCTATTTACTGGAGTCTGTGGAAGCACACTCGGGAGGCGTGGTTTCTTATTTTCCCAGATGTATGTATTTACAAAATGTTGGAGTTGTTTGCCTAATGAGGCGGACAAGGGAAGGGGAAGCATTCTAAACACATATAAAAGCTTGGGAAGGATTACCATTTTCACAGCATTAATCCTTCCAAGCCAGTATAACCACACATCTTTCCATTTGTGTAGTGACTGTTTGCATATTTGTGGGAGTGAGGAAAAGTTGAGCATGTTAATTCCCCTGAGTGTAGCTGCTATTTTCACCCCCAGGTACGTTATATGAGTAGTTCTCCAGTCGAAGGTATGTTTGTGTTTCAGTGATTGTACCGTTGTTGTCTGCAGTCTGATCGGCAAGGCTTGGGTCTTTAATTGATTATGTTTATAGTAGGAAATCATGCTATACTCATTGAGGACTTCTAGGAGACAGGACAGGGATTCGTCTGGGTCCGATAGGGTTATGAAAATGTCATCCGCGAACATAGCTAATTTAAAGTCGGTGGACCCTACCTGTACTCCTTTGATACGTGTATGGTTTCTGATTAGATGTGCTAAAAGTTCTAGGAAGAGTACAAATAATAAGGGTGAAAGTGGGCATCCCTGTCTCGTCCCATTTGTGATAGAGAATGGGCTCGAAACGAAGCCTGCATTTGTGACTCTGGCCGAAGGCTGTTCATACAACGCCATGATCCCTTTAATAAAAGACGTTGGGAACCCATATTTAAGCAGTTCCTGTTCCATGTAATGCCAATTCAATCTATCGAAGGCCTTCTCTGCATCCAGCGCTAAGAGAAGACCTTCCATGTGGTGGGATTCCATATGAGCTAAAATATTTAGTATTTTTCTGGTATTGTCAGACCCCTGTCTCCTTTTAATAAAACCCCATTGGTCATTATGAACTATACCCATTAGTATTTATTTCAACCTCTCTGCTAGTAGTTTTGCATATATCTTAGTATCACAGTTCAGTAGGGATATGGGTCGAAAGTTTTGGCATACATCGGCAGGTTTGCCTGGTTTTGGTAGCGTGGATATATGCGCTTGTAGCATCTATTTCGGCATAGTGCCTTTGGAGAAGCAGTGGTTAATAAGCTGCGACAGGTGCAGGATTATTGCTCCTGCAAATGTCTGATAGTACAAGTTTGTAAAGCCGTCAGGCCCCGGGGATTTATGTAGGGGCAATTTAGTTATCACTGCAGCCACCTCTGATTCCGTGAATTTGCTCGTGATTTGTGCTTTTTCCGTCTCCGTGAGAGTGGGTAGACTGACTTTGGTTAGGAAATCTTGGATTTGGGTGGGGATGGGAACATGTGTACTCCCTACCTCTTTGAGATTGTATAAGGTACTGTAATACCGTGCAAATTCGTCTACGATGTGTTGCGGGTGTAGGATATTTTGTTTGTCAGTGGTCAGTAGGTAGGCTATTTTGGAGTTGGGCATGCGCACTTTGAGCTTTGCTGCAAGTACAGCGCCTGACTTATTACCATGCGCAAAATCTATGTTTGTACTTGTGTAAAATGTAATTGGTCTTTTCTGTCTCTATGTCTCTCAGTTGAATGTGTAAGGTTTTGAGGGCATCGCATTGCGTTTGGGAAGGGCTCTGTTTGTTCGCATGAATTAAGTCCATTATCTGTTTGATGAGGTTGTTGTATTTAGCAGCTCTTTGTTTGTTTTTATAACTTGCATGTTTAATCAGGCTCCCTCTAATTACGGCTTTATGTGCTTGCCATATTGTATCAATAGAGGTGTCTCCTGTGTTGTTGAGAAGGTGTGGATGTCCTCTCTAATGCTACTAACTATGTGTGGGTCGTTTAGTAATGTTTAATTGATTCTCCACGTGCCCTGACCTTTATGTGGGAAATGTTCCTGAAGTGTGAGTAGTATAGGAGCATGGTCTGACCAAGTTATTACCCTATCTGGGCAGTGCATACTTTACGGGTCATGGCGGTGGGTATTAGGAACCTGTCTATTCTGGTCAGAATTATAGACTTGAGTGGAAGGTGAAATATTTTTCAGATGGGTGTAATATCCTCCATATGTCCAGTAGGCCTGCTTTGTGTATCGTCTGTCGTATTTGGTGTGCAATATGGGTGCGTTTTCGTGAAGTTGAATGGTTTACAATGTGGGTGGAAGTCGTGTTGGTATCACCCCCAATGATCAAGTTGTTACATGGATATTTATTGGCTAAGGATATTATTTTGGAGATAAAGTTGTTTTGGTTTTCATGCGGACTGTACACGTTCAGCAATGTGAATGGGTCATCATTTATAGTGCAATGGAATCGAAATGAATCTGCCTTTTTTGTCTCCTATTTTCTTATGGAGCTTAAATGTGACATCCTTGTTGATCAATAAAGACACTCCTCTCTTTTTTTTGGCATACCCTGCATGAAAGCCTAAGGGGAATTGTTTTGATGCGAATTTAGGCATATTAGTCTTAAGAAAATTAGTTTCTTGGAAGAATGCAATTTGGGCTTTCAACTTAGTAGCTTCTGCCAGTGCAAGTCTCCTTTTATGAGGGGAGTTAAGACCTTTAGCATTGAGCGACATTATGTTAAGTGTCATCATTGGTGTGCATCATAGTTTGCCAGATATTCATAGGTAATCTGTTGATGTCGGTGGAGCAGTAACCACCAGTGGTCTATAGTATAATGAGGTGGTGCCCATGCGTTTGTATCACGTGCATTCCCTGCTAGTATTAGGAAGTCCCTAAGATTAGGTTCTAATTGGGTTTCACTCTGTAACATAGCATCGTGGATTTTGGTATTCCTTACTGTAAATCTGTGTGGCTGGTATATGCGATTGTCGTGCTAAGTTTGTGCGATTGGTTGGTGGACGTGTATGTCCATAGTTACTGTCAGATACCTCGGGCGGTCTTGGGGTGTAGGGGGATGGTTCAGGTGGGTTAAATGCCTGATGGCAACTATGTACAAGAGGACGTGCAGATCTGAAGCACGTTGGATTTTAGCGGCCTTTTGGAGCCTGAGTGGGGGGAGGGTTTTTGTGCGCATATGTATTACCCTTCTTTCTCAGGACCGTCGTAGTCATGGATGTAGGTCAACCATCATAACAGATTACATTGCATCAATATAATATAAGTAACCAAAACTAGAAGAAACTTAATAACAAATTAAAGTAATAAATTTCCCATATGCGGTAACTGCCAACATGTAGTGATATATGCTCACGTATCATCAGGCGATGGGTTTAAGGAGTTCAGCGTGTCCACGCTGGAGTATGCATTGAACTGTCCTTCACTTGTAGCTAGATACTGTAAGCCAGTCTTTAGACACCATCTTTGATGATTGACGGCGGGTCTCAGCTTCAGCGTATCTTCCTTGGGTGGGCATAGGGAGGTTCCATTCATTAAGAAGATGGAGTCCTTCTTGTTCCGTGCGAACCTGATGTTCCACTCCATTTCTCCTGATTATGAGGTGGGTGGGATATCCCCATTTATATGGGAGTCCTGCGTCCCGTAGAGTTGCAGTGATGGGCGCAAATTCCTTGCGCTTCGCCAGTGTTGTTGCTGATAAGTCCGTAAATAGTTGAATGCCTGTGAATTTTTCCGGTATTGCACTTGGGTTCCTTGCCGTTCTCATAATTTTTTCTTTGGTCGTGAAGTAGTGAACCCACGTCAGCACATCTCGTGGAGCGGTGGGTGGAAGAAATTTAGGGCGTGGTAACCGATGTATTCTGTCCAGGTGCAATTCTTCATCTTTGAGGTCAGGACATATAGCCTTGAACAGTTTTGCGGCATATTCTTGGAGGTCAGCGGGCTTAATCTCTTCAGGTATGCCGCGCAGGCGGATGCCGCGCAGGCGGCAAGTGCATTCAAGCGTGCTTCAAATGTTTCATAACCAGTGGCAAGGTTATTGTGTGCTGATATTATTTCTTCTGTTTTTTCTTCTAATTGGGAAGTGCATTCACAGATGGCCCTAATATCCATGCGGACATCTCTAGCAAGTTTGGAAAATTCAGTTTGTAAATTATGTTGTAATTCTTGTATCATTCTGTGCATTGCCGTCTCTGAGGCCGGTATTGTGGGATCCAACAATATAGAGGTGCTGTCACTCCGTTCGGAGTAAGCTGTAGGGGAGTTAGGGCCGTCGGCGCCATTTTGAGGTTTCCCTCGCGGCGGAGTTAATGCTGTTATTTGCAGCTCCGCCGGTCGGATTTTCGCCTTTTTTGCCATGCGTTGGGACATAGTTGGAGCAGGTCTCATTAATGCCGATAATTGTGGATCCCCGTGTCGGGTATGCTGGTGTAATCGCTAATATAGTATTTACCCCCGTCGGAGCTGATCTCTCACGCGTCCATTATCGTGAGCAGCCAGGCCACGCCCATCGTAATTTTTAATTTTTAAATGTTTTAAAGCATTTCCACAACATAACTGTTCCATCTCCTGTTCTTATACCCTGCTTTCAGGATTCTCCCGCAGAGGCATACATGGATGTAGTGGTTATGGTATTTTGAGTGTTCTTTTAAATACACGCGCATTGTCCTGCAAGTGTAGTTCATTTCAATGTGTGATGCTTGTCTAAAACCAACAGAAACTCAGCTTGTAAAAATAGACATCTTATTGTATATCATGAGTTTACATTCCTGTAACTTATTTTATCCTTGCGTGATTTGTGAGTGTTTGGAGACTTTATACAGCACAGTTTTGTTAATTATGCAGCTTTATCTGGACTCATAACATATGCAATTCACTAAATAGGTTTTTTTATGATTTACAAGCTTTATATTTGTCCTGCCAGATTTTAGCACTTTACTGAAGCTCTTGAGTTGTGAAGATGAGATGATTGTCGGGAATGCTGCTCTCTGTTTGGGATACTGCTTCGAAGTTCCAGGGGCAGCTTCCTCTCTGCTGAAATCTGATATTCTGAAGCTTTTGCTAACTCATGCTAAAGAAGAAGGCAAGACCACTAAAGTACAGGAGAACGCTGCAATAGCCCTCGGAAAGCTGTGTACTGCCGAATCCAGGTAATCCTCTATCGTATGTGACCAGAGAACCTCAAGCTTGAGAATGTTCTCTCGTCATTCATGGTTTCCATTCCTTTCCTACTGAGAAGAACATTCAGTTTATAAGGCTAAAAATGCCCATACTTCCATGATAACTTTGGACTTTGCCTACTTCCTATGATCAAACATGTTATCAATATGCTCATTTCAATTATTACACATTTCATGAGTCAGAATTGACATGCTAAGAAAACAGTAAAGTGTTCTGCTTTTGTTTTTTTGTCCTTTCTGAAAATTTATTTATTGGGTTCAAAGAAGTGCATCAGGCATGTAACAATTCTACGAAGGTCTTAGGAGTGATCCCCAGATTAGTTCACCTTGGAGAACCATTTTTAACATTGGACTCAAGTGATTTACATATAGAGAGACTTTGTTGTTTCTTTTTTAATGTTTTGGTTTATCTTTTTTCTGCTAAGTACCAAGTTTAATTAGCCCTTTAATTTTATGAATAAGATCATATATTGGATATTTTTGCAGCCTTACTTGTCCCTGATTGAATAGAATTCTAAATAGTAAATGATACTGATATCAAATAATACTGAATAATATAACACTGCCGTTCTAATAATTCTTGCCAACATTTGTATAACCCTTAGTGCACAATGGACAAATGATGCATTGTCTCTGTTTTTTCTCTTTTCTTTGCAGGTATATTTTCCAACTTCGTGAACTTCATGGAATTGAAATTCTCAACTCCTGTATGAAGTATATCAAGTGAAACTTATGTTATTTGTCCAACACCTCCACAGTGTTAATAAAATGAAAAATCCCCTCTCCCAAAGAATCCCCTCTTTCTAAGACAATTTGACATCTAAAACTGTCTAAACTATTTCAGATTTCTTTTATTCCTTAATAGAACTTTAAAATGTATATTTATAATTCTTTAGGTGTAATTTATTGTGTTTGACAAAATAAAATGATACAAACCCACTAAACGATTTCCTATTTTTAGGTCTGATCTCAGTACACAAATGGTTGTTTAGCATTTTAGAATTCTTTCTAAGCAGTTAGTGTGTGCAATCTAGTTAAGAAGATTCTAAGTTTCAGATGTATCTTACCTTGCCTTAGAAAATTGTTAGTAAATATTTATTTGTACAATATACTTCAATCTATAAAGCAATCCATTGCAAAGCAAAACAAAATAAAACAATGCTTACTATAAATTTAAATTGCAACAAACTGGTTAACCCCTTAACGTCGTTACGGCGTTCTATGCCGTCCTGGCTTTAACCCCTTAAGGACCAAGCTTCTGGAATAAAAGGGAATCATGACATGTTACACATGTCATGTGTCCTTAAGGGGTTAAAGGGCTGAGTACATCTCACTCAGCAGGTGAGATGTACTCACCTCCGCCGCGATCCTCTTCTGGGGGTTGCCTGACAGCCCAGACAGCCCTCCCCCGGCAAATGAGGCTCCCGGGGGCCATGTGATCGCTCTCAAAGAGCGATCACATGGCCCCCTATAGCTGGCTGTGGATCTGCCAGCATGGGGACTGTCTAAAATATCAGATAGTCCCCCTGCTGGTAGGTAGTGTAAAAAAAAAAAAAAATTAGACGTGTAAAATTAAATTCAAGTATTTGTGTATATATATATATATATATATATATAGGAAACATGGGGGGATGGTTGCACTCACCTAAACATGCTTAAATGGGGTGCTGCTGGGGGCCATATTATACAATAAACAATACACAAGATCCAGCGCACTCTCCTATCCACTAAACAGCAACTTCAATGTTGACAGATTTTATTAGTTTGTAAAAGTTTTTTTTTAAAACACCTAATCTAGGCAAAAAAAATGGGGATTTAGTTACATTATATGATCATACATTGCATAAGCCTGCCACAACGTCAATGTACCCCATCTTTGGCAGGTCCTACTCTCACAGTCTAATGTCTGCTCTTATGAGATTAACCACTTACTTGGGAAAAAATTCCATCTGAGGCTCTCTGCAGTACAAGGCTAAATAGGGACCTGAGATGAGGCACCTGTAACAGGGAGGGGTGCAAAACCAAGGAGTTGGCTAGACTCCCAAATATATAGGAAACCTGGGGGGATGGTTGCACTCACCTAAACATGCTTAAATGGGGTGCTGCTGGGGGCCATATTATACAATAAACAATACACAAGGGGTTTTGCACCCCTCCCTGTTACAGGTGCCTCATCTCAGGTCCCTATTTAGCCTTGTACTGCAGAGAGCCTCAGATGGAATTTTTTCCCAAGTGAGTGGTTAATCTCATAAGAGCAGACATTAGACTGTGAGAGTAGGACCTGCCAAAGATGGGATACATTGACGTTGAGGCAGGCTTATGCAATGTATGATCATATAATGTAACTAAATCCCCATTTTTTTGCCTAGATTAGGTGTTTTTTTAAAAAAACTTTTACAAACTAATAAAATCTGTCAACATTGAAGTTGCTGTTTAGTGGATAGGAGAGTGCGCTGGATCTTGTGTATTGTTATTATATATATATATATATATATATATGTAACGTCATACAAAGTGTATTTTAATATTAGTATATATATATTAATATTAAAATACACTTAGAATGACGTCACATATATATATATATATATATATATATATATATATATATATATATACGTATAATTACAATAATAAATAAAATAATAAAATAAATAAATAAAATATTGAAACAAAATTTAATATAAATTATATATTCATATGTAATTTCATTCTAACTGTATTTTGTTATTAATATATATATATATATATATATATATATATATATTGGTAACAAAATACACTTAGAATGACATTCTATATATATATATATCTATATATAAAATACAAATAACCGCAAATAAATATATATATATATATATATATATATATATATAGTAAAAATGAAAATCCAGCGCACTCACTTGTCTACTAAACAGTTATTATAGTACTGAACAATTTTCTTAGTTTTATTTAAAACACCTAATCTAGGCAAAAAATAATGGGGGTTTAGTTACATTATATGATCACACATTGCATAAGCCTGCCACAAACGTGTTACAGGTGCCTCATCTCAGGACCCTATTTAAGCCTTGTACTGCAGAGAACTCGAGATGGAAGGATTTCCCCAAGTGAGTAGCTCATTTAGCAGATAGAGTAGGACCTGCCAAAGATGGGGTACATTGACGTTTGTGGCAGGCTTATGCAATGTATGATCATATAATGTAACTAAACCCCCATTATTTTTTGCCTAGATTAGGTGTTTTTAATAAAACTAAGAAAATTGTTCAGCACTATAATAACTGTTTAGTAGACAAGTGAGTGCGCTGGATTTTCATTTTTACTGTACTTATTGGCCCCCAGCAGCACCCCATTTAAGCATGTTTAGGTGAGTGCAGCCAAACCCCTTTTTCATATATATATATATATATATATATATATAGATAAATACATATAATGACATAAAAGATTACATTAGTATACACGTAGAATTTAAATACCTATAAATGCATATATATTAAAATTCTATGTGTATATTTAAATAATCTTTTAACATAATTATGTGGTTTTATTAATTAAAATTTGATTGACATGCCTGACAACACAGGGAGAAAGTGCAGAAAATTTAATTCGCAAGCACTATATTTGACCCTGTAAGTCTCCAAGACACCATAAAACCTGTACATAGGGGGTACTGTTTTACTTGGGAGACTTCGCTGAACTCAAATATTAGTGCTTCAAACTGGTAAATTGTATTACAACGATGATATTTTAAGTAAAAGTTACGTTTTCTTTCATTTTTTACAAACAAACGGCACTTTTATGGACTATATTATTGTTGTAATATGTTTTACTGTTTTAAATCACTAATATTTGTGTTTAGTGAAGTCTCCCGAGAATAACAGTACCCCCCATGTACAGGTTTTATGGTGTTTTGGAAAGTTAGAGAGTCACATATAAGGCTTGCATTTCATTTTTTTGACATTGAAGTTTACCAGATTGGTTATGTTGCCTTTGAGAGCGTATGGTAGCCCAGGAATGAGAATTACCCCCATGATGGCATACCATTTGCAAAAGTAGACAACCCGAGGTATTGCAAGTGGGGTATGTCCAGTCTTTCTTAGAAGCCACTTAGTCACAAACACTGGCCAAATATTAGTTTTTTGCTTTTTTCACACAAAAACAAATCTGAACGCTAACTTTGGCCAGTGTTTGTGACTAAGTGGCTACTAAAAAAAACTAAACATACCCCACTTTCAATACCTTGACTTGTCTACTTTTTCAAATGGTATGCCATTATGGGGATAATTCTCATTACTGGGCTACCACATTGTCTCAAAGGTAACATTCCTAATCTGTCAAATTTCAATTTGAAAATGGAACGTTCTATATTTGACCCTTTAACTTTCCAAAACACCATAAAACCTGTTAATGGGGGGTACTGTTGTACTTGTGAGACATCGCTGATTACAAATATGTGCATTGTTTTGCAGTAAAACCTAACAGTATTATGACATTTACAGCTAAAATGTAAGGCGGAACTACAATTTTTTGTAAAAATTTAGAATTTCTCAGTTTTTTTTATTTTATTCATAATAAATTATGTTTCACATATAAATATTTGATATGAAATGAAAGCCCGGTTTCTCCTGAACAAAATGATATATAATAAGTGTGGGTGCATTTAATATGAAAGAGGTGAATTATGGTTGAACAGACATATAGCGCAAATTCCAGTTTTGTTTACGTTTTGTTTTGATCAGAACGTGTACTATTGAATCCGTCCTGAAGGGGTTAACAAATCTAAGTTAAATGTTTTTTTTTTTTTTGTCAATCTTTCTTTTATTAAGGCATGTAGAATGGGGTACAGAAGAAAAATTGGGGGAAACATTCAAGAGATTTACAGCATAGGGTTGTTACATCAATCATAGAGTAGATAATGTTTCCAGGATTGCGATGCCTCATTTTTAAAAAATTTTTTTGTTATATAGGCAAATACAGGCTATGGACCAGAAGATCCGATTGGTAAGTCGCAGAATTATTATAACCAGACATCTGGAGAAACCCGGTTAGACAGTATACGCTCAATTTAGGATTAACAGAACAAGCTTAACTTAAGTGGTACAAATTAAAGTAAAGATGTCAGGGTGTTGATCAATATAGATGATATACACGGCTTAATAGCGCAGAATCTTGGCAGTAACAGGCTAATAATTGGTCTAGTAAAACATGGGTAAAAACACGCTGGGAATTTGTGCCAGGCTTAATAACAAGAAAATCTTAATCATCATGAGGATAATTATCCGAGCCCAAGAGTGTTATAGAGTAAGAGACAGCAGGGTGGCATGCATAGTGGTAACGAGAACGGCAAAACTATATGCACTTATTATATCGTAAATTGTAAGCTTTTTAGTGTAACTAATGCGAGGAGACACGGTGAAATCAACATGCTAGCACAATTATAAAGAATTGCTAACGTTGTATACTCGCAATCCTACCTAGAGGTCTGATGATATAACTATGCTCGTTTACAACATGCTCTCAATTCTAACAAGCAATTAGGCCCAGGTTTACCCTGCTTAACAAGAGATTGTTTAACACGGTTCCCTGTAGGCAAGGCAGTCAGTCAGCGACCTACTGTCATTAACTGGACATGAATCCAAAGCAAAGCAGACTTTAAATAGTAAATTAAAATATAACATGAAGTGGCATCAGTTCAGATTCATCTGAGGGGTGCGTGTTAGGTAAAACCTGGTCAGCAGTGACAGCAGGGGAAAGTCCAGGTTTGAGTATGAGCTGTATTAAGGGTTCCAGGTGGTCGGTTGATCATGTATAGTGTCATGTCAGTCTGCCATCTTGTCGTGAGTGTCCCCTTTTACCCTATACCTGAGGTCGGCAGGCCTCTGGCATAGGTCTGCAAGCAGTCCGAGGCTTCCTGTGTGGGGGCTATCTCCTGCGTTGCTACTGTGTGGTTTCGGCTGTGAGCAGTCGTTTGGGCTGGGCGTCCAGCTTGGCCATGTGCGGTGAGGTTTCGCTGGGGCTGGGTAGTAGTTTGTTCCGGGGCTTTCACCGGCAAGTGTGGGCGCTTGAGAGGGGGAGCGTTGGCGCCTGGGGGGCGATCTGTCGCCTCTCGTTGCTTTGTTCTCTGCCTTCGTCCCCTTCTGACGGTTTCCCTGGGGGCTCGTTGTGGGCATTTACTCAGTAGCCGCCGGGTAGCTGGTCGGACCCATGCTGCCATTGCTTGGACCGCTTGTTGAAAAGGCCGAACCTTACGATGGAGTTGTGACCATAAGTAGCAGCAGAGCCGGTCAAAGAACTCCTGGATGTGTCTAGGTGGAGTGGCAAGGGCTTTGTTGGTACCTCGGTTCGCCATTTTTCTCCCTTTTGCTGAGTGTCTGTCTTTGCTGTAACGGGGCTGTATCAGGCCACGTGTAGTGGATCTGGGATCGTCCGCCATCTTGGGCGCCGCCGTTTCCCTCCTGCTTGAAAGTTTAGTGGCTTCTGCCGCTATGTCTCTGCTTGTTGTTGCTCGTGCTGGTGGGGACCGGGATATCCCCCACCAGTCCAGAGGGGGGGGGAAGCGGTGTGTCCCCTCCTCAGCCTGAGACCCGGGAGAGCGGCCATCTCTCCACGGCTCCCACCCGTGCAGGCCGCGGGTTGAGATGTGGGTTTTTCCGCGGCGGAGAGACCCGAATCGGGTATCTCCAGGCTCAGCATTCCCTCCTGTATGTGAGGGTGTTTTTCCGCTGTCTGCATGATCCGGTGGCCGGGCGTTATGCCCAGGATCAAGGCGTCAGATGTGGGAGCTCCCACCATGTGCGTCTGGCTTGCTCGGCTCAGTTAAATGTTTTTTATGCTGCTTGTATTCACACATTTTGCTAACATGGGAATTCAGAGTAGGATTTGACAGGTAAATAACAATTATTTTGTTTGAAATTACATTTTTTTGCAGGCACATACTATAACTGAATTTGGGTTGATTCATCATGGGTAATTTTACAAAGGAACAAGCAAAAATAGTGGAATTTTATTTTTAAAATGACAACTGTTTGGTGAGCGGAAAATTTCGAAAATTCCCAAATTAATTGGCCACCACATTTGCCCGAATTTCAGCTTCCAATTACTTCCTGTGGAGATGTCTGAAGGAGGGAAGTACGTGCCAAACCGCATACACTTGAGCAGCTCAAAGAGAATGTCTGTGCAGAAATTTGAGTGCTAGAGCCTTACACATTAACTAATATTATGAACAATGCAATCGAAAGACCCCCCCGACTTTGCTAAACGGCTCATTTAGAAGATGTCATCCTCCGTACCTAGTTAAACAAATCTCAATACGTTAAGCATCCATTGTATGTAATATCATTGAAACTAGTTCATTAATACAAAAGTTACTGACTCTTTAAACCCTACTCTGAATTTATGCCCGCCCTATATCTGACAGCAAATTTTATTCTGTTACTGCAAATGGTACTGCTGTAAAAAGGAAAAATGAATGGCTAAGAACATTAACTAACGTGCAGTGATTTTAGTGATTTCTGAAATTGAAACAGTAGATGGTGCTAGTAATACACTCTGCCTCTTGTGTATTGCATGTGTTAATAATTGGAAAAAAGGCTTATCTAATAATTATTTTGTTATGTTACGTGCTTCAGAAATATGCAGCATAATTTTCATGCATGTTGCTACTTGACATTTGTTTTGCAGCTTTTATGAATCAATATTCAGTGCTAATTCCTTCCCAATATATCTGGCAACATATGTGACCTAAGTGTCTGGTTGTCTTAACATCACGAGAACTGTAGTCTGCAGAAATTGCAGTTCCAGATGTCCTACATCATTGCTACAGATACTTTGTAGATGGGTTGATTAATCCGCTGTTGTTGGGGCCACAAATGTAGGTGCGTACTGGGGTGTTCTATTCGTTTTTACAGCTCATTATCTCATAATAGCATTAAGGGGTAGTTCAGTGATTTCCAGCTGTGTGTTATTAGCTGCAAATATTTATTGGTTTCCAGTGTTTTTGTGTGTTTTTTTTAATGGGAGGTTAACAATGAATGCAAGTTGCTGCAGGTAAATGCTAAGTTTGTTGTTATCTGATGTGGCAGATTCATTAATCTCACAGATTGTTTACGTGAACATACGTTTACTGTTCCCTTTGTTGATAGCAACAGGCACAGTAGTGGGTGGGGATGCATTTTCAGCTTCATCCTATACAAACTAAATGTACAGCATGAACACACTGTGTGCTGGCACTCAATTACGCAAGGTGCAGGTATTCGAGGCTTAACCCCACAATAACCTCCTAATCATAATCATAAACAAATATGAAAAGATAATTGGGCAATAAAACTTATTGCTAATCACGCTTTTAATTCAAAATATTTATTGTGTTAGTTTTAGATAAATTCATAAAGGTAATAGTATATCCTCATAGTGACACTCATTTCAAACTATTTACATATATATACACACACAGAATCCTCCCTCGTTTGTGATAAAGTTCATAATATATACACATCAATGTACAATAGGTAATGATCCAAAAAATAGAAAAAACTCTGAGAAAAAATAATAATAAGAAAAAAATAGAAAAAATAGAGAAAAAATGAAAATGAAAAAATAGAAAAAAATCTGAAAAGTAGAAAAAAGTAATAATAATGAAACGAAAAAAATGAAAAAAATGATGAAAATGAAAAAAGAGAAAAAAATAGTAATAATAATGCAGTCCTAACAAGGTAGTAGTCCAGAATATAGTGCACTATATGTTTCACTTTATAATGGATGGATCTCACCAATGTATCAGTAGCTGTATGATGTCCATAGTAGGAGGATGCTGAAGATTGCAGATGGTAATGTCATGGAAGGGGATGAAAAGAGATGTTGGAAGTTTCCTGCTCAATGTAAAGCGATCACTCCGTCATCAGTGTGCTGTATGATCCGGTCAGCCAGTCAGGTCACTGGGTAATCCTTTGAATGTGCTGCTATATGATCCGTACGTGTCCCTTCGATGGCCCCTGTTCTCTCCGTACGTCCCGAGCGCGCAGCCCATTCAAAGGATTACCCGCCCATTCAAAGGATTACCCAGTGACCTGCCTATCTGACCGGATCATATAGCAGCACATTCAAAGGATTACCCAGTGACCTGACTGGCTGACCGGATCATACAGCACACTGATGACGGAGTGATCGCTTTACATTGAGCAGGAAACTTCCAACATCTCTTTTCATCCCCTTCCATGACATTACCATCTGCAATCTTCAGCATCCTCCTACTATGGACATCATACAGCTACTGATACATTGGTGAGATCCATCCATTATAAAGTGAAACATATAGTGCACTATATTCTGGACTACTACCTTGTTAGGACTGCATTATTATTACTATTTTTTTCTCTTTTTTCATTTTCATCATTTTTTTCATTTTTTTCGTTTCATTATTATTACTTTTTTCTACTTTTCAGATTTTTTCTATTTTTTCATTTTCATTTTTTCATTTTTTCTCTATTTTTTCTATTTTTTTCTTATTATTATTTTTTCTCAGAGTTTTTTCTATTTTTTGGATCATTACCTATTGTACATTGATGTGTATATATTATGAACTTTATCACAGACGAGGGAGGATTCTGTGTGTGTATATATATGTAAATAGTTTGAAATGAGTGTCACTATGAGGATATACTATTACCTTTATGAATTTATCTAAAACTAACACAATAAATATTTTGAATTAAAAGCGTGATTAGCAATAAGTTTTATTGCCCAATTATCTTTTTGAGTGCGGTATTCATATTTGTTGATAAATGTACAGCATGGACAGGGAAATCAGTTGCAAACTAAATGCACTTTTCCTGGCTAAATACTTTAAAATTATTATTATATGCAGAATAGAGATGTCGCGAACATAACATTTTCCGTTCGCGAATGACGAACGCGAATTTCCGCAAATGTTCGCAAACGGGCGAACTGGGCGAACCGCCATAGACTTAAACAGGCAGGCAAATTTTAAAACCCACAGGGACTCTTTCTGGCCACAATAGTGATGGAAAAGTTGTTTCAAGGGGACTAACACCTGGACTGTGGCATGCCGGAGGGGGATCCATGGCAAAACTCCCATGGAAAATTACATAGTTGATGCAGAGTCTGGTTTTAATCCATAAAGGGCATAAATCACCTAACATTCCTAAATTGTTTGGAATAACGTGCTTTAAAACATCAGGTATGATGTTGTATCGATCAGGTAGTGTAAGTTCTATCGCAAATTGGGATAGCTCAGGCCACAGGTCAAGCCTGCACACCCAGTAGTCAAGGGGTTCATCGCTCCTCAGAGTGTCGATATCTGCAGTTAAGGCGAGGTAGTCTGCTACCTGTCAGTCGAGTCATTCTCTGAGGGTGGACCCCGAAGGGCTGTGGCAATGCGTAGGACTTAAAAAGCTCCGCATATCCTCCATCAACAACACGTCTGTAAAGCGTCCTGTCCTTGCCGGCGTGGTCGTGGGAGGAGGAGGATTACTTTCACCTCTTCCCCTGTTAGATTCCCGTTGTGCTGTGACATCACCCTTATACGCTGTGTAAAGCATACTTTTTAATTTATTTTGGAACTGCTGCATCCTTTCCGACTTGCGGTAATTCGGTAACATTTCAGCCACTTTATGCTTATTCCGGGGGTCTAGTAGCATGGACACCCAGTACAGGTCGTTCTCCTTCAGCTTTTTTATACGAGGGTCCCACAACAGGCACGACAGCATGAAAGACCCCATTTGCATAAGGTTGGATGCCGAGCTACTCATTTCCCGTTCCTCCTCCTCAGTGATCTCAATGAAGGTATGTTCTTCCCCCAGCCACGTACAACACCACGGGTACCAGATAGGTGACAACGAGCACCCTGGGATGCCTGTTGTGGTTGGTCTTCCTCCTCCTCCTCAAAGCCACATTCCTCCTCTGACTCCTCTTCCTCACAATCCTCTTCCAGCGTTGCCGCAGGTCCAGCAAGCAATGCTGATAAGGCTGTTTCTGGTGGTGATGGTGACCACAACTCTTCCTCTTCACGCTCATCTACGGCCTGATCCAGCACTCTTCGCAGGGCACGCCCCAGGAAGAAAACAAATGGTATGATGTCGCTGATGGTGCCTTCGGTGCGACTGACTAGGTTTGTCACCTCCTCAAAAGGACGCATGAGCCTACAGGCATTGCGCATGAGCGTCCAGTAACGTGGCAAAACAATTCCCAGCTCCGCAGAGGCTGTCCTAGCACCCCAGTCATACAAATAGTTGTTAACGGCTTTTTCTTGTTGGAGCAGGCGGTCGAACATTAGGAGTGTTGAATTCCAACGTGTCGGGCTGTCGCAAATCAAGCGCCTCGCTCGCATGTTGTTTCGCCGCTGGATATCTGAAAAGTGCGCCATGGCCGTGTAGGAACGCCTGAAATGGCCACACACCTTCCTGGCCTGCTTCAGGATGTCCTGTAAGCCTGGGTACTTATGCACAAAGCGTTGTACGATCAGATTACACACATGTGCCATGCACGGCACATGTGTCAACTTGCCCAACTTCAATGGCGCCAACAAATTTCTTCCGTTGTCACAAACCACTTTGCTGATCTCCAGTTGGTGCGGAGTCAGCCACTGATCCACCTGTGCGTTCAGGGTGGACAGGAGTGCTGGTCCGGTGTGACTCTCTGCTTTCAGGCAAGTCAACCCCAAGACGGCGTGACACTGCCGTATCCGGGATGTGGAATAGTACCTGGGGAGCTGGGTGGGTGCCGTTGATGTGGAGCAAGACGCAGCAGCAGAAGAGGACTCAGCCGAGGAGGTTATGGAAGAGGATGGAGTAGGAGGAGTAGAGGAGGTGGCAGCAGGCCTGCTTGCAAGTCGTGGCGGTGTCACCAACTCCTCTGCAGAGCCACGCATTCCATGCTTGGCAGCCATCAGCAGGTTTATCCAATGCGCAGTGTAGGTGATATACCTGCCCTGACCATGCTTTGCAGACAGTGGTCAGATGGACCCTTGCCCCAACACTGTGTGCCAGACATGCCATTACTTCCTTTTGCACAATCGCGTACAGGTTGGGGATTGCCTTTTGTGCGAAGAAATTTTGGCCGGGTACCTTCCACTGTGGTGTCCCAATAGCTACACATTTTTGGAACACCTCAGACTCCACCAGCTTGTATGGTAGAAGCTGGCGGGCTAAGAGTTCAGACAAGCCAGCTATCAGATGCCGGGCAAAGGGGTGACTTTGTGACATTGGCTTCTTACGCTCAAACATGTCCTTGACAGACACCTGACTGTGGGCAGATGAGCAGGAACTGCTCAAGGCGAGAGACGGAGTTGCGGATGGTTGAGAGGGGGCAAGGAGGACAGCAGTGGTTGACATGGCTGAAGATGCTGGACCAGGAGGAGGATGGCAGCTTTGAGTTTGTGTGCTGCTTGTACTCATGTGTTGATCCCATAGGTGTTTGTGATGTGCGATCATGTGCCTTCGCAAAGCAGTGGTACCTAGGTGGGTGTTGGACTTCCCACGACTCGGTTTCTTTTGGCACAGGTTGCAAATGACATCGCTGTTGTCAGAGGCAGACACACAAAAAAAATGCCACACTGCTGAGCTCTGCAATGACGGCATTCTGGTGGTGGCAACAGCATGCGTTGATTGGCGTGGTGTCTGTCTGACCCCGGGTGCCGATGCATGCTGTCTGACTGTGCCACAAGCTCCTTGCGATGACCTCCCCCTGCTTCCAACTCGTCTCCTCCTCCTCTCTGTCTCCCCATCTGAACTTTCCCCCTGTTCTTCTTCTCTTCTAGCGGGCACCCACGTGACATCCACGGACGCATCGTCATCATCAACTGCTTCACTTGTATCTGACAACTCAGCAAAGGAAGCAGCAGCGGGTACAACATCATCATCATCACACCGTATGTCCATGTGTGTAATGCTGCCTGACTGAGACATATCCCTGTTATCTACATCCTCTGGCAATAATGGTTGCGCATCACTCATTTCTTCCAACTGATGTGTAGATAACTCCTCTGACAGATCAAGTGAAGCGGCTGTGGTGCTAGTGTTGGTGGTGGCAGCAGGCGGGGGAGTGGTAACTTGAGAGGTGCCCAAAGCTAAGCTGGAGGAGGATGGTGCATCAAGGTTCCGAGCGGAAGCTGTAGAAGATTGGGTGTCCTGTGTTAGCCAGTCAACTATGTCCTCAGAACTTTTCGAGTTCAGGGTACGTGGCCTCTGAACACTGGGCATTATTCTAGGGCCAAAGGGAATCACAGCACCAAGACCACGACGGCCCCTGCGGGGTGGCCTGCCTCTTCCTGTCATCTTGTTTTTCGATTGGTTGTACTATGCGTGCAAGCTACTGTGACAACAGATATGAGTGGCACTGTGCAGTGGCAAAAGTTGGCAGAGTAGACGCGTAGGCCTGACACACACGCTTGCAGACAACTAACTGCTATTCAATCTATTACAGTCAATTTTTTTTTTTTTTTTTAATGTACACTACTGTTACACCAGATATGAGTTGCACTGGTGTGACACTGTGCCCTGGCATGCCCTGAAACGCACACGTGTGAAGGAATCTGACTGCTATTATTTCACAGTCAAATTTCTAGGTTTTTTTTTAATGTACACTACTGTTACACCAGATATGAGTTGCACTGGTGTGACACTGTGCCCTGGCAGGCCCTGAAACGCACATGCGTGAAGGAAACTGACTGCTATTATATTTCAGTCAAAAAAGTTTTTTTGTTTTTTTAAATGCAAGCTATTGTGACACCAGATATGAGTGGTGGCACTGGGCAAGTGGGCACAGTATACGCTGTGAGCCTGACACACACGCTGGCAGGCAGGCAGGCAGGCAACTTCAATTAGATTACACAGGAAAAAAAAAAGCAGACTGATGTTCTAGCCCTAAAAAGGGCTTTTTGGGGTGCTGTCCTTACAGCAGAGATCAGATGAGTTCTTCAGGACTGTAGTGGACACTGAATACACTAGCTGTTTTTAGTTTGTAAAAAAAAAAAAAATTACATAAGGCTCTTTAAATTATTAAAATTGCTTTTTTGTTGTTCTTTTTAAGTCAGTTGTAGCAAATAGTATTACAATATTGCTATACATCTAAAGTGATACATTGTATAGTTTAGTAGTATTTATTACCATTCTGTTCCCTTAGTTTAGCTATACATATTTATGTGAATATGGTTTTGCTAGCATGCAGATACATTTGTTTTGAGAAAATTGGGTAACATGAATATTATATAAAATTCTAATTTTTTAGCATTTCTGCTTATATTTGTAGAAAAAAGTATGCAGATAAATTTAACTTTTCCATACGTTGTTGAATAGTTGTATGAATATATTTTTGTATTTTCCATGCTTTATCTTTAGTACACATATGGTATGTTCTTATCTATGAGGGCTCTGAGTAAGAATCCCTACTAGACAATAGAATTACTATAGATAATTAGAATGTTATATGACAATGGTTATCTGTTTGTAATACAAAGCATTGATTATGTGAGTTTCTCTTTAATTGAATCCCTCCAAGTGAAACACTGATCAGCCACAACATTAAAACTACTGACAGGTGAAGTAAAAAACATTGATTATATCGCTACAAAGGCACCTGTCAATAGTGAGATGTATTAGACAGCAAGTAAACAGTCAGTTCTTGAATTTCATGTTTTGGAAGCAGGGAAAATGAAAAGACCTAGACTACTAGGTCAGAGCATCTCCAAAATGGCAAGTCTTGCATGATGTTCCTGATATCCACTGATTATTACCTACCAAAAGTGATGCAAGGAAGAATAACTGGTGTACCAACATTAGAGTCATAGGCACCCAATGCTCATTGATGCATGTGGGGTGCAAAGGCTAGCCCTTCTGTTGTGATCACACAGAAGAGCTACTGTAGCTCAAAATCCTGACAAACTTAATGCTGACCATGATAGAAAGGTGTCAGAACACACAATGCAACACAGTTTTCTGCATATGGAGCTGCATTGCCTCAGTCAGGGAGCCCACTCCAGAGAGCGTATTCAATGGGCGCAGGGTTGCCTGGTCTGATGAATCATGTTTTCTTTTAGGCCAGGTGGATGGTCAGGTGCGTGTGTGTCATTTAACTGGGGAAGAGATGGCAGCAGGATGCACTTTGGTAAAAAGGCAGAACGGCAGAGGCAGTGTTATGCTATGGGCCATGTTCTTCTGGGAAACCATGGGTCCTGGCATTCATGTGGATATGACCTTGACATATACTACCTACCTAGTGATTGTTGGAGACCATATACACCCCTTCATAATGAATATGTTCCCTCATGGCAGTAGTCTGATAATGCACCTTGCCACACTGCAAAAATTATGTAGGAATGATTTAACCCCTTAAGGACCAAACTTCTGTAATAAAATGGAATCATGACATGTCACACATGTCATGTGTCCTTAAGGGGTTAAGGAACATGACAAAAAGGGTCAAGGTGTTAAACATCTGTGGGATATTCTGGAACAACAAATCCAATCCATGGAAGCACCACCTCACAACTTGCAGGGCTTAAAGAATCTGCTTCTAATGTCTTGTTGCCAGATACCACATGACACATTCTGAGGTCTTGTGGAGACCATGCCTCGAGGCATCAGAGCTGTTTTGGTAGTATGAGGGAGAACTGCATGATATTAGACAGATGGCCTTGATTGTTTGGCTGATTTTCGTAGGTACCCCTCTTGAGTTACCTGATATTCGTATGACTAAGAACTGAAAAGTTTGAAATGCGTTGGTGTGTATATTGTGTGGTTCCCATTGTGATTTTTTTTCTTTATTTTGATATGCTTCTTTAATGTGCAGATTACATTTCTATTACTATCTTTACAGAGATTACCATCATTTAGTGCTTTCTTCATGGATATTGAAGGGGAGAGATTTTAGTTTTTAGTTGAATGGAGAAGCACAGCATTTTGTGACTACATCGATAACAAGAATTGTAATGCACAAACAACTGCATTGTCAAAGGCAGCTATCACCTCAGTACAGTAAATGTTGCTTTCTTTCAAAGCATGACGGAACAGAACCTTAATTTCACAGCCATCAGCTTCAATATGTGTACAGCGCAAGTGTAGATTGCACCTTCTACTTTTCCATTTGCCAATCATACTTTGTTGACTTCTTGGTGTCTTTGCTTGGTTAACATTTTTTTCTAATGTTCCTTCATTCCTCATTGTAAGGTCGTTAGATATGTCTCTTTCAATTAGCTTTTACTTTTCAGTGTATTCAATATAATTTGTGAAAGACGGGCATTACAGACATGTGGGTAAGACACAGCTGTAAAGAGAACTTAATTTGTCTAAAACTAGCTCAAGTGAAGAAGGCTTTACAAACTAACTGCAATAGCAATTGAGCATCATCAATTTAAAGTCAGTCTGCAAAGGATGGTTTGCGCAGAAGAACGTGACATGCTTCTCTGGGTTAAACATACATTTATTATTTTTTTTTAAATATTTGGATAATAGCTCTTCATCTGAATTCACTTTATCATTTTTGGAAAATGCTATATTTTACAAATCATTCAGGGTATAGTTCATACCTAGAAAAAATTCTCTAATTACTGAAAAATATGTTTACAATGTAGCTCTGATTCTGTATGTTTTAGATATGTGTTGTCCTCTATTTTTGTATATTTGTACTTCTGAATGTTTTTAGATCTTGATACAAAATGTAATGTATATAAAAATGAACTAAACATGATAATATTTATTTTAGGAGAAAGGTTATCCAACACCAACAGACCATGTGTAAAAAAAACAACAAAAAAAAATAAATTTTCCTCTGAACTTGATCATAGCTTGTGCTGCGTATAGCAGCAACAGCTGCAATCAGAGGTTTTGTATAATTCCCAGACTTTCTGCTTTGTATTGTATGCAGTGGCGTCTCTAGGATTAATTTTTAGGGGGGGCACATGGTGGGCCAGGGACAAAAGTAGGGGGGCACATTTAACCCCGCCCTCACCACAGTTTGACCCCGCCCCTGCCACATGTTAAGCCCCGCCCCCACACAATGTGTTTTTTTTTTTTATAATCCCTGGTGGAGAATTCATTATTTTCCACCAAGGATTATTAAAAAAAACATTTCCCTTGATACAGTCCATACACACACAGACTGCTGAGTCCATACACACACAGACTGCTGACCATACACACACACACACACACAGACTGCTGAGTCCATACAAACACAGACACATAGACTGCTGAGTACACACACACACACACACACACACAGACTGCTGAGTACATACACATACATACAGACTGCTGAATCCATACACACACACACACAGAGACTGCTGAGTCCTTACACACAAATACACAAACACAGACTGATGGGTTCATATATACACACACACACACAGACTGCTGAGTCCATACACACACACACACAGACTGCTGAGTACATACACATACATACAGACTGCTGAATCCATACACACACACAGAGACTGCTGAGTCCATACAAACACAGATACATAGACTGCTGAGTCCCTACACACACACACAAACACACACACCCATATTGCTGAGTCCACACACACACACACACACACACACACACACACTGAGACTGCTGAGTCCAAACACACACACACAGACTGCTAAGTCCATACACACACACTGCTGAGTCCATACATACACACTGCTGAGTCCATAAACACATACAGACTGCGGTGTCCATACACACTGCTGAGTCCATACACACACACACTGCTGAGACCATACACACACACTGCTGAGTCCATACACACACACACACACACACTGCTGAGTCCATACACACACACACTGCTGAGTTCATACACACACACAGACAGACTGCTAAATACATACACATACATACAGACTGCTGAGTCCATACACGCACACATAGGCTGATGAGTCCATACACACACACAGACACAAACACAGACTGCTGAGTTCATACACACACACAGACTGCTGAGTCCATACACACACACACACAGACTGCTAAATACATACATACAGACTGCTGAGTCCATACACACACACACAGACACACACACACTGCTGAGTCCATACACACACAGACACACACAGACTGCTGCATCCATACACACACACACTGCTGAGTCCATACACACACACTGCTGAGTCCATACACACACAGACACACACACACACACACACACACACACACAGAGACTGCTGAGTCCATACACACATACAGACTGGTGCGTCCATACACACACTGTCACGACAGTGACCCCTTCTCGCAGAGTGTAACCTAACTATAGAACGTATACCGGACCTTAGAATGGCCGGACTCACGTTAGAGTAGTCAAATGGGATAGCCAGAGGTCAAGGGATAACAGAAGACGGGATAACGATAAGCAAGCCAAAGTACAGGGAACCAGAGAGTAGAGTAGTCGAATAGAGAAGCCAAAAGTCAAATACCAGGGTAGAATACAAATATCACAGAAACTAGCACTAGGGGAACCAGCAAGAACCACACTAGGGCGTCTTACTGCTGTCAGGGCAGCCCTTTTATAGTGTGGTGTGTGTAGCCTTAAAACCACGCCCCCAAAAGGTCCGGGGGCGTGGCCGCGTCAGGACCTTGTTGGCTTCAAGCCGACGGCAGTGGCGCGCATGCGCCGAACCTAGAAATTCCGAGCTGATCGAGCGGCCGGCGTCAGAAGTGCCGTGCCGCTCAGTGAAGGAGGGCGCTGTGCTGCGTGGGTCCGAGGAAGTCAGGTAAGGTATCGTGACAGTACCCCCCCCACAAGGACCGCCCCCAGGGCGGTTAGAACGCCTCCTTTCAAACAAACGAACCAGGCGAGGGGCGTGAACGTCAGAAGCGTCCACCCACGAACGATCTTCAGGACCATAACCCTTCCAGTCTAAAAGGTATTGAAGTTTACCCCTAGAAAAACGAGAACCCAAAATAGACCTCACTTCATATTCGTTTTGTCCCTCCACAACTTCAGGAAGAGGAGGAGGGGTACTACGAGTAAACCGATTACAGATTAATGGCTTAAGAAGTGAGACATGAAACGAATTCGGTATTTTCATATTAGAGGGTAAACGAAGACTGTAACAAACAGGGTTGACACGTTTGAGGACCTGAAATGGGCCAATGAATCTGGGAGCAAATTTCATAGACGGGACCTTAAGTTTAATGTTAC
This sequence comes from Pelobates fuscus, assembly GCF_036172605.1. NCBI lineage: Eukaryota > Metazoa > Chordata > Amphibia > Anura > Pelobatidae > Pelobates > Pelobates fuscus. The sequence goes on from NC_086327.1 coordinate 117,826,826, forward strand.
GGGTACTTAACCACACTTTATCCCCGATCATGAACGTGGGAGCAGGTCTCCGATGCCTGTCCGCATTAGCTTTGTACACACTAGCCCTTTGAGTCAAGATTTGTTTAACCCCTAGCCAAGTCTCCCTCATATTCCGGACGATGTCATCCACACTTGGCACTCCCGTAGAAGGGACGGAACTTGGTAGAGTCGTAGGGTTAAACCCATAATTGATAAAAAAGGGGCTGTGTAAAGTGGATTCATGGACATGATGGTTGTGAGCAAATTCTGCCCATGATAACAACTCCGCCCAGTCATCTTGATGAACCGAAGTGAAACAGCGGATGTATTGTTCCAGGCATTGGTTCATCCTTTCCGTAACACCATTTGATTGGGGATGATAAGAAGAGGAAAGGTTAAGGTTGATACCCAACTGTCCACAAAACGCTTTCCAGAAACGAGAAATAAATTGAGGTCCCCTATCAGAGACAATATCATGGGGTACCCCATGTAAGCGGACCACCTCCCTTATAAATATAGAAGCCAGTTCAGAAGATGTAGGTAATTTATAAAGGGGGACCAAATGAGACATCTTGGAGAATCTGTCAATTATCGTTAATATGACAGTGTGGTTCTTAGAAGGAGGCAGGTCTACTACAAAATCCATGGCAATACTCGACCATGGAGTCTCCGGAATAGGCAAGGGCATGAGGAGACCTAAAGGACGACCCTTAGGGGATTTAGTAGCGGAACAAATACCACAAGCAAGGACAAACTCACGAACATCCTTCTTGTAGGAAGGCCACCAGAACCGTTCCACCAGCAATGATGTGGTTTTATGTATTCCTTGATGCCCTGCCATTTTGGAATCATGCATGAGGGATAGTACTCTGTCCCGATAGGCCAATGGCACATATAGTTTTCCTTGTGGAACAGTCAAGGTAGTGTGATCTTGGAACGTAGAGAGTTCCTCTATTAATCCCGATGAGACTCTAGCATAGACAGTGGCGACAATACGATTCTTAGGGATTAAAGAGGACATAACTTCGTTGGAGGATGTAAAAGGTTCATATTGGCGGGATAGGGCATCAGCCTTAATATTTTTTGACCCCGGCCTATATGTAACAATATAATTGAAACGATTGAGATATAGAGACCAACGTACTTGTCTGTCAGACATTTTCTTGGCTTCACTGAAGTAAGAGAGGTTTTTATGGTCTGTAAAAATGGTAACAGGGATGGGTGACCCTTCAAGCAAGTATCGCCATTCTTTAAGGGCAGAAATAATTGCCAACAACTCTCTCTCCCCTATATCGTATCTTTTCTCAGTTTCAGTTAATTTCTTAGAGAAAAACCCACATGGGTGCAATGGTTGATCATCCGAAGGTCTTTGAGATAGTATCACTCCTATCCCTGACTCGGATGCATCTACCTCCAGTATAAAAGGACGGGAAGGATCAGGATGCCGTAATACTGGCGCTGAAGAAAAGGCTTCCTTTAATGAATCAAAAGCTCTCTTAGCTTCTGGGCACCATTCCCTGTGATTCCTTCCCTTCTTAGTCATAGCAGTAATAGGGGCTGTTATTGAAGAAAATCCTTTAATGAATTTCCTATAGTAATTGGCAAACCCCAAGAAGCGTTGGATTGCTTTAAGTCCAACTGGTAAGGGCCATTGCTGAATGGCCTCTCTAACTTTTTCGGCTCCATTTGGAAACCCGTACTAGAAATGATGTATCCCAGGAAATGCACTTCTTCCTTGTGGAACAAACATTTCTCCAATTTACAATAGAGACCATTCTCTAATAACTTTGAAAGAACCAATCTGACATGTTCATAGTGTTCGTTCATGTTTTTAGAGTAAATCAGGATATCATCCAAGTATACTATTACAAACATTTGTAAAAAGTCTCGTAACACATCGTTAATGAAGTCCTGGAAGACTGCTGGGGCGTTGCATAACCCGAAGGGCATAACTCGATACTCATAATGACCATAACGAGTATTAAAAGCAGTCTTCCATTCATGCCCTTCTTTTATTCTGATTAAATTATATGCTCCCCGCAAATCCAGTTTAGAAAAGACAGTAGCTCCTTTCAACCTGTCAAATAGTTCAGTCACTAAGGGGATAGGATAAGCATTACGTATAGTAATCTTATTTAACCCTCTGTAATCAATACAGGGTCTTAAATCCCCCTCCTTCTTAGATACAAAGAAAAACCCAGCGCCCGCAGGCGATGAAGATTTAGTGATAAACCCCTTCTTTAAGTTCTCAGCAATGTATTCCTCTAATACTTTATTCTCGGCTATCGACAGGGGATAAACTGTACCTCGTGGAGGCATAGTGCCGGGCAACAATTCAATAGAACAATCATAGGGACGATGAGGAGGTAATCTTTCTGCCTCTTTAGGTTCAAAGACATCTTTAAGATCAATATATTGGTTGGGTATTTGGGTGGTCAATGGTTCCATAGTAGGTATATTGATCAACCCCACTGGTTTGATCGGAGTAATGCATTTACTGTGACAAGATTCTCCCCATTTAAGAATCTCCCTCTTCTCCCAGTCAATTGAAGGATTATGCTGGGCTAACCAAGGAAACCCAAGTATTACAGGAAAAATAGGGGATGTTATCTGTTGCAGGGTGATAACCTCCCTATGAAGGAGACCTGTAGATAATACTAGGGGAATGGTTTCCTGGGTAATAAGAGGTATCGACAGTGGTCTACCGTCTATGGCCTCAACGGCCAAGGGTGCAGATCTTTTTTGGAAAGGGAGAGTATTTTTCTGCCCGAACAAGTGATCCACAAAATTCTCGGCAGCCCCAGAATCAATTAAAGCAAGGGTGGATACTTTCTTTCCCTCCCATTCTAGAGTAATAGGTAGAAGAAGCCGGAGATCTTTTTTATCATTGAAGGAGGACATACACATAACACCCAAGGCCTGTCCCCCCTGCGGACTTAGGTGCAAGAGTTTTCCGGCCGGCTAGGACAATTCACTTGTGTATGTCCCTTCCTGCCACAATATAAACATAAACCTTCCCTCCTACGGTATTGTCTCTCTGTCTCAGACAATCTTGTAGCCCCTAATTGCATGGGTTCTGGAGGGGTAACTGTTGGGGTTTCTGACGAGGGATAAGTTAGAGCAAGACGTTCCGGTACCCTCCTAGGTCTCTCTCTGGTATTCTGCCTATACCTAAGGCGTTCGTCAATATGAGCCAAATATGTTATCAATTCCTCTAGAGTGTCTGGTAAATCTCTTGTGGCCACTTCATCTAAGATTCTGTCAGACACTCCATTCAGGAACACATCCACGAAAGCTTGTTCGTTCCATCTGACTTCTGCAGCTAAAGTACGGAACTCCAAAGCATAGTCTTCTAGCGAACGTGTACCTTGTCTTAAACGTAACAAGGATTTGGCAGCTTTAGTCTTTCTGCCTGGGGGATCAAAAGTTCTCCTGAAAGCTGCAACAAAGTTTATATAATTAAAGACAATTGGGTTGTCATTTTCCCACAAGGGATTAGCCCAGGTTAAGGCCCTATCTACTAACAGGGTGATAACATACCCAATCTTAGCCCTATCGGTAGGGTACGCTCTAGGATGGAGTTCAAAATAGATGCTTATCTGGTTCAAGAACCCCCTGCATCCCTTAGGATCACCCCCATACCTGAGAGGCGCTGTAGCCTGATTGGAAGTGCCTGTAGGTAGCACTTCCACGGGATGTTCCTGGGGTCTCTGACTAGGAGCCTGCTCCTCCGGCTGGAGATAAGCAGTACGGTTAATTAACGTCTGTACGGCGAGAGCGATCTGGTCCATACGATGGTCCAGTTCCTCAAACCTATTGTCAGTACCAAGCCCAAGAGGGTTAACACCTGCAGGGTCCATGGCCCTAGTGTAATGTCACGACAGTGACCCCTTCTCGCAGAGTGTAACCTAACTATAGAACGTATACCGGACCTTAGAATGGCCGGACTCACGTTAGAGTAGTCAAATGGGATAGCCAGAGGTCAAGGGATAACAGAAGACGGGATAACGATAAGCAAGCCAAAGTACAGGGAACCAGAGAGTAGAGTAGTCGAATAGAGAAGCCAAAAGTCAAATACCAGGGTAGAATACAAATATCACAGAAACTAGCACTAGGGGAACCAGCAAGAACCACACTAGGGCGTCTTACTGCTGTCAGGGCAGCCCTTTTATAGTGTGGTGTGTGTAGCCTTAAAACCACGCCCCCAAAAGGTCCGGGGGCGTGGCCGCGTCAGGATCTTGTTGGCTTCAAGCCGACGGCAGTGGCGCGCATGCGCCGAACCTAGAAATTCCGAGCTGATCGAGCGGCCGGCGTCAGAAGTGCCGTGCCGCTCAGTGAAGGAGGGCGCTGTGCTGCGTGGGTCCGAGGAAGTCAGGTAAGGTATCGTGACACACACACACTGCTGAGTCCATACACACACAGATACACAGACTGGTGCATCCATACACACACACACTGCTGAGTCCATACACACACAGATACAGACTGCTGAGTCCATACACACACACAGACTGCTGAGTCCATACACACACAGACTGCTGAGTCCGTCCATACACACACACACACACACTGCTGAGTGCATACACACACAGACACACACACACACACAGACTGCTGAGTCCATACACACATACAGACTGCTGAGTCCATACACACACAGACTGCTGAGTCCATACACACACACACTTCTGAGTCCATACACTCACACACTGCTGAGTCCATACACACACAGACACACACACACACAGACTGCTAAGTCCATACACACATACAGACTGGTGCGTCCATACACACACACACACTGCTGAGTCCATACACACACAGACACACAGACTGCTGAGTCCATACACACACACAGACTGCTGAGTCCATACACACACAGACACACACAGACTGCTGCGTCCATACACACACACACACTGCTGAGTCCATACAGACACACACACAGACTGCTGAGTCCATACACACATACAGACTGCTGCGTCCATACACACACACACTGCTGAGTCCATACACACACACACTGCTGAGTCCATGCACACACAGACATACACACACAGACTGCTGAGTCCATACACACATACAGACTGGTGTGTCCATACACACACACACTGCTGAGTCCATACACACACAGACACACAGACTGCTGAGTCCACACACACACACACACACACTGCTGAGTCCATACACACACAGACACACACTGACTGCTGCGCCCATACACACACACACTGCTGAGTCCATACACACACACTGCTGAGTCCATACACACACAGACTGCTGAGTCCGTCCATACACACACACACACACACACTGCTGAGTCCATACACACACACACACACACACACACACAGACTGCTTCGTCCATACACACACACACTGCTGAGTCCATACACACACAGACTGCTGAGTCCATACACACATACAGACTGCTGAGTCCATACACACACACACTGCTGAGTCCATACACTCACACACTGCTGAGTCCATACACACACAGACACACACACACACACAGACTGCTAAGTCCATACACACATACAGACTGGTGCGTCCATACACACACACACTGCTGAGTCCATACACACACAGACACACACAGACTGCTGCGTCCATACATACACACACACACACTGCTGAGTCCATACAGACACACACACAGACTGATGAGTCCATACACACATACAGACTGCTGCGTCCATACACACACACACACTGCTGAGTCCATACACACACACACTGCTGAGTCCATACACACACACACACTGCTGAGTCCATGCACACACAGACACACACACACACAGACTGCTGAGTCCATACACACATACAGACTGGTGTGTCCATACACACACACACTGCTGAGTCCATACACACACAGACACACAGACTGCTGAGTCCATACACACACACACACACACACACACTGCTGAGTCCATACACACACAGACACACACAGACTGCTGTGTCCATACACACACACACTGCTGAGTCCATACACACACACACACTGCTGAGTCCATATACACACAGACACACACACACACAAACTGCTGAGTCCATACACACATACAGACTTGTGCGTCCATACACACACACACTGCTGAGTCCATACACACACAGACTGCTGAGTCCATACACACACAGACTGCTGAGTCCATACACACACAGACTGCCGAGTCCATTCACACACAGACTGCCGAGTCCATACACACACAGACTGCCGAGTCCATACACACACAGACTGCCGAGTCCATACACACACAGACTGCCGAGTCCATACACACACAGACTGCCGAGTCCATACACACACAGACTGCCGAGTCCATACACACACAGACTGCCGAGTCCATACACACACAGACTGCCGAGTCCATACACACACAGACTGCCGAGTCCATACACACACAGACTGCCGAGTCCATACACACCCACACACTGCCGAGTCCATACACACCCACACACTGCTGAGTCCATACACACACAGACTGCTGAGTCCGTCCATACACACACACACACACACACACACACACTGCTGAGTCCATACACACACAGACACACACAGACTGCTGAGTCCATACACAAGCTTCCTCACTAGCAGACAGACAGACACAGACACACACACACACCAAGCCTACCTGTTGCTGGGGGTCAGCCATCTTCTGGCTTTGCAGCAGCAGCATGGTCTGCTGCTCAATGGTGGGGGCGGGGCTTATGATCGGGAGGCGGAGCTTCATTTGGGGGCGGGGCCTGTGCTGTGGAGCCTCTCAGTGCTCTCTCTGGCCACAGACAGCCCCAGCACCATTCCAGCTCCTCTCTCCTGCATTCCCTCGGGCTGTGACAGACTGTTACAGCCCGAGGGAATAGAATGTAAGAACATGGCCAGCAAGTTGCTGGCATTTGGGGGGCCCAAGGGGGGGCACAGTATGATGTAGGGGGGGCCATGGCCCCCTCTGCCCCCCCCCACCGCTAGCGACGCCACTGATTGTATGATAAATAGCATAATTAAAGGTTCCTTAATGCTGACCTTAGTTGAAGCTAGAGAGGTCTGCAGTTCCAGAGATGTAATAATTCATATTTTTAGAAGATGAATCATCAATGTGCCTTTAAAGGATTTGGTAGGCATGCTCTATCACAGAAGATTCACCATCATTCCACGTTTTCTCCATTTGGAGATAATATCTCTCACTGTGGTTTTCTGGAGTACTAAAACCTTATCAATGGCTTTTAACCCTCCCCAGAGTAATATACTCAACAACATGTTTCCCCATATTGTATGCAATTCCTTTATATTGCAGAAATGTGCAACGGTGAAGTTTTCGTTTCGTAATAAATAAAAATATAATTCGTCAATTCAGTCAAAACCACAAAATTATTTGTTTTCGTCTGTTAAGACAACATTTGCGATGAGTATTATGGATTTTTATTTTGCCTTTTTTGGGGCTGAAGAAAGGAAAGAAAAGAAGAAAGAAGATATCTAATGGTAAGTATGTAATTTTTTTTTACAGGGTTAGTTTATTGGCCCCCCTCACTATTATTAGGGTGAGGGGGTAGGGAGGCTATTTTGATTGGGAGTGACTAGGGGTTTGGGGACCCCTAGTTACTGTATTATTTGTGGTCCCCACCTGCCGGTCATGGGTGGGGACCTGGGGGGGCCATTAGGTCCGCCACATTATTTATTTAGGGTACCCACCCTCCGCTCATGAGTGGGGAACTGGGGGGGGACATTTGGTCCCCCCCATTATTTATTCATTTAGGGTCCCCACCCGCTGCTCATGGGTGGGGACCAGGTGGAGCATTAGATCCCCGTGTTTATATTAATAGCCCTCCCGCGGGTCCCCTCCATTTTAGTTATATTCTGTTCCCCATCATTTTTTGACATTTTAAGGTTTTCTTTCTGCAGCTAAAGTACGGAACTCCAAAGCATAGTCTTCTGCAGCTAAAGTACGGAACTCCAAAGCATAGTCTTCTAGCGAACGTGTACCTTGTCTTAAACGTAACAAGGATTTGGCAGCTTTAGTCTTTCTGCCTGGGGGATCAAAAGTTCTCCTGAAAGCTGCAACAAAGTTTATATAATTAAAGACAATTGGGTTGTCATTTTCCCACAAGGGATTAGCCCAGGTTAAGGCCCTATCTACTAACAGGGTGATAACATACCCAATCTTAGCCCTATCGGTAGGGTACGCTCTAGGATGGAGTTCAAAATAGATGCTTATCTGGTTCAAGAACCCCCTGCATCCCTTAGGATCACCCCCATACCTGAGAGGCGCTGTAGCCTGATTGGAAGTGCCTGTAGGTAGCACTTCCACGGGATGTTCCTGGGGTCTCTGACTAGGAGCCTGCTCCTCCGGCTGGAGATAAGCAGTACGGTTAATTAACGTCTGTACGGCGAGAGCGATCTGGTCCATACGATGGTCCAGTTCCTCAAACCTATTGTCAGTACCAAGCCCAAGAGGGTTAACACCTGCAGGGTCCATGGCCCTAGTGTAATGTCACGACAGTGACCCCTTCTCGCAGAGTGTAACCTAACTATAGAACGTATACCGGACCTTAGAATGGCCGGACTCACGTTAGAGTAGTCAAATGGGATAGCCAGAGGTCAAGGGATAACAGAAGACGGGATAACGATAAGCAAGCCAAAGTACAGGGAACCAGAGAGTAGAGTAGTCGAATAGAGAAGCCAAAAGTCAAATACCAGGGTAGAATACAAATATCACAGAAACTAGCACTAGGGGAACCAGCAAGAACCACACTAGGGCGTCTTACTGCTGTCAGGGCAGCCCTTTTATAGTGTGGTGTGTGTAGCCTTAAAACCACGCCCCCAAAAGGTCCGGGGGCGTGGCCGCGTCAGGATCTTGTTGGCTTCAAGCCGACGGCAGTGGCGCGCATGCGCCGAACCTAGAAATTCCGAGCTGATCGAGCGGCCGGCGTCAGAAGTGCCGTGCCGCTCAGTGAAGGAGGGCGCTGTGCTGCGTGGGTCCGAGGAAGTCAGGTAAGGTATCGTGACACACACACACTGCTGAGTCCATACACACACAGATACACAGACTGGTGCATCCATACACACACACACTGCTGAGTCCATACACACACAGATACAGACTGCTGAGTCCATACACACACACAGACTGCTGAGTCCATACACACACAGACTGCTGAGTCCGTCCATACACACACACACACACACTGCTGAGTGCATACACACACAGACACACACACACACACAGACTGCTGAGTCCATACACACATACAGACTGCTGAGTCCATACACACACAGACTGCTGAGTCCATACACACACACACTTCTGAGTCCATACACTCACACACTGCTGAGTCCATACACACACAGACACACACACACACAGACTGCTAAGTCCATACACACATACAGACTGGTGCGTCCATACTGTCAGGATCGGGACAGGGATCCAACACGCAGAGTACAAAGAGTGGAAAGGTACGTATACCGGGCCTTAGAATGGCCGGACTAACGTACCGAGAGTAAAGAATAGTCAGAGGCAAGCCGAGGTCGAGGGAACGAGAAGACAGATAAGCGAGAGACAAGCCGGGTCAAGGGATAACAGAAAAACAGGGTAGTACAACGAGCCGAGTCAAAACCAAAAGAGCAAACTAGAATACCAGAGCACTGAGTGACTAGACAAGCTAGAACCACGACAGGGCAATGAGCTGAAGTAAGGAGTAAGCTTAAATACCCTGGCTCTGGATGGAAATCACGCCTCTGACAAGTACCGATTGGATATCGGACACTAGAGTGACAGATTGCTCGTGCTAGCGTCATGACGTCACGTATTGAGCGTCCTGCTAGAAAAGGACGTGGATTCCTCGCGGCCGGTGTTTAAGTGACTGGATGAACCGCGAGGAACGGAGGAAACAGCTCGCCTGGACGGATACACCACCAAGTCTCTACCTCCCTTAGAGGTAGAGGCCTCAGGTACCCTGACAGTACCCCCCCTCTCAGATACGCCCACCGGGCGGAATGAACCGGGGCGAGATGGGAAGCGAAGGTGAAATGCTCTGCGAAGGCGAGAAGCATGGACGTCCTCCTGAGGTACCCAACTCCTCTCCTCAGGACCATATCCCCTCCAGTTGACCAGATATTGCAATTTTCCCCTTGAAATTCTGGAGTCAATGATGGAGCTGACCTCGTACTCTTCCCGACCCTCCACCTGAACAGGACGAGGCGAGGAGACCTTAGAGGAGAATTTGTTGCAAATGAGGGGTTTCAACAAGGAGACATGAAAAGAGTTAGGGATGCGTAAGGCAGGTGGCAGAGCAAGGCGATACGCAACCGGATTGATACGAGTGAGAACCCTGTAAGGGCCTATGTAGCGAGGAGCAAATTTCATGGACGGAACTTTCAGGCGAATATTCTTAGTACTCAACCATACCCTATCCCCAGGAACAAAAACAGGAGCCGCTCTTCTATGTTTGTCAGCGTGTTTCTTGAACAGCGAGGAACTATGTAATAGAATTTGTCGAGTCTGATCCCATAGTTTCTTCAGGTTGGCGACATGATCATCAACCGACGGTATCCCCTGAGAAGAGGAAACCGAAGGAAAAATCGAAGGATGAAAGCCATAGTTCATGAAGAAAGGGCTAGAGCGAGTTGAATCGCAAACAAGGTTATTGTGTGCGAACTCCGCCCAAGGAATCAGACCGACCCAATCGTCCTGGTGTTCGGAAACAAAGCAACGCAGATACTGTTCGATCTTTTGATTAGTACGTTCAGCAGCTCCGTTAGACTGAGGGTGATAGGCAGAGGAAAAGTTCAATTTGATGCCCATTTGAGAACAAAAGGATCTCCAGAAACGTGAGACAAATTGAGAACCTCTATCAGAAACAATCTCTGAAGGAATCCCATGTAGGCGAAAAACTTCTCTCGCAAAAATCTCCGCCAATTCAGGAGAAGTCGGAAGTTTAGGTAAAGGCACGAAATGGGCCATCTTAGTAAATCTATCCACCACCGTGAGGATAACAGTCTGTCTTTTGGAAGCAGGCAAATCAACGATAAAGTCAATGGACAAACAGGACCAAGGTTTCTCAGGAATGTCCAAGGGATGTAACAGGCCACATGGGGATGCATGAGATAGTTTAGTCTTGGCACAAGTCTCACAAGCTGCGACGAACTCCTCAATATCCTTACGAAGAGAAGGCCACCAGAAATCCTTGGATATCAGAGAGTACGTCTTGCGAATACCAGGATGACCAGCTATTTTACTTTCATGAAAACATTGTAAGAGCTCCAGTTGAAGTTCAGGAGGAACAAAGTTTCTTCCCTCAGGAGTGTTTCCGGGAGCTAGATGTTGTGACTTCAGGATCTGGTCAAGTAGCGGGGAATGAATTTTGAGACTGGTATTAGCAATAATATTGCATTTGGGTACAATGGAAGACAAAAGTGGTTCAACTGAAGCAGAGGGTTCATATTGGCGAGATAGCGCATCGGCTTTAGAATTCTTTGACCCAGGTCTGTAAGTCAGAACGTAATTGAAATGGGTAAGAAACAACGACCAACGAGCCTGCCTGGAGGACAGACGCTTGGCCTCTCCGATATAAGACAAGTTTTTGTGGTCTGTCAGGATGGTAACAGGATGTAATGTACCTTCCAATAAATGTCTCCATTCTTTCAAAGCCTTGATAACCGCTAGTAATTCTCTGTCACCAATGTCATACCTGCTTTCAGTACCGGTCAATTTTTTAGAGAAAAATCCACATGGATGTAATGGTTTATCAACACCCAACCTTTGAGATAGAACAGCACCTAAACCAGTCTCTGATGCGTCTACCTCGAGCAAAAATGGCAGAGAAGTGTCAGGGTGAACTAAAATTGGAGCGGAAGCGAAAAGCTCCTTGAGAGTCTTGAACGCAAGGAGAGCTTCAGTAGTCCAATTCTTAGTGTCAGCCCCCTGTTTGGTCATGTTAGTGATAGGTGCAATAATGGAAGAATAGCCCTTAATAAAGCGCCTATAATAATTGGAAAAACCAATGAATCTCTGTATGGCTTTAAGACCTGTGGGTAAAGGCCACTCAAGAATGGATTGGAGCTTATCCGGATCCATCTTAAATCCCTCCCCAGAGATCACATAGCCGAGAAAGGTTACCTGGGTTTGATCAAAGCTACATTTCTCCAACTTGCAGTACAAGCCATGCTGGAGAAGCTTGTGCAAAACCCTCCTGACTTGTTTGTGATGAATCTCAATGTCACTAGAATGAATGAGTATATCATCTAGGTATACAATGACGCACTCTTGCTGAAATTCCCTAAGAACCTCATTAATCAGATCTTGGAATACTGCTGGTGCATTGCATAACCCAAAAGGCATGACGGTATATTCATAGTGGCCATATCGAGTATTGAATGCCGTCATCCACTCATGTCCCTGCTGGATTCTCACCAAGTTATATGCCCCTCTGAGGTCTAACTTGGTGAAAATTGTAGAGCCCTTCAAACGATCGAAGAGTTCGGTGATCAAGGGAATCGGGTAGGCATTTTTAATGGTTATCTTATTCAGACCTCGATAATCAATACAAGGTCTCAAAGAACCATCTTTCTTTTTAACAAAAAAAAATCCAGCCCCGGCAGGGGAGGAGGACCTCCTGATGAATCCCTTGTCTAAATTCTCGTGAATATATTCCTCTAGGACTGAGTTCTCCTTTATAGATAATGGGTATACATGACCTCTGGGAGGCATGGTACCAGGGAGTAGGTTAATTTTGCAATCAAAGGACCTGTGTGGGGGTAAGGTATCGGCTTTCTTTTTGTCAAATACTGCCTTTAAATCTAGATTCTGAGGCGGAATTTGTGTCTCTGTAGGATTGTCAGAGGTATTCGATGTATTAGTTAATCCAAGAGGTAAGACCTTCCGCAAGCATTTTTCTTGACAATTCTCTCCCCATGAAACTATCTCCCCTGATTCCCAATTAATAATAGGGTTGTGTCTCCTCAGCCAGGAGTACCCCAGAACTATGGGAATAGACGGAGAAGAAATGAGCATCAAGGAGATATCCTCTTTATGCAGGATGCCAACAGTCAAGTTAATCGGTATGGTCTCATGAAAAATAACAGGCTCAAGTAACGGTCTACCATCGATGGCCTCAACAGCCAGAGGTGTCTCTTTTAACTGGGATGGAATAGCATGCTTGGCAGCAAAACCCTGATCTATAAAGCTCTCAGCAGCTCCAGAATCGATTAGTGCCATAGTCTTAACTACTCCCTTCTCCCACTTTAAAGAAACGGGTAACACAAGCCTGAGCTCCTTGTAGTTGTGAATAGAGGACAAAGTAGAAACACCCAAGGCCTGTCCTCTAGAGGAACTTAGGTGCGAGCGTTTCCCGAACGATTGGGACAATTTAGGCGTAAATGACCCCTGACTCCACAATACATACATAAACCCTCCCTTCTCCTGTACTGTCTCTCCCTTTCAGTGAGATGAGTACTGCCTATCTGCATAGGTTCAGGAATACGTAAGTCTTCGAACTCAGAGATTTGAAAGGTAGGCGCTAGTTTAAAGGAGGGTCTATGGGTCCTATCTCGAGTGTTCTGCCTCTCTCTTAAGCGTTCATCAATACGAGATATAAAAGAAATTAAATCCTCCAAATTTTCAGGGAGTTCTCTAGTAGCGACCTCGTCAAGAATTACATCTGATAACCCATTCAGAAACACATCTATATAAGCCTGTTCGTTCCACTTAACTTCTGCCGCCAAGGATCTGAACTCTAGTGCATAATCCACAAGTGTTCGATTGTCCTGTTTAAGGCGCAACATTAATCTAGCTGCATTGACCTTTCTGCCAGGAGAGTCAAAAGTTCTTCTAAACGCAGCTACAAAGGCATTATAATTATAGACGAGTGGATTATCATTCTCCCATAAAGGATTGGCCCATCTCAAAGCTTTTTCAATGAGCAGAGTAATAATAAATCCAACCTTTGCTCTATCTGTAGGATAAGAGCGGGGTTGTAGTTCGAAATGGATGCTAATCTGGTTTAGAAAGCCACGACACTTCTCCGGTGACCCGCCATAACGTACTGGTGGGGTAATACGGGAAGAAGCACCTACAGTGGCTACCTCTAGACCTGAGACTGCAGGAGAGATAGAAGGAGTACGTGTCTCCTCAGGTGGATTACTAGCACGAGACAAAAGTGCCTGTAGTGCCAAAGCCATCTGATCCATCCTATGTTCCATGGCGTCAAACCTGGGATCCGAAGAACCAAGCTGACTGTTTGTACCTGCAGGATCCATTGGCCCTGTCGTAATGTCAGGATCGGGACAGGGATCCAACACGCAGAGTACAAAGAGTGGAAAGGTACGTATACCGGGCCTTAGAATGGCCGGACTAACGTACCGAGAGTAAAGAATAGTCAGAGGCAAGCCGAGGTCGAGGGAACGAGAAGACAGATAAGCGAGAGACAAGCCGGGTCAAGGGATAACAGAAAAACAGGGTAGTACAACGAGCCGAGTCAAAACCAAAAGAGCAAACTAGAATACCAGAGCACTGAGTGACTAGACAAGCTAGAACCACGACAGGGCAATGAGCTGAAGTAAGGAGTAAGCTTAAATACCCTGGCTCTGGATGGAAATCACGCCTCTGACAAGTACCGATTGGATATCGGACACTAGAGTGACAGATTGCTCGTGCTAGCGTCATGACGTCACGTATTGAGCGTCCTGCTAGAAAAGGACGTGGATTCCTCGCGGCCGGTGTTTAAGTGACTGGATGAACCGCGAGGAACGGAGGAAACAGCTCGCCTGGACGGATACACCACCAAGTCTCTACCTCCCTTAGAGGTAGAGGCCTCAGGTACCCTGACACATACACACACACACACTGCTGAGTCCATACACACACAGACACACAGACTGCTGAGTCCATACACACACACAGACTGCTGAGTCCATACACACACAGACACACACAGACTGCTGCGTCCATACACACACACACACTGCTGAGTCCATACAGACACACACACAGACTGCTGAGTCCATACACACATACAGACTGCTGCGTCCATACACACACACACTGCTGAGTCCATACACACACACACTGCTGAGTCCATGCACACACAGACATACACACACAGACTGCTGAGTCCATACACACATACAGACTGGTGTGTCCATACACACACACACTGCTGAGTCCATACACACACAGACACACAGACTGCTGAGTCCACACACACACACACACACACTGCTGAGTCCATACACACACAGACACACACTGACTGCTGCGCCCATACACACACACACTGCTGAGTCCATACACACACACTGCTGAGTCCATACACACACAGACTGCTGAGTCCGTCCATACACACACACACACACACACTGCTGAGTCCATACACACACACACACACACACACAGACTGCTTCGTCCATACACACACACACTGCTGAGTCCATACACACACAGACTGCTGAGTCCATACACACATACAGACTGCTGAGTCCATACACACACACACTGCTGAGTCCATACACTCACACACTGCTGAGTCCATACACACACAGACACACACACACACACAGACTGCTAAGTCCATACACACATACAGACTGGTGCGTCCATACACACACACACTGCTGAGTCCATACACACACAGACACACACAGACTGCTGCGTCCATACATACACACACACACACTGCTGAGTCCATACAGACACACACACAGACTGATGAGTCCATACACACATACAGACTGCTGCGTCCATACACACACACACACTGCTGAGTCCATACACACACACACTGCTGAGTCCATACACACACACACACTGCTGAGTCCATGCACACACAGACACACACACACACAGACTGCTGAGTCCATACACACATACAGACTGGTGTGTCCATACACACACACACTGCTGAGTCCATACACACACAGACACACAGACTGCTGAGTCCATACACACACACACACACACACACACTGCTGAGTCCATACACACACAGACACACACAGACTGCTGTGTCCATACACACACACACTGCTGAGTCCATACACACACACACACTGCTGAGTCCATATACACACAGACACACACACACACAAACTGCTGAGTCCATACACACATACAGACTTGTGCGTCCATACACACACACACTGCTGAGTCCATACACACACAGACTGCTGAGTCCATACACACACAGACTGCTGAGTCCATACACACACAGACTGCCGAGTCCATTCACACACAGACTGCCGAGTCCATACACACACAGACTGCCGAGTCCATACACACACAGACTGCCGAGTCCATACACACACAGACTGCCGAGTCCATACACACACAGACTGCCGAGTCCATACACACACAGACTGCCGAGTCCATACACACACAGACTGCCGAGTCCATACACACACAGACTGCCGAGTCCATACACACACAGACTGCCGAGTCCATACACACCCACACACTGCCGAGTCCATACACACCCACACACTGCTGAGTCCATACACACACAGACTGCTGAGTCCGTCCATACACACACACACACACACACACACACACTGCTGAGTCCATACACACACAGACACACACAGACTGCTGAGTCCATACACAAGCTTCCTCACTAGCAGACAGACAGACACAGACACACACACACACCAAGCCTACCTGTTGCTGGGGGTCAGCCATCTTCTGGCTTTGCAGCAGCAGCATGGTCTGCTGCTCAATGGTGGGGGCGGGGCTTATGATCGGGAGGCGGAGCTTCATTTGGGGGCGGGGCCTGTGCTGTGGAGCCTCTCAGTGCTCTCTCTGGCCACAGACAGCCCCAGCACCATTCCAGCTCCTCTCTCCTGCATTCCCTCGGGCTGTGACAGACTGTTACAGCCCGAGGGAATAGAATGTAAGAACATGGCCAGCAAGTTGCTGGCATTTGGGGGGCCCAAGGGGGGGCACAGTATGATGTAGGGGGGGCCATGGCCCCCTCTGCCCCCCCCCACCGCTAGCGACGCCACTGATTGTATGATAAATAGCATAATTAAAGGTTCCTTAATGCTGACCTTAGTTGAAGCTAGAGAGGTCTGCAGTTCCAGAGATGTAATAATTCATATTTTTAGAAGATGAATCATCAATGTGCCTTTAAAGGATTTGGTAGGCATGCTCTATCACAGAAGATTCACCATCATTCCACGTTTTCTCCATTTGGAGATAATATCTCTCACTGTGGTTTTCTGGAGTACTAAAACCTTATCAATGGCTTTTAACCCTCCCCAGAGTAATATACTCAACAACATGTTTCCCCATATTGTATGCAATTCCTTTATATTGCAGAAATGTGCAACGGTGAAGTTTTCGTTTCGTAATAAATAAAAATATAATTCGTCAATTCAGTCAAAACCACAAAATTATTTGTTTTCGTCTGTTAAGACAACATTTGCGATGAGTATTATGGATTTTTATTTTGCCTTTTTTGGGGCTGAAGAAAGGAAAGAAAAGAAGAAAGAAGATATCTAATGGTAAGTATGTAATTTTTTTTTACAGGGTTAGTTTATTGGCCCCCCTCACTATTATTAGGGTGAGGGGGTAGGGAGGCTATTTTGATTGGGAGTGACTAGGGGTTTGGGGACCCCTAGTTACTGTATTATTTGTGGTCCCCACCTGCCGGTCATGGGTGGGGACCTGGGGGGGCCATTAGGTCCGCCACATTATTTATTTAGGGTACCCACCCTCCGCTCATGAGTGGGGAACTGGGGGGGGACATTTGGTCCCCCCCATTATTTATTCATTTAGGGTCCCCACCCGCTGCTCATGGGTGGGGACCAGGTGGAGCATTAGATCCCCGTGTTTATATTAATAGCCCTCCCGCGGGTCCCCTCCATTTTAGTTATATTCTGTTCCCCATCATTTTTTGACATTTTAAGGTTTTGAAAACAGTTTTCCAAAAATATGAAATAATTTCAAACGCATATCCCAAAATATTAAATTAAAGCATATATTTTATACAAAAATATTAAACAATTGACAACATATGCAAAACTAAAACAATAGCAAAAAAATGGCAGATCCTTTCTCATGGCACTGCATGTTTTAAATATAGGCAATTCACATGGGAAAACATACTAACCTTTTTAATTGTAAGTCAAGGCACAGTAACTCAACACTACATTTAATATCATTTGTATCTGGACTAGTAAAAGCAGAATCATACTAACAAACTACAATGATTTAGGTAACTGATATTTATTCTGATCCTATGACCCCTTTCTAACAGGAGAAATGGGATAGGCAAGATACTTTAATTCATGTCCACGGAACACCTGTTCTAAACGACCCAGTCAATAAAGACAACACAAACCCACAGATCATCCATTATCTGCTGATTGTGGATCATAGATGGTGGTTAATACATAGACAATAGATCTTCCTGTTGATGTGCCATTTTAGATTGATT
The DNA here is from genome assembly GCF_036172605.1 of Pelobates fuscus. Classification (NCBI taxonomy): domain Eukaryota; kingdom Metazoa; phylum Chordata; class Amphibia; order Anura; family Pelobatidae; genus Pelobates; species Pelobates fuscus. The sequence goes on from NC_086327.1 coordinate 117,845,252, forward strand.
TTCTAGCAAATAGAGAGATTATTATTTCTAAAAGAATGTAATGCCCTTTTACAAGTGATAATGTGCCATTTTGTTTAAAAGGTTTTTATTTATTTATTTTAAAGATGCATTATTTTACAGGATTTTCTGCTGAAACATCAGATTATACATTAGTATTGGTGGGAATGACAACTGTAGTAGGATTCTTTGAAACTTGAAAATAGAATTTTTAGACAAACCGGGTTATATAAAGTGAGAATTCAAAGTGAATTTCAAATTTAAAGGACCACTATAGGCACCCAGACCACTTCAGCTTAATGAAGTGGTCTGGGTGCCTGGTCCAGCTAGGGTTAACCCTTTTTTCTATAAACATAGCAGTTTCACAGAAACTGCTATGTTTATATTATGGTTAATCCAGCCTCTAGTGGCTGTCCCATTGACAGCCGCTAGAGGGCTTCCTCGCTTCTCACTCTGATTTTCACAGTGATAAGACGCCAGCGTCCATAGGAAAGCATTATGAATGCTTTCCTATGGACTGGCTGAATGCGCATGCGCATTCAGCCGAAGAGGTGGAGAGGAGGAGGAGAGCTCCCCGCTCGGCGCTAGAGAAAGAGGTAAGTTTAACACCTTCCTCCCCCCCAGAGTCCGGCGGGAGGGGTCCCTGAGGGTGGGGGCACCCTCAGGGCACTATAGTGCCAGGAAAACAAGTATGTTTTCTTGGAACTATAGTGGTCCTTTAAGTTAAAATAGCCAAATTTGAAAAATTCTGTAAGTCGGCTATGCTTTAAGACTCATTTTTTGCAGTGCCCTTGATGTAGATTAATTTAGAAATAAACAAATATGTTTAAATGTCTATCTGTTCCTGTCCAAATCTGAGATGATTAAATTGCGTATACGCAGAAGTAAGTTCACACTGACACATGGAGTTCAGGTTAAAAGCACTTCAGAAAATTTAATGGCATCTGGGCAGAAAACAGGCTTGCAGGCCCTTATAAAACCAAAATGACATCATCATTGAATATCAGATAATAACAAATAAACATCATTAATTGGATTAAATGTTAAGTGGCTATGTCAATGTCCACCCATCAATATTACTAATTGGCTCAGGGATTTGAGTGACTAGTGGGGCACCCTCCCATCATGGGATGTCGTCTTTACTCGATGGGAGGGGGAATCTGGCGACTAGCCATTTTGGGTAGTTAGTGATGTCAGACTCGTGATCAGGCTCAGGGTTCTTTTTATGAATAGAACATTTCATTAGTACAGTGTTCTCATGGCCTTCAGATTATACTATGTTGCAAATTACAGGAGATTCAGCAATTCCGGGGTTAGTCATGTCTTTATAGAAAATACAGTCTCTATTCATTATACTAAATGCTGTTAGGAAATTCTGTCATGTAATGTAGACAAAATGGAGGGTCTGTCATAATGTGAGGTTATGTGAGATTAAAATGGAGTTAGTACAATAATTCAATACAGGTGCAATAAAGATTTTTAAATAATTCTACATCAGTCCCCCCTATGAAATGTTAGATTCTAAAAAAGATAAACTTTATTGGTTAGTTTCAGAAGACAGGTTAGCCCAAAGGCACAAAACCCTATGAAGTAACGGTTCTTAAAGTCTTCTTAGTTCTTCAGAGGGACATCATAAAATAGACAAGCTTACATTACCATATGGACCTGTGTTATCTGGAGTATAGGCACAACAAGTCATGGTGACAGGTAAACGTTGTTGGTTGCAATAGATATAATAAATGCAAATCAAAATATTATTATTAGCAGTGACGGTTGGGAAAATGGACTCAAACTTTCCTTTTACTGCAAAATCATCTGGTACCCCCCTTGGCACACCTATGGCATCAATATATATATGTGTCAAACTTTCCCTTTAGAGGGGTGCTCCTCTTTGTGTTCTGAAGCATGAATGTGGTGTGTCAAGAGTACCTTGTCATGTATTATGTGTATGGACATAATAACCTTGGCTAGGGCACATTTGCTTATGCATTGTAGTATTAAACCTGTCCCACGCTACATCAGCGTAGGTGGACTCGGATCATTTAGTCAATATTAATATCACCACAAACTCAGGATGGGCAAATAATCCTGAGGAAGCTTGGCGTTTGGATCTCTTTAGCTTCACAAGGTCTCCTTTTGGGGTCCTCGGCTTTCCATCAATGGCAGGTGGTCAGGCATTATTATGGCCATCAAACACCTACTTGTTGGTATATTTTTTTTTTTTATTTTTTTTTTTAGAGTCAAAAGTGTGTCAAAATCAACAAATGTTACTTCACATGTTGCAGAGAGAGAGAATCTTGAATCTGGAACAATGAATCCACTGAGTGATCTCTGCAACTTTCACAATGCACTATTGGGTATATGGTCTTGGTTGTCACATTGATGACCGGCTAGGCTTCTGGCTCTCCTGACAAAATGTCTATTATAACTAGTGCATATTTGACCCAGCAGCTCTTTGTCACCTGGATTCTTGAAAGGGATAGTGAGAGTTAGCTAGGTGCTTAGGATTCTCCTCCTCTTCTGCCTGAGCTGTCCTTGGCACAAATAACACAGGATCGGCAGTAACTGATGATTAGAGGAGTAATTCTAGGTGCTTTAGAGTATTTAGAGATCAAAGAGTTCATGAGGGTCTTGGATAGGTATAAAGTTCCATGGGCCCACTGCCCAGTACATGTTTTTGGGTAAACAGAACTTGAGAGTGTTGGAGTACAGCCCGTCTTCAAGGGTTGCCCCTTTCTGTTTTTCCAGCTTTGTATTTCTTCAGGGTCAGCAGCTGCTTGTCATTCTTTCAGAAGCTTGAGATCTGTGGGTAAGATCTACATGGTGAGTATAGAAGTTTCTTCAGCGGACACCCTTCTGTCCACTTCCCTTGGTGCACTTGTGGCTTGGTTGGCAGCTTGGTCAGCTGAGTGGTGCTTCTTATCTTACAGATTGATCCAAAATAATGTGCTGCACCCAGGGCATATCTTGAGTCAGTGTAGGTATTGGCATGTCTTCCTTCAGGCATTTTGTATGCCACTGAGAAGGCTGTCAATTCAGCGTCTCGAGCAGATGTGGGTGAGGAAAGTGAAGATGCTTGACGTACCTGATCTTCTGTAGCAACAGCAAATCCAGTATGGTACCTTTCCTCTTTATCCGCAAACAGAGTGGAGTCAGGATCTGGTAAAGCTACTGCATGCTCTGTTGAAAGGTGTCTTGTTTCTTCTTTCATCTGTTCAAAGCAACCATGAGGAGCAGTAGAAGAGGTTTCCTCACCTATTTCTGTGTGAGATTGGGGGTATTTGTCTTTCTATTTACAGTTCTCTTGCTGACCCCCCTCTGTAGAGAGTTGTAAATTGATTGTTAGTGTTTCATGTTTTGTTCTAATGAGTCAGGTTCCTTTCATGAGATTTCTGGGGACTTAGTGAAGAAAAACATGAGGGACAGCCACCTCCCTTACAGGTGTCTTACTTCCATGGGAATCTGGGTCAGGACCGCACTATTTCCTTGAGAGTGCCCAAAACAGTTCTTTCATGATGAGATGCACCTCCACCAGTCTGAATAATTTTTCGTTAGAATAATTTTTCGTTAGTGTGGTATTCCCCCCTGGGAAGTGGCGGAAGAGTGGCCAGAGCAACTTTTCTTCAAAATATAATGTTGTCAGGTAGAGGCAGAGTTGTCTATGAGCGGAGGAAATTGGTAAGGAATAAGAAGGGAGGAAGCATATAAAGGATATAGATATGGTAGTGGGGAGATGGAGGAATGAGTAGTGGATAGAGCGAGAGGGGAAGAAGGTGGAGTAGGAAGGACAGGGGAAGTAGGAAGAGGAGAAGGTGGAGTAGGAGGAGGAGAAGGTGGAGTAGAGGGAGGAGTAGGAGGAGGAGAAGGAGGAATAGAGGAGAAGTAGGAGGAGAGAGGAGAAGGTGGAGTAGAAGGAGAAAGTGGAGTAGAGGAAGGAGTAGGAGGAGGAGAAGGAGGAATAGAGGAGAAGTAGGAGGAGAGAGGAGAAGGTGGAGTAGAGGAGGAGGAGAAGGAGAAAGTGGAGTAGAGGGAGGAGTAGAAAGAGGAAGAAGGAGTAAGAGGAGGAGAAGGTGGAGTAGAGGGAGGAGTAGGAGGAGGAATAGAGGAGAAGTAGGAGGAGAGAGGAGAAGGTGGAGTAGAGGGAGGAGTAGGAGGAGAAAGTGGAGTAGAGGGAGGAGTAGGAAGAGGAGGGAGGAGTAAGAGCAGGAGGAAGGAGTAGGAGGAGTAGAGGAGAAGTAGGAGGAAAGAGGAGAAGGTGGAGTAGAGGAGAAGTAGGAGGAGAGAGGAGAAGGTGGTTAGAGGGAGGAGTAGGAGGAGAAAGTGGGAGACTGTAGATGAAGGGGAGGGATCGGTGGAAGCAGTAAGTGGGGGTGGGCAGGTAAGGGAGCAGACAGGTGATGTAGCAATGGAGGATACATCAGAAATCAAGACTAGGTAGAAATGCAATGGAGGCTGCAAATAGCCCATGTACAACAACTATTAACTGGCCCTATGCTTTCCCTAGAGAAAAATAATAAAAGGCTAACATGCTCATCTTGTCTGCACAGGCCTCGAACGTTTCACTCCGTGGGTGCCCCGCAGTGGCTAGCCCACCACTTCTCCCACACCAGACTTGTGCCCGTGGAGACAGATGCTATCCCTGACTCTCGTTCTTTATTTTATTAATTTATATCTAACATCTCAAAATGTAATTCCTACTTATATCACAAATATACATTATCACAATTTTATGTCTCGCAAATGGGATAAAATGTATTCTACTCTTCACTGATAATGTATTTTTAAAACATACAAAATAGACAAATAACATTGTCTTCTGCAAAATAAATGAAAATGATAATGGAGATTTTGTTAAGCTTATAAATAGCTATACATTAATTCACATTTCTTGTTCTCCAGTTTCTGGCTGTTAATGACAATGTACAATGTAATAGAGCAGCAGAAAATGCTAGCAGAATGCTTGGTTGCATAGGGAGAGGTATTAGCAGTAGGAAGAGGGAAATGCTCATGCCATTGTACAGAACACTGGTGAGACCTCACTTAGAGTACTGGATACAGTACTGGAGACCATATCTTCAGAAGGATATGGATACCTTAGAGAGAGTTCAAAGAAGGGCTACTAAACTGGTTCATGGATTGCAGGATAAAATTCACCAGGAAAGGTTAAAGGATCTTAACAGGTATAGTTTGGTGAAAAGACGGGACAGGGGAAATATGATAAAAGCATTTTAAATACATAAAGGGAAACAACACAGCAAAAGTGGAGACTATATTTCAAAGAAGGAAAACTACCATAACAAGAGGACATAATCTTAAAAATAGAGGGACAAAGGTTTAAAAATAATATCAGGAAGTTTACATTACTGAGAGGGTAGTGGATGCATGGAATAGCCTTCCAACTGGAGTGGTAGAGGTTAACTCAGTAGAAGTGTTTAAGCATGCGTGGGATAGGCATAAGGCTAAGCACTTGCTGCTAGTAACAGATCTAGAATTAATACACTATAATGCCCAAAGTCTCAATTCCTATGCATATGCAATAATAAAATATCTGGGCTTACAACAAAAATTATGTTAGTCAGTCTTTTAATCTTGGAGGCAAACATTATCCAGTAAAAAACAGATTGGAACACACTCCCACCTTATTCATTTGTTAATAGTTATGCTTATAATGTTAACTGGTTCCTTTTCAATTAGATCAAAACATTTTGAAACCAATCCTTAATTGTATTACCATTTGTTCAAGAAATCTTGGTTTATTAGAACTTTCTTTTAGTAAATGTTCTTTAAGATAACCCTTCTTCCAGCATGTTATCAATCTTTGTACACAAAGTTCAAACACATTTGTTACTTACACATGAATCGATACACATATATATTCTATCTACATATTAACCATCACTTGTCACAGACACTTTCCTGATATAGGGAAACTAATAGCAGGATTATTTTAGTAATTGTAACTTTCTTGTTCATAATATGTGGGAATTAAGGAAGACAGCATGTCTTAGGATAGGATGAGCATGGTAGGAGTAGATCTCGTCAGCCAGAATTGACACGATATATGGGCGGATATGACCTCACTAAGGGCAGATTGAGGGCACTTAAGGACAACCTTCTTTTGTTCTAGGGGCCATTTTCTTTTAGGGCATTTCAGCTTAGCTACACTAAGTTATAGCCTAATAAAATAAATCAGAGAAGCAACATTCTGTTCGGCAAAATGAAATACCAAACTGTGGACAGACTTGACGGATTAAATAAGACAGTTTAAAACATTATACATCAACATGATGCAAAAATAAACTCACGGGATGCAACTAACCTCCCCCATCATTCACCAGCCATTAATCACTTAACACGTCCAAATATATATAACGCTACGGAAGAAACAAATCTGAATTTGCAAGCATGCAACCCCCCCCCGAACCTCCGCACACGGAGACCAGAAGCAGGAGGGAGAGAGAGCAAGCATGCCCGCCCCCCCCTCCCCCTCCGGCCAGAAGCCAGAGAGAGAGAGAAGGAGGGGGGGGGGAAAGGGGAAGCGCGAGACAGGCAAGATAATTTACAGGCATAAGGTTTAACCATGTCACTGCTGGAAGGACAGTAACAAAACAGAAGGATAGTTGCATTACAATTATTGCAAAAGCAAAGAGACACAAAAACACAACATTTAGTAATACTCTCAGTGAAACTCAATACAAAACCCCCACCCTCTACCAGGGTAATGGCTAACACAAAATACAAAAACAATTATTATGATATACATACATTCTTAACCCTTTGTGATCTAGTTCTTCCTCAACCCAACCTTCCTGCTGAATAGCTCTTGCTACTCTGTACCAGTAAAGCATTATCTGTAAGCTTGCTTTCTTCTCTGTCAGCAATCTACCACATGAAGGCACAGCAATTTTACACACTTTAGCAATCTTCAACTAGATCACACGCTAGTCAGCCCTTACCGGGCTTTATAATCCCTGTCTCATATCCCCCTATAAAAGGCGTCCCAGATATAGGGGAAAGAAGATGAAACAGAGTGTCTACAATGGTCGGCTGCCACTCAGAAGGGTGGGTCCCCCCAAGTGCGTCTTCCCAAAACGTAGACTAGTCACTGAATCCGTGTACCCGAGGTGGTAGCCACGGATTGGAGCGGGGTGAGAAGTGTGTGACCAATCACTTCTCTCACAAGAGAAATAAGAGTGGATAGTGTAAATAATACAGGAAGTAGAGTAAGAAAGTAAAAAAAAAGGTAAAGTGAATGCAGAGACAGACACAGGAGTTTGAATGACTCCTAATTAAAACAACAATTCAATTGAAATACAGTGCATGCATCACAGTTCAAATAAAATCAACAGTAATCCCTTTCCTTTACTCGTGTGACCAAAGTCACCTCCCTCAACCTCGTAGTGTCCCCGCTCGGAGAATGACTTCCTCAAGTCTCACTACCAGCGGCCACGGAAAACAACTAACACCGGCCCGAGATCCGTAAGCCTCCCTCGTTACAGCAGTCCACTAAGTGTGGCCACCTCTATCCTCACCCCCGTAGCGCCCCTATGAACCCACTCATAAGTCTCACTACCCCGTGGTGATGGAGACAGCAATGCCTGCCCGAATCCACGCACCACAAATAACAATTGGAATGCCACCAGCCTCAGCGCTCGAAGCTGGAGGGTACCACCTCTCTGCAAGCAGAGCTATGTGCACAATGAGGCTAGCTAGGCTATCAAAGTGACACCAGAAGGACCCCCAGGAAACTATGAGTCTAAACAATCTCCACAGATCCAACACCCTCTTTTTCCTTACAGCCACAGCCACGAGGCTTCTAAAAGAGGTAAACAGGCAAAGAAGACCCCCAGGAAAACTTCCACAGGTCCACCCCCCTTTTTCCTTACAACCACAGCCACGTGGTTCCTAAAAGGAGTAAACAGGCAACAGAGGACCCCCAGGCAAACACCACAGGTCCACCCCCCTTTATCCCAAAAGGGGCACACAGACAAACAGAGGACCCCCAGGCAAACTACCACAGGTCCACCCCCCTTTATCCCAAAAGGGGTACACAGATAAACACTCTACCCGGGCACTTAAGCTAAAACAGGCCAATACAAACACACCCAGGCAACAGATAGACTAAATGCAGGTAAAAAGTATTAACAAATAAGGTATAGGCTCTCTGGGCAAGATATTAGCTGTCTTTGATGTCCTCTTGGCAGCAGTCACAGACACTTGAATAGATAAATCAAAGGGGAAAGAATCATACCGGGCTGCTGCAGTCAGTCTCCACCGTGTATTTAGAGGTGATCAATCTCCATCTTTCCCCTGGGATTCACCCACCCAGGTCTTCTTGGACGGCTGCCAGATAGGTCATAACCCAGGCCCCACGTTGGATGCACCAAATTGATGTAGATTAATTTAGAAATAAACAAATATGTTTAAATGTCTATCTGTTCCTGTCCAAATCTGAGATGATTAAATTGCGTATACGCAGAAGTAAGTTCACACTGACACATGGAGTTCAGGTTAAAAGCACTTCAGAAAATTTAATGGCATCTGGGCAGAAAACAGGCTTGCAGGCCCTTATAAGACCATAATGACATCATCATTGAATATAAGATAATAACAAATAAACATCATTAATTGGATTAAATGTTAAGTGGCTATGTCAATGTCCACCCATCAATATTATTAATTGGCTCAGGGATTTGAGTGACTAGTGGGGCACCCTCCCATCATGGGATGTCGTCTTTACTCGATGGGAGGGGGAATCTGGTGACTAGCCATTTTGGGTAGTGTCAGGGTACCTGAGGTCTCTACCTCCGAAAGAGGTAGAGACTTAGCCGTTCATCCATCCGGACGGTCTGATTTCCCCCTTCCTCGCGGTCTATCCGGTCATGCAAAGCCGTCCGCGAGGGAGTGACTCCTTTTTATAGCATGACGTCCGGAAGTTGACGTCAGGACGCCAACCCGGAACGACCTGTCACTCAATTGCTTCAGGACCAATCAGGACGCCTCGGAGGCGTGTTTACTTATCTGAACAGGGCATTTAACAGTGCTTCTTTCATTAGCTCATTGCCCTGTCGTGGTTCTAGCTTGTTCTAGTCACTCAGTGCTCGTGTATTCTAGTTATCCCTTTTGGTTTTGACCCGGCTTGTTTGCTCTACTCTGCTTATCTCTGTTACCCTTGATTCGGCTTGTCTCTCGCTTACCTGTCTTCTGTTACCCTCGACCTCGGCTTGTCTTTGACCATTCTCTACTGTACTACTTACGTTAGTCCGGCCATTCTAAGGTCCGGTATACGTATCTGGCTACTGTTTGTACTCTGCGTGTTGGATCCCTGTCCCGATCCTGACAGGTAGTTAGTGATGTCATACTCGTGATCAGGCTCAGGGTTCTTTTTATGAATAGAACATTTCATTAGTACAGTGTTCTCATGGCCTTCAGATTATACTATGTTGCAAATTACAGGAGATTCAGCAATTCCGGGGTTAGTCATGTCTTTATAGAAAATACAGTCTCTATTCATTATACTAAATGCTGTTAGGAAATTCTGTCATGTAATGTAGACAAAATGGAGGGTCTGTCATAATGTGAGGTTATGTGAGATTAAAATGGAGTTAGTACAATAATTCAATACAGGTGCAATAAAGATTTTTAAATAATTCTACATCACCCTGATATGAGCATTTTCGCGCCATTTGATTTAAAATTAACTAATATAGGGAGAACTGGAGGAGCAGTATACAAAAATCAATATTTATATATTTTATATATATTATCTATCCAACATGGGATTGGCACTCACATTCCTGTCCAGTTCTTGTCTCGGTCCTATTCCGTGCCCTAATACAACATCCCAGAGGAATGCACTCAGAGTTCTTGTAGTCTTGTGCAATATTTCCTTCAAACAGTCAATGTTTCAGTCCGACTTGGACTTTTTTCAAGATCTTGAATAAAATCAACATTTATTATCCCCTATCCATTAATCATCTTTTTTTACCCATGAGGCATCTCTTTTTTTTACACCACAGACGGAATTCAGAATCCAAAACTGAAGTACTTTGTGTGTGGGGTGTCCCTTTAAAAGTTGTCTAATGATTGGAAAAGTAGAATATGAAGTCCGCTTATTGCCTCATAAGAAAACAATTAACTTTCAGAACTGACATTTATTACACATTTCAAGCTACAGATTGCAAAACTAATAAAAAAAAAAGTCTAATATCATTGCAAGAACTAGAAAAGCTACTATTTCTGGGGGAATTGTGTGGAGTGTTTGTCACGTCCTGCTCTGTTCTGTGGAGATGTCTGGCCTTGGCTTCTAGTATCCAGTACTCTTGTTACTTTTCTTGTTTAGTTTTTCTTGGTCTTTTGGTTTTCTATTCTATGTCTGGTTTTCTTTATGCTGGGATTTCTGGGTTCATTCCTATAGTCCGTCCCTGGATTTCCCAGTCTCTTGGATTCATTTAAATGTTTGTTTTATGTTGCCACACCCGTTTGTTTTCCATCATTCCTTTTTGTTTCAGTGTCCTGCAGGCAGCTGCTCAAGGCTTCTGCCCTTTCTTGCAGTTAAGTGCTATATATGTCTTCTTTGGATGTTTTAGCATACATTAGGCAGTGTAGGACCTGCCAGATATGTGGTACATTGGCGTTGTTGGCAGGCTTATGCAATGTATGATCATATAGTGTGACTAAATCCCTATGATTTCCATATATAGTACTTAGTTAGGTCTCCTCTTGTTTTGTCTATGTTATCTTGTCTTGTTTTAGTTTGTATACCCAGTCCATGTACAGTCCTGTCCAGTCATGCCCATGTTATGTTCATGTTTTCCTCATGTCTTGTGTATATGTTCTGGGTTTAGCTTACTATCCTTCTCTGGTTCTGGGTTCTATTAGTTCTGTCTTGTTTTCATGTTTGGTGCCTATCTCTAGTCTTACCTTGTTTCTAGTACTGGATACAATCTTGCTGCATAGCCTCCCTGTTCAGCTCCTGGGAGGTCTGCTTAATTTCCAAGTTCCTAGTTCCTGGTATCCGCTGAAGCTGATTCAGGGTTTTGGTATGTGGCTGCACAAACGCTGGTGCTCAACACCAGGGGCCGTTCGGTTGCCCTGCACCAGACCCTGCTAATCCACCTCCACGCTGTGACTCCTACTCTGAACATCAGGCATACTGGGTCCCGGTCCTGCACCGCCGCCTGGATAGTGTCTGGGTCCCGGGCACCGGACCGCCACCCGGACAGTGTTCTTGCCTCCACCGGTAGGCTGGAGTAACTGTGGAAAGGTTGGAGTGTGGTTCACTTACTCTACAGCAAGGACAGAGAAGAGCTTTCAAATCCCTCGAACATTCCACCAACTGCCAACAGGAACTAATAGATTTCAAATAGGGCAGAGAAGAGCTTTCAAATCTTTCAAACCCCTCAAACATTCCACCAACTGCCAACAGGAACTAATAGATTTCAAATAGGGCAGAGAAGAGCTTTCAAATCTTTCAAATCCCTCGAACATTCCACCAACTGCCAACAGGAACTAATAGATTTCAAATAGGGCAGAGAAGAGCGGTTAAAAACAAACTGCTCCAAATTGCTCACTTCACTGGCGGTTGCCATCTTCAAACGTCATATTTTAAAAACTATAAATCCTACAGCAAAGAGCTTTATATTGTGAGAATCACAAGACCCAGACCTACATTTTGATGCATAGTATGTCTCTCACATATTAACAATGAAGGCACAGTCGCAGTTTAGATATTGCCCTTCAAATTTGAGGTGGCTAGAGTTGAGTTTCAATGAATGTCAATGGACGGTGTGAGTTGCAAACAAATGGTCATATTGTGAAAACTATCAGGACTATGGCTTAGCCGTGGACATGTTTAGTGGCAGCAGGGATAGCTATAAGTTTTGATATAAGATTTGTGTAGGTGGACTTGAAAATGAGGGAGTGGTGGCAGTTTAGAAATCATGTCCTGATTTTTCAGCTCACACTCTAGCTTTTGTCAGCTCACACTCTAGATTTGAACATTTTGCCATTCATTCCTATGGGACCAATTTCGCCACAAAAACGATGGTATTTCGTGAACCATTTGGCAAAACGTTCCACAAAGTAATAGCACACCAATCGGGAACAATCCGCACTTTTCAGTATATTACTGTCTAAGTAGTGTAAAAACTGTGGGAGGAGTTAGGGTGGTAAATTTGGCTATAATAAGAATAAAATATATGTGAGATAACATTAAGTGGTCTTGCTATGCAAGAACACTTAATAAGAAATAGAAAGTAGATAGTAATATATGTCATTCAGAAGGCAAAATAACAAAATGACAAGATGATTTAACAATGAAAAAGGAAAAACAAGGGGAGAAAGGCTGAAAATTGCACATATTGAAGAACTGGAAGATGAGGAATCATTAATGAATGTCACATACATTCAAACTAGAAAACAAAAAGCAAAATGTACACCAACAAATAAAATGTTTTATACCACACCATTGACTTTATTAAATAGCATTAGTAAGAGGGCTTAATTTTGTACATGTATATATATATTGTACAGTATACTTATTTGGTTCACAGATAGTGACTGCAGTCTTCCTCAATTTGGCTACAATTCCCAGTTTATTCAGCACTGTTTAGCATGTCTGACTTTACACAAGTTTCTAAATTTTTAAAACTCCCTGTTTCTAAAACTCCCTGTTTCTAAAACTCCCTGTTTCTAAAACTCCCTGTTTTATTAGCTTGGCAATGCCCTTAGTATACATTAATTGATCTTTCTTAAAATAGACACAGCAATAAAAAAAAGGATGTAACAAAGTAATTAAACTACCTGAGCTCCCACCTAAACCAGGAAATATATCTAAACAGGAATTAGAACGTTCCATATATTACATGTGGTGCTGAAACCATATAGTCTTACCTAACCCAAAACCAAAACTCAAGAACTGCAAAATGGAAACTGAAAACAGAGGCATCTTTCATAATTATCATATCTAATTATACATAATTAGCATATGCGTTTTAAATGTATCAGGTTGCTAAAGATTCTTGCTGGGAGAATTACATCACCTACTACTTGCATCACGAAACCGGTAGCTGATTGTGTAACGTTACATAGTTTTATAAATATCTCCCGGTGAGAAAGGCAGAATTAATCTTTTCAGATACCTAGGTACAGTTTTTTTTTAAGGTGTTCTACTTATATTGGCACAATCATAGATTCATTTCTGTTACTTCAGAATTATCTTTTCTCTCCATAATCCATAATTTCTCTCCACTATTTACAGCTCCCCTCTAGATAGTAAGCTGATAGGCAGAGTTCTCTTCCCCTTTTGTTTCAACTGGTCCTATTATTTACATATTGTTTGTATAATCACCAATATTTTTGTATGTATTTTTTTTTTTAACTGTTAAATAAATAAGGTATGTCCCCAAAATTGTAATAATGATAATAATATAAGGTCTGAAACAGGGATAGGCTACCTTGAGCACTTCAGATGTTGTGGACTTCATCTCCCCTAAAGATAGTTTAAGTTCCAGCCATAATGCTGGAAAAGCATCATGGGAGATGTAGTCAACAACATTTGGACTTGTCTACCCTTGCATAACGGTATATTCGATCACAGAACAAAAATCATAACTCAGTTTTATCATTTACAATTTTCATATCCAAAAGGGGTTATATTGTGTGCTTGAAATGAATCATGAGGAAAAATAATTAAAACGCACTGAAATGGTAGATAATAAACCTTGTCCATTGAGTGGATGACTAGTTTAATATAGGATCATTTATTTTATAGATGAAGTGACATTTTCATTACAAAGGTTTAACTGTTTGAATAGAAAAAAGGACATACTATAAAATCCCCTGTGAATTGCATTGTGTCATACTGAATATTCTTATTTTTCGTTATGCTAATTAGGTGTTAGCAGGTTGTGTGAATGGCCATTACAGCCATTAGCAGGAAATCAAACAATTGTGTGAGGCCTACCTACATGCAATATTTGAATTTGCAATTTGAAATGAATGTGCAGGACCTCCATCTCCACCTAGAACTTGCAACTGTGTATAAAGCCATCATAAAGTGCATTAATGAACTGGAAGTTTCAAACATATACAATCTATCTTTGAGCGTTGCACTTGTTATTAAGGATTTCCTGGTTACTGATATTTGGCTTTGTCTCTCGTTATTCCGTCTCTCTGTTTCCATTGACCTCTGCTCGTGTTTTGACTATCCCTTTTTGCATAATCCGACCATTCTAAGGATCGGTATTGCAATTCTCTCTACTCTGTCCTGTCTGCGTGTTAGGGTTCCCTAGTGTTCATTACACATAGAATGAGGAGATCAGTATACATGGATGGAGCGTTATGACTGAGTATGGATATGAAAAGATGAAAATCTTATTACACTGCAGTATTTTATTTTCCTGAGAAATGGACACAATTATTGCACATTGTACGTGCAGGCCCAGGTCATTTAATTACTTCTCTACCTACAAAATTAATAAAGTATTTGCCAATAGAAGCAACAGACTACAATACTGATGACTGATGATTGTGTAGCACCCTCTTTGATTCACTGTGACCTTGCACACAATAAACATTGCCATTACTAGACAAAGGTGCAAACCTGCCTATTATTTTTAACATGCTACATCATGTGCTAGAACATTGTCCTGGTAATGATGTTCGATTGCCACAAAAAGTAATTTGCTATTAGTGAGAATCTTCAGATAGGGTCATTTGTTAGTGCGGAGAGAGGAATTATTGTTTACTATATCACAATAGCATCATTTAATGGAGAAACAGGTTTATTATGAACATATGTTTGTTTCTTCTGATTGTTGCTGTAGGTCTAGCAGAGAAATGAACCTAGATTGTTTTTGTTTGTGCTGATACAAAAATACATGGAAAGGAAGTACAAATTTCCAGGTATGGCCTTCTTTCTTAAATGGAAACTTTAATATTAAAATAAATAGATATTAAAAAAAAACAAAGAACAAAAAACACAATTTTTTTCCTCTTCTCCTCTATCCTTAGAGAAGCATTACAGATCTACAACGCAATTACCACTCTATAATAATCTGATGCTTCTCATACCAAAGCCATGATGGTGTTCTTTTCCTCTTCTCCTCTATCCTTAGAGAAGCATTACAGATCTACAATGCAATTACCAATCTCTATTAATCTGATGCTTCTCATACCAAAAGCCATGATGATGTTATTTTCCTCTTCTCCTCTATCCTTAGAGAAGCATTACAGATCTACAATGTAATTACCACTCTCTATTAATCTGATGCTTCTCATACCAAAAGCCATGATAATGTTCTTTACCTCTTCTCCTCTATCCTTAGAGAGGCATTACAGATCTACAATGCAATTACCAATCTCTATTAATCTGATGCTTCTCATACCAAAAGCCATGATGCTGTTCTTTTCCTCTTCTCCTCTATCCTTAGAGAAGCATTACAGATCTACAATGTAATTACCACTCTCTATTAATCTGATGCTTCTCATACCAAAAGCCATGATAATGTTCTTTACCTATTCTCCTCTATCCATAGAGAAGCATTACAAATCTACAACACCATTACCACTCTCTATTAATCTGATGCTTCTCATACCAAAGCCATGATGATGTTCTTTTCATCTTCTCCTCTATCCTTAGAGAAGCATTACAGATCAACGATTTCATTACCACTCTCTATTAATCTGATGCTTCTCATACCACGCCATGATGATGTTGAACACATACAATGCTTCTTCTCACTGAAGCATTGTATGTGTTCAACATCATCATGGCGTGACACCAAATGTTTTCCAAATGTCTTTAGTAGAAAGTGCTTCTAGTGACTGTTAGTCTGGCACTCATTAGAGGCGTGCTGTCTGACAAATGTAAACATTTAAACAGAAATAAGCAGTGGCAAACCATTCACAAAAAGGGAACTGTTTTAAACACAATGAAATAACATGTCCATAAAGTATTTAGACTTAATATATATACATATATTGGTGTATTGTTTTTACACACAGCAGACTGTATCTTAAATAAAAAGAGAGAGAAACAAATAATAGCGCATAATGTTTAAACAAAAATAAAAAATACAAAAGGGATGCCAAAGGAACATTTATATTATAAAGAGCAACTGAGAGCTCTGCTGTATTTTAAATTTTTTTCATGGGGGAACGGGGTACTCCAGGAAGTTTTTATGTGTGCGGTAAAATAAAAACAATTCTATGTCACTCCCCTGTATTGGTGGCTGTGCAATGAAGCTTTCTTGAGAACAGCTAGGAATGTCAGGAAAATGGGACAGATTTTGAATTGGTTCTGTTTCAGCAGGTTCTGCACATGCCTAATTTGCTGTAAAGAGGGATTTAAGGGGACTCCCACTAAGTTGCCATTCAGGCATGAGTAGAGGCATGATATTGGCCTCTCTATACAGGGCCTTCATTGGCTTATATCACCAGGGGGTGGAGTTATAGTGCACTCAGCAGACAGAAGCAAGAAGCCAGTTTGAAAGTTGCAGAGAGAGAGCACAGTAGCAGCAGTTCCTGGTCCCTGCCAAGGTTAGTATACCTGATTATAATTTTCTCTCCCCCAATAGCCTCAATGTTTGTCTGAGGGCTTATTAACCCATTAACGCTGTAATTGGCTTAAAAGCTCATGCGGCAGCATAGAGTACCATAACGACTTTCAGTGCCTGCAGCCTGGGATACTCACCTAGCTCAGTGATCTGCTTTAGGGGGGAATGCCTGACAGCTCCAGCCAGTCCCTCCCGGGCCATGTGATCATGATGTAATTTGCTAAAATATGTAATTATATATATATATATATATTTGTTTGTTTATTAATTTATATGTCCATGAGTGGTTCACTGGCTTTGCTCCTCTTCCTGAGTTGTGTTTCAAAGCTGTTGTATACAGCAGACACATACTTCAAGGAATCCATGTATAACGTGGAATTATGAGGCAAAATGGTGTTCTTTGTTGAGCTAATTTGCATATGCCTACCCAGAATTCCTTGCAGCAGTGAGAGCACCGTTAAAGTGAGATTTCTGTGGAAAAGGCAAGTCTTATGGCTTGACTGGTGTGTGTATTTGTGTTTAGCAATGTATTAAAAAATATATATATATATAATCTATCTATTATAAGTCTATGCATTTGTGCAATGATCATTGTGTAGCATATTCCAGAATTGACTACCACCACTCACATTTATTTTCTAGATATAGTGGCAGTGCTTATTTGCAGATTTTACATTTCACTGTTGGAGAACCAGGAAAAAAGTCTTTGGAATTCTCATAGCAATGCCTTAAAGGGATGCTGTTGGCACTATAACCATTTAATCTCATTTAGTTGTTTACGGTGCCTGATGACCCTCCGGCACTGTCCCTCCATTCACCAATTTTAAACAGTTTACCACTGAATGAGAGGCCATGGCTTCCCATAGCCCTGCTCCGGCTGGATGAGTGACTAAGGCAGAGATTGCACAATTCATTGTAGCCATGCCAACAATGGTCACTGTGATAGCCACTCACTGTTGCTTACGCTAATTTTTCCTCGTTATCCCAAGGAGCACAAAGATAATGGGTTGCACAAACATTAAAACCTGTTCAATAATGAATGGAAGGACTGTGCTAGGGAACTGCAGGCACACTATCAACTTTAATTTAATGAAGCAGTTATGATACCTACAGTGTCCCTTTAAGTGGACTGCATAGCCCTGTCTATATCTGTCCTCAGGTCGAGGAGTCTTAATGCTCCCAATGGATAACTCCAGTTCAAACATACAGTTGGGCTGCTGCTTGTTGAGAAAAAAATCTTTTGTTTGTTCACTTACAGAAGAAGGTTTGCGAGAATACTTGGCAAACCTACAAAACAGATACCATCACATGCTAACATAGTTGTTAAATACCCTTCAATGTAAGGTTCTCATCGCAAAACTCTAGCATGAAGTGGAATGTCTGTCTCTACATTTATATAAACATTTTCTTAGATTAGTAGAATTATATTTCAGCTGCTGTACTACCAAAATGTAAATTTGCATTTGTTAATGTTACGGTGAATTGAGACTCAAACGCCAAAAGATAGGCCAAAACTTCAGCCTTGCAAAAAAAACCCTAGATTAGAGGATATGTAGATTTTTCTGCAAATTCGTTTTGACAAATTTGGGGGAGAATTATGAAAGTGTTCTGTTTTACAAAGTGGTCCAAAGTACTAAAGGTTGGACAATCACCATGGACATTCCAACTCCTTGTCTTTTATGTTTTGGCACCACATTTTATAGCAGAACACTTTGACAAATTTCCGCCAATTATTTTTTTTCATAAATAATGCTCAATTGTTTTAATGTTCAATGACATAGAAACATAGAATGTGACGACAGATAAGAACCATTCAGCCCATCTAGTCTGCCCAATTTTCTAAATATCTCATTAGTCCATGGCCTTATCTAACATCTAGGTGTCAGGGTACCTGAAGCCTCTACCTCTGAGAGAGGTAGAGACTTAGAAGTTTATCCGTCCGGACGGCATGTCTCCTCGGCCCCTCGCGGTTCACTCGGTCTTGCTAACGCCGGCCGCGAGGGAGTCACTTCCTTTTATAACAGGAGGACCGGAGGTAGACGTCATGACGCCAACCCGGAACGTCCTGTCACTCAAATCTCGGGAGACGAATCAGGACTCGCCGGAGGCGTGTCTTCTCTCCCTAGCCAGGATACTTAACAGTGGCTCTCTCATTCACTCATTGCCCTGTCGTGGTTCTAGTCCGCCTAGTCACACAGTGCTTTGTTATTCTCTTGTCTTTTGGTTCCGACCTGGCTTTGATATTTACTCTCCTGTCTTTCTGTTATCCTTGACCCGGCTTGTCTCTCGCTTACCTGTCTTCTCGTTCCCTCGACCTCGGCTTGTCTCTGACCATTCTATCGTAGTTATACGTTAAGTCCGGCCATTCTAAGGACCGGTATACGTATCTGCTACTCTTTGTACTCTGCGTGTTGGATCCCTGACCCGATCCTGACATTACGACAGGGCCATGGATCCTGCAGGTACAAATTGTCAGTTTGGTTCTCCTGATCCTAGGTTTGACGCCATGGATCATAGGATGGATCAGATGGCTCTAGCACTACAGGCGCTACTATCACGTCCTATTAATCCACCTGAGGAGATGCGTAATACGTCTGCTTCTTCTGTGGGTTCAGGACTAGAGGTAGTTAATGTAGGTGCTTCTTCCCGAGTTACCCCACCTGTACGTTATGCTGGTTCTCCTGAGAGGTGTCGGGGGTTTTTGAACCAGATCAGTATCCATTTCGAGCTACAGCCCCGCTCCTACCCTACTGATAGGGCAAAAGTGGGATTTATTATTACCTTACTCATTGAGAAAGCTCTGAGATGGGCTAATCCGTTGTGGGAGAATGATAATCCATTAGTCTATAACTATAATGCCTTTGTAGCTGCTTTTAGAAGAACTTTTGATCCCCCTGGCAGGAGGGTCAATGCAGCCAGATTACTGTTGCACCTTAGACAAGACAACCAAACACTTGTGGATTACGCACTAGAGTTCAGGTCTTTGGCGGCAGAGGTAAAATGGAATGAACAGGCTTATATAGACGTATTTTTAAATGGATTATCCGATGTAATACTTGATGAGGTAGCGACAAGAGAGCTTCCCGAGAACCTGGAAGACTTAATTTCCTTTATCTCTCGTATTGACGAACGTCTAAGGGAGAGGCAGAATACTCGAGATAGAACCGGTAAATCTTCCTTTAGACTAGCACCATCTTTTCAAATTTCTGAAACCCAGACTCCACAGGTTTCAGAACCTATGCAGTTAGGCCTTACTCGTCTGTCAGAGGAGGAGAGACAGTACAGGAGAAGGGAGGGACTATGTATGTATTGTGGAGTCAGAGGTCATGTACGTTTGAGCTGTCCCAGTCGTCCGGGAAACGCTCGCACCTAAGTTTCTCTAGAGGACAGACCTTGGGTGTTTCGATTTTGTCCTCTACTCATAACTACAAAGAACATAGACTCCTATTACCAGTCTCTTTAACTTGGGAGAAGGGAACCTTAGAGACTATGGCATTGATAGATTCCGGCGCTGCTGAGAATTTTATCGACCAAAAGTTTCTCACCAAACACGCTATCCCATCCCAGTTAAGGAAGACACCCTTGGCTGTTGAGGCCATTGATGGTAGACCTTTAGTTGAGCCTGTGATCTTCCGGGAGACCACACCTCTTAACTTAACTACTGGTATTCTACACAAGGAGGAAATATCCCTACTACTCATTTCATCTCCTTCTGTTCCCATAGTCCTGGGATACTCCTGGCTTAAGAAACATAACCCCGTTATAGATTGGAGATCAGGGGAAATAGTTTCGTGGGGTCAGGATTGTCAAGAGAATTGTTTAAAGAAAGTGTCACCTCTTTGTAGTGTCAACTCACTTAATAACGCTACCGACTCTACCAAAGTACAGATACCGTCCTTGTATCAAGATTTAAAGGCAGTATTTGACAAAGGAAAGGCTGATACCTTACCACCACATAGGCCTTTTGATTGCAAAATTAATTTACTTTCTGGTACCATGCCTCCCAGGGGTCATGTATACCCTTTGTCTACGAATGAAAACTTAGTTCTAGAGGAGTATATTCGTGAAAACCTAGACAAGGGGTTCATTAGAAGATCCTCCTCTCCTGCTGGGGCTGGATTTTTTTTTGTTAAAAAGAAGGATGGTTCTTTAAGACCCTGCATTGACTACCGAGGGCTTAACAAGATAACCATCAGAAATGTATATCCGATTCCCTTGATCACCGAGCTTTTTGATCGATTAAAAAGTTCTAAAATTTTCACTAAGTTAGACCTTAGAGGTGCTTATAATTTGGTGAGAATTCACGACGGTGACGAGTGGAAAACTGCATTCAATACTCGATATGGGCACTATGAGTATACTGTAATGCCTTTTGGTCTCTGCAATGCCCCGGCGGTATTTCAGGACCTTATTAATGAGGTTCTTAGGGAGTTTCAAGATGACTGTGTGATTGTATACCTTGATGATATACTTATACATTCCAGAGATATTGAGACTCACCACGGACAAGTCAGAAGGGTTTTACACAAACTCCTTCAGCATGGCTTATACTGCAAACTAGAGAAATGCAGCTTTGACCAATCCCAAACTACCTTTCTTGGTTATGTGATCTCTGGGGAGGGGTTTGAAATGGACCCGGAGAAGCTCCAATCCATATTAGATTGGCCTTTACCTAAGGGTCTCAAGGCTATCCAGAGATTTATTGGTTTCTCCAATTACTACAGACGTTTCATTAAGGGATACTCCTCTATCATTGCTCCCATCACCAATATGACCAAACAAGGGGCTGAGACTAAGAATTGGTCTACTGAAGCACTTCTGGCTTTTAAGACACTCAAGGAGCTGTTTGCTTCCGCACCAATTTTAGTTCACCCTGATACTACACTACCTTTCCTACTCGAAGTTGACGCTTCTGAGACAGGTATAGGTGCTGTTCTGTCCCAAAGGTTGGGTGTAGATAAACCATTACATCCTTGTGGATACTTTTCCAAAAAATTGTCAGGTACTGAAAGCAGATATGACATTGGTGACAGGGAACTACTAGCGGTTATAATGGCCCTGAAGGAGTGGAGACATTTATTGGAGGGTACTTTGCATCCTGTTACTATTTTGACAGATCATAAAAACTTATCCTATATTGGAGAGGCTAAACGACTATCATCTAGACAGGCTCGTTGGTCCATATTTCTCACTCACTTCAACTACGTACTCACATATAGGCCAGGTTCTAAGAATTCTAAAGCCGACGCCTTATCTCGCCAATATGAACCTGTTGCCGTATCTGAGCCGGTTTTGTCCTCTATAGTACCCAAGTGTAACATTATCGCTAACACTACTCTCAAAGTCCATTCTCCGCTACTGGATCAGATAAGGAGCTTGCAGCATCTGGCACCTAGACTGACTCCGGCTTCCAGACTTTTCGTTCCTCCTGAACTCCAATTGGAGCTCTTACAGTGTCTTCACGAGAGTAAGGTGGCTGGTCATCCGGGTGTTCGCAAGACGTATTCTTTGATCTCCAAGGATTTCTGGTGGCCTTCGTTACGGAAGGATATTAAGGATTTTATCGGAGTTTGTGTGGTCTGTACTAAAACTAAACTACCGCATTTGCTTCCTTGTGGCCTTCTGCAGCCTCTGGAAATTCCTGGCAAACCTTGGTCCTGTGTGGCAATGGACTTTATTGTGGATTTGCCTGTTTCTAAAAAGCACACTGTTATCCTCACCGTAGTCGATAGGTTTACCAAGATGGCACATTTCGTACCCTTGCCTAAACTCCCGACTTCCCCTGAATTGGCGGAAATCTTTGCTAAAGAGATTTTTCGCTTGCATGGGATTCCCTCGGAGATCACTTCTGATAGAGGCTCCCAATTTGTTTCACGTTTCTGGAGGTCGTTCTGTTCTCAATTAGGCATCAAATTGAATTTTTCGTCCGCCTATCATCCTCAGTCTAACGGAGCTGCCGAACGAACCAACCAGAAGATTGAGCAATACTTACGTTGTTTTGTTTCCGAACACCAGGACGATTGGGTCGGTTTGATTCCTTGGGCGGAGTTTGCGCACAACAATCTCGTTTGTGACTCTACGCATTCAAGCCCCTTCTTCATGAACTATGGCTTTCATCCATCTATTCTTCCCTCGGTTTCTCCTTCCCAAGGAGTGCCGTCGGTTGATGTCCATGTGGCCAATTTGAGGAAGTTGTGGGATCAGACTCGACAGATTCTTCTACACAATTCTGTACTGGTTAAGAAACATGCTGACAAACGTAGAAGGGCGGCTCCGAATTTTGTTCCAGGCGATAGAGTTTGGTTGAGTACTAGGAATATTCGTCTTAAAGTTCCTTCCATGAAATTCGCTCCTCGTTACATTGGTCCCTACAGGATCTTGACTCGAATTAACCCAGTGGCGTATCGTCTAGCTCTCCCAGCTACTTTACGCATCCCGAACTCCTTTCACGTGTCATTGCTGAAACCTCTAATCTGTAACAGATTCTCCTCCACAATCGCCCCTCCGCGCCCTGTTCAGGTGGAGGGTCAGGAGGAGTATGAGGTTAACTCCATTATTGATTCTCGTGTCTCCCGGGGGAGAGTACAATATTTAGTTGACTGGAAGGGATATGGTCCTGAGGAGAGGAGTTGGGTACCACAAGAGGATGTTCATGCTCCTCGCCTTCGCAGGGCATTTCACTCCCGCTTTCCATCTCGCTCCGGCTCCTTCCGCCCGGTGGGCGTATCTGAGAGGGGGGGTACTGTCAGGGTACCTGAAGCCTCTACCTCTGAGAGAGGTAGAGACTTAGAAGTTTATCCGTCCGGACGGCATGTCTCCTCGGCCCCTCGCGGTTCACTCGGTCTTGCTAACGCCGGCCGCGAGGGAGTCACTTCCTTTTATAACAGGAGGACCGGAGGTAGACGTCATGACGCCAACCCGGAACGTCCTGTCACTCAAATCTCGGGAGACGAATCAGGACTCGCCGGAGGCGTGTCTTCTCTCCCTAGCCAGGATACTTAACAGTGGCTCTCTCATTCACTCATTGTCAGGATCGGGTCAGGGATCCAACACGCAGAGTACAAAGAGTAGCAGATACGTATACCGGTCCTTAGAATGGCCGGACTTAACGTATAACTACGATAGAATGGTCAGAGACAAGCCGAGGTCGAGGGAAGGAGAAGACAGGTAAGCGAGAGACAAGCCGGGTCAAGGATAACAGAAAGACAGGAGAGTAAATAACAAAGCCGGGTCGGAACCAAAAGACAAGAGAATAACAAAGCACTGTGTGACTAGGCGGACTAGAACCATGACAGGGCAATGAGTGAATGAGATAGCCACTGTTAAGTATGCTGGTTAGGGAGAGAAGACACGCCTCCGGCGAGTCCTGATTCGTCTCCACTGATTTGAGTGACAGGGTGTTCCGGGTTGGCGTCATGACGTCGGCCTCTGAGCCTCCTGGTATAAAAGGAAGTGGATCCCTCGCGGCCGGCGTTTGCAAGACCGGGTGAACCGCGAGGAACCGAGGAGACATGCCGTCCGGACGGATAAACTTCTAAGTCTCTACCTCTCTTAGAGGTAGAGGCTTCAGGTACCCTGACAGTACCCCCCCTCTCAGATACGCCCACCGGGCGGAAGGAGCCGGGGCGAGATGGAAAGCGGGAGTGAAATGCCCTGCGAAGGTGAGGAGCATGAACATCCTCTTGTGGTACCCAACTCCTCTCCTCCGGACCATAACCCTTCCAGTTAACCAAATATTGTACTCTCCCCCGGGAGACACGAGAATCAATAATGGAGTTAACCTCATACTCCTCCTGACCCTCCACCTGAACAGGGCGCGGAGGGGCGATTGTGGAGGAGAATCTGTTACAGATTAGAGGTTTCAGCAATGACACGTGAAAGGAGTTTGGGATGCGTAAAGCAGCTGGGAGAGCTAGACGATACGCCACTGGATTAATTCGAGTCAAGATCCTGTAGGGACCAATATAACGAGGAGCGAATTTCATGGAAGGAACCTTAAGGCGAATATTCCTAGTACTCAACCAAACTCTATCGCCTGGAACAAAATTCGGAGCCGCCCTTCTACGTTTGTCAGCATGTTTCTTAACCAGCATAGAATTGTGTAGAAGAATCTGTCGAGTCTGATCCCACAACTTCCTCAAATTGGCCACATGGACATCAACCGACGGCACTCCTTGGGAAGGAGAAACCGAGGGAAGAATAGATGGATGAAAGCCATAGTTCATGAAGAAGGGGCTTGAATGCGTAGAGTCACAAACGAGATTGTTGTGCGCAAACTCCGCCCAAGGAATCAAACCGACCCAATCGTCCTGGTGTTCGGAAACAAAACAACGTAGGTATTGCTCAATCTTCTGGTTGGTACGCTCGGCAGCTCCGTTAGACTGAGGATGATAGGCGGACGAAAAATTCAATTTGATGCCTAATTGAGAACAGAATGATCTCCAAAAGCGTGAAACAAATTGGGAGCCTCTATCAGAAGTGATCTCCGAGGGAATCCCATGCAAGCGAAAAATTTCTTTAGCAAAGATCTCCGCCAATTCAGGAGAAGTCGGGAGTTTAGGCAACGGTACGAAATGTGCCATCTTGGTAAACCTATCGACTACGGTGAGGATAACAGTGTGCTTTTTAGAAACAGGCAAATCCACAATAAAGTCCATTGCCACACAGGACCAAGGTTTGCCAGGAATTTCCAGAGGCTGCAGAAGACCACAAGGAAGGGAGTGCGGTAGTTTAGTTTTAGTACAGACCACACAAACTCCGATAAAATCCTTAATATCCTTCCGTAGCGAAGGCCACCAGAAATCCTTGGAGATCAAAGAATACGTCTTGCGAACACCCGGATGACCGGCCACCTTACTCTCGTGAAGACACTGTAAGAGCTCCAATTGGAGTTCAGGAGGAACGAAAAGTCTGGAAGCCGGAGTCAGTCTAGGTGCCAGATGCTGCAAGCTCCTTATCTGATCAAGTAGCGGAGAATGGACTTTGAGAGTAGTGTTAGCAATAATGTTACACTTGGGTACTATAGAGGACAAAACCGGCTCAGATACGGCAGCAGGTTCATACTGGCGAGATAAGGCGTCGGCTTTAGAATTCTTAGAACCTGGCCTATATGTGAGTACGTAGTTGAAGTGAGTGAGAAATATGGACCAACGAGCCTGTCTAGATGATAGTCGTTTAGCCTCTCCAATATAGGATAAGTTTTTATGATCTGTCAAAATAGTAACAGGATGCAAAGTACCCTCCAATAAATGTCTCCACTCCTTCAAGGCCATTATAACCGCTAGTAGTTCCCTGTCACCAATGTCATATCTGCTTTCAGTACCTGACAACTTTTTGGAAAAGTATCCACAAGGATGTAATGGTTTATCTACACCCAACCTTTGGGACAGAACAGCACCTATACCTGTCTCAGAAGCGTCAACTTCGAGTAGGAAAGGTAGTGTAGTATCAGGGTGAACTAAAATTGGTGCGGAAGCAAACAGCTCCTTGAGTGTCTTAAAAGCCAGAAGTGCTTCAGTAGACCAATTCTTAGTGTCGGCCCCTTGTTTGGTCATATTGGTGATGGGAGCAATGATAGAGGAGTATCCCTTAATGAAACGTCTGTAGTAATTAGAGAAACCAATAAATCTCTGGATAGCCTTGAGACCCTTAGGTAAAGGCCAATCTAATATGGATTGGAGCTTCTCCGGGTCCATTTCAAACCCCTCCCCAGAAATCACATAACCAAGAAAGGTAGTTTGGGATTGGTCAAAGCTGCATTTCTCTAGTTTGCAGTATAAGCCATGCTGAAGGAGTTTGTGTAAAACCCTTCTGACTTGTCCGTGGTGAGTCTCAATATCCCTGGAATGTATAAGTATATCATCAAGGTATACAATCACACAGTCATCTTGAAACTCCCTAAGAACCTCATTAATAAGGTCCTGAAATACCGCCGGGGCATTGCAGAGGCCAAAAGGCATTACAGTATACTCATAGTGACCATATCGAGTATTGAATGCAGTTTTCCACTCGTCACCGTCGTGGATTCTCACCAAATTATAAGCACCTCTAAGGTCTAACTTAGTGAAAATTTTAGAACTTTTTAATCGATCAAAAAGCTCGGTGATCAAGGGAATCGGATATACATTTCTGATGGTTATCTTGTTAAGACCTCGGTAGTCAATGCAGGGTCTTAAAGAACCATCCTTCTTTTTAACAAAAAAAAATCCAGCCCCAGCAGGAGAGGAGGATCTTCTAATGAACCCCTTGTCTAGGTTCTCACGAATATACTCCTCTAGAACTAAGTTTTCATTCGTAGACAAAGGGTATACATGACCCCTGGGGGGCATGGTACCAGAAAGTAAATTAATTTTGCAATCAAAAGGCCTATGTGGTGGTAAGGTATCAGCCTTTCCTTTGTCAAATACTGCCTTTAAATCTTGATACAGGGACGGTATCTGTACTTTGGTAGAGTCGGTAGTGTTATTAAGTGAGTTGACATTACAAAGAGGTGACACTTTCTTTAAACAATTCTCTTGACAATCCTGACCCCACGAAACTATTTCCCCTGATCTCCAATCTATAACGGGGTTATGTCTCTTAAGCCAGGAGTATCCCAGGACTATGGGAACAGAAGGAGATGAAATGAGTAGTAGGGATATTTCCTCCTTGTGTAGAATACCAGTAGTTAAGTAAAGAGGTATGGTCTCCCGGAAAATCACAGGCTCAACTAAAGGTCTACCATCAATGGCTTCAACAGCCAAGGGTGTCTTCCTTAACTGGGATGGGATAGTGTGTTTGGTGAGAAACTCTTGGTCGATAAAACTCTCAGCAGCGCCGGAGTCTATCAATGCCAAAGTCTCTAAAGTTCCCTTCTCCCAAGTTAAAGAGACCGGTAATAGGAGTCTATGTTCTTTGTAATTATGAGTAGAGGACAAAATCGAAACACCCAAGGTCTGTCCTCTAGAGAAACTTAGGTGCGAGCGTTTCCCGGACGACTGGGACAGCTCAAACGTACATGACCTCTGGCCCCACAATACATACACAGTCCCTCCCTTCTCCTGTACTGTCTCTCCTCCTCTGATAGACGAGTAAGGCCTAACTGCATAGGTTCTGAAACCTGTGGATTTTTGGTTTCAGAAATTTGAAATGATGGTGCTAGTGTAAAGGGAGATTTACCGGTTCTATCTCGAGTATTTTGTCTCTCCCTTAGACGTTCGTCAATACGAGAGATAAAGGAAATTAAGTCCTCCAGATTCTCGGGAAGCTCTCTTGTCGCTACCTCATCAAGTATTACATCAGATAATCCATTTAAGAATACGTCTATATAGGCCTGTTCATTCCATTTTACCTCTGCCGCCAAAGACCTGAACTCTAGTGCGTAATCCACAAGTGTTTGGTTGTCTTGTCTAAGGTGCAACAGTAATCTGGCTGCATTGACCCTCCTGCCAGGGGGATCAAAAGTTCTTTTAAAAGCAGCTACAAAGGCATTATAGTTATAGACTAATGGATTATCATTCTCCCACAACGGATTAGCCCATCTCAGAGCTTTCTCAATGAGTAAGGTAATAATAAATCCCACTTTTGCCCTATCAGTAGGGTATGAACGAGGCTGTAGTTCGAAATGAATACTAATCTGGTTCAAAAAGCCACGACACCTTTCAGGAGAACCAGCATAACGTACAGGTGGGGTAACTCGGGAAGAAGCACCTACAGTAGCTACCTCTGGCCCTGAACCCACAGAAGAAGCAGACATTTTACGCATCTCTTCAGGTGGATTAATAGGACGAGACAGCAGCGCCTGTAGTGCTAGAGCCATCTGATCCATCCTATGATCCATGGCGTCAAACCTAGGATCAGGAGAACCAAGCTGACAATTTGTACCTGCAGGATCCATGGCCCTGTCGTAATGTCAGGATCGGGTCAGGGATCCAACACGCAGAGTACAAAGAGTAGCAGATACGTATACCGGTCCTTAGAATGGCCGGACTTAACGTATAACTACGATAGAATGGTCAGAGACAAGCCGAGGTCGAGGGAAGGAGAAGACAGGTAAGCGAGAGACAAGCCGGGTCAAGGATAACAGAAAGACAGGAGAGTAAATAACAAAGCCGGGTCGGAACCAAAAGACAAGAGAATAACAAAGCACTGTGTGACTAGGCGGACTAGAACCACGACAGGGCAATGAGTGAATGAGATAGCCACTGTTAAGTATGCTGGTTAGGGAGAGAAGACACGCCTCCGGCGAGTCCTGATTCGTCTCCACTGATTTGAGTGACAGGGTGTTCCGGGTTGGCGTCATGACGTCGGCCTCTGAGCCTCCTGGTATAAAAGGAAGTGGATCCCTCGCGGCCGGCGTTTGCAAGACCGGGTGAACCGCGAGGAACCGAGGAGACATGCCGTCCGGACGGATAAACTTCTAAGTCTCTACCTCTCTTAGAGGTAGAGGCTTCAGGTACCCTGACACTCATTGCCCTGTCGTGGTTCTAGTCCGCCTAGTCACACAGTGCTTTGTTATTCTCTTGTCTTTTGGTTCCGACCCGGCTTTGATATTTACTCTCCTGTCTTTCTGTTATCCTTGACCCGGCTTGTCTCTCGCTTACCTGTCTTCTCGTTCCCTCGACCTCGGCTTGTCTCTGACCATTCTATCGTAGTTATACGTTAAGTCCGGCCATTCTAAGGACCGGTATACGTATCTGCTACTCTTTGTACTCTGCGTGTTGGATCCCTGACCCGATCCTGACACTAGGATAGCCTTATGCCTATCCCATGCATGCTTAAACTCCTTTACTGTGTTAACCTCTACCACTTCAGCTGGAAGGCTATTCCATGCATCCACTTCTAATACTAATACTTCCTGATATTATTTTTAAGCCTTTGTCCCTCTAATTTAAGACTATGTCATCTTGTTTTGGTAGTTTTTCTTCTATTAAATATAGTCTCCTCCTTTACTGTGTTGATTCCCTTTATGCATTTAAATGTTTCTATCATATCCCCCCTGTCTCGTCTTTCCTCCAAGCTATACATGTTAAGTTCCTTTAACCTTTCCTGGTAAGTTTTATCCTGCAATCCATGAACCAGTTTAGTAGCCCTTCTCTCCGGCAATATGCATATATATATATGTATGACACTGGAGGAGAATGGAAAAGAAACAAACTCGACATACATTACAATGGTAGGATAATTTCCGTTTCTTGTAATGTGGTGGAATCTCGGTAAAAATAAATTTAGTAGGCCGAGATTACCACGTGGCATGTGTACGTGCATATGCTGACGTATCGATCAGTTGGTTGCACGAGGCAAGATACGATCAGTAGTGTACGGAGCATGTGCAAGAATACAGGATGTAGTATTCCCCTCCTCCATTGTGCTGGACAAGCCATGCGGTCAAGCAGGAAGTTAATTCTTATTTGTATTGATTTGTCAAGAGAATGTGCGGGTGGAGCTTAATATGGGAGGAGTTATGTGCCTATATAGGGAGCCTGCACTATTGTCCGGGGCTCAGAACTTGCTGTATTTTGGTGACATTAGTCCCTCTGAGTCCCGATCGGTGATCCAATAAAGAATCTCTTCCTTCCTGAAGAAACCTGTGTCCATCTCTCTCTGTTTGGCTTCCGTCAGTTTCTCCGGTATCAGTAATACTAGGATTAAGCTAAAAGATACACACACTTCACATTTTCCTCTTTTTACTTTGAGTTTCATTAATAGGAGGAAGTTTGTGATTTACTGCTTCACAGGCAAACTGTACTTATCATCTCATTGTAGTGAATGAACTGATCAATATCCCCACTTGTTTATTATCAGACTTCTCCATGTGTTTCCAGCCTTTAACATACAGCCTTAGAATTTTAAGTTCTTTTTATATACCAACACATAGCAGTAAAGAAAATAAATGTTTCCTAGTGGCCCATTAATACAGACAAAAATGACTCATTAAGAAACGGAGATTTCACCAGCAGTAATGGAGGGCATCTTTAGAGCAAGCATAATATTAATATTTAACTCACTAGCTAATGAGGTTGTGCTTCTCAATGTAAACAATACTATAACATTACTGTATGGAGAGATCATATATTAAATAACTAGGTGCCAATACTCCACAGCACTTCAAATGCTCATACAAATACCAATATAATACAAAAAGAGATTGCACACTAGATTGCTCCTAAGAAATACACATACATGCTTTATTGAAGAAAACAAAAACCAAAACAGGTTACAACAAATACAAAGCAAATAATCCAAACAGAGCACCAAATCAAATTTGAAGTGACAAAAATAAGGCAAATAAATTAAACAGTGGCACTAACCACACTTACACAGGCCTATTCTGGCAGAAACACGAGCCTCTAATAACCCCAACGTTTCGGCACCTCCGTGCTGCCTTGGCCTACCTAATTGCCATCAAATTCAATTTCTGCATTTTAAGGAAAGCTAAAGTTTTCACATTTGCAGGCCATCACTTTAAGGCTATAAAAAAAAAATCAACAAAGTAACAATAAAAAAAATCAGACACTCAAAATTGCAATATTCAGCTAAGATTGTTAAACATATGTTTTCTCCTAAATTCTTCACTCCAATTGACAATCCAGTGGTTAGTGAGCAAATCCAACTTTGTTCAGTTCATTACCTTTGATAATTCTGCTTCACGTGTTAAGTTATTAAAATTAATATTTTTATCTAATTAGCAAATATTGTTTATGGGATTGCTGTGATTATACAGACATTTCATTCTCTGAAATTACAAAAAAAAAGTGGATTTGAGATGAAGAAGTTGAAAGGAATTAGTTTTGGTTATTTACCTGTAGGTCAGAGAAATGCAAAGAAGTATTGAGGAAGCAACAAAACAAACTATATATAAACACTGTGATTGCAGTGAAGTGATGGTACTGTTTGGAACCTGATATACTCTGTAAACTGGGATAATTGCTAACATACTAACTATAACACCTTTAGTAATTTATGCACACTGTAACATGTTTGGGTCAGGTGAATATCACGTAAATTATGCTAGACCGATACTGGCGAACTAACACAGTATACAAATACTTTACACAAATATCTTTCATACAATAATGATTGCGTTATAGAAAATAGGATAATTAATTTCGAACAATACTGCTATATTGCATTTTTTTATTTCATTCTTTTAATTTTCATTGTAGCAGAGTGTCATTTCTCCAGTGTTGTCATATGAAAAGATATATATATTTACAAAATTGTGAGGAGTGTACTCCCTTTTGTGAGATACTGTATTTAACAGCCAGAGTGAGACTATCGGTACATTTTATTACTTAGTTATGCCAAATATAGACAATGTCTCTTTTTATTTCTCCATCTGTGACCTTCATGGACACATTGGTGCACCACCCTGGCAATAGATGGACAAGAATTAGCAAGGTTTAGGGGCAACTGTCAGTTACATGCTGCTATGCGGGTATAACTTCATTTATGTAAGCAGTGAGTAAGGACAACCAAGAGCCCAAAGTGAATTGGATTAGTTAATTACGGACAGGTGACCATATTTAAAAACAGGACACTTGGACAATGATCGTTAAAATATATTAATTAAAGAATCTGAACCAGCGGAATGCATCTTGGAAGAGAATACTGTTCACCAGACTGCCTTTTTTAACCCCTTAAGGACACATGACGTGTGTGACACGTCATGATTCCCTTTTATTCCAGAAGTTTGGTCCTTAAGGGGTTAAGCTATGTATTGTCTTACATTGTTGGTTTTATTACAATAAATATTTGAAGGCATTTTGGCAGTCTGGTTACATCCACTGGGTTCAGGTGACAGAGCCGGACATCTTTTTGGCTCTTTTTAATGTGAGCACATTTGATGTAATCTATTAATTTTGGATTAGAAACATTCTGCACCATTGGTTTACCCTATGTAACCCAGGCAGACTGTGTGTACCATTTCATTAAAGGCAAGAGAAAGTAGAAGAGATGCTCGCAGTGAATGAACTGATCAATATCCCCTGTGTCTGTTTTTTCTCTGAATTGATTCTACATAAATTATTCTACTATACAGTTATAGTCTACACCAATCTTTCTGTTTTCATTCATTGTTTATGTATACTGTGTGTGGTGTTTACTCTAACAAGATACGAATGATAAGAATCATTATTTAGCACTCCACTAAACTTTTAAGCATTTATCAAAAACATTTCTATTTATATATGCATCCAACCAACCATCAGTCTGCCTGTCCATCCATATGTCTGTCCATTGGTCCATGTATCCATCCTTAAATATTCCTCCATCCGATATAGTGAATTGTGAAGAAAAAGTGCATTTCACATTTTTGTCCACCTTTTTTTTACATAAAAATGGAAAACGACGTTTTCAGGTTCGCTGTATGACCTAAAATGCATACATATTATTTTAAAAAAATGTTATTTTAATCTTTCAATTAACTCTATTTTCACGTTAGTTTTCTATCTATAATTTAAGAATTGCGCCTAATATAAATGTAAGAAAAACACAGTTTGTAAATAATTGCTCTATTATTGCAATCAAAACAAATTATATTTGTACCTTGACATGCCATTAAAATGCATCAATGTTTATTAAATATTATAGTGATTTAATTGCAGTACACAAATGGCTGGAAAAAAACAAGCTGATTCTCTGCATGACCCCTCATCTATTTTAAATATCAGATGCTTTTTGTGTATTTTTGTTCAAATAAAGACAAAATCCTGTGATCTTTTCGATGTAAAGAAAATACAAACATATTCGAAAAAAGGTCAAAGGTAAGCAAATGCCCATTTTACAATGTTATTATTAGGTGTCAGTATTAAGATTCATGCCATGTTATGACATTTAAGATAGCATTGAAGCATGCAGGCTGACCCAGTCCCTCAAAGTCGCTAATAGCCTTAACTTAGTTCTCTGTACCTGTGAAGTGTAAAATGAGGATTATCTCATTGTGTTATCACAGCGATAACATTGACATCTGCTACTGATAGGTTGGGGCTATGCTGTCTGTACCTGCCCCTACTCAATCTGCTGTTAGCTGATGGAGAGTTAACATCTACGTAATTGTCTGTTTTAAACAGCATATATAGCAACTTTTGTGTCTATCTCCAGAAGGTAAAATAATAGGAGTCCAGGCACTCCTTGGTTCAAGACAGGCACTTAATTAAGAACTAGTGTTGTCGCGAACCTGAAATTTTCGGTTCGCGAACGGCGAACGCGAACTTCCGCAAATGTTCGCGAACCGGCGAACCGAGCGAACCGCCATTGACTTCAATGGGCAGGCGAATTTTAAAACCAACAGGGACTCTTTCTGGCCACAAAAGTGATGGAAAAGTTGTTTCAAGGGGACTAACACCTGGACTGTGGCATGCCGGAGGGGGATCCATGGCAAAACTCCCATGGAAAATTACACAGTTGATGCAGAGTCTGCTTTTAATCCATAAAGGGCAGAAATCACCTAACATTGACACCTGTCCTCAAAGCCCCTGATACACACTGACACAGAGCAGAATAGAGACTGTTCCCCGTCCTCAGAGACCATGATACACACTGACACAGAGCAGAATAGAGACTGTTACCCCTACATAGGGTCACTTGGCAGATATGGCGGGGTCGTGGGAGGGGGAGGATGACTTTCACCTCTTCCCCTGTTACATTCCCGTTGTGCTGTGACATCACCCTTATACGCTGTGTAAAGCATACTATTTAATTTGATCAGCATGGCCACTTGAGTTTTTATAGTTTTCACGCTGCTTGTAGTTTATATATGGTTCACAAAAATCAAACAAACAATAAAGTAAACGTGTAAGGATTCAGAATATTCCTTCAAACCCTTACACATTGTGTGTACGTATTTTTTGTCTTAAGTTTGTGGCTTTAAAGAGGTTTACGTTGTTTCTATGATGTGCATAACATGTTCTTGTAAATGTTTGTTAAATTTTTCCTGGAATTGTAATTTTTCAATCTGAATAAAGATAGTCAAATCCCTGATACACACTGACACAGAGCAGAATAGGGACTGTTCCCCCTACATAGGGTCACTTGGCAGATATGGATTGACGCCTATCCTAATGATCCCTGATACACACTGACACAGAGCAGAATAGAGACTGTTCCCCCTACATAGGGTCACTTGGCAGATATGGATTGACACCTGTCCTCAAAACCCCTGATACACACTGACACAGAGCAGAATAGGGATTGTTCCTCCTACATAGGGTCACTTGGCAGATATGGATTGACACCTGTCCTCAAAACCCCTGATACACACGGACACAGAGCAGAATAGGGACTGTTCCCCCTACATAGGGTCACTTGGCAGATATGGATTGACACCTGTCCTCAAAACCCCTGATACACACTGACACAGAGCAGAATAGGGCCTGTTCCCCCTACATAGGGTCACTTGGCAGATATGGATTGACACCTGTCCTCAAAACCCCTGACACACACTGACACAGAGCAGAATAGAGACTGTTCCCTGTCCACAGAGACCATGATACACACTGACACAGAGCAGAATAGAGACTGTTCACCGTCCACAGAGACCATGGTACACATTGACACAGAGCAGAATAGGGACTGTTACCCCTACATAGGGTCACTTGGCAGATATGGATTGACACCTGTCCTCAAAACCCCTGATACACACTGACACAGAGCAGAATAGGGACTGTTCCCCCTACATAGGGTCACTTGGCAGATATGGATTGACACCTGTCCTCAAAACCCCTGATACACACTGACACAGAGCAGAATAGAGACTGTTCCCTGTCCACAGAGACCATGATACACACTGACCCAGAGCAGAATAGAGACTGTTCACCGTCCACAGAGACCATGATACACACTGACACAGAGCAGAATAGAGACTGTTCCCTGTCCACAGAGACCATGATACAAACTGACACAGAGCAGAATAGAGACTGTTCCCCGTCCACAGAGACCATGATACACACTGACACAGAGCAGAATAGAGACTGTTCCCCGTCCACAGAGACCATGATACACACTGACACAGAGCAGAATAGAGACTGTTCCCCGTCCACAGAGTCCATGATACACACTGACACAGAGCAGAATAGAGACTGTTCCCCGTCCACAGAGACCATGATACACACTGACACAGAGCAGAATAGAGACTGTTCCCCGTCCACAGAGACCATGATACACACTGACATAGAGCAGAATAGGGACTGTTACCCCTACATAGGGTCACTTGGCAGGTATGGATTGACACCTGTCCTCAAAGCCCATGATACACACTTGGGGGAGCTACTGTCCTCCCCAACCCCTGCGCGGTGGGTGGGGGCCATAAATCACAATGGGGGGCCTACTTTCCTCCCCCCGGCCCCCATCCCTGCGCGGTGGGTGGGGGGCATAAATCACAATGGGACGGACCTACTGATAGGAGTGGAGTATTGTTCATATCAGTTTAATACCTTCCGCATCTCCTATCAGTGGACGTGTATATGGCAGCCATTTTAGGAACCGCACACCTGGGACCCGAGCAAGGTCACCTCGTTCAAGCTGCTCTGGTTCCTTGATGAGCCAGCTGCCCGTGAGTTAACATGTCCCGTGGAGAAGCACTCTGTCCTGTAAAGCCTCACCACAAAAAAATTAAATAAATAACAGCACTCGGAGTGGTGAGTTTAGTAAATGTTCATATCAGTTTAATACCTTCCGCGTCTCCTATCAGTGGACGTGTATATGGCAGCCATTTTAGGAACCGCACACCTGGGACCCGAGCAAGGTCACCTCTTTCAACAGGCGACATGATTTGGCCCTGTAAAACTATCCTGGATATTCTCTACAATTTCTATGGATATGGCATTGATTTATGTAGCAGGGAGATGGAAGAAGATGCTTGGTCGGTCCTCTTACTTGAAATTTGGGGCAATGCGTGGGCAAGCTAATGTGCCACCAGATAGGAGTGGTGAGTTTAGTATTGTTCATATCAGTTTAATACCTTCCGCGTCTCCTATCAGAGGACATGTATATGGCAGCCATTTTAGGAACCGCACACCTGGGACCCGAGCAAGGTCACCTCTTTCAACAGGCGACATGATTTGGCCCTGTAAAACTATCCTGGATATTCTCTACAATTTCTATGGATATGGCATTGATTTATGTAACAGGGAGATGGAAGAAGATGCTTGGTCGGTCCTCTTACTTGAAATTTGGGGCACTGCGTGGGCAAGCTAATGTGCCACCAGATAGGAGTGGTGAGTTTAGTATTGTTCATATCAGTTTAATACCTTCCGCGTCTCCTATCAGAGGACATGTATATGGCAGCCATTTTAGGAACCGCACACCTGGGACCTGAGCAATGTCACCTCTTTCAACAGGCGACATGATTTGGCCCTGTAAAACTATCCTGGATATTCTCTACAATTTCTATGGATATGGCATTGATTTATGTAACAGGGAGATGGAAGAATATGCTTGGTTGGTCCTCTTACTTGAAATTTGGGGCACTGCGCGGGCAAGCTAATGTGCCACCAGATAGGAGTGGTGAGTTTAGTATTGTTCATATCAGTTTAATACCTTCCGCGTCTCCTATCAGAGGACATGTATATGGCAGCCATTTTAGGAACCGCACACCTGGGACCCGAGCAAGGTCACCTCTTTCAACAGGCGACATGATTTGGCCCTGTAAAACTATCCTGGATATTCTCTACAATTTCTATGGATATGGCATTGATTTATGTAACAGGGAAATGGAAGAAGATGCTTGGTTGGTCCTCTTACTTGAAATTTGGGGCACTGCGCGGGCAAGCTAATGTGCCACCAGATAGGAGTGGTGAGTTTAGTATTGTTCGTATCAGTTTAATACCTTCCGCGTCTCCTATCAGAGGACATGTATATGGCAGCCATTTTAGGAACCGCACACCTGGGACCCGAGCAAGGTCACCTCTTTCAACAGGCGACATGATTTGGCCCTGTAAAACTATCCTGGATATTCTCTACAATTTCTATGGATATGGCATTGATTTATGTAACAGGGAAATGGAAGAAGATGCTTGGTTGGTCCTCTTACTTGAAATTTGGGGCACTGTGCGGGCAAGCTAATGTGCCACCAGATAGGAGTGGTGAGTTTAGTATTGTTCATATCAGTTTAATACCTTCCGCGTCTCCTATCAGTGGACGTGTAAATGGCAGAGATTTTTAATTGTTGAATCACCTCCCCTTTTTAGGCCAAGGTGGGAAGATGCTTAGACCACTGGTATATTGGTGCCATCTTGGAGGATTTTTTTTTGGTTTGGTTTTTGAAGCCACAGTGCTGCACCAGTGGGCCTAAAAATTAGGCATGTACACATGCCTGAAAAATTTGGTATTGTTGCAGCCGCTGCTGTAGCAGCGGCCAGAAAAATTGATGTTTGTTTCACAGGCAGAAAGTGCCCTAAAACATGGCGGTTTGAACCCTAGTTGGTGGCGGATAAGTCACGCAAGACAAACGTCATTCAGAGCTAAAGTACAGCAGCGTGTGGACCATTTTTAGCCCAAGGCAGCTCATCTCATCAGGCCTTTTTTAATCGAATGTATCGCCCAGTGTCAGTCCCTTCGGGATCCATCCCTCATTCATCTTAATAAAGGTGAGGTAATCTAGACTTTTTTGACCTAGGCGACTTCTATTCTCAGTGACAACACCTCCTGCTGCACTGAAGGTCCTTTCTGACAGGACACTCGAAGCGGGGCAGGCCAGAAGTTCTATCACAAATTGGGATAGCTCAGGCCACAGGTCAAGCCTGCACACCCAGTAGTCAAGGGGTTCATCGCTCCTCAGAGTGTCGATATCTGCAGTTAAGGCGAGGTAGTCTGCTACCTGTCGGTCGAGTCGCTCTCTGAGGGTGGATCCTGAAGGGCTGTGGCGATGCATAGGACTTAAAAAGGTCCGCATGTCCTCCATCAACAACACGTCTTTAAAGCGTCCTGTCCTTGCCGGCGTGGTCGTGGGACGAGGAGGGGGAGGATGACTTCCACCTCTCCCCCTGTTAGATTCCCGTTGTGCTGTGACATCACCCTTATACGCTGTGTAAAGCATACTTTTTAATTTATTTTGCAAATGCTGCATCCTTTCCGACTTGTTGTAATTCGGTAACATTTCCGCCACTTTCTGCTTATACCGGGGGTCTAGTAGCGTGGACACCCAGTACAGGTCGTTCTCCTTCAGCCTTTTTATACGAGGGTCCCTCAACAGGCAGGACAGCATGAAAGACCCCATTTGCACAAGGTTGGATGCCGAGCTACTCATTTCCCGTTCCTCCTCCTCACTGATGTCATTGAAGGTATGTTCTTCCCCCCAGCCACGTACAACACCACGGGTACCAGATAGGTGACAACGAGCACCCTGGGATGCCTGTTGTGTTTGGTCTTGCTTCTCCTCCTCCTCCTCAAAGCTACAATCCTCTTCTGACTCCTCTTCCTCACAATCCTCTTCCAGCGTTGCCGCAGGTCCAGCAAGCGATGCTGATAAGGCTGTTTCTGGTGGTGATGGTGACCACAACTCTTCCTCTTCCTCTTCACGCTCATCTACAGCCTGATCCAGCACTCTTCGCAGGGCACGCTCCAGGAAGAAAACAAATGGTATGATGTCGCTGATGGTGCCTTCGTTGCGACTGACTAGGTTTGTCACCTCCTCAAAATGACGCATGAGCCTACAGGCATTGCGCATGAGTGTCCAGTAACGTGGCAAAAAATATCCCAGCTCCCCAGAGGCTGTCCTAGCACCCCGGTCATACAAATATTCATTAACAGCTTTTTCTTGTTGGAGCAGGCGGTCGAACATTAGGAGTGTTGAATTCCAACGTGTAGGGCTGTCGCAAATCAAGCGCCTCACTGGCATGTTGTTTCGCCGCTGGATATCGGCAAAGTGAGCCATGGCCGTGTAGGAACGCCTGAAATGGCCACACACCTTCCTGGCCTGCTTCAGGACGTCCTGTAAGCCTGTTTTCCTTTGCACAAAGCGTTGTACGATCAGATTACACACATGTGCCATGCACGGCACATGTGTCAACTTGCCCAACTTCAATGCCGCTATCAATTTTTTTTCCGTTGTCACACACCACTTTGCCGATATCCAGTTGCTGCGGAGTCAGCCACTTTTCCACCTGTGCGTTCAGGGCGGACAGGAGTGCTTGTCCGGTGTGACTCTCTGCTTTCAAGCAAGTCAAACCCAAGACGGCGTGACACTGCCGTATCCGGGATGTGGAATAGTACCTGGGGAGCTGGGGGGGTGCCGTTGATGTGGAGCAAGAAGCAGCGGCACAAGAGGACTCAGCCGAGGAGGTTATGGAAGAGGATGGAGTAGGAGGAGTAGAGGAGGTGGCAGCAGAACTGCCTGCAATTCGTGGCGGTGTCACCAACTCCTCTGCAATGCCACGCATTCCTTGCTTGTCAGCCGTCAGCAGGTTTACCCAATGCGCAGTGTAGGTGATATACCTGCCCTGACCATGCTTTGCAGACCAGGTATCAGTGGTCAGATGGACCCTTGCCCCAACACTGTGTGCCAGACATGCCATGACTTCCTTTTGCACAATCGAGTACAAGTTGGGGATTGCCTTTTGTGAAAAGAAATTCCGGCCGGGTACCTTACACTGCGGTGTCCCAATAGCTACAAATTTTTTGAACGCCTCAGACTCAACCAGATTGTATGGTAAAAGCTGGCGGCCTAATAGTTCGGACAAGCCAGCTGTCAGACGCTGGGCAACGGGGTGACTTGGTGACATTGGCTTCTTACGCTCAAACATGTCCTTGACAGACACATGACTGTGGGCAGATGAGCGGGAACTGCTCAAGGCGGGAGACGGAGTGGCGGATGGTTGAGAGGGGGCAAGAAGGACAGCAGTGGTTGACGTGGCTGAAGATGCTGGACCAGGAGGAGGATGGCGGCTTAGAGTAGGCGTGCTGCTTGTACTCATGTGTTGATCCCATAGGCGTTTGTGATGTGAGATCATGTGCCTACGCAAAGCAGTTGTACCTAAGTGGGTGTTGGACCTCCCACGACTCAGTTTCCTTTGGCACAGGTTGGAAATGGCATCGCTGTTGTCAGAGGCAGACACACAAAAAAAATGCCACACTGCTGAGCTCTGCAATGACGGCATTCTGGTGGTGGACACAGCATGCGTTGATTGCGTGCTGTCGGGCTGACCCCGGGTGCCGATGCATGCTGTCTGACTGTGCCACTAGTTCCTTGCGACGACCCCCCCTGCTTCCAACTCGTCTCCTCCTCCTCTCTGTCTCCCCATCTGAACTTTCGCCCTGTTCTTCTTCTTGCCGAACGGGCACCCACGTGACATCCATGGACGCATCGTCATCATCAACCGCTTCGCTTGTATCTGACAACTCAGAAAAGGAAGCAGCAGCGGGTACAACATCATCATCATCACACCGTACCTCCATGTGTTTAATGCTGCCTGCCTGAGACATATCCCTGTTATCTACATCCTCTAGCAATAATGGTTGCGCATCACTCATTTCTTCAAACGGGTGTGTGAATAACTCCTCTGACATACCAAGTAAAGCGGCTGTGGTGCTAGTTTTGGTGGTGGCGGCAGGCGGGTGAGTGGTATCTTGAGAGGTGCCTGAAGCTAAGCTGGAGGAGGATGGTGCGTCAAGGTTCCGAGCGGAGGCTGTACAAGATTGGGTGTCCTGTGTTAGCCAGTCAACTATGTCCTCAGAACTTTTCAAGTTCAGGGTACGTGGCTTCTGAAAACTGGGCATTATTCTAGGGCAAAAGGGAATCACAGCACCACGACCACGACGGCCCCTGCGGGGTGGCCTGCCTCTGCCTGTCATTTTTTTTGGGATTAGTGGTACTATGCGTGCAAGCTACTGTGAGACCAGATATGATTGGCAATGTGAACTGTAACAGTTCTGCAGAGCACACACTGTAGGCCTGACACACCCGCTTGAAGACAAGTAACTGCTATTCAATCTATAACAGTGAAAAACAAATTTTCTTTGTAAAAGCACGCTATAGAGACACCAGATATGATTGGCAATGTGCACTTGAACAGTTCTGCAGAGCACACACTGTAGGCCTGACACACCCACTTGAAGACAAGTAACTGCTATTCAATCTATAACAGTGAAAAAAAAATTTTGGTTTTAAAAGCACGCTATAGAGACACCAGATATGACTGGCAACTGTCAAAGCACTCTGGCACAGGTCTGCAGAGCACACGCTGAAGGAAGGACTGACAGAGCCGCTTGAAGGACACTGACTGGCTGCTATTAGCTTACACTAGAAACCTTTTTTCTTTGTAAAAGCACGCTATAAAGACA
Organism: Pelobates fuscus; assembly: GCF_036172605.1. Taxonomy (NCBI): domain Eukaryota; kingdom Metazoa; phylum Chordata; class Amphibia; order Anura; family Pelobatidae; genus Pelobates; species Pelobates fuscus. The sequence continues at coordinate 117,887,062 of NC_086327.1, forward strand.
CCAGATATGATTGGCAATGTGCACTTGAACAGTTCTGCAGAGCACACACTGTAGGCCTGACACACCCGCTTGAAGACAAGTAACTGCTATTCAATCTATAACAGTGAAAAAAAAATTGTCTTTGTAAAAGCACGCTATAGAGACACCAGATATGATTGGCAATGTGCACTTGAACAGTTCTGCAGAGCACACACTGTAGGCCTGACACACCCGCTTGAAGACAAGTAACTGCTATTCAATCTATAACAGTGAAAAAAATTTTTGGTTTTAAAAGCACGCTATAGAGACACCAGATATGATTGGCAATGTGCACTTGAACAGTTCTGCAGAGCACACACTGTAGGCCTGACACACCCGCTTGAAGACAAGTAACTGCTATTCAATCTATAACAGTGAAAAAAAAATTTTGGTTTTAAAAGCACGCTATAGAGACACCAGATATGATTGGCAATGTGCACTGGAACAGTTCTGGAGAGCACACGCTGAAGGAAGGACTGTCAGAGCCGCTTGAAGGACACTGACTGGCTGCTATTAGCTTACACTAGAAACCTTTTTTCTTTGTAAAAGCACGCTATAGAGACACCAGATATGATTGGCAACTGTCAAAGCACGCTGGCACAGGTCTGCAGAGCACACGCTGAAGGAAGGACTGACAGAGCCGCTTGAAGGACACTGACTGGCTGCTATTAGCTTACACTAGAAACCTTTTTTCTTTGTAAAAGCACGCTATAGAGACACCAGATATGATTGGCAATGTGCACTTGAACAGTTCTGCAGAGCACACACTGTAGGCCTGACACACCCGCTTGAAGACAAGTAACTGCTATTCAATCTATAACAGTGAAAAATAAATTTTGGTTTTAAAAGCACGCTATAGAGACACCAGATATGATTGGCAATGTGCACTGGAACAGTTCTGCAGAGCACACGCTGAAGGAAGGACTGACAGAGCCGCTTGAAGGACACTGACTGGCTGCTGTTAGCTTACACTAGAAACCTTTTTTCTTTGTAAAAGCACGCTATAGAGACACCAGATATGATTGGCAATGTGCACTTGAACAGTGCTGCAGAGCACACACTGTAGGCCTGACACACCCGCTTGAAGACAAGTAACTGCTATTCAATCTATAACAGTGAAAAATAAATTTTGGTTTTAAAAGCACGCTATAGAGACACCAGATATGATAGGCAATGTGCACTGGAACAGTTCTGCAGAGCACACGCTGAAGGAAGGACTGACAGAGCCGCTTGAAGGACACTGACTGGCTGCTATTAGCTTACACTAGAAACCTTTTTTCTTTGTAAAAGCACGATAAAGAGACACCAGATATGATTGGCAACTGTCAAAGCACGCTGGCACAGGTCTGCAGAGCACACGCTGAAGTAGGCCTGACACCCAGACGCTTGCAGACAACTAACTGCTCTTCTATTACAGTGAAAAAAAAATATTTATTTTAAATGTAAAGCTTAACCTATTTTTAAAACAGATATGAGTGGTGGCACTGACTGTGCAAATGGGCAAGGCATCCAACCTGACACAGAAGCTGGCAGGCAGGCAACTGCTCTTCTATTACAGTGAAAAAAAATATTTATTTTAAATGTAAAGCTTAACCTATTGTTAAAACAGATATGAGTGGTGGCACTGACTGTGCAAATTGGCAAGGCATCCAACCTGACACAGAAGCTGGCAGGCAGGCAACTGCTCTTCTATTACAGTGAAAAAAATTTTTATTTTAAATGTAAAGCTTAACCTATTGTTAAAACAGATATGAGTGGTGGCACTGACTGTGCAAATGGGCAAGGCATCCAATCTGACACAGAAGCTGGCAGGCAGGCAACTGCTCTTCTATTACAGTGAAAAAAAATATTTATTTTAAATGTAAAGCTTAACCTATTGTTAAAACAGATATGAGTGGTGGCACTGACTGTGCAAATGGGCAAGGCATCTAACCTGACACAGAAGCTGGCAGGCAGGCAACTGCTCTTCTATTACAGTGAAAAAAAAATTATTTTAAATGTAAAGCTTAACCTATTGTTAAAACAGATATGAGTGGTGGCACTGACTGTGCAAATGGGCAAGGCATCCAACCTGACACAGAAGCTGGCAGGCAGGCAACTGCTCTTCTATTACAGTGAAAAAAAAAATTATTTTAAATGTAAAGCTTAACCTATTGTTAAAACAGATATGAGTGGTGGCACTGACTGTGCAAATGGGCAAGGCATCCAACCTGACACAGAAGCTGGCAGGCAGGCAACTGCTCTTCTATTACAGTGAAAAAAAATATTTATTTTAAATGTAAAGCTTAACCTATTGTTAAAACAGATATGAGTGGTGGCACTGACTGTGCAAATGGGCAAGGCATCCAACCTGACACAGAAGCTGGCAGGCAGGCAACTGCTCTTCTATTACAGTGAAAAAAAAATATTTATTTTAAATGTAAAGCTTAACCTATTGTTAAAACAGATATGAGTGGTGGCACTGACTGTGCAAATGGGCAAGGCATCCAACCTGACACAGAAGCTGGCAGGCAGGCAACTGCTCTTCTATTACAGTGAAAAAAAAATATTTTAAATGTAAAGCTTAACCTATTGTTAAAACAGATATGAGTGGTGGCACTGACTGTGCAAATGGGCAAGGCATCCAATCTGACACAGAAGCTGGCAGGCAGGCAACTGCTCTTCTATTACAGTGAAAAAAAATATTTATTTTAAATGTAAAGCTTAACCTATTGTTAAAACAGATATGAGTGGTGGCACTGACTGTGCAAATGGGCAAGGCATCCAACCTGACACAGAAGCTGGCAGGCAGGCAACTGCTCTTCTATTACAGTGAAAAAAAAAATTATTTTAAATGTAAAGCTTAACCTATTGTTAAAACAGATATGAGTGGTGGCACTGACTGTGCAAATGGGCAAGGCATCCAACCTGACACAGAAGCTGGCAGGCAGGCAACTGCTCTTCTATTACAGTGAAAAAAAAAATATTTTAAATGTAAAGCTTAACCTATTGTTAAAACAGATATGAGTGGTGGCACTGACTGTGCAAATGGGCAAGGCATCCAACCTGACACAGAAGCTGGCAGGCAGGCAACTGCTCTTCTATTACAGTGAAAAAAATATATTTATTTTAAATGTAAAGCTTAACCTATTGTTAAAACAGATATGAGTGGTGGCACTGACTGTGCAAATGGGCAAGGCATCCAACCTGACACAGAAGCTGGCAGGCAGGCAACTTCTATTACAGTGAAAAAAAAAAATATTTATTTTAAATGTAAAGCAGGCAAATTCTATTACAGTGAAAAAAAAATATTTATTTTAAATGTAAAGCTTAACCTATTGTTAAAACAGATATGAGTGGTGGCACTGACTGTGCAAATGGGCAAGGCATCCAACCTGACACAGAAGCTAGCAGGCAGGCAACTGCTCTTCTATTACAGTGAAAAAAAAATATTTTAAATGTAAAGCTTAACCTATTGTTAAAACAGATATGAGTGGTGGCACTGACTGTGCAAATGGGCAAGGCATCCAATCTGACACAAAAGCTGGCAGGCAGGCAACTGCTCTTCTATTACAGTGAAAAAAATATTTATTTTAAATGTAAAGCTTAACCTATTGTTAAAACAGATATGAGTGGTGGCCAGGGCCGGATTAACATAGGGGCTGATGGAGCTGCAGCTCCAGGCCCAGGCCCATGGAATAGGCCCATTGATTTAAAAAAAAAAAAAAATTTTTTTTTTTTTTTTTTTTTACATTTTTTTTTTTTTACACACTACGCTTAGGGTTGCCAGGTATTTCTCATGTATTTCTTAGGGTTGCCAGGTATATCTCAGAAGTATTTCTCAGGTATTTGAGGCTTACTAGCTGGTGCCGGTATTGCAGTAATACCGGCAATACAAATGTCTGTCTCAGTATAAACAGAGATTATTCTGCAGTACCAGCGCCGGCCAGTAGGGGTCGCTGTTTGTGTGGATAGAGGCAGTGATAAGAAGTTACGGCATCTCCCTCCCTGACTCTCTCTACTCACTGATCCGTGGGGGAGCAGCTCTGCACAGAGAGTCCAGACAGCAGCTCCAAGACATGGGGATGCTGAGACATTGGGACACTGGGGAACATGGAGACCCTGAGACACTAGGGACACAGTGGCCCCATGTCTCGCAGTGGCCACTAGTCTGTGTCCCCATGTCTCCCAGCCACTGTCCCTAGTGTCTCAGTGGCCCCATGTCTCCCAGTGTTACCATGTGTCCCCATGTCTCTAAGTGTCCCCTAGTGTCCTAGTGACATTGGGACATTGGGAGACATGGGGACACAGACTCTAAGGGGCACTGGAAGACATGGGGATACAAACATTAGGGGACACTGGGTGACATGGGGACACTGAGACACTAGGGGACAATGAGAGACATGGAAACACTGGGGGACACAGGGAGACATGGGGACACTGGGCGACTTTGAGACTCCCAGTGTCCCCACATCTCCCAGCCAGTGTCCCTAGTATCTCAGTATCCCCATGTGTCCCTGGTGTCTCTCAGTGTCTGTAGTGTGCCAGTGTCCCTAGTGTTTCCTCGTCTCCCAATGTCCCCTAGTTCCCCAATGTCCCCATGTCTCCTAGTGTCTCAGTGTCCCCTAGTATAAAAGAAAAAATCTCAGGCACTCACTGTAATAGATTTAGGCAGGTTTATTGGACACCGCAACGTTTCGACCTTTACCTTTATTGGACACCGCAACGTTTCGACCTCTGATACATAGGGGACACTGATCCCCTAGGTATCAGTGTCCCCTATGTATCAGAATGTCTCAGTGCCCCATGTCTCTCAGTGCCCGATGTCTCTCAGTGCCCGTAGTGTCTCAGTGTCCCCTAGTATAAAATAAAAAAATATCAGGCACTCACTGTGATAGCTTTAGGCAGGTTTATTGGACACTGTAACATTTTGACCTGTACCCAGGTCTTTATCAAGTCTCCAGTGCCCCCTACATATATCACAGTGTCTCAGTGCCCCATGTCTCCCAGTGTCCCCTCGTGTCCTAGTGACATGGGGACACTGGGAGACATGGGGACACAGACACTAAGGGACTGGGAGACATGGGGACACAGACATGCACCCTTTTTGTGTATGTTCGCCCTTTCGGACGTTCTGGTTATGTGATCTGTGGCAGTGGCCCACCCTTTTACCGCATCCATAGACTTCCTGCTTTATTGGACACTGCTGTTAGGGGGTATGGGTTTACTTGAAAGATGAAAGCGTGAGATTAGCAAAGGGTTTGTGTTTTCTCATAGTTGCATCCTATGAGTTTCCCTCCAGCACCATCTCCATCAGATACATGACGCTTAATAGGTAGGACTGCTTTAGTGTTTTTGGTCAATAAGATTTTGTAATTAGGCCCATCATAATTATCAGCACCAGGCCCACTGGGCTCTTAATCCGGCCCTGGTGGTGGCACTGACTGTGCAAATGGGCAAGGCATCCAACCTGACACAGAAGCTGGCAGGCAGGCAACTGCTCTTCTATTACAGTGAAAAAAAAATATTTATTTTAAATGTAAAGCTTAACCTATTGTTAAAACAGATATGAGTGGTGGCACTGGGCAAGTAGGCACAGTATCCAATGTGAACCTCACACAGAAGCTGGCAGGTAGGCACCTGCAATTACATTACACAGGAAAAAAAAAAAAAAAAAAGCAGCCTGATGTTATAGCCCTAAAAAGGGCTTTTTGGGGTGCTGTCCTTACAGCAGAGATCAGATGAGTCCTTCAGGATTGTAGTGGACACTGAATACCCTAGCCTAGCTATCAATTTCCCTATCTAATCAGCAGCAGCTAAACTTTCCCTCCTCTCACTAAGCATGCAGCTTCAGAATGAATCGAAAATGGATGCTGGGAGGGAGGTTGGAGGGTGTGGAAGGGAGGAAGTGCTGCTGATTGGCTGGAATGTGTCTGCTGACCGAGAGGCACAGGGTCAAAGTTTGCCCAATGATGACGAATAGGGGGCGGATCGAACTGCGCATGTGTCCGCCCGCCGCGGCGAACGCGAACACGCTAAGTTCGCCGGGAACTGTTCGCCGGCGGACAGTTCGGTACATCACTATTAAGAACCACAACAGCAATGTTTCGACCACAAAAGGTCTTTGTCAAATTCCAAAGAACTTTCCCACGCTGTGTAAAATGACACAGAGCACTCTGATTGGTTAGATTCCAAGCCCACCAAATACAGTGTTATGAGTCAAATTACACAGCGTGAGAAAATTCCAAAGAACTTTCCCACCTGTGTAAAATGGCAAAGAGCATTCTGATTGGCTTAAACCAACCAATCAGAGTGTTCCTAGCCTAACTGCAGGGCGGGACAAGGCTTTATAAGCCTTCCCCCGTCCTGCAGAGCTCAGTCTGCACGGAGCCCTCCATGGGTGAAGATTGATTTTTTTTTTTGCGTCTGTTTTTTTTCCTTTTTCGTCTGTTTTTTTTTACGCTCTGATTTTTTATTTTATTTTAAGTTCGACCGGTATCACGTTTTTTTATTTGGCCTTTTTGGGGCTGAAAAATGAAGATTTTAGAAGAAAAAATACATCAAATGGTAAGTTTTATTTTTATTTACAGGTTAGTTATTTTATTCCCCCCTCACTATTTTTAGGGTGAGGGGGGTAGGTAGGGAATAACTTTTATTTGGGTGGGGCGGGGGGTGGGGTGACTAGGAAGGGGGGATTTTCATTTTGGGCCCCCACCTGCCTCAGGGGTGGGGGCCAGGGGAGGACAGTAGGTCCACCCAGTGGTGTATCCTGGTTTTGTGCTTCCCTAGGCAGGACTGCTGTGTGCTGGCGGGCGGGCGGCTGGTGATGGAGCACTTCCTCTGAGCTGTCTGCTCAGCTCCCACGCGCGCCGCAGTGAGGCTGGGAGGCGGAGCCGGAATATGACGTCATATTCCGGCTCCCAGCCTCACTCTGCGGTGCGCGAGGGAGCTGAGCAGACAGCTCAGAGGAAGTGCTCCCTTGCCAGCCGCCCGGCCGCGCACAGCAGCCTGCACGCCCATCTGGCATGTCAGTTAGCCACAAGGCTAACAAGGCATTTGACCTGGACATTTGGGGGCGGAATTTTTTGCCCCCCCCTGGAAAATGACACCCAAAGCAAATGTCCCTGGGTCCACCCCCTCATTGTTATGTAGGGCCCCCACCCACCGCACAGGGGTGGGTGCCAGGGGGGAGGACAGTAGGCATCCCCCCTCATTCTTATTTAGGGCCCCCACCCACCGCTCAGGGGTGGGGGCTGGGGGGCAGGACAGTAGGTCCCCCATTCTTATTTAGGGCCCCCACCCACTGCTCAGGGGTGGGGGCAGGGGGAGGAGGACAGTAGGTCACCCCCTCATTGTTATGTAGGGCCCCCACATGCCGCGCAGGGGTGGGGGCCTGGGGGAGGACAGTAGGCCCCCCTCATTCTTATTTAATGCCCCCACCCACCGCTCGGGGGGGAGGACAGTAGGTCCCCCCTCTAGCCCTTTACAGGACTTTTTTTAGAGCCATTTTAGTGCCCAAAAGTTCGGGGTCAAGTTCGGGTCCCGAATTCAAACTTTTTGCTGAAGTTCGTCCGAACCCAGCGAACCCGAGCATCCAGGTGTCCGCTCAACTCTACCTATAACCTTTCCTTGTAAGTTTTATCCTGCAATCCATGAACCAGTTTAGTAGCCCTTCTCTGAACTCTCTCTAAAATATCAATATCCTTCTGGAGATATGGTCTCCATTACTGCGTACAATACTCCAAGTGAGGTAAACATTTGTCATGTTTTCTGAGTGTTTTTAAGTTCACTTGGATGTGATTTAGAGCTGTTTTTAAAGCTCCACTCTAAATTAAACATGGTTTTTAGAGGTTGATGTTCTCCAACATATGTTTTTGATGCAAAGGTGTTTGTTTATGACTTTTCATATCAAAATAGTCTCATTAAATAAATAGGAGGAGTTAGTGACCCCTCTGCCCCCACCCATGTGTGTGGTGTGTCTATTAATATAATAAATAAAGTGTCCCCTCACTCTCACCCATGTGTGTGGTGTGGCTCTTAATAAAATAAATGAAGTGCCCCCTCACTCTCACCCATGTGTGTGGTGTAGCTATTAATATAATAAATTAATGCCCTCACTCTCACCCATGGGCAGTGAGTGAAGCTATTAGTATAATAAACTGCAGGGACCTATGCCAACCATGGCATGTTAGGTGGGGGCATGTCTACTATATATGGGGGTCATTTGGACCCCCACAGACGTTTTTGTTTTAACTTTTTTAATATGCCGGTTGGCATTGTGATTTGTCGGCTGGTATCATAATTCTATTATATTGCTATTTGGAATATGGAATATCAGTCGATTCATCAATCACCCACAATTTGGATGAATTACAATTCATAGTAGTATATAAAATAACTTCTTGGTAGTAACTTGTAATACATGGTGTAATAACTATCATGTATTTAATATATATATATATATATATATATATATATATATATATATATATATATATATATATCTATATACATATATAGATATATATATAGATATAATGAAGACTGGTATGCACTATACAAACTGGCACTCATATTTCTCTTTTTCATACATTGTTGCTGTCTTTATCTAATTACTAGCTGTGAGGACAGGGAAAAACCGGAAATAGAGATTGTACAGTAGTTATGGTAATTGAGGATTGTGAGAAATGCATAACTGGAGAATGAGTGCAATTCCCGGATTGCATTATTTTAAACAATTACCTGTCTACTGCTAGATTATCTAACAGAACTATACTGCAAACAAGCCAGTACACAGCCCCAAGCAATGGGAATCCCCTGCTTCATCCCTTCTCTCTGTTTTGCATCATGTGATGTATGAAGGAAAGTTTGTTTCCTTTATATTTTAGCAAACACAACCGTGATATTACAAATTATAATGCGATACAGGACTGGGAGTTCTGAGCACATGGCAAGGAGAGAGGTAATGTCTAAATTCTGTCATCTTTAGAAAAAAGAATAAATGTTACATTTATAGTCCCTTCTCATGTGCAGTCTGCCAGTTTAGTATTAACTAAAATGATCAAACCTCTCACAATACTAGATTGAAAATGTTTATTAAAAACAAAACAAAACAAAACAAAATTAAGTAGATATGCCCTCAAAGAAAACATGCATGTGAATCTAAGAAAAGTAGAAGAAAACCGAAACCCCCTTTTTTTCAGTTTCTGCCCCCTATTATACATGTGCCAATTTTATTTGAAATATGCACTTTTTTTTAAAATTGTTAGAAATATGACAGGCTCCAGGCACACATAGCTGGATATGTTAGGCAGTAAATAAAGAAATACACCCCCAAAACACACCAGTGGGGCAAAGTGCAAAGACATTAGAGAATAAAATAAAAAATAAGTAAATAAATAATAAAATAAATAAATAATAAAATAAAAATAAGGTAAATATTACAGCCTGCAGAAAAAAGAATTGAAAGCAACAAAGGACAATATCGTCTGTGATACCAAAATCTATTGTGGACTATTGCGCTCGCAAGGAAAATATTGATTGAAGGTATATCAACCAGTATAGGGCATTTGCTGTCTTCCCTTTCTCAGAGATGTTTCATCCAACTGCTTAAACCTGTTCAGGGTTCAACGTAAATCTGTGTATTCCAGCCATGAAAAACCTCTGCAGTGCCAACAGTAAAACAAGAGATGGGACAGCCAAAAATGGGTTCCGCTACATAAGGTAATAGTGGGAGAAATATGCAAGGAAAACAGTAAATAAAACTGAAAAGTAACACATTACAATGCACACTCAGTCAATAAACCAGTTCTGTGTAGAGGAAATCAAATATGCTAGCCTAAACAATGAAAAGTCCAGTGTCATTCCAGTTAACAGAAGGATCATGGGTATTACCAGCAGTACTTTTTCAAAGAAATCTTTGTGGTAATAGATGTAGAGCAAACTTAACTGGCTGCCCAAAGTTTTTTATGCAACCGTTACAGCATCAGAAGAGCTACATTATCACTATGCTACTTAAGCTTAGGGAAACGGGGATATAAAATAGACACCGTACCCCATCCCTTATGCCAGAGAATTTGGGGGCTGAACATGACTGGGAGCTCTGCTCTTTGCCGCTTACATTTTTAACCTCTCACTCGCCAGTAGTGAGTGAGAGGTCAAAGTTAAATCGCTTTGTCCGAATTTAGTTTGAAAGAAAAATATGCAAACAAGTTTTTGGATGAAGCCAAAACAAAAAAACTTAATTTTTAATTTTATGACAAAATTATTCACTTAAACCAAATTCTCTACTGTATACGGTATATAGGCATCTTGAAAAGCTTTGGTGACAAGTGTAAGGTATTGATGGCGTATTATCATAGAATAACACAAATACTGAAAAAAAGATATTATGGGACTTAGATTTAGGGGGGTGGGGGGTGGGGGGGGGCTGTTGTGAGTCACTGATATAGCTGCCTTGTCTGAGGGTATCCATTTGTGTTTGCAGTTCTTCGGTATGAGAATGCATTTCAATATAATTAGTCTAAAGGTGATCTATGTCAGTGTCCGCAGTGTGAAACTGGACTGTAAGGTTCTCAGGATCTTTCTTAAAAAGGAACTGTCACTCCGCAGGATTTGTAACATGATGTCTTCTTATCCCTATATATAACAAATTTGCATTTGTAAAATGTGAATACAAACTAAATGTAGAATTCCACACTTTTCTACTGGTTCAGAAAACGAGTAAATAAAACAGGAAAGTAACAAATGACAATGTTCACAGTAGTTTGCAACTGGGTGTCTCCATCTTAGTTCTCTTTCATTCGTTGTTAAAGGGACACTATAGACACCCAGACCTCTTCGGCTCAGTGTCCCTGTTCCACTTAGTTCTGCAATATAGAACATTTCAGTGCCAGAGGAACTGTAAAAATTACATTGCAGGACTAAGAGAGCCTGCTAGAGGCGTTCCTGTGAGTTTACCGCACTCCAGGTCACATAACTGATACTGGATGTCTTCAGTTTGTGGTTAAGTAAATAAAGATGTTTTAACTCTTTACGTGCTGGGGGGGAGGGACGCATGAGGGGGGCGGGACCAGAGGGCACTATAGTGCTAGGAATACAACTTTGTATTCCTAACTTTGTATTTCTAACACTATAGAATCCCTTACAAAATATATTGCCCTTTGTACCTGGCAGTCAGCATAGAGAGATGTTTTAATTACTTATTTTTATTTGCTATGTTTACCTGGGCTATATCTTGTCTGAGTTGGATTATAATGTTATTTGTGAATCTTTAATTTAAACTTAATCAGAGATGCATTTGTAATAATTGCTATTCTCCAGGTTTTTTTCTAAACTGTGCTGCTCCCTAGCTAAATAATTCTATAATAAGCATAATAAGCAACTAGACAACAACTTTCAAAGCATTCACATTAGAAGAACCCGCAGCACAAGTTCTCGATGCAGACCACCCTCTAATGTCATCTTATGTACATACCAACAGAGCTCCACTGCCATGACAAATATGACTATGTGTTCAAATTCATCTTCAAGAGGCACTTCAAAAGCTACATGAGAAAATAAATTAAAGCTGTTTTGCCAAGTCATGTTTTGCTAAGCAGTTCATTTTTATTTAGACGAATTGCATGTTGTTTCTGTATTGAACTATTTCACAAAACAATTTCATGGATGCATATGGTGATTATTCCAATTACGTTATCCAAAAAATAAAAGATGATTTTTCAACTGCAAGACAAATTTATCAGATGCATTGCAGAGGGCTTTCTGATGACATTAGTATGCCACCTATAATCAATTAGACTCATGCATGTTGTAAAAATATGTTTCTGCTAAACAGCTTCATCTAAAAAATAAAAAATAAAAATGTCCAGTATGGTTGACTTTTGTACTTGTGGTGGTTTGGCTCATGATAATTTCATCCACCAAAAGAAATTTAGGAAAACTATTCAGACAAACCAAAAGGTCCCAATTATGAGCCAATCAGCATACTGCAAAATGTTAACATAATTTTCCAACAATTTAATTCAGAAATTAAGAAAAAAAAGTAACCAACAGAGGGAAAAAGAAGAGGAGAGGTAATACATCTATACATATATCTTTTAAATATATAATATATAAAAAATATATTTTGTCACAGCTCTTCCTCTATTTGACACTTCTCACTTGGCCTGTGAGCAAATTCAATGATTGGTGGTTGTCCTTAGATGTCAATCATCTTTTTTATCCCATCAATTACCTCTCTTTTTAGAGAAACAGGTGGAACTCCAAATCACGAATCAAACAAAGATGCTTGTCCATCCTGTAAGTCGTTTGCTTCATAATTAGTCTATACGGCATTTCTGGAATCGGGAATTAGGACGATCTCCTGATCAGCTCAAATTTGTCCATGATAAAATAAACTCCATGTCTATAATCAATGCAAAGACATAGAAGCCAATATTTATACCAACTCCAAAGTACATTCACATCCCTGCTAACATGCAGAGACATATAAGGTCATAGCAGGGCTGGTGCAAGGATTTGGGGTACACAGGCATAGATGATTTTGGCGCCCCCCTTCCCAAAAGCATCTTCACCTGTGTGCCTCTTAACCCGCCTTTTGTTTCTTATCTGCTTTTTTAGTGTATCTTATCCCATATTTTTCACCATTGTGTGCCTTACACATCCCTTGTGTATCTCCCTTCATGTGTCTTACTCCCCCCCGCTCCTTTGTGTGTCTCCTTCTCTCCCAGTCCCTTTGTCTTTTACTCTTACCAGCTCCTTTGTATGGTTCTCTTTCACACCAGCCTGTCTATCTCCCCCCAGACCCTCTGTGTCTCCTTTTCCTCTTTGCCAGCCCCTGCTGTGTTTGCTTTCATCCACAGCCCCTCTGTGAACATTCTCACCCCCAGGCCCATTTGTGTGTCTTTCTTCCCCCTCATGTCCCCCTGTGTGTCTTTCTTACCACTCAGGCCCCCCTCTGTACCACTACCTATCTCCTCCCCACCATGTCCATTAGTGGTCCTCTCCCCTCCCCTTAATGTCCAATAGTGTTCCTCTCCCCTCCTGTAGTGTTCCTTTCCCCTCCCTTCCCTGTCCCTTAGTGTTCCTCTCCCCTTCCTTCCCTGTCCCTTATTGTTCCCCTCCCCTCTCTCCCCTGTTCCTTTAGTGTTCCTCTTCCCCCCGTACCTGCTCTTAGTGCCACCCCGTTACCCTTAATGTTCCTCCCAAACCCCTTAGTGTTCCTCTTCCTTCTCTTTTAGTGATCTCTTTTAGTGATCCCCCTCCCATAGTGTTCTTCCCCCCTCCCCTGTCCCATAGTGTTCTTCCCCTCCCTCCCCTGTCCCATAGTGTTCTTTCCTCCCCCATCCCCTGTCCCATAGTGTTCTTTCCTCCCCCCTCCCCTGTCCCATAGTGTTTTGTTCCACACACCCCTGTCTCATAGAGATCTTTTCCCACCTCTCCTGTCCCATAATGTTATTCTCCCCCCTCCCTTGTCCAATAGTGTTCTTACCCCCCTCTCCCCTGTCCCATAGTGTTCTTCCCCTGTCCCATAGTGTCCTTTCCCCCCTACCAGATCCAATAGTGTTTTTTCCCCTTCCATGTGTCAGGATCGGGACAGGGATCCAACACGCAGAGTACAAAGAGTGGAAAGGTACGTATACCGGGCCTTAGAATGGCCGGACTAACGTACCGAGAGTAAAGAATAGTCAGAGACAAGCCGAGGTCGAGGGAACGAGAAGACAGATAAGCGAGAGACAAGCCGGGTCAAGGGATAACAGAGAAACAGGGTAGTACAACGAGCCGAGTCAAAACCAAAAGAGCAAACTAGAATACCAGAGCACTGAGTGACTAGACAAGCTAGAACCACGACAGGGCAATGAGCTGAAGTAAGGAGTAAGCTTAAATACCCTGGCTCTGGATGGAAATCACGCCTCTGACAAGTGCCGATTGGATATCGGATACTTGAGTGACAGATTGCTCGTGCTAGCGTCATGACGTCACGTATTGAGCGTCCTGCTAGAAAAGGACGTGGATTCCTCGCGGCCGGTGTTTAAGTGACTGGATGAACCGCGAGGAACGGAGGAAACAGCTCGCCTGGACGGATACACCGCCAAGTCTCTACCTCCCTTAGAGGTAGAGGCCTCAGGTACCCTGACAGTACCCCCCCTCTCAGATACGCCCACCGGGCGGAATGAACCGGGGCGAGATGGGAAGCGGAGGTGAAATGCTCTGCGAAGGCGAGAAGCATGGACGTCCTCCTGAGGTACCCAACTCCTCTCCTCAGGACCATATCCCCTCCAGTTGACCAGATATTGCAATTTTCCCCTTGAAATTCTGGAGTCAATGATGGAGCTGACCTCGTACTCTTCCCGACCCTCCACCTGAACAGGACGAGGCGAGGGGACCTTAGAGGAGAATTTGTTGCAAATGAGGGGTTTCAACAAGGAGACATGAAAAGAGTTAGGAATGCGTAAGGCAGGTGGCAGAGCAAGGCGATACGCAACCGGATTGATACGAGTGAGAACCCTGTAAGGACCTATGTAGCGAGGAGCAAATTTCATGGACGGAACTTTTAGGCGAATATTCTTAGTACTCAACCATACCCTATCCCCAGGAACAAAAACAGGAGCCGCTCTTCTATGTTTATCAGCGTGTTTTTTGAACAGCGAGGAACTATGTAATAGAATTTGTCGAGTCTGATCCCATAATTTCTTCAGGTTGGCGACATGATCATCAACCGACGGTATCCCCTGAGAAGAGGAAACCGAAGGAAAAATCGAAGGATGAAAGCCATAGTTCATGAAGAAAGGGCTAGAGCGAGTTGAATCGCAAACAAGGTTATTGTGTGCGAACTCCGCCCAAGGAATCAGACCGACCCAATCGTCCTGGTGTTCGGAAACAAAGCAACGCAGATACTGTTCGATCTTTTGATTAGTACGTTCAGCAGCTCCGTTAGACTGAGGGTGATAGGCAGAGGAAAAGTTCAATTTGATGCCCATTTGAGAACAAAATGATCTCCAGAAACGTGAGACAAATTGAGAACCTCTATCAGAAACAATCTCTGAAGGAATCCCATGTAGGCGAAAAACTTCTCTCGCAAAAATCTCCGCCAATTCAGGAGAAGTCGGAAGTTTAGGTAATGGCACGAAATGGACCATCTTAGTAAATCTATCCACCACCGTGAGAATAACAGTTTGTCTTTTGGAAGCAGGCAAATCAACGATAAAGTCAATGGACAAACAGGTCCAAGGTTTCTCAGGAATGTCCAAGGGGTGTAACAGTCCACATGGGGATGCATGAGGTAGTTTAGTCTTGGCACAAGTCTCACAAGCTGCGACGAACTCCTCAATATCCTTACGAAGTGAAGGCCACCAGAAATCCTTGGATATCAGAGAGTACGTCTTGCGAATACCAGGATGACCAGCTATTTTACTTTCATGAAAACATTGTAAGAGCTCCAGTTGAAGTTCAGGAGGAACAAAGTTTCTTCCCTCAGGAGTGTTTCCGGGAGCTAGATGTTGTGACTTCAAGATCTGGTCAAGTAGCGGAGAATGAATTTTGAGGCTGGTATTAGCAATAATATTGCATTTGGGTACAATGGAAGACAAAAGTGGTTCAACTGAAGCAGAGGGTTCATATTGGCGAGATAGCGCATCGGCTTTAGAATTCTTTGACCCAGGTCTGTAAGTCAGAACGTAATTGAAATGGGTAAGAAACAACGACCAACGAGCCTGCCTGGAGGACAGACGCTTGGCCTCTCCGATATAGGACAAGTTTTTGTGGTCTGTCAGGATGGTAACAGGATGTAAAGTACCTTCCAATAAATGTCTCCATTCTTTCAAAGCCTTGATAACCGCTAGTAATTCTCTGTCACCAATGTCATACCTGCTTTCAGTACCGGTCAATTTTTTAGAGAAAAATCCACATGGATGTAATGGTTTATCAACACCCAACCTTTGAGATAGAACAGCACCTAAACCAGTCTCTGATGCGTCTACCTCGAGCAAAAAAGGCAGAGAAGTGTCAGGGTGAACTAAAATTGGAGCGGAAGCGAAAAGCTCCTTGAGAGTCTTGAACGCAAGGAGAGCTTCAGTAGTCCAATTCTTAGTGCCAGCCCCCTGTTTGGTCATGTTAGTGATAGGTGCAATAATGGAAGAATAGCCCTTAATAAAGCGCCTATAATAATTGGAAAAACCAATAAATCTCTGTATGGCTTTAAGACCTGTGGGTAAAGGCCACTCTAGAATGGATTGGAGCTTATCCGGATCCATCTTAAATCCCTCCCCAGAGATCACATAGCCGAGAAAGGTTACCTGGGTTTGATCAAAGCTACATTTCTCCAACTTGCAGTACAAGCCATGCTGGAGAAGCTTGTGCAAAACCCTCCTGACTTGCTTGTGATGAATCTCAATGTCACTAGAATGAATGAGTATATCATCTAGGTATACAATGACGCACTCTTGCTGAAATTCCCTAAGAACCTCATTAATCAGATCTTGGAATACCGCTGGCGCATTGCATAACCCAAAAGGCATGACAGTATATTCATAGTGGCCATATCGAGTATTGAATGCCGTCATCCACTCATGTCCCTGCTGGATTCTCACCAAGTTATATGCCCCTCTGAGGTCTAACTTGGTGAAAATTGTAGAGCCCTTCAAACGATCGAAGAGTTCGGTGATCAAGGGAATCGGGTAGGCATTTTTAATGGTTATCTTATTCAAGCCTCGATAATCAATACAAGGTCTCAAAGAACCATCTTTCTTTTTAACAAAAAAAAATCCAGCCCCGGCAGGGGAGGAGGACCTCCTGATGAATCCCTTGTCTAAATTCTCGTGAATATATTCCTCTAGGACTGAGTTCTCCTTTATAGATAATGGGTATACATGACCTCTGGGAGGCATGGTACCAGGGAGTAGGTTAATTTTGCAATCAAAGGACCTGTGTGGGGGTAAGGTATCGGCTTTCTTTTTGTCAAATACTGCCTTTAAATCTAGATACTGAGGCGGAATTTGTGTCTCTGTAGGATTGTCAGAGGTATTCGATGTATTAGTTAATCCAAGAGGTAAGACCTTCCGCAAGCATTTTTCTTGACAATTCTCTCCCCACGAAACTATCTCCCCTGATTCCCAATTAAAAATAGGGTTGTGTCTCCTCAGCCAGGAGTACCCCAGGACTATGGGAATAGACGGAGAAGAAATGAGCATTAGGGATATATCCTCTTTATGCAGGATGCCAACAGTCAAGTTAATCGGTATGGTCTCATGGAAAATAACAGGCTCAAGTAAAGGTCTACCATCGATGGCCTCGACAGCCAGAGGTGTCTCTTTTAACTGGGATGGAATAGCATGCTTGGCAGCAAAACCCTGATCTATAAAGCTCTCAGCAGCTCCAGAATCGATTAGTGCCATAGTCTTAACTACTCCCTTCTCCCACTTTAAAGAAACGGGTAACACAAGCCTGAGCTCCTTGTAGTTGTGAATAGAGGACAAAGTAGAAACACCCAAGGCCTGTCCTCTAGAGGAACTTAGGTGCGAGCGTTTCCCGAACGATTGGGACAATTTAGGCGTAAATGACCCCTGACTCCACAATACATACATAAACCCTCCCTTCTCCTGTACTGTCTCTCCCTTTCAGTGAGATGAGTACTGCCTATCTGCATAGGTTCAGGAATACGTAAGTCTTCGAACTCAGAGATTTGAAAGGTAGGCGCTAGTTTAAAGGAGGGTCTACGGGTCCTATCTCGAGTGTTCTGCCTCTCTCTTAAGCGTTCATCAATACGAGATATAAAAGAAATTAAATCCTCCAAATTTTCAGGGAGTTCTCTAGTAGCGACCTCGTCAAGAATTATATCTGATAACCCATTCAGAAACACATCTATATAAGCCTGTTCGTTCCACTTAACTTCTGCCGCCAAGGATCTGAACTCTAGTGCATAATCCACAAGTGTTCGATTGTCCTGTTTAAGGCGCAACATTAATCTAGCTGCATTGACCTTTCTGCCAGGAGGGTCAAAAGTTCTTCTAAACGCAGCTACAAAGGCATTATAATTATAGACTAGTGGATTATCATTCTCCCATAAAGGATTGGCCCATCTCAAAGCTTTTTCAATGAGCAGAGTAATAATAAATCCAACCTTTGCTCTATCTGTAGGATAAGAGCGGGGTTGTAATTCGAAATGGATGCTAATCTGGTTTAGAAAGCCACGACACTTCTCCGGTGACCCGCCATAACGTACTGGTGGGGTAATACGGGAAGAAGCACCTACAGTGGCTACCTCTAGACCTGAGACTGCAGGAGAGATAGAAGGAGTACGTGTCTCCTCAGGTGGATTACTAGCACGAGACAAAAGTGCCTGTAGTGCCAAAGCCATCTGATCCATCCTATGTTCCATGGCGTCAAACCTGGGATCCGAAGAACCAAGCTGACTGTTTGTACCTGCAGGATCCATTGGCCCTGTCGTAATGTCAGGATCGGGACAGGGATCCAACACGCAGAGTACAAAGAGTGGAAAGGTACGTATACCGGGCCTTAGAATGGCCGGACTAACGTACCGAGAGTAAAGAATAGTCAGAGACAAGCCGAGGTCGAGGGAACGAGAAGACAGATAAGCGAGAGACAAGCCGGGTCAAGGGATAACAGAGAAACAGGGTAGTACAACGAGCCGAGTCAAAACCAAAAGAGCAAACTAGAATACCAGAGCACTGAGTGACTAGACAAGCTAGAACCACGACAGGGCAATGAGCTGAAGTAAGGAGTAAGCTTAAATACCCTGGCTCTGGATGGAAATCACGCCTCTGACAAGTGCCGATTGGATATCGGATACTTGAGTGACAGATTGCTCGTGCTAGCGTCATGACGTCACGTATTGAGCGTCCTGCTAGAAAAGGACGTGGATTCCTCGCGGCCGGTGTTTAAGTGACTGGATGAACCGCGAGGAACGGAGGAAACAGCTCGCCTGGACGGATACACCGCCAAGTCTCTACCTCCCTTAGAGGTAGAGGCCTCAGGTACCCTGACACCATGTCCCATAGTGTTCTTCCCACTCTCCCATGTCCCATAGTGTTCTCTCCTCCCCTCTGGTAGTGTCCCATAGTGTTCTTTTCTCCACCCCTCCCCTGTCTCATAGTGCTCTCTTCTCCCCTCCTCCCCTATTCCATAGTGTTCTTTCCTCCCTCCCCTGTCCCATAGTGTTCTTTTCCCACTCTCCTGTCTCATAGTGTTCTTTCCCCTCCCCTGTCCAATAGTGTTATTTCCCCCCTCCCCTGTCCCATAGTGTTGTTTCCCCCATCCCATGTTCCATAGTGTTCTTCCCCCCCTCCTCTGTCCCATAGTGTGCTTCCCCTCCTCCCCTGCCCCATAGTGTTCTTTCCCCCACTCCCCTGTCACATAGTGTTCTTCCCCTCCCTCCCCTGTCCCATAGTGCTCTTTCCTCCCCCCTCCCCTGTCCTATAGTGTTCTGTTCCCCACACCCCTGTCCCATAGTGTTCTTTCCCCACCTCTCCTGTCCCACTGTGTTATTCCCCCCTCCCTTGTCCAATAGTGTTCTTCCCCTCTCTCCCCTGTCCCATAGTGTTCTCCCCCCTGTCCCATAGTGTCCTTTCCCCCAACCCGCTCCCATAGTCTTTTTTACCCCTCCCATGTCCCATAGTGATATTCCCCCTCTCCCCTGTCCCATAGTGTTCTTTTCTCCCCTCATCCCCTATTCCATAGTTTTCTTTCCTCCCTCCCCTGTCCCATAGTGTTAATTTCCCCCCTCCCCTGCCCCATAGTGTTCTTTCCCCACTCTCGTGTCTCATAGTGTTCCTTCCCCCCTCCCCTGTCCAATAGTGTTCTCCCCCCTGTTCCATAGTGTCCTCCCCCCCTCCCTTGCCCCATAGTGTTCCTCCCCCTCCCCTGTCTCATAGTGTTCTTCCCCTCCCTCCTCTGTCGCATAGTGTTCTTTCCCCCTCCCCTGTCCAATAGTGTTCTCCCCCCTGTTCCATATTGTCCTTCCCCCCTCCCCTGCCTCATACTGTTCCTCCCCCTCCCCTGTCTCGTGGTGTTCTTCCCCTCCCTCCTCTGTCCCATAGTGTTCTTTCCCCACTCCCTTGTCCTATTGTGTACTTTCCTACCCCCTCCCCTGTTCCATAGTACTCTTTCCTCCCCGCTACCCCTCCCATAATGTTCTCCCCCATCCCCTGTCCCATAGTGTTCTTTAATTTCCCCTTCCCTGTCCCATAGTGTTCTTTCCTCCCCTACCCTGTCCCATAGTGTTCTTTCCTCCCCCTTCCCTGTCCCAAAATGTTCTTTCCTCCCCTGTCCCATAGTGTTAATTTCCCCCCTCCCCTGTCCTATAGTGTTCTTTCCCCGCTCTCCTGTCTCATAGTGTTTTACCCCCCTCCCCTGTCCCATAGTGTTCTTTCCCCCTTTCCCTGTCCCATAGTGTTCTTTCCTCCCCCCTCCCCTGTCCTATAGTATTCTGTTCCCCACAACCCTGCCCCATAGTGTGCTTCCCCTCCTCCCCTGCCCCATAGTGTTCTTTCCCCCTCCCTTGTCCAATGGTGTTCTTCCCCCCCACTCCCCTGTCCCATAGTGTTCTCCCCCTGCCCCATAGTGTCCTTTCCCCAACCCGATCCCATAGTCTTTTTTACCCCTCCCATGTCCCATAGTGTTCTTCCCCCTCTCCCATAGTGTTCTTTTCTCCCCTATTCCATAGAGTTCTTTCCTCCCTCCCCTGTCCCATAGTGTTCATTTCCCCCCTCCACTGTCCCATAGTGTTCTTTTCCCACTCTCCTGTCTCATAGTGTTCTTTTCCCCTCCCCTGTCCAATACTGTTCTCCCCCCTGTTCCATAGTGTCCTTCCCCCTCCCCTGCCCCATAGTGTTCCTCCCCTCCCCTGTCTCATAGTGTTCTTCCCCTCCCTCCTCTGTCCCATAGTGTTCTTTCCCCACTCCTCTGTCCTATAGTGTAGTTTCCTCCCCCCTCCCCTGTTCCATAGTACTCTTTCCTCCCCCCTCCCCTGTCCCATAGTACTCTTTCCTCCCCCCTCCCCTGTCCCATAATGTTCTCCCCCTCCCCTGTCCCATAGTGTTCTTTAATTCCCCCTCCTCTGTCCCATAGTGTTCTTTCCTCCCCCTACCCTGCCCCAAAGTGTTCTTTCCTCCCCCTCCCCTGTCCCATAGTGTTCCTACCCCCTGCCCTATCCCATAGTGTTCCTACCCCCTGTCCCATAGTGTTACTCTCCTTCCTGTCCCATAGTGTTCTTTCCCCACTCCTCTGTCCTATAGTGTACTTTCCTCCCCCCTCCCCTGTTCCATAGTACTCTTTCCTCACCCCCTTCCCTGTCCCATTGTTTTCTTTCCCCCCTCCCCTGTCCTATAGTGATCTTTCCTCCCCCCTCCCCTGTCCCATAATGTTCTCCCCCCTCCCCTGTCCCATAGTGTTCTTTAATTCCCCCTCCTCTGTCCCATAGTGTTCTTTCCTCCCCCTACCCTGTCCCATAGTGTGCTTTCCTCCCCCTTCCCTGCCCCAAAGTGTTCTTTCCTCCCCCTCCCCTGTCCCATAGTGTTCCTACCCCCTGCCCTATCCCATAGTGTTCCTACCCCCTGTCCCATAGGGTTACTCTCCTTCCTGTCCCATAGTGTTCTTTTCTCCCCCCCTACCCTGTCCCATAGTGTTATTTCCTCCCCTGTCCCATAGTGTTCCTCCCCCTCCTCTGTCCCATAGTGCCCCCCCTGTCCCATAGTGTTCCTTCCCCCTGTCCCCAGTGTATCTCCTACCTTTCTGCTAGACTGACCGAGCGGAGCATGCACTGCTCGGCCACGCTACACTGAGTGACTTGCAGGAGGGAGCGCTGTGTGCCCACCTTCTGCCGGTCACTCTAATCTAGCTCCGCCAGCCCTGGGTCATAGTAAATAAGCAATTCAACAAGCATTCTCCATGAACCACATGAACCATGTTAGATACATGTGTGTAAACACATGGATTTATAGAACCTGTAACAGGTGACACGGCAGGATCTCTTACAAATAGTGATAGGATTCCAGTTTCATGACATGAGAAGCTTATTTGCTTATTTATACAAATTATTCCAGGAGTCAGTGAGCATATATATGTAAAAGAACTATGCCTAGACAATGGGAAGATCTTCTATATAGTTAATATACAGAAATGTGTATGAGATGTTACTTTGATAACTTTGATCATAAACATGACCCTTATAACAGCCATTAGCATGTTAGGGAAGGAGATTTATTTTGCAATCATTGAACCTGAAAGCAAAATGCAACCCATGTGTTTCTGAATTTAATTGTTCTTAGGCATCTACATACTATCCACTAAGGTGAGAATTTAAAATTTAAGGCCAAAATAACCAATCTAAAAAGAGGATTGCATTTTTTTTCCGTTATAATAGTATAATAATATTTGTCTATTTTGACCTACATTTTGGAATTAACTTTGAATTCCTGGAAATTCTCACTTTGGTGAATACTTCTTCTGATGTTGTGATCATTCCACTAAACAATGTGTATAGTTTGTAATCTCACAAGGAAAAAATCTGGTTTGACCTGGGTTTGCTTGTGGTATGTCACCTCTGTACTTGTCAATATTCAAGGTATGCAGTATGTCAATCATTTCAGAGACACAGAACAGACTAGAAGCACATTGTGAGATACTGTAGTGTTTGTTACTTCCTCTACATTTTTGCATGTGTAATATTTGATACTATTCGTTTCATGGAGTCAACATTATCATTAGGGTCACCAGGTGAAAAATTGGAACATCTCATAAGTGACAATGTAAACAAAGAAAAGTGACATTTATGTAAAAGGTGAATACTGTATTGCATACTTTATAACTTCCTTTATATTTTTCCTATTCATATTATGAAACAATCATACCTACTCCCACTACAGACCCTATCCCCACTACTGCCCTATCCTTCACCATTACTCCTAACCCCACTACAGCCCCTTATCCCAACACTAAATCTTTTAACTCCCACTATAACCTCTGACTCCCCCACTGCTACCTTTATACCTCACTACAACCACTATCTCCCACTCCCCCTACCCCTATCCCTACTGCAGTTTCCAACCCCTATTACTGCCCTTATCTCTCACTACTGCTTCTAGCCATCACTACTGACTTTATACCCCACTACTGTCTCTAATCCCCACTACTGCCTGTAACCCACACTACAGACTGTAACCCCTATTACTGCCTGAAACCCGCACTTCAGCTCATATTCCTCACTATAGAGACTATTACCTGCTACATCTGCTATCCCACACTACTGCACCTATCCCCAACTGCAGCCTCTAAGCCCTGTTACTGCTCAACTATTGCACCTAACTCCTAATACAGACCCTTGTTCCCACACAAAATCTTGTAACCCTCCAATTCAGCCCCTGCCAACGCCCCTAATCCCCAGCTTAAACCCCTAACACCCCACCACAATCCCTAACTCACAACTACTACTTATATCCACCACCATAACCACTACATCTCCTAACCCACCACTACTGCCCTTATACCCCCTTACCTCCCACTAGAGCACCTACACCCCACTACTGCCCCTAACCCCCACTGCTACCCCTAGCCTTCGCTACAGTCCTTATCACCTCTTATCACCTATAACCCCTTTTCCTGCTCTACTGCCTTTACCCCCCCTACATAACCTAATACCCCTCTAGCTACATTTGGCTGCAGGGCACCTAACATGAATCTTCTGTCCCATTTTGTACTAAATGGAAATTCCACTACTTTCTGCATTTATTTCTTCTCACTCTTAGAGTGTTTATATGTGTGTACGTGTCACTGAGTGTATATTTTTGTGTGACTGTGTGTGTATTTTTGTGTGACTGTGTGCCTGTAAGTGCATCTTCAGGTATACTGTGCGTGATCACTTGGTTGTTCGATTATCATAGTGCTCTGCAACGAAATTGGTGTTTCTTAACTCCAGGTCAGGATACAAATTTTCCTTTTCAATAAGTTCCTGGTAACTCCACACAATCGACTGATTGCTATATTAGTTAATGACAATACACTGGATACTTAGTGTTGCAGAATTATATTTTTCCACATATCTTATTACATGAAGAATGAGTCAATGAGTACATTTTATATTTATTATTATTATGATATTTATATAGCGCCATCAAATTCCAAATCGCTTTACAATGGGTGGAGAACAGACATGTAGTTGTAATCAGGCAAGTTGGACACACAGGAACAGAGGGGTTGAGGGTCCTGCTCAATGAGCTTACATGGTAGAGGGAGTGGGGTAAAATGACACCTAAAGGTAAGGATAGTATTAGACTAGTGACAGTTGCAGAATAGGAATCAGTAAGGCGCTATTAACAGTGTAATTGATACGCTTTTATGAAGAAGTGGGTTTTTAATGATTTTTTGAAGGAGTGGAGACTGGGTGAGCATCTAACGGAGGAGGAAAGCGAGTTCCACAGGAACGGTGCAGCCCTCGAGAAATCTTGAAGGCGAGCATCCGAGGTGGGAGTAGGGACAGAAGATAGACGTAAGTCTTCAGCAGAAATGTGAAATTTCTATTTGAAGAAAGGGTCTCAAGCTAATGCCACGTACTTCATTTGGGTTCCATTGAACTAAATGCTCAACACTCAAATAATTAAAATGTTCTGATTTAGCTAAGCAGGAGCCTAGAGCTGACTGATTTACAAAAAGTTTATGCATAGTACACCCAGTGCTCTACTGTGCAATTCAAGTCTATATGCAAATATTCTTACATGACACAGCACAGCACTGTACAACTTGGCAACATTACCTGCATGCAATACATTGCTGTGATTTTCTCCTCCCTTTTTTAAAACAGGTTATTTTAACAGGAAGCAAATCTCTTACAATATATATATACACACACACACACGGATACCTATAGAGCAAGGAGACCTACAAATGACACAAGGGACACCAAATATTTAATTGTGCTACCATGACTGAAGAAGGGAAAGACCAGTTTGGTAGTCTGACACTATTTAACAAAGATGATTTTGACAATGAATGGACCCCGGTGGCTTTAGGTGGATTTGGTCAAGTATATAAAGTGAGGCACAAGAAATGGTGGACGGTATATGCTGTGAAATGCTCTACGCCTATTCTGGGAGACCCTGGACTTGCAAGGTATATTTTATTTGGCAAAATAACTTATATTTGTGTGTAAGGTGGGGATTTAATTTCTACGTGACTTAGTGCTATATTAGGACAGCCTTTAAAAATCATACTTCAAAGCTACATATCAACATGGAGAGGCTAAAGCTGACATTTTAATACTAATTTATTTAGGAGATCCTAAATAAAATCATTATCTGGCAATGCTAACGCATCTTAGCAATAGTGCTTAAGCAGATTTATGTCAACATATATTGTTTACTCCATTATGCAACTCTGTATTCTGAGCTCTAAACGGACACTCTAAATACCATAAACATTACAGCCCGTCAAACTATTCACAAACACTTAATTACTTACCTTGGAAGGTGCCAAGGCATTCTTGGCACCAGAACTAGTACCGCTGGCTGTAGTTGTTATGGTGCTTGGAGTGTTCATCTGAATGTGTAACTACAGAGAAACCTCTAACAAATTACTTTAGCCCAAGCCCTATAGTAATTGTAATAATAAAAATAATAATAATTATATCAATAACAAACATTTGCAGTAATCTCCTTTTATTTACTGATTATCTAGTTTTTTTTTACCATCAATGAATTGTCAGGATATCTAATTAAATTCACAGTGAAAATCTAATTTTAGGCTGCAATAGCTAAATCAGAAAATATTATTTATGTTTTCAGGTTAAGTCGGCTATTTGATATTCCCTCTAAATTTCCAAACATTGACACTGTATAACCCAGTATGTTGGAGTTAGCTGACATTACTATAATAAGTTGACACATTAGGCAAAAGGGTTCTGGAAATCCTTCCTATTTTTGAACTATGCAGTTTTGTACAATATTCCATAACTAACCATAAACCATATAATTTAAAACTGTTAAACTATTGTACTATGCTATTTTAATGGACAGATTATGATTCAGAATCCTGTAGGTCAGATATGATGATATCATCCATACATTATTCCCCTTAATGAATGGATATATGAATGGATCTCAGGCAGACTGGGACACAACCCTGCCAACAGAGTGGGAGTTACACTTCAGAGTGGTACATACTGTCTTTTATTATGACTGCAGCTGAAACAGGTGCCGTCCTGGACTGAAATTCCCACTAATCTCTGGCTGCAGTGGGTCATATATATATATGAGCCCCTTTAACCCTTACATTATCTAACACACTGCACTACTAAACTACACCAACATTAACCACTGCATATTAACCCCTTTCTTACAGTAACACTAGTCGAAACTTTTCTCTGCCTTAACACTTACATTAACTCTTACCCAATAATGTCATGTAATACAACAATTGTATAACGACAGAGCATGTATTAAGAGAAAACAATGTCAACTCAGTGCTCTGAAGTTATTTATAAAACACTTTTGGGTAAAAACCCAAACCAGAAAAGTAAGATTTTTAAAATGTGTAGCACATGTGATATTTTAGTAATAAAAGGCTTTAGGGCAAATAGGGAACTGGTGTCAGTATGGAATCCCTTTATGTTCTTTGAAATTTGCATATTAAATGCTAGGGCTGCCATCAGAAATATTGGGACCCCTTAAACAGCTCAAGGTCTGGGCCCATGGGACATGTCCCTAGTCTGCCCACGGTGCCCATCCCGAGCCTGCCCACAAGTAAAGTCGATGCAGTGTGTGTTTATAGTAGAGGCAGTGTGTTTGTATAGTGGATGAGTATGTATTTATAGTGAATGCAGAGTGTGTGTATAGTGGATGCAGAGTGTGTGGTTGTGTATGGTGGATGCAGAGTGTATGTATAGTGGATGCAGAGCCAGGAGCCAGGCGGCACATCCTCTCCATCTCTAGCGAGCCCTGCATGTGTTGCATGCTGTGTGGAGTGTTTCCATGGCAACCCACAGAAACGCTTTGACAGACATAGCACATGAGATCCCGGAGGTGGAACTTGGAGTCTCCTGGGCCCTCTCTTCATTACAGAAGACAGCAAGGACCTGAAAGTGCATGTCTATCATTATTATTATTATTATTTTTAGCGACAATAGGTTGATGAGGACCCTGTTCCAACAAGCTTACAGTCTCTCTCTCCACATAACCCCTTACAGCCGTACTGGCTGTATCCCCATGATGGTGGCCCTGCTAAATGCATGCAAGTTGAAAAATCCACGTTAAATACATGTATTTGCAAATGCACAAAGACCTCCACATAAAAAAGTTTGGAGTTCTGTGTTTGTCTTCTGACACTTTATTTAAAATTACAGCGATCATCTCATTGAACATGCAATGTCTGCAGAAGGCTCACCACCAAAAGGGTTGAAAATATAAATGTAGCTTATGGTTCAAGGGTAATGTGATCCCACACGTACCTCATAAGAACAAGTTATGGTACCGCATGAGAAATAAATGCAAAATAGCTAATGAAAGAATATTACAGTTGTATTTTTCTCTTCTCTTCTTCATCCAAAATGTATGGTCCCATTAAATGATTATCAGTTTTGTTACAAAAAACTACCTTTTTCCATTTACCTTGATGGTCATGCTTCATTATACTCAAATTTTCGTGACACTACACTACATTGGATAGTAAAGTATAGTGAGAGAGAAATGTGGGTTCTAGGGATATTACAATAAATATCTTATATTAATTTACTTCACTCATTGACATGCAAATCAATTGATAACTTTTTTCTCCTGCGTTTTTCTGAATTGTTTTGTTATTCTGTCCATTAAAATGATAGACTGATCATTTCTTTGTCAGTGGGCAAATGTTGAAAATCAGCAGGGGATCAAATACCTTTTTCCCTCACTGCGAGTATATATATATATAAATATATATAAGAAGAAACATAAAAATTGGCTGCACTCATGGTCTTCAATAGAAAGAGTTCTTTTATTCAAACATGTAAATCCAAAGATTGACATTTCCTTCCACTCAGGTACTTTCCTCAATATCAAGTTATACCTGTATACCTGTATTATGTATAACTTGATCCTGAGGAAAGTCCCTGAGTGGACTGAAATGTCGATCTATGGATTTACATGTTTGAATAAAAGAACTCTTTCTATTGAAGAACGTGAGTGCAGCCAATTTTTTTTTATTTTTTGGATACAAAAGCCCAAGGTTAGGCAGCCGGCACTTTAAATAATATTTTAGCCGGAGTGCAAGGACATTCTGTTTTTTGTTTATATACATACACATAGATAGATAGATAGATAGATAAATCCAAGGTGCTTGCACTCCAGGTATATAATGACTGTGATGCCCGGTGCGATTCTAGCAAAAAAAATCATAGGTGTCCAAAAAAACAGAATGCACTCCAGGGTCTTTGTAAAGTAAAATTTTACTTTTAATTCATATACAAAATTAATACATCAACGTTTCGGCTCACATCTGGAGCCTTCTTCAGGATGGCAGATGCATTCCGTTTTTTTTGGAGACATATATATATATATATAAATCCTTGCACTCAAGCTATGTTTGCTCCTATAGTGCCGGGTATATGCATAGTTGTAATATTTTAACCTTTAAATGATCTCTTACCCCATTGTTTGTATTTAGGGTGAAACTTGTTTTAACAAAATTAGAACATAGAAGGTAAATTTCTGGTGCATTTTCTGTGGAAGCTTCCTCGAGCTCTAAGTTATGTTAACAAACAGAGAATGTTTTTGTCTGAACTTACAAATTCCTCAGGCAGATTCATACTCTCACTGATTATTTCCAAAGGACTCTTTTGTAATGATTACAGTATGGAGTACATCTTAGCCTACAGATTTCTCGTTGGGAAATTAGGAGCACTGTGAAATTCTGTCTAAAGGGAATATTTAGATTATAGCATTCTCCAGGAAACTACAAAATGCATGGTATTATTATGAGACAACGGTGTACAAAATTGAACTAACATAACCTGCTAAAGGGTAATATTTCAAATTGCTCCAGCTATATTTAATTAGATGATGGGACAATAGAACGGGGGTCTCTTTGCACCCTTATATATTCCTGGAGCACAGATTGCTATGACACTTTGCTTCCTTTTGCTACTTATGGTACATCATCTTTGTTCAATTAAATAAATAGCAGGACACAAGTGAAATGGTTTAATTATTAAAAATGGCAGCATATTATTTTACACTTGGCTCGTCAAATCTTAGTACACGCACTTAACCTCACATCTATCGGAGCTCGTATAAGTTTTCCTTTTCTGGAATACTGTCTCGTAACCTTCTCATCTCCTACTCGCTCTTAATTGTTGTCTGCTTACTGAAACCCATTACTTTCTAAACTACACGTCAAACCTTTATTCGT